>NW_027439206.1:0-627695 GCF_964188355.1 Buteo buteo | reverse complement strand
GCATCACAAAGGTTTCCGGTACAACCCCAGAGTACTGCTAGGGGAACCGGTTCTATCCCGGAACTTCGGGTAGGGACACCGGGCCTAACACAGAGGGTCAGGTAGGAAGGGCGGGTCAAATCCCACGCACCCATAGGAACAGCAGTTGTATCCTGGAGTACCGGTGGAGGTAGTGGTACTACTCCGGAGTACCGTCGAGGTTCACGGGTAATACCCCAGAGTACCGAGTAGAAGTACTGGTACTACCCCGGAGCGTCGGGAAGGGGCACCAGGCCTACCCCGGAGCATCAGGTAGAGATACCAGACCTACCCTGGAAGGTCAGGAAGGGAGGCCGGGTCTAACACCGCGTGCCCGTAGGGACAACAGGTGAACTCCGGCGCATCACAAAGGTTTCCGGTACAACCCCAGAGTACTGCTAGGGGAACCGGTTCTATCCCGGAAGTTCGGGTAGGGACACCGGGCCTAACACGGAGGGTCAGGTAGGAAGGGTGGGTCAAATCCCACGCACCTGTAGGAACAGCAGTTGTACCACGGCATACCGCCTGGAGGTACTGGTACTACCCCAGAGTTCGGATGAGGGTTACGGTTCCTACCCCAAAGTTTCGAGTGGGGGTACCAGTACTACCCCGGAGCGTCGGGAAGGGGCGCCAGGCCTACCGCGGAGCATTCAGGAAGAGATACCAGGCCTACCCTGGAGGGTCAGGAAGGGAGGCCGGGTCTAACACCGCGTGCCCGTAGGGACAACAGGTGAACTCCGGCGCATCACAAAGGTTTCCGGTACAACCCCAGAGTACTGCTAGGGGAACCGGTTCTATCCCAGAAGTTCGGGTAGGGACACCGGGCCTAACACGGAGGGTCAGGTAGGAAGGGCGGGTCAAATCGCACGCACCTGTAGGAACAGCAGTTGTACCCTGGAGTACCGGTGGAGGTAGTGGTACTACTCCGGAGTACCGACGAGGGTCACGGGTAATACCCCAGAGTACCAGGTAGAAGTACTGGTACTACCCCGGAGCATCGGGAAGGGGCACCAGGCCTACCCCGGAGCATCAGGTAGAGATACCAGGCCTACCCTGGAAGGTCAGGAAGGGAGGCCGGGTCTAACACCGCATGCCCGTAGGGACAACAGGTGAACTCCGGCGCATCACAAAGGTTTCCGGTACAACCCCAGAGTACTGCTAGGGGAACCGGTTCTATCCCGGAAGTTCGGGTAGGGACACCGGGCCTAACACGGAGGGTCAGGTAGGAAGGGTGGGTCAAATCCCACGCACCTGTAGGAACAGCAGTTGTACCACAGCGTACCGCCTGGAGGTACTGGTACTACGCCAGAGTTCGGATGAGGGTTACGGTTCCTACCCCAAAGTTTCGAGTGGGGGTACCAGTACTTCCCCGGAGCGTCGGGAAGGGGCGCCAGGCCTACCGCGGAGCATTCAGGAAGAGATACCAGGCCTACCCTGGAGGGTCAGGAAGGGAGGCCGGGTCTAACACCGCGTGCCCATAGGGACAACAGGTGAACTCCGGCGCATCACAAAGGTTTCCGGTACAACCCCAGAGTACTGCTAGGGGAACCGGTTCTATCCCGGAACTTCGGGTAGGGACACCGGGCGTATCATGGAGGGTCAGGTAGGAAGGGCGGGTCAAATCCCACGCACCCGTAGGAACAGCAGTTGTACCCTGGAGTACCGGTGGAGGTAGTGGTACTACGCCAGAGTTCCGACGAGGGTTACGAGTAATAACCCAGAGTACCGGGTGGCGGTACTAGTACTACCCCATAGCGTCGGGAAGGGGTGCCAGGCCTATCCCGGAGCATCAGGTAGGAATACCAGGCCTACCCTGGAAGGTCAGGAAGGGAGGCTGGGTCTAACACCGCGTGCCTGTAGGGACAACAGGTGAACTCCGGCGCATCACAAAGGTTTCCGGTACAACCCCAGAGTACTGCTAGGGGAACCGGTTCTATCCCGGAAGTTCGGGTAGGGACACCGGGCCTAACACGGAGGGTCAGGTAGGAAGGGCGGGTCAAATCCCACGCACCCGTAGGAACAGCAGTTGTACCCTGGAGTACCGGTGGAGGTAGTGGTACTACTCCGGAGTACCGACGAGGTTCACGGGTAATACCCCAGAGTACCAGGTGGAAGTACTGGTACTACCCCGGAGCATCGGGAAGGGGCGCCAGGCCTACCCCGGAGCATCAGGTAGAGATACCAGACCTACCCTGGAAGGTCAGGAAGGGAGGCCGGGTCTAACACCGCGTGCCCGTAGGGACAACAGGTGAACTCCGGCGCATCACAAAGGTTTCCGGTACAACCCCAGAGTACTGCTAGGGGAATCGGTTCTATCCCGGAAGTTCGGGTAGGGACACCGGGCCTAACACGGAGGGTCAGGTAGGAAGGGCGGGTCAAATCCCACGCACCCGTAGGAACAGCAGTTGTATCCTGGAGTACCGGTGGAGGTAGTGGTACTACTCCGGAGTACCGTCGAGATTCACGGGTAATACCCCAGAGTACCGAGTGGAAGTACTGGTACTACCCCGGAGCGTCGGGAAGGGGCACCAGGCCTACCCCGGAGCATCAGGTAGACATACCAGGCCTACCCTGGAGGGTCAGGAAGGGAGGCCGGGTCTAACACCGCGTGCCCGTAGGGACAACAGGTGAACTCCGGCGCATCACAAAGGTTTCCGGTACAACCCCAGAGTACTGCTAGGGGAACCGGTTCTATCCCGGAAGTTCGGGTAGGGACACCGGGCCTAACACGGAGGGTCAGGTAGGAAGGGTGGGTCAAATCCCACGCACCTGTAGGAACAGCAGTTGTACCACAGCGTACCGCCTGGAGGTACTGGTACTACCCCAGAGTTCGGATGAGGGTTACGGTTCCTACCCCAAAGTTTCGAGTGGGGGTACCAGTACTACCCCGGAGCGTCGGGAAGGGGCGCCAGGCCTACCGCGGAGCATTCAGGAAGAGATACCAGGCCTACCCTGGAGGGTCAGGAAGGGAGTCCGGGTCTAACACCGCGTGCCCGTAGGGACAACAGGTGAACTCCGGCGCATCACAAAGGTTTCCGGTACAACCCCAGAGTACTGCTAGGGGAACCGGTTCTATCCCAGAAGTTCGGGTAGGGACACCGGGCCTAACACGGAGGGTCAGGTAGGAAGGGCGGGTCAAATCGCACGCACCTGTAGGAACAGCAGTTGTACCCTGGAGTACCGGTGGAGGTAGTGGTACTACTCCGGAGTACCGACGAGGGTCACGGGTAATACCCCAGAGTACCAGGTGGAAGTACTGGTACTACCCCGGAGCATCGGGAAGGGGCACCAGGCCTACCCCGGAGCATCAGGTAGAGATACCAGACCTACCCTGGAAGGTCAGGAAGGGAGGCCGGGTCTAACACCGCGTGCCCGTAGGGACAACAGGTGAACTCCGGCGCATCACAAAGGTTTCCGGTACAACCCCAGAGTACTGCTAGGGGAACCGGTTCTATCCCGGAAGTTCGGGTAGGGACACCGGGCCTAACACGGAGGGTCAGGTAGGAAGGGCGGGTCAAATCCCACGCACCCGTAGGAACAGCAGTTGTACCCTGGAGTACCGGTGGAGGTAGTGGTACTACTCCGGAGTACCGACGAGGGTCACGGGTAATACCCCAGAGTACCAGGTGGAAGTACTGGTACTACCCCGGAGCGTCGGGAAGGGGCGCCAGGCCTACCCCGGAGCATCAGGTAGAGATACCAGACCTACCCTGGAAGGTCAGGAAGGGAGGCCGGGTCTAACACCGCGTGCCCGTAGGGACAACAGGTGAACTCCGGCGCATCACAAAGGTTTCCGGTACAACCCCAGAGTACTGCTAGGGGAACCGGTTCTATCCCGGAAGTTCGGGTAGGGACACCGGGCCTAACACGGAGGGTCAGGTAGGAAGGGCGGGTCAAATCCCACGCACCCGTAGGAACAGCAGTTGTACCCTGGAGTACCGGTGGAGGTAGTGGTACTACTCCGGAGTACCGACGAGGGTCACGGGTAATACCCCAGAGTACCGAGTGGAAGTACTGGTGCTACCCCGGAGCGTCGGGAAGGGGCACCAGGCCTACCCCGGAGCATCAGGTAGACATACCAGGCCTACCCTGGAAGGTCAGGAAGGGAGGCCGGGTCTAACACCGCATGCCCGTAGGGACAACAGGTGAACTCCGGCGCATCACAAAGGTTTCCGGTACAACCCCAGAGTACTGCTAGGGGAACCGGTTCTATCCCGGAAGTTCGGGTAGGGACACCGGGCCTAACACGGAGGGTCAGGTAGGAAGGGTGGGTCAAATCCCACGCACCTGTAGGAACAGCAGTTGTACCACAGCGTACCGCCTGGAGGTACTGGTACTACGCCAGAGTTCGGATGAGGGTTACGGTTCCTACCCCAAAGTTTCGAGTGGGGGTACCAGTACTACCCCGGAGCGTCGGGAAGGGGCGCCAGGCCTACCGCGGAGCATTCAGGAAGAGATACCAGGCCTACCCTGGAGGGTCAGGAAGGGAGGCCGGGTCTAACACCGCGTGCCCATAGGGACAACAGGTGAACTCCGGCGCATCACAAAGGTTTCCGGTACAACCCCAGAGTACTGCTAGGGGAACCGGTTCTATCCCGGAACTTCGGGTAGGGACACCGGGCGTATCATGGAGGCTCAGGTAGGAAGGGCGGGTCAAATCCCACGCACCCGTAGGAACAGCAGTTGTACCCTGGAGTACCGGTGGAGGTAGTGGTACTACGCCAGAGTTCCGACGAGGGTTACGAGTAATAACCCAGAGTACCGGGTGGCGGTACTAGTACTACCCCATAGCGTCGGGAAGGGGTGCCAGGCCTATCCCGGAGCATCAGGTAGGAATACCAGGCCTACCCTGGAAGGTCAGGAAGGGAGGCCGGGTCTAACACCGCGTGCCCGTAGGGACAACAGGTGAACTCCGGCGCATCACAAAGGTTTCCGGTACAACCCCAGAGTACTGCTAGGGGAACCGGTTCTATCCCGGAAGTTCGGGTAGGGACACCGGGCGTATCATGGAGGGTCAGGTAGGAAGGGCGGGTCAAATCCCACGCACCCGTAGGAACAGCAGTTGTACCCTGGAGTACCGGTGGAGGTAGTGGTACTACTCCGGAGTACCGACGAGGTTCACGGGTAATACCCCAGAGTAGCAGGTGGAAGTACTGGTACTACCCTGGAGCATCGGGAAGGGGCACCAGGCCTACCCCGGAGCATCAGGTAGAGATACCAGACCTACCCTGGAAGGTCAGGAAGGGAGGCCGGGTCTAACACCGCGTGCCCGTAGGGACAACAGGTGAACTCCGGCGCATCACAAAGGTTTCCGGTACAACCCCAGAGTACTGCTAGGGGAACCGGTTCTATCCCGGAAGTTCGGGTAGGGACACCGGGCCTAACACGGAGGGTCAGGTAGGAAGGGCGGGTCAAATCGCACGCACCCGTAGGAACAGCAGTTGTACCCTGGAGTACCCGTGGAGGTAGTGGTACTACTCCGGAGTACCGACGAGGGTCACGGGTAATACCCCAGAGTACCAGGTGGAAGTACTGGTACTACCCCGGAGCATCGGGAAGGGGCACCAGGCCTACCCCGGAGCATCAGGTAGAGATACCAGACCTACCCTGGAAGGTCAGGAAGGGAGGCCGGGTCTAACACCGCGTGCCCGTAGGGACAACAGGTGAACTCCGGCGCATCACAAAGGTTTCCGGTACAACCCCAGAGTACTGCTAGGGGAACCGGTTCTATCCCGGAACTTCGGGTAGGGACACCGGGCCTAACACAGAGGGTCAGGTAGGAAGGGCGGGTCAAATCCCACACACCCGTAGGAACAGCAGTTGTACCCTGGAGTAACGGTGGAGGTAGTGGTACTACTCCGGAGTACCGACGAGGGTCACGGGTAATACCCCAGAGTACCGGGTGGGGGTAATGGTACTACCCCGGAGCGTCGGGAAGGGGCGCCAGGCCTACCCCGGAGCATCAGGTAGAGATACCAGGCCTACCCTGGAGGGTCAGGAAGGGAGGCCGGGTCTAACACCGCGTGCCCGTAGGAACAACAGGTGAACTCCGGCGCATCACAAAGGTTTCCGGTACAACCCCAGAGTACTGCTAGGGGAACCGGTTCTATCCCGGAAGTTCGGGTAGGGACACCGGGCCTAACATGGAGGGTCAGGTAGGAAAGACGGGTCAAATCCCACGCACCTGTAGGAACAGCAGTTGTACCCTGGAGTACCTGTGGAGGTAGTGGTACTACTCCGGAGTACCGACGAGGGTCACGGGTAATACCCCAGAGTACCAGGTGGAAGTACTGGTACTACCCCAGAGCGTCGGGAAGGGGCGCCAGGCCTACCTCGGAGCATTAGGTAGAGATACCAGGCCTACCCTGGAAGGTCAGGAAGGGAGGCCGGGTCTAACACCGCGTGCCCGTAGGGACAACAGGTGAACTCCGGCGCATCACAAAGGTTTCCGGTACAACCCCAGAGTACTGCTAGGGGAACCGGTTCTATCCCGGAAGTTCGGGTAGGGACACCGGGCCTAACACGGAGGGTCAGGTAGGAAGGGCGGGTCAAATCCCACGCACCCGTAGGAACAGCAGTTGTACCCTGGAGTACCGGTGGAGGTAGTGGTACTACTCCGGAGTACCGACGAGGGTCACGGGTAATACCCCAGAGTACCAGGTGGAAGTACTGGTACTACCCCGGAGCGTCGGGAAGGGGCGCCAGGCCTACCCCGGAGCATCAGGTAGAGATACCAGACCTACCCTGGAAGGTCAGGAAGGGAGGCCGGGTCTAACACCGCGTGCCCGTAGGGACAACAGGTGAACTCCGGCGCATCACAAAGGTTTCCGGTACAACCCCAGAGTACTGCTAGGGGAACCGGTTCTATCCCGGAACTTCGGGTAGGGACAACGGGCGTATCATGGAGGCTCAGGTAGGAAGGGCGGGTCAAATCCCACGCACCCGTAGGAACAGCAGTTGTACCCTGGAGTACCGGTGGAGGTAGTGGTACTACGCCAGAGTTCCGACGAGGGTTACGAGTAATAACCCAGAGTACCGGGTGGCGGTACTAGTACTACCCCATAGCGTCGGGAAGGGGTGCCAGGCCTATCCCGGAGCATCAGGTAGGAATACCAGGCCTACCCTGGAAGGTCAGGAAGGGAGGCCGGGTCTAACACCGCGTGCCCGTAGGGACAACAGGTGAACTCCGGCGCATCACAAAGGTTTCCGGTACAACCCCAGAGTACTGCTAGGGGAACCGGTTCTATCCCGGAAGTTCGGGTAGGGACACCGGGCCTAACACGGAGGGTCAGGTAGGAAGGGCGGGTCAAATCCCACGCACCCGTAGGAACAGCAGTTGTACCCTGGAGTACCGGTGGAGGTAGTGGTACTACTCCGGAGTACCGACGAGGTTCACGGGTAATACCCCAGAGTAGCAGGTGGAAGTACTGGTACTACCCTGGAGCATCGGGAAGGGGCACCAGGCCTACCCCGGAGCATCAGGTAGAGATACCAGACCTACCCTGGAAGGTCAGGAAGGGAGGCCGGGTCTAACACTGCGTGCCCGTAGGGACAACAGGTGAACTCCGGCGCATCACAAAGGTTTCCGGTACAACCCCAGAGTACTGCTAGGGGAACCGGTTCTATCCCGGAAGTTCGGGTAGGGACACCGGGCCTAACACGGAGGGTCAGGTAGGAAGGGCGGGTCAAATCGCACGCACCCGTAGGAACAGCAGTTGTACCCTGGAGTACCCGTGGAGGTAGTGGTACTACTCCGGAGTACCGACGAGGGTCACGGGTAATACCCCAGAGTACCAGGTGGAAGTACTGGTACTACCCCGGAGCATCGGGAAGGGGCACCAGGCCTACCCCGGAGCATCAGGTAGAGATACCAGACCTACCCTGGAAGGTCAGGAAGGGAGGCCGGGTCTAACACCGCGTGCCCGTAGGGACAACAGGTGAACTCCGGCGCATCACAAAGGTTTCCGGTACAACCCCAGAGTACTGCTAGGGGAACCGGTTCTATCCCGGAACTTCGGGTAGGGACACCGGGCCTAACACAGAGGGTCAGGTAGGAAGGGCGGGTCAAATCCCACGCACCCGTAGGAACAGCAGTTGTACCCTGGAGTAACGGTGGAGGTAGTGGTACTACTCCGGAGTACCGACGAGGGTCACGGGTAATACCCCAGAGTACCGGGTGGGGGTACTGGTACTACCCCGGAGCGTCGGGAAGGGGCGCCAGGCCTACCCCGGAGCATCAGGTAGAGATACCAGGCCTACCCTGGAGGGTCAGGAAGGGAGGCCGGGTCTAACACCGCGTGCCCGTAGGAACAACAGGTGAACTCCGGCGCATCACAAAGGTTTCCGGTACAACCCCAGAGTACTGCTAGGGGAACCGGTTCTATCCCGGAAGTTCGGGTAGGGACACCGGGCCTAACACGGAGGGTCAGGTAGGAAGGGCGGGTCAAATCCCACGCACCCGTAGGAACACCAGTTGTACCCTGGAGTACCGGTGGAGGTAGTGGTACTACTCCGGAGTACCGACGAGGGTCACGGGTAATACCCCAGAGTACCAGGTGGAAGTACTGGTACTACCCCGGAGCGTCGGGAAGGGGCGCCAGGCCTACCCCGGAGCATCAGGTAGAGATACCAGACCTACCCTGGAAGGTCAGGAAGGGAGGCCGGGTCTAACACCGCGTGCCCGTAGGGACAACAGTTGAACTCCGGCGCATCACAAAGGTTTCCGGTACAACCCCAGAGTACTGCTAGGGGAACCGGTTCTATCCCGGAACTTCGGGTAGGGACACCGGGCCTAAGACGGAGGGTCAGGTGGAAGGGTGGGTCAAATCCCACGCACCTGTAGGAACAGCAGTTGTACCACGGCGTACCGCCTGGAGGTACTGGTACTACGCCAGAGTTCGGATGAGGGTTACGGTTCCTACCCCAAAGTTTCGAGTGGGGGTACCAGTACTACCCCGGAGCGTCGGGAAGGGGCGCCAGGCCTACCGCGGAGCATTCAGGAAGAGATACCAGGCATACCCTGGAGGGTCAGGAAGGGAGGCCGGGTCTAACACCGCGTGCCCGTAGGGACAACAGGTGAACTCCGGCGCATCACAAAGGTTTCCGGTACAACCCCAGAGTACTGCTAGGGGAACCGGTTCTATCCCGGAAGTTCGGGTAGGGACACCGGGCCTAACACGGAGGGTCAGGTAGGAAGGGCGGGTCAAATCCCACGCACCCGTAGGAACAGCAGTTGTACCCTGGAGTACCGGTGGAGGTAGTGGTACTACTCCGGAGTACCGACGAGGTTCACGGGTAATACCCCAGAGTACCAGGTGGAAGTACTGGTACTACCCCGGAGCATCGGGAAGGGGCGCCAGGCCTACCCCGGAGCATCAGGTAGAGATACCAGACCTACCCTGGAAGGTCAGGAAGGGAGGCCGGGTCTAACACCGCGTGCCCGTAGGGACAACAGGTGAACTCCGGCGCATCACAAAGGTTTCCGGTACAACCCCAGAGTACTGCTAGGGGAACCGGTTCTATCCCGGAACTTCGGGTAGGGACACCGGGCCTAACACGGCGGGTCAGGTAGGAAGGGCGGGTCAAATCCCACGCACCCGTAGGAACAGCAGTTGTACCCTGGAGTACCGGTGGAGGTAGTGGTACTACTCCGGAGTACCGACGAGGGTCACGGGTAATACCCCAGAATACCGGGTGGGGGTACTGGTACTACCCCGGAGCATCGGGAAGGGGCACCAGGCCTACCCCGGAGCATCAGGTAGAGATACCAGACCTACCCTGGAAGGTCAGGAAGGGAGGCCGGGTCTAACACCGCGTGCCCGTAGGGACAACAGGTGAACTCCGGCGCATCACAAAGGTTTCCGGTACAACCCCAGAGTACTGCTAGGGGAACCGGTTCTATCCCGGAAGTTCGGGTAGGGACACCGGGCCTAACACGTAGGGTCAGGTAGGAAGGGCGGGTCAAATCCCACGCACCCGTAGGAACAGCAGTTGTACCCTGGAGTACCGGTGGAGGTAGTGGTACTACTCCGGAGTACCGACGAGGGTCACGGGTAATACCCCAGAATACCGGGTGGGGGTACTGGTACTACCCCGGAGCATCGGGAAGGGGCACCAGGCCTACCCCGGAGCATCAGGTAGAGATACCAGACCTACCCTGGAAGGTCAGGAAGGGAGGCCGGGTCTAACACCGCGTGCCCGTAGGGACAACAGGTGAACTCCGGCGCATCACAAAGGTTTCCGGTACAACCCCAGAGTACTGCTAGGGGAACCGGTTCTATCCCGGAAGTTCGGGTAGGGACACCGGGCCTAACACGTAGGGTCAGGTAGGAAGGGCGGGTCAAATCCCACGCACCCGTAGGAACAGCAGTTGTACCCTGGAGTACCGGTGGAGGTAGTGGTACTACTCCGGAGTACCGACGAGGGTCACGGGTAATACCCCAAAGTACCGGGTGGGGGTACTGGTACTACCCCGGAGCGTCGGGAAGGGGCACCAGGACTACCCCGGAGCATCAGGTAGAGGTAACAGGCCTACCCTGGAGGGTCAGGAAGGGAGGCCGGGTCTAACACCGCGTGCCCGTAGGGACAACAGGTGAACTCCGGCGCATCACAAAGGTTTCCGGTACAACCCCAGAGTACTGCTAGGGGAACCGGTTCTATCCCGGAAGTTCGGGTAGGGACACCGGGCCTAACACGTAGGGTCAGGTAGGAAGGGCGGGTCTAATCAAACGCACCCGTAGGAACAGCAGTTGTACCCTGGAGTACCGCCTGGAGGTACTGGTACTACCCCAGAGTTCGGATGAGGGTTACGGTTCCTACCCAAAGTTTCGAGTGGGGGTACCAGTACTAGCCCGGAGCGTCGGGAAGGGGCACCAGGCCAACCCCGGAGCATTCAGGAAGAGATACCAGGCCTACCCTGGAGGGTCAGGAAGGGAGGCCGGGTCTAACACCGCGTGCCCGTAGGGACAACAGGTGAACTCCGGCGCATCACAAAGGTTTCCGGTACAACCCCAGAGTACTGCTAGGGGAACCGGTTCTATCCCGGAAGTTCGGGTAGGGACACCGGGCCTAACACGGAGGGTCAGGTAGGAAGGGCGGGTCAAATCCCACGCACCCGTAGGAACAGCAGTTGTACCCTGGAGTACCGGTGGAGGTAGTGGTACTACTCCGGAGTACCGACGAGGGTCACGGGTAATACCCCAGAGTACCGAGTGGAAGTACTGGTGCTACCCCGGAGCGTCGGGAAGGGGCACCAGGCCTACCCCGGAGCATCAGGTAGACATACCAGGCCTACCCTGGAAGGTCAGGAAGGGAGGCCGGGTCTAACACCGCGTGCCCGTAGGGACAACAGGTGAACTCCGGCGCATCACAAAGGTTTCCGGTACAACCCCAGAGTACTGCTAGGGGAACCGGTTCTATCCCGGAAGTTCGGGTAGGGACACCGGGCGTATCATGGAGGGTCAGGTAGGAAGGGCGGGTCAAATCCCACGCACCCGTAGGAACAGCAGTTGTACCCTGGAGTACCGGTGGAGGTAGTGGTACTACTCCGGAGTACCGACGAGGTTCACGGGTAATACCCCAGAGTAGCAGGTGGAAGTACTGGTACTACCCTGGAGCATCGGGAAGGGGCACCAGGCCTACCCCGGAGCATCAGGTAGAGATACCAGACCTACCCTGGAAGGTCAGGAAGGGAGGCCGGGTCTAACACTGCGTGCCCGTAGGGACAACAGGTGAACTCCGGCGCATCACAAAGGTTTCCGGTACAACCCCAGAGTACTGCTAGGGGAACCGGTTCTATCCCGGAAGTTCGGGTAGGGACACCGGGCCTAACACGGAGGGTCAGGTAGGAAGGGCGGGTCAAATCGCACGCACCCGTAGGAACAGCAGTTGTACCCTGGAGTACCCGTGGAGGTAGTGGTACTACTCCGGAGTACCGACGAGGGTCACGGGTAATACCCCAGAGTACCAGGTGGAAGTACTGGTACTACCCCGGAGCATCGGGAAGGGGCACCAGGCCTACCCCGGAGCATCAGGTAGAGATACCAGACCTACCCTGGAAGGTCAGGAAGGGAGGCCGGGTCTAACACCGCGTGCCCGTAGGGACAACAGGTGAACTCCGGCGCATCACAAAGGTTTCCGGTACAACCCCAGAGTACTGCTAGGGGAACCGGTTCTATCCCATAACTTCGGGTAGGGACACCGGGCCTAACACAGAGGGTCAGGTAGGAAGGGCGGGTCAAATCCCACGCACCCGTAGGAACAGCAGTTGTACCCTGGAGTAACGGTGGAGGTAGTGGTACTACTCCGGAGTACCGACGAGGGTCACGGGTAATACCCCAGAGTACCGGGTGGGGGTACTGGTACTACCCCGGAGCGTCGGGAAGGGGCGCCAGGCCTACCCCGGAGCATCAGGTAGAGATACCAGGCCTACCCTGGAGGGTCAGGAAGGGAGGCCGGGTCTAACACCGCGTGCCCGTAGGAACAACAGGTGAACTCCGGCGCATCACAAAGGTTTCCGGTACAACCCCAGAGTACTGCTAGGGGAACCGGTTCTATCCCGGAAGTTCGGGTAGGGACACCGGGCCTAACACGGAGGGTCAGGTAGGAAAGACGGGTCAAATCCCACGCACCTGTAGGAACAGCAGTTGTACCCTGGAGTACCTGTGGAGGTAGTGGTACTACTCCGGAGTACCGACGAGGGTCACGGGTAATACCCCAGAGTACCAGGTGGAAGTACTGGTACTACCCCAGAGCGTCGGGAAGGGGCGCCAGGCCTACCTCGGAGCATTAGGTAGAGATACCAGGCCTACCCTGGAAGGTCAGGAAGGGAGGCCGGGTCTAACACCGCGTGCCCGTAGGGACAACAGGTGAACTCCGGCGCATCACAAAGGTTTCCGGTACAACCCCAGAGTACTGCTAGGGGAACCGGTTCTATCCCGGAAGTTCGGGTAGGGACACCGGGCGTATCATGGAGGGTCAGGTAGGAAGGGCGGGTCAAATCCCACGCACCCGTAGGAACAGCAGTTGTACCCTGGAGTACCGGTGGAGGTAGTGGTACTACTCCGGAGTACCGACGAGGTTCACGGGTAATACCCCAGAGTAGCAGGTGGAAGTACTGGTACTACCCTGGAGCATCGGGAAGGGGCACCAGGCCTACCCCGGAGCATCAGGTAGAGATACCAGACCTACCCTGGAAGGTCAGGAAGGGAGGCCGGGTCTAACACCGCGTGCCCGTAGGGACAACAGGTGAACTCCGGCGCATCACAAAGGTTTCCGGTACAACCCCAGAGTACTGCTAGGGGAACCGGTTCTATCCCGGAAGTTCGGGTAGGGACACCGGGCCTAACACGGAGGGTCAGGTAGGAAGGGCGGGTCAAATCGCACGCACCCGTAGGAACAGCAGTTGTACCCTGGAGTACCCGTGGAGGTAGTGGTACTACTCCGGAGTACCGACGAGGGTCACGGGTAATACCCCAGAGTACCAGGTGGAAGTACTGGTACTACCCCGGAGCATCGGGAAGGGGCACCAGGCCTACCCCGGAGCATCAGGTAGAGATACCAGACCTACCCTGGAAGGTCAGGAAGGGAGGCCGGGTCTAACACCGCGTGCCCGTAGGGACAACAGGTGAACTCCGGCGCATCACAAAGGTTTCCGGTACAACCCCAGAGTACTGCTAGGGGAACCGGTTCTATCCCGGAACTTCGGGTAGGGACACCGGGCCTAACACAGAGGGTCAGGTAGGAAGGGCGGGTCAAATCCCACGCACCCGTAGGAACAGCAGTTGTACCCTGGAGTAACGGTGGAGGTAGTGGTACTACTCCGGAGTACCGACGAGGGTCACGGGTAATACCCCAGAGTACCGGGTGGGGGTACTGGTACTACCCCGGAGCGTCGGGAAGGGGCGCCAGGCCTACCCCGGAGCATCAGGTAGAGATACCAGGCCTACCCTGGAGGGTCAGGAAGGGAGGCCGGGTCTAACACCGCGTGCCCGTAGGAACAACAGGTGAACTCCGGCGCATCACAAAGGTTTCCGGTACAACCCCAGAGTACTGCTAGGGGAACCGGTTCTATCCCGGAAGTTCGGGTAGGGACACCGGGCCTAACACGGAGGGTCAGGTAGGAAAGACGGGTCAAATCCCACGCACCTGTAGGAACAGCAGTTGTACCCTGGAGTACCTGTGGAGGTAGTGGTACTACTCCGGAGTACCGACGAGGGTCACGGGTAATACCCCAGAGTACCAGGTGGAAGTACTGGTACTACCCCAGAGCGTCGGGAAGGGGCGCCAGGCCTACCTCGGAGCATTAGGTAGAGATACCAGGCCTACCCTGGAAGGTCAGGAAGGGAGGCCGGGTCTAACACCGCGTGCCCGTAGGGACAACAGGTGAACTCCGGCGCATCACAAAGGTTTCCGGTACAAACCCAGAGTACTGCTAGGGGAACCGGTTCTATCCCGGAAGTTCGGGTAGGGACACCGGGCCTAACACGGAGGGTCAGGTAGGAAGGGCGGGTCAAATCCCACGCACCCGTAGGAACAGCAGTTGTACCCTGGAGTACCGGTGGAGGTAGTGGTACTACTCCGGAGTACCGACGAGGGTCACGGGTAATACCCCAGAGTACCAGGTGGAAGTACTGGTACTACCCCGGAGCGTCGGGAAGGGGCGCCAGGCCTACCCCGGAGCATCAGGTAGAGATACCAGACCTACCCTGGAAGGTCAGGAAGGGAGGCCGGGTCTAACACCGCGTGCCCGTAGGGACAACAGGTGAACTCCGGCGCATCACAAAGGTTTCCGGTACAACCCCAGAGTACTGCTAGGGGAACCGGTTCTATCCCGGAACTTCGGGTAGGGACACCGGGCGTATCATGGAGCCTCAGGTAGGAAGGGCGGGTCAAATCCCACGCACCCGTAGGAACAGCAGTTGTACCCTGGAGTACCGGTGGAGGTAGTGGTACTACGCCAGAGTTCCGACGAGGGTTACGAGTAATAACCCAGAGTACCGGGTGGCGGTACTAGTACTACCCCATAGCGTCGGGAAGGGGTGCCAGGCCTATCCCGGAGCATCAGGTAGGAATACCAGGCCTACCCTGGAAGGTCAGGAAGGGAGGCCGGGTCTAACACCGCGTGCCCGTAGGGACAACAGGTGAACTCCGGCGCATCACAAAGGTTTCCGGTACAACCCCAGAGTACTGCTAGGGGAACCGGTTCTATCCCGGAAGTTCGGGTAGGGACACCGGGCCTAACACGGAGGGTCAGGTAGGAAGGGCGGGTCAAATCCCACGCACCCGTAGGAACAGCAGTTGTACCGTGGAGTACCGGTGGAGGTAGTGGTACTACTCCGGAGTACCGACGAGGTTCACGGGTAATACCCCAGAGTAGCAGGTGGAAGTACTGGTACTACCCTGGAGCATCGGGAAGGGGCACCAGGCCTACCCCGGAGCATCAGGTAGAGATACCAGACCTACCCTGGAAGGTCAGGAAGGGAGGCCGGGTCTAACACTGCGTGCCCGTAGGGACAACAGGTGAACTCCGGCGCATCACAAAGGTTTCCGGTACAACCCCAGAGTACTGCTAGGGGAACCGGTTCTATCCCGGAAGTTCGGGTAGGGACACCGGGCCTAACACGGAGGGTCAGGTAGGAAGGGCGGGTCAAATCGCACGCACCCGTAGGAACAGCAGTTGTACCCTGGAGTACCCGTGGAGGTAGTGGTACTACTCCGGAGTACCGACGAGGGTCACGGGTAATACCCCAGAGTACCAGGTGGAAGTACTGGTACTACCCCGGAGCATCGGGAAGGGGCACCAGGCCTACCCCGGAGCATCAGGTAGAGATACCAGACCTACCCTGGAAGGTCAGGAAGGGAGGCCGGGTCTAACACCGCGTGCCCGTAGGGACAACAGGTGAACTCCGGCGCATCACAAAGGTTTCCGGTACAACCCCAGAGTACTGCTAGGGGAACCGGTTCTATCCCGGAACTTCGGGTAGGGACACCGGGCCTAACACAGAGGGTCAGGTAGGAAGGGCGGGTCAAATCCCACGCACCCGTAGGAACAGCAGTTGTACCCTGGAGTAACGGTGGAGGTAGTGGTACTACTCCGGAGTACCGACGAGGGTCACGGGTAATACCCCAGAGTACCGGGTGGGGGTACTGGTACTACCCCGGAGCGTCGGGAAGGGGCGCCAGGCCTACCCCGGAGCATCAGGTAGAGATACCAGGCCTACCCTGGAGGGTCAGGAAGGGAGGCCGGGTCTAACACCGCGTGCCCGTAGGAACAACAGGTGAACTCCGGCGCATCACAAAGGTTTCCGGTACAACCCCAGAGTACTGCTAGGGGAACCGGTTCTATCCCGGAAGTTCGGGTAGGGACACCGGGCCTAACACGGAGGGTCAGGTAGGAAGGGCGGGTCAAATCCCACGCACCCGTAGGAACAGCAGTTGTACCCTGGAGTACCTGTGGAGGTAGTGGTACTACTCCGGAGTACCGACGAGGGTCACGGGTAATACCCCAGAGTACCAGGTGGAAGTACTGGTACTACCCCGGAGCGTCGGGAAGGGGCGCCAGGCCTACCCCGGAGCATCAGGTAGAGATACCAGACCTACCCTGGAAGGTCAGGAAGGGAGGCCGGGTCTAACACCGCGTGCCCGTAGGGACAACAGTTGAACTCCGGCGCATCACAAAGGTTTCCGGTACAACCCCAGAGTACTGCTAGGGGAACCGGTTCTATCCCGGAACTTCGGGTAGGGACACCGGGCCTAAGACGGAGGGTCAGGTGGAAGGGTGGGTCAAATCCCACGCACCTGTAGGAACAGCAGTTGTACCACGGCGTACCGCCTGGAGGTACTGGTACTACGCCAGAGTTCGGATGAGGGTTACGGTTCCTACCCCAAAGTTTCGAGTGGGGGTACCAGTACTACCCCGGAGCGTCGGGAAGGGGCGCCAGGCCTACCGCGGAGCATTCAGGAAGAGATACCAGGCCTACCCTGGAGGGTCAGGAAGGGAGGCCGGGTCTAACACCGCGTGCCCGTAGGGACAACAGGTGAACTCCGGCGCATCACAAAGGTTTCCGGTACAACCCCAGAGTACTGCTAGGGGAACCGGTTCTATCCCGGAACTTCGGGTAGGGACACCGGGCCTAACACGTAGGGTCAGGTAGGAAGGGCGGGTCAAATCCCACGCACCCGTAGGAACAGCAGTTGTACCCTGGAGTACCGGTGGAGGTAGTGGTACTACTCCGGAGTACCGACGAGGGTCACGGGTAATACCCCAAAGTACCGGGTGGGGGTACTGGTACTACCCCGGAGCGTCGGGAAGGGGCACCAGGACTACCCCGGAGCATCAGGTAGAGGTAACAGGCCTACCCTGGAGGGTCAGGAAGGGAGGCCGGGTCTAACACCGCGTGCCCGTAGGGACAACAGGTGAACTCCGGCGCATCACAAAGGTTTCCGGTACAACCCCAGAGTACTGCTAGGGGAACCGGTTCTATCCCGGAAGTTCGGGTAGGGACACCGGGCCTAACACGTAGGGTCAGGTAGGAAGGGCGGGTCTAATCAAACGCACCCGTAGGAACAGCAGTTGTACCCTGGAGTACCGCCTGGAGGTACTGGTACTACCCCAGAGTTCGGATGAGGGTTACGGTTCCTACCCAAAGTTTCGAGTGGGGGTACCAGTACTAGCCCGGAGCGTCGGGAAGGGGCACCAGGCCAACCCCGGAGCATTCAGGAAGAGATACCAGGCCTACCCTGGAGGGTCAGGAAGGGAGGCCGGGTCTAACACCGCGTGCCCGTAGGGACAACAGGTGAACTCCGGCGCATCACAAAGGTTTCCGGTACAACCCCAGAGTACTGCTAGGGGAACCGGTTCTATCCCGGAAGTTCGGGTAGGGACACCGGGCCTAACACGGAGGGTCAGGTAGGAAGGGCGGGTCAAATCCCACGCACCCGTAGGAACAGCAGTTGTACCCTGGAGTACCGGTGGAGGTAGTGGTACTACTCCGGAGTACCGACGAGGGTCACGGGTAATACCCCAGAGTACCGAGTGGAAGTACTGGTGCTACCCCGGAGCGTCGGGAAGGGGCACCAGGCCTACCCCGGAGCATCAGGTAGACATACCAGGCCTACCCTGGAAGGTCAGGAAGGGAGGCCGGGTCTAACACCGCGTGCCCGTAGGGACAACAGGTGAACTCCGGCGCATCACAAAGGTTTCCGGTACAACCCCAGAGTACTGCTAGGGGAACCGGTTCTATCCCGGAAGTTCGGGTAGGGACACCGGGCGTATCATGGAGGGTCAGGTAGGAAGGGCGGGTCAAATCCCACGCACCCGTAGGAACAGCAGTTGTACCCTGGAGTACCGGTGGAGGTAGTGGTACTACTCCGGAGTACCGACGAGGTTCACGGGTAATACCCCAGAGTAGCAGGTGGAAGTACTGGTACTACCCTGGAGCATCGGGAAGGGGCACCAGGCCTACCCCGGAGCATCAGGTAGAGATACCAGACCTACCCTGGAAGGTCAGGAAGGGAGGCCGGGTCTAACACTGCGTGCCCGTAGGGACAACAGGTGAACTCCGGCGCATCACAAAGGTTTCCGGTACAACCCCAGAGTACTGCTAGGGGAACCGGTTCTATCCCGGAAGTTCGGGTAGGGACACCGGGCCTAACACGGAGGGTCAGGTAGGAAGGGCGGGTCAAATCGCACGCACCCGTAGGAACAGCAGTTGTACCCTGGAGTACCCGTGGAGGTAGTGGTACTACTCCGGAGTACCGACGAGGGTCACGGGTAATACCCCAGAGTACCAGGTGGAAGTACTGGTACTACCCCGGAGCATCGGGAAGGGGCACCAGGCCTACCCCGGAGCATCAGGTAGAGATACCAGACCTACCCTGGAAGGTCAGGAAGGGAGGCCGGGTCTAACACCGCGTGCCCGTAGGGACAACAGGTGAACTCCGGCGCATCACAAAGGTTTCCGGTACAACCCCAGAGTACTGCTAGGGGAACCGGTTCTATCCCGGAACTTCGGGTAGGGACACCGGGCCTAACACAGAGGGTCAGGTAGGAAGGGCGGGTCAAATCCCACGCACCCGTAGGAACAGCAGTTGTACCCTGGAGTAACGGTGGAGGTAGTGGTACTACTCCGGAGTACCGACGAGGGTCACGGGTAATACCCCAGAGTACCGGGTGGGGGTACTGGTACTACCCCGGAGCGTCGGGAAGGGGCGCCAGGCCTACCCCGGAGCATCAGGTAGAGATACCAGGCCTACCCTGGAGGGTCAGGAAGGGAGGCCGGGTCTAACACCGCGTGCCCGTAGGAACAACAGGTGAACTCCGGCGCATCACAAAGGTTTCCGGTACAACCCCAGAGTACTGCTAGGGGAACCGGTTCTATCCCGGAAGTTCGGGTAGGGACACCGGGCCTAACACGGAGGGTCAGGTAGGAAAGACGGGTCAAATCCCACGCACCTGTAGGAACAGCAGTTGTACCCTGGAGTACCTGTGGAGGTAGTGGTACTACTCCGGAGTACCGACGAGGGTCACGGGTAATACCCCAGAGTACCAGGTGGAAGTACTGGTACTACCCCAGAGCGTCGGGAAGGGGCGCCAGGCCTACCTCGGAGCATTAGGTAGAGATACCAGGCCTACCCTGGAAGGTCAGGAAGGGAGGCCGGGTCTAACACCGCGTGCCCGTAGGGACAACAGGTGAACTCCGGCGCATCACAAAGGTTTCCGGTACAACCCCAGAGTACTGCTAGGGGAACCGGTTCTATCCCGGAAGTTCGGGTAGGGACACCGGGCCTAACACGGAGGGTCAGGTAGGAAGGGCGGGTCAAATCCCACGCACCCGTAGGAACAGCAGTTGTACCCTGGAGTACCGGTGGAGGTAGTGGTACTACTCCGGAGTACCGACGAGGGTCACGGGTAATACCCCAGAGTACCAGGTGGAAGTACTGGTACTACCCCGGAGCGTCGGGAAGGGGCGCCAGGCCTACCCCGGAGCATCAGGTAGAGATACCAGACCTACCCTGGAAGGTCAGGAAGGGAGGCCGGGTCTAACACCGCGTGCCCGTAGGGACAACAGGTGAACTCCGGCGCATCACAAAGGTTTCCGGTACAACCCCAGAGTACTGCTAGGGGAACCGGTTCTATCCCGGAACTTCGGGTAGGGACACCGGGCGTATCATGGAGCCTCAGGTAGGAAGGGCGGGTCAAATCCCACGCACCCGTAGGAACAGCAGTTGTACCCTGGAGTACCGGTGGAGGTAGTGGTACTACGCCAGAGTTCCGACGAGGGTTACGAGTAATAACCCAGAGTACCGGGTGGCGGTACTAGTACTACCCCATAGCGTCGGGAAGGGGTGCCAGGCCTATCCCGGAGCATCAGGTAGGAATACCAGGCCTACCCTGGAAGGTCAGGAAGGGAGGCCGGGTCTAACACCGCGTGCCCGTAGGGACAACAGGTGAACTCCGGCGCATCACAAAGGTTTCCGGTACAACCCCAGAGTACTGCTAGGGGAACCGGTTCTATCCCGGAAGTTCGGGTAGGGACACCGGGCCTAACACGGAGGGTCAGGTAGGAAGGGCGGGTCAAATCCCACGCACCCGTAGGAACAGCAGTTGTACCCTGGAGTACCGGTGGAGGTAGTGGTACTACTCCGGAGTACCGACGAGGTTCACGGGTAATACCCCAGAGTAGCAGGTGGAAGTACTGGTACTACCCTGGAGCATCGGGAAGGGGCACCAGGCCTACCCCGGAGCATCAGGTAGAGATACCAGACCTACCCTGGAAGGTCAGGAAGGGAGGCCGGGTCTAACACTGCGTGCCCGTAGGGACAACAGGTGAACTCCGGCGCATCACAAAGGTTTCCGGTACAACCCCAGAGTACTGCTAGGGGAACCGGTTCTATCCCGGAAGTTCGGGTAGGGACACCGGGCCTAACACGGAGGGTCAGGTAGGAAGGGCGGGTCAAATCCCACGCACCCGTAGGAACAGCAGTTGTACCCTGGAGTACCCGTGGAGGTAGTGGTACTACTCCGGAGTACCGACGAGGGTCACGGGTAATACCCCAGAGTACCAGGTGGAAGTACTGGTACTACCCCGGAGCATCGGGAAGGGGCACCAGGCCTACCCCGGAGCATCAGGTAGAGATACCAGACCTACCCTGGAAGGTCAGGAAGGGAGGCCGGGTCTAACACCGCGTGCCCGTAGGGACAACAGGTGAACTCCGGCGCATCACAAAGGTTTCCGGTACAACCCCAGAGTACTGCTAGGGGAACCGGTTCTATCCCGGAACTTCGGGTAGGGACACCGGGCCTAACACAGAGGGTCAGGTAGGAAGGGCGGGTCAAATCCCACGCACCCGTAGGAACAGCAGTTGTACCCTGGAGTAACGGTGGAGGTAGTGGTACTACTCCGGAGTACCGACGAGGGTCACGGGTAATACCCCAGAGTACCAGGTGGAAGTACTGGTACTACCCCGGAGCGTCGGGAAGGGGCGCCAGGCCTACCCCGGAGCATCAGGTAGAGATACCAGGCCTACCCTGGAGGGTCAGGAAGGGAGGCCGGGTCTAACACCGCGTGCCCGTAGGAACAACAGGTGAACTCCGGCGCATCACAAAGGTTTCCGGTACAACCCCAGAGTACTGCTAGGGGAACCGGTTCTATCCCGGAAGTTCGGGTAGGGACACCGGGCCTAACACGGAGGGTCAGGTAGGAAGGGCGGGTCAAATCCCACGCACCCGTAGGAACAGCAGTTGTACCCTGGAGTACCGGTGGAGGTAGTGGTACTACTCCGGAGTACCGACGAGGGTCACGGGTAATACCCCAGAGTACCAGGTGGAAGTACTGGTACTACCCCGGAGCGTCGGGAAGGGGCGCCAGGCCTACCCCGGAGCATCAGGTAGAGATACCAGACCTACCCTGGAAGGTCAGGAAGGGAGGCCGGGTCTAACACCGCGTGCCCGTAGGGACAACAGTTGAACTCCGGCGCATCACAAAGGTTTCCGGTACAACCCCAGAGTACTGCTAGGGGAACCGGTTCTATCCCGGAACTTCGGGTAGGGACACCGGGCCTAAGACGGAGGGTCAGGTGGAAGGGTGGGTCAAATCCCACGCACCTGTAGGAACAGCAGTTGTACCACGGCGTACCGCCTGGAGGTACTGGTACTACGCCAGAGTTCGGATGAGGGTTACGGTTCCTACCCCAAAGTTTCGAGTGGGGGTACCAGTACTACCCCGGAGCGTCGGGAAGGGGCGCCAGGCCTACCGCGGAGCATTCAGGAAGAGATACCAGGCCTACCCTGGAGGGTCAGGAAGGGAGGCCGGGTCTAACACCGCGTGCCCGTAGGGACAACAGGTGAACTCCGGCGCATCACAAAGGTTTCCGGTACAACCCCAGAGTACTGCTAGGGGAACCGGTTCTATCCCGGAACTTCGGGTAGGGACACCGGGCCTAACACGTAGGGTCAGGTAGGAAGGGCGGGTCTAATCAAACGCACCCGTAGGAACAGCAGTTGTACCCTGGAGTACCGCCTGGAGGTACTGGTACTACCCCAGAGTTCGGATGAGCGTTACGGTTCCTACCCAAAGTTTCGAGTGGGGGTACCAGTACTAGCCCGGAGCGTCGGGAAGGGGCACCAGGCCAACCCCGGAGCATTCAGGAAGAGATACCAGGCCTACCCTGGAGGGTCAGGAAGGGAGGCCGGGTCTAACACCGCGTGCCCGTAGGGACAACAGGTGAACTCCGGCGCATCACAAAGGTTTCCGGTACAACCCCAGAGTACTGCTAGGGGAACCGGTTCTATCCCGGAAGTTCGGGTAGGGACACCGGGCCTAACACGGAGGGTCAGGTAGGAAGGGCGGGTCAAATCCCACGCCCCCGTAGGAACAGCAGTTGTACCCTGGAGTACCGCCTGGAGGTACTGGTACTACTCCGGAGTACCGATGAGCGTCACGGGTCATAGCCTAGAGTACAAGGTGGAAGTACTGGTACTACCCCAGAGCATCGGGAAGGGGCACCAGGCCTACCCCGGAGCATCAGGTAGAGATACCAGGCCTACCCTGGAGGGTCAGGAAGGGAGGCCGGGTCTAACACCGCGTGCCCGTAGGGACAACAGGTGAACTCCGGCGCATCACAAAGGTTTCCGGTACAACCCCAGAGTACTGCTAGGGGAACCGGTTCTATCCCGGAAGTTCGGGTAGGGACACCGGGAGTATCATGGAGGGTCAGGTAGGAAGGGCGGGTCAAATCCCACGCACCCGTAGGAACAGCAGTTGCACCCTGGAGTACCGGTGGAGGTAGTGGTACTACTCCGGAGTACCGACGAGGGTCACGGGTAATACCCCAGAGTACCAGGTGGAAGTACTGGTACTACCCCGGAGCATCGGGAAGGGGCGCCAGGCCTACCCCGGAGCATCAGGTAGAGATACCAGACCTACCCTGGAAGGTCAGGAAGGGAGGCCGGGTCTAACACCGCGTGCCCGTAGGGACAACAGGTGAACTCCGGCGCATCACAAAGGTTTCCGGTACAACCCCAGAGTACTGCTAGGGGAACCGGTTCTATCCCGGAAGTTCGGGTAGGGACACCGGGCCTAACACGGAGGGTCAGGTAGGAAGGGCGGGTCAAATCCCACGCACCCGTAGGAACAGCAGTTGTACCCTGGAGTACCGGTGGAGGTAGTGGTACTACTCCGGAGTACCGACGAGGGTCACGGGTAATACCCCAGAGTACCGGGTGGGGGTACTGGTACTACCCCGGAGCATCGGGAAGGGGCACCAGGCCTACCCCGGAGCATCAGGTAGAGATACCAGACCTACCCTGGAAGGTCAGGAAGGGAGGCCGGGTCTAACACCGCGTGCCCGTAGGGACAACAGGTGAACTCCGGCGCATCACAAAGGTTTCCGGTACAACCCCAGAGTACTGCTAGGGGAACCGGTTCTATCCCGGAAGTTCGGGTAGGGACACCGGGCCTAACACGTAGGGTCAGGTAGGAAGGGCGGGTCAAATCCCACGCACCCGTAGGAACAGCAGTTGTACCCTGGAGTACCGGTGGAGGTAGTGGTACTACTCCGGAGTACCGACGAGGGTCACGGGTAATACCCCAAAGTACCGGGTGGGGGTACTGGTACTACCCCGGAGCGTCGGGAAGGGGCACCAGGACTACCCCGGAGCATCAGGTAGAGGTAACAGGCCTACCCTGGAGGGTCAGGAAGGGAGGCCGGGTCTAACACCGCGTGCCCGTAGGGACAACAGGTGAACTCCGGCGCATCACAAAGGTTTCCGGTACAACCCCAGAGTACTGCTAGGGGAACCGGTTCTATCCTGGAAGTTCGGGTAGGGACACCGGGCGTATCATGGAGGGTCAGGTAGGAAGGGCGTGTCAAATCCCACGCACCCGTAGGAACAGCAGTTGTACCCTGGAGTACCGGTGGAGGTAGTGGTACTACTCCGGAGTACCGACGAGGGTCACGGGTAATACCCCAGAGTACCGGGTGGGGGTACTGGTACTACCCCAGAGCGTCGGGAAGGGGCGCCAGGCCTAACCCGGAGCATCAGGTAGAGATACCAGGCCTACCCTGGAGGGTCAGGAAGGGAGGCCGGGTCTAACACCGCGTGCCCGTAGGGACAACAGGTGAACTCCGGCGCATCACAAAGGTTTCCGGTACAACCCCAGAGTACTGCTAGGGGAACCGGTTCTATCCCGGAACTTCGGGTAGGGACACCGGGCCTAACACGTAGGGTCAGGTAGGAAGGGCGGGTCTAATCAAACGTACCCGTAGGAACAGCAGTTGTACCCTGGAGTACCGCCTGGAGGTACTGGTACTACCCCAGAGTTCGGATGAGGGTTACGGTTCCTACCCCAAAGTTCCCAGTGGGGGTACCAGTACTACCCCGGAGCATCGGGAAGGGGCGCCAGGCCTACCTCGGAGCATCAGGTAGAGATACCAGGCCTACCCTGGAGGGTCAGGAAGGGAGGCCGGGTCTAACACCGCGTGCCCGTAGGGACAACAGGTGAACTCCGGCGCATCACAAAGGTTTCCGGTACAACCCCAGAGTACTGCTAGGGGAACCGGTTCTATCCCGGAAGTTCGGGTAGGGACACCGGGAGTATCATGGAGGGTCAGGTAGGAAGGGCGGGTCAAATCGCACGCACCCGTAGGAACAGCAGTTGCACCCTAGAGTACCGGTGGAGGTAGTGGTACTACTCCGGAGTACCGTCGAGGGTCACGGGTAATACCCCAGAGTACCAGGTGGAAGTACTGGTACTACCCCGGAGCATCGGGAAGGGGCACCAGGCCTACCCCGGAGCATCAGGTAGAGATACCAGACCTACCCTGGAAGGTCAGGAAGGGAGGCCGGGTCTAACACCGCGTGCCCGTAGGGACAACAGGTGAACTCCGGCGCATCACAAAGGTTTCCGGTACAACCCCAGAGTACTGCTAGGGGAACCGGTTCTATCCCGGAATGTTGGGTAGGGACACCGGGCCTATCATGGATGGTCAGATGGAAGGGTGGGTCAAATTCCACGCACCTGTAGGAACAGCAGTTGTACCACGGCGTACTGCCTGGAGGTACTGGTACTACCCCAGAGTTCGGATGAGGGTTACGGTTCCTACCCCAAAGTTCCCAGTGAGGTTACCAGTACTACCCCGGAGCATCGGGAAGGGGCGCCAGGCCTACCCCGGAGCATCAGGTAGAGATACCAGGCCTACCCTGGAGGGTCAGTAAGGGAGGCCGGGTCTAACACCGCGTGCCCGTAGGGACAACAGGTGAACTCCGGCGCATCACAAAGGTTTCCGGTACAACCCCAGAGTACTGCTAGGGGAACCGGTTCTATCCCGGAACTTCGGGTAGGGACACCGGGCCTAACACGGAGGGTCAGGTAGGAAGGGCGTGTCAAATCCCACGCACCCGTAGGAACAGCAGTTGTACCCTGGAGTACCGGTGGAGGTAGTGGTACTACTCCGGAGTACCGACGAGGGTCACGGGTAATACCCCAGAGTACCGGGTGGGGGTACTGGTACTACCCCGGAGCATCGGGAAGGGGCACCAGGCCTACCCCGGAGCATCAGGTAGAGATACCAGACCTACCCTGGAAGGTCAGGAAGGGAGGCCGGGTCTAACACCGCGTGCCCGTAGGGACAACAGGTGAACTCCGGCGCATCACAAAGGTTTCCGGTACAACCCCAGAGTACTGCTAGGGGAACCGGTTCTATCCCGGAAGTTCGGGTAGGGACACCGGGCCTAACACGTAGGGTCAGGTAGGAAGGGCGGGTCAAATCCCACGCACCCGTAGGAACAGCAGTTGTACCCTGGAGTACCGGTGGAGGTAGTGGTACTACTCCGGAGTACCGACGAGGGTCACGGGTAATACCCCAAAGTACCGGGTGGGGGTACTGGTACTACCCCGGAGCGTCGGGAAGGGGCACCAGGACTACCCCGGAGCATCAGGTAGAGGTAACAGGCCTACCCTGGAGGGTCAGGAAGGGAGGCCGGGTCTAACACCGCGTGCCCGTAGGGACAACAGGTGAACTCCGGCGCATCACAAAGGTTTCCGGTACAACCCCAGAGTACTGCTAGGGGAACCGGTTCTATCCTGGAAGTTCGGGTAGGGACACCGGGCGTATCATGGAGGGTCAGGTAGGAAGGGCGTGTCAAATCCCACGCACCCGTAGGAACAGCAGTTGTACCCTGGAGTACCGGTGGAGGTAGTGGTACTACTCCGGAGTACCGACGAGGGTCACGGGTAATACCCCAGAGTACCGGGTGGGGGTACTGGTACTACCCCAGAGCGTCGGGAAGGGGCGCCAGGCCTAACCCGGAGCATCAGGTAGAGATACCAGGCCTACCCTGGAGGGTCAGGAAGGGAGGCCGGGTCTAACACCGCGTGCCCGTAGGGACAACAGGTGAACTCCGGCGCATCACAAAGGTTTCCGGTACAACCCCAGAGTACTGCTAGGGGAACCGGTTCTATCCCGGAACTTCGGGTAGGGACACCGGGCCTAACACGTAGGGTCAGGTAGGAAGGGCGGGTCTAATCAAACGTACCCGTAGGAACAGCAGTTGTACCCTGGAGTACCGCCTGGAGGTACTGGTACTACCCCAGAGTTCGGATGAGGGTTACGGTTCCTACCCCAAAGTTCCCAGTGGGGGTACCAGTACTACCCCGGAGCATCGGGAAGGGGCGCCAGGCCTACCTCGGAGCATCAGGTAGAGATACCAGGCCTACCCTGGAGGGTCAGGAAGGGAGGCCGGGTCTAACACCGCGTGCCCGTAGGGACAACAGGTGAACTCCGGCGCATCACAAAGGTTTCCGGTACAACCCCAGAGTACTGCTAGGGGAACCGGTTCTATCCCGGAAGTTCGGGTAGGGACACCGGGAGTATCATGGAGGGTCAGGTAGGAAGGGCGGGTCAAATCGCACGCACCCGTAGGAACAGCAGTTGCACCCTAGAGTACCGGTGGAGGTAGTGGTACTACTCCGGAGTACCGTCGAGGGTCACGGGTAATACCCCAGAGTACCAGGTGGAAGTACTGGTACTACCCCGGAGCATCGGGAAGGGGCACCAGGCCTACCCCGGAGCATCAGGTAGAGATACCAGACCTACCCTGGAAGGTCAGGAAGGGAGGCCGGGTCTAACACCGCGTGCCCGTAGGGACAACAGGTGAACTCCGGCGCATCACAAAGGTTTCCGGTACAACCCCAGAGTACTGCTAGGGGAACCGGTTCTATCCCGGAATGTTGGGTAGGGACACCGGGCCTATCATGGATGGTCAGATGGAAGGGTGGGTCAAATTCCACGCACCTGTAGGAACAGCAGTTGTACCACGGCGTACTGCCTGGAGGTACTGGTACTACCCCAGAGTTCGGATGAGGGTTACGGTTCCTACCCCAAAGTTCCCAGTGAGGTTACCAGTACTACCCCGGAGCATCGGGAAGGGGCGCCAGGCCTACCCCGGAGCATCAGGTAGAGATACCAGGCCTACCCTGGAGGGTCAGGAAGGGAGGCCGGGTCTAACACCGCGTGCCCGTAGGGACAACAGGTGAACTCCGGCGCATCACAAAGGTTTCCGGTACAACCCCAGAGTACTGCTAGGGGAACCGGTTCTATCCCGGAACTTCGGGTAGGGACACCGGGCCTAACACGGAGGGTCAGGTAGGAAGGGCGTGTCAAATCCCACGCACCCGTAGGAACAGCAGTTGTACCCTGGAGTACCGCCTGGAGGTACTGGTACTACCCCAGAGTTCGGATGAGGGTTACGGTTCCTACCCCAAAGTTCCCAGTGGGGGTACCAGTACTACCCCGGAGCATCGGGAAGGGGCGCCAGGCCTACCTCGGAGCATCAGGTAGAGATACCAGGCCTACCCTGGAGGGTCAGGAAGGGAGGCCGGGTCTAACACCGCGTGCCCGTAGGGACAACAGGTGAACTCCGGCGCATCACAAAGGTTTCCGGTACAACCCCAGAGTACTGCTAGGGGAACCGGTTCTATCCCGGAAGTTCGGGTAGGGACACCGGGCCTAACACGGAGGGTCAGGTAGGAAGGGCGGGTCAAATCCCACGCACCCGTAGGAACAGCAGTTGTACCCTGGAGTACCGGTGGAGGTACTGGTACTACTCCGGAGTACCGATGAGCGTCACGGGTCATAGCCTAGAGTACCAGGTGGAAGTACTGGTACTACCCCAGAGCATCGGGAAGGGGCACCAGGCCTACCCCGGAGCATCAGGTAGAGATACCAGGCCTACCCTGGAGGGTCAGGAAGGGAGGCCGGGTCTAACACCGCGTGCCCGTAGGGACAACAGGTGAACTCCGGCGCATCACAAAGGTTTCCGGTACAACCCCAGAGTACTGCTAGGGGAACCGGTTCTATCCCGGAAGTTCGGGTAGGGACACCGGGCGTATCATGGAGGGTCAGGTAGGAAGGGCGGGTCAAATCCCACGCACCCGTAGGAACAGCAGTTGCACCCTGGAGTACCGGTGGAGGTAGTGGTACTACTCCGGAGTACCGACGAGGGTCACGGGTAATACCCCAGAGTACCAGGTGGAAGTACTGGTACTACCCCGGAGCATCGGGAAGGGGCACCAGGCCTACCCCGGAGCATCAGGTAGAGATACCAGACCTACCCTGGAAGGTCAGGAAGGGAGGCCGGGTCTAACACCGCGTGCCCGTAGGGACAACAGGTGAACTCCGGCGCATCACAAAGGTTTCCGGTACAACCCCAGAGTACTGCTAGGGGAACCGGTTCTATCCCGGAATGTTGGGTAGGGACACCGGGCCTATCATGGATGGTCAGATGGAAGGGTGGGTCAAATTCCACGCACCTGTAGGAACAGCAGTTGTACCACGGCGTACTGCCTGGAGGTACTGGTACTACCCCAGAGTTCGGATGAGGGTTACGGTTCCTACCCCAAAGTTCCCAGTGAGGTTACCAGTACTACCCCGGAGCATCGGGAAGGGGCGCCAGGCCTACCCCGGAGCATCAGGTAGAGATACCAGGCCTACCCTGGAGGGTCAGGAAGGGAGGCCGGGTCTAACACCGCGTGCCCGTAGGGACAACAGGTGAACTCCGGCGCATCACAAAGGTTTCCGGTACAACCCCAGAGTACTGCTAGGGGAACCGGTTCTATCCCGGAACTTCGGGTAGGGACACCGGGCCTAACACGGAGGGTCAGGTAGGAAGGGCGGGTCAAATCCCACGCACCCGTAGGAACAGCAGTTGTACCCTGGAGTACCGGTGGAGGTAGTGGTACTACTCCGGAGTACTGTCGAGGTTCACGGGTAATACCCCAGAGTACCGGGTGGAAGTACTGGTACTACCCCGTAGCGTCGGGAAGGGGTGCCAGGCCTACCCCGGAGCATCAGGTAGAGATACCAGGCCTACCCTGGTGGGTCAGGTAGGGAGGCCGGGTCTCACACCCCGTGCCCGTAGGGACAACAGGTGAACTCCGACGCATCACAAAGGTTTCCGGTACAACCCCAGAGTACTGCTAGGGGAACCGGTTCTATCCCGGAATGTTGGGTAGGGACACCGGGCCTATCATGGATGGTCAGGTGGAAGGGTTGGTCAAATCCCACGCACCTGTAGGAACAGCAGTTGTACCACGGCATACCGCCTGGAGGTACTGGTACTACCCCAGCGTTCGGATGAGGGTTACGGTTCCTACCCCAAAGTTCCGAGTGGCGGTACCAGTACTACCCCCGAGCATCGGGAAGAGGCGCCAGGCCTACCCTGAAGCATCAGGTAGGGATAGCAGACCTACCCTGGAAGGTCAGGAAGGGAGGCCGGGTCTAACACCGCGTGCCCGTAGGGACAACAGGTGAACTCCGGCGCATCACAAAGGTTTCCGGTACAACCCCAGAGTACTGCTAGGGGAACCGGTTCTATCCCGGAAGTTCGGGTAGGGACACCGGGCCTAACACGGAGGGTCAGGTGGAAGGGTGGGTCAAATCCCACGCACCTGTAGGAACAGCAGTTGTACCACGGCGTACCGCCTGGAGGTACTGGTACTACCCCAGAGTTCGGAGGAGGGTTACGGTTCCTACCCCAAAGTTTCGAGTGGGGGTACCAGTACTACCCCGGAGCGTCGGGAAGGGGCGCCAGGCCTACCCCGGAGCATTCAGGAAGAGATACCAGGCCTACCCTGGAGGGTCAGGAAGCGAGGCCGGGTCTAACACCACGTGCCCATAGGGACAACAGATGAACTCCGGTGCATCACAAAGGTTTCCGGTACAACCCCAGAGTACTGCTAGGGGAACCGGTTCTATCCCGGAAGTTCGGGTAGGGACACCGGGCCTAACACGTAGGGTCAGGTAGGAAGGGCGGGTCTAATCAAACGCACCCGTAGGAACAGCAGTTGTACCCTGGAGTACCGCCTGGAGGTACTGGTACTACCCCAGAGTTCGGATGAGGGTTACGGTTCCTACCCCAAAGTTCCCAGTGGGGGTACCAGTACTACCCCGGAGCATCGGGAAGGGGCGCCAGGCCTACCTCGGAGCATCAGGTAGAGATACCAGGCCTACCCTGGAGGGTCAGGAAGGGAGGCCGGGTCTAACACCGCGTGCCCGTAGGGACAACAGGTGAACTCCGGCGCATCACAAAGGTTTCCGGTACAACCCCAGAGTACTGCTAGGGGAACCGGTTCTATCCCGGAAGTTCGGGTAGGGACACCGGGCCTAACATGGAGGGTCAGGTAGGAAGGGCGGGTCAAATCCCACGCACCCGTAGGAACAGCAGTTGCACCCTGGAGTACCGGTGGAGGTAGTGGTACTACTCCGGAGTACCGACGAGGGTCACGGGTAATACCCCAGAGTACCAGGTGGAAGTACTGGTACTACCCCGGAGCATCGGGAAGGGGCACCAGGCCTACCCCGGAGCATCAGGTAGAGATACCAGACCTACCCTGGAAGGTCAGGAAGGGAGGCCGGGTCTAACACCGCGTGCCCGTAGGGACAACAGGTGAACTCCGGCGCATCACAAAGGTTTCCGGTACAACCCCAGAGTACTGCTAGGGGAACCGGTTCTATCCCGGAAGTTCGGGTAGGGACACCGGGCCTAACACGTAGGGTCAGGTAGGAAGGGCGGGTCAAATCCCACGCACCCGTAGGAACAGCAGTTGTACCCTGGAGTACCGGTGGAGGTAGTGGTACTACTCCGGAGTACCGACGAGGTTCACGGGTAATACCCCAAAGTACCGGGTGGGGGTACTGGTACTACCCCGGAGCGTCGGGAAGGGGCACCAGGACTACCCCGGAGCATCAGGTAGAGGTAACAGGCCTACCCTGGAGGGTCAGGAAGGGAGGCCGGGTCTAACACCGCGTGCCCGTAGGGACAACAGGTGAACTCCGGCGCATCACAAAGGTTTCCGGTACAACCCCAGAGTACTGCTAGGGGAACCGGTTCTATCCTGGAAGTTCGGGTAGGGACACCGGGCGTATCATGGAGGGTCAGGTAGGAAGGGCGTGTCAAATCCCACGCACCCGTAGGAACAGCAGTTGTACCCTGGAGTACCGGTGGAGGTAGTGGTACTACTCCGGAGTACCGACGAGGGTCACGGGTAATACCCCAGAGTACCAGGTGGAAGTACTGGTACTACCCCAGAGCGTCGGGAAGGGGCGCCAGGACTAACCCGGAGCATCAGGTAGAGATACCAGGCCTACCCTGGAGGGTCAGGAAGGGAGGCCGGGTCTAACACCGCGTGCCCGTAGGGACCACAGGTGAACTCCGGCGCATCACAAAGGTTTCCGGTACAACCCCAGAGTACTGCTAGGGGAACCGGTTCTATCCCGGAAGTTCGGGTAGGGACACCGGGCCTAACACGGAGGGTCAGGTAGGAAGGGCGGGTCAAATTCCACGCACCTGTAGGAACAGCAGTTGTACCACGGCGTACCGCCTGGAGGTACTGGTACTACCCCAGAGTTCGGATGAGGGTTACGGTTCCTACCCCAAAGTTCCCAGTGGGGGTACCACTACTACCCCGGAGCATCGGGAAGGGGCGCCAGGCCTACCTCGGAGCATCAGGTAGAGATACCAGGCCTACCCTGGAGGGTCAGGAAGGGAGGCCGGGTCTAACACCGCGTGCCCGTAGGGACAACAGGTGAACTCCGGCGCATCACAAAGGTTTCCGGTACAACCCCAGAGTACTGCTAGGGGAACCGGTTCTATCCCGGAATGTTGGGTAGGGACACCGGGCCTATCATGGATGGTCAGATGGAAGGGTGGGTCAAATTCCACGCACCTGTAGGAACAGCAGTTGTACCACGGCGTACTGCCTGGAGGTACTGGTACTACCCCAGAGTTCGGATGAGGGTTACGGTTCCTACCCCAAAGTTCCCAGTGAGGTTACCAGTACTACCCCGGAGCATCGGGAAGGGGCGCCAGGCCTACCTCGGAGCATCAGGTAGAGATACCAGGCCTACCCTGGAGGGTCAGGAAGGGAGGCCGGGTCTAACACCGCGTGCCCGTAGGGACAACAGGTGAACTCCGGCGCATCACAAAGGTTTCCGGTACAACCCCAGAGTACTGCTAGGGGAACCGGTTCTATCCCGGAAGTTCGGGTAGGGACACCGGGCCTAACACGGAGGGTCAGGTAGGAAGGGCGGGTCAAATCCCACGCACCCGTAGGAACAGCAATTGTACCCTGGAGTACCGGTGGAGGTAGTGGTACTACTCCGGAGTACCGTTGAGGTTCACGGGTAATACCCCAGAGTACCGGGTGGAAGTACTGGTACTACCCCGTAGCGTCGGGAAGGGGTGCCAGGCCTACCCCGGAGCATCAGGTAGAGATACCAGGCCTACCCTGGAGGGTCAGGAAGGGAGGCCGGGTCTCACACCGCGTGCCCGTATGAACAACAGGTGAACTCCGGCGCATCACAAAGGTTTCCGGTACAACCCCAGAGTACTGCTAGGGGAACCGGTTCTATCCCGGAAGTTCGGGTAGGGACACCGGGCCTAACACGGAGGGTCAGGTAGGAAGGGCGGGTCAAATCCCACGCACCCGTAGGAACAGCAGTTGTACCCTGGAGTACCTGTGGAGGTAGTGGTACTACTCCGGAGTACCGACGAGGGTCACGGGTAATACCCCAGAGTACCAGGTGGAAGTACTGGTACTACCCCGGAGCGTCGGGAAGGGGCGCCAGGCCTACCCCGGAGCATCAGGTAGAGATACCAGACCTACCCTGGAAGGTCAGGAAGGGAGGCCGGGTCTAACACCGCGTGCCCGTAGGGACAACAGTTGAACTCCGGCGCATCACAAAGGTTTCCGGTACAACCCCAGAGTACTGCTAGGGGAACCGGTTCTATCCCGGAACTTCGGGTAGGGACACCGGGCCTAAGACGGAGGGTCAGGTGGAAGGGTGGGTCAAATCCCACGCACCTGTAGGAACAGCAGTTGTACCACGGCGTACCGCCTGGAGGTACTGGTACTACGCCAGAGTTCGGATGAGGGTTACGGTTCCTACCCCAAAGTTTCGAGTGGGGGTACCAGTACTACCCCGGAGCGTCGGGAAGGGGCGCCAGGCCTACCGCGGAGCATTCAGGAAGAGATACCAGGCCTACCCTGGAGGGTCAGGAAGGGAGGCCGGGTCTAACACCGCGTGCCCGTAGGGACAACAGGTGAACTCCGGCGCATCACAAAGGTTTCCGGTACAACCCCAGAGTACTGCTAGGGGAACCGGTTCTATCCCGGAAGTTCGGGTAGGGACACCGGGCCTAACACGGAGGGTCAGGTAGGAAGGGCGGGTCAAATCCCACGCACCCGTAGGAACAGCAGTTGTACCCTGGAGTACCGGTGGAGGTAGTGGTACTACTCCGGAGTACCGACGAGGTTCACGGGTAATACCCCAGAGTACCAGGTGGAAGTACTGGTACTACCCCGGAGCATCGGGAAGGGGCGCCAGGCCTACCCCGGAGCATCAGGTAGAGATACCAGACCTACCCTGGAAGGTCAGGAAGGGAGGCCGGGTCTAACACCGCGTGCCCGTAGGGACAACAGGTGAACTCCGGCGCATCACAAAGGTTTCCGGTACAACCCCAGAGTACTGCTAGGGGAACCGGTTCTATCCCGGAACTTCGGGTAGGGACACCGGGCCTAACACGGCGGGTCAGGTAGGAAGGGCGGGTCAAATCCCACGCACCCGTAGGAACAGCAGTTGTACCCTGGAGTACCGGTGGAGGTAGTGGTACTACTCCGGAGTACCGACGAGGGTCACGGGTAATACCCCAGAATACCGGGTGGGGGTACTGGTACTACCCCGGAGCATCGGGAAGGGGCACCAGGCCTACCCCGGAGCATCAGGTAGAGATACCAGACCTACCCTGGAAGGTCAGGAAGGGAGGCCGGGTCTAACACCGCGTGCCCGTAGGGACAACAGGTGAACTCCGGCGCATCACAAAGGTTTCCGGTACAACCCCAGAGTACTGCTAGGGGAACCGGTTCTATCCCGGAACTTCGGGTAGGGACACCGGGCCTAACACGTAGGGTCAGGTAGGAAGGGCGGGTCAAATCCCACGCACCCGTAGGAACAGCAGTTGTACCCTGGAGTACCGGTGGAGGTAGTGGTACTACTCCGGAGTACCGACGAGGGTCACGGGTAATACCCCAAAGTACCGGGTGGGGGTACTGGTACTACCCCGGAGCGTCGGGAAGGGGCACCAGGACTACCCCGGAGCATCAGGTAGAGGTAACAGGCCTACCCTGGAGGGTCAGGAAGGGAGGCCGGGTCTAACACCGCGTGCCCGTAGGGACAACAGGTGAACTCCGGCGCATCACAAAGGTTTCCGGTACAACCCCAGAGTACTGCTAGGGGAACCGGTTCTATCCCGGAAGTTCGGGTAGGGACACCGGGCCTAACACGTAGGGTCAGGTAGGAAGGGCGGGTCTAATCAAACGCACCCGTAGGAACAGCAGTTGTACCCTGGAGTACCGCCTGGAGGTACTGGTACTACCCCAGAGTTCGGATGAGGGTTACGGTTCCTACCCAAAGTTTCGAGTGGGGGTACCAGTACTAGCCCGGAGCGTCGGGAAGGGGCACCAGGCCAACCCCGGAGCATTCAGGAAGAGATACCAGGCCTACCCTGGAGGGTCAGGAAGGGAGGCCGGGTCTAACACCGCGTGCCCGTAGGGACAACAGGTGAACTCCGGCGCATCACAAAGGTTTCCGGTACAACCCCAGAGTACTGCTAGGGGAACCGGTTCTATCCCGGAAGTTCGGGTAGGGACACCGGGCCTAACACGGAGGGTCAGGTAGGAAGGGCGGGTCAAATCCCACGCACCCGTAGGAACAGCAGTTGTATCCTGGAGTACCGGTGGAGGTAGTGGTACTACTCCGGAGTACCGACGAGGGTCACGGGTAATACCCCAGAGTACCGAGTGGAAGTACTGGTGCTACCCCGGAGCGTCGGGAAGGGGCACCAGGCCTACCCCGGAGCATCAGGTAGACATACCAGGCCTACCCTGGAAGGTCAGGAAGGGAGGCCGGGTCTAACACCGCGTGCCCGTAGGGACAACAGGTGAACTCCGGCGCATCACAAAGGTTTCCGGTACAACCCCAGAGTACTGCTAGGGGAACCGGTTCTATCCCGGAAGTTCGGGTAGGGACACCGGGCGTATCATGGAGGGTCAGGTAGGAAGGGCGGGTCAAATCCCACGCACCCGTAGGAACAGCAGTTGTACCCTGGAGTACCGGTGGAGGTAGTGGTACTACTCCGGAGTACCGACGAGGTTCACGGGTAATACCCCAGAGTAGCAGGTGGAAGTACTGGTACTACCCTGGAGCATCGGGAAGGGGCACCAGGCCTACCCCGGAGCATCAGGTAGAGATACCAGACCTACCCTGGAAGGTCAGGCAGGGAGGCCGGGTCTAACACTGCGTGCCCGTAGGGACAACAGGTGAACTCCGGCGCATCACAAAGGTTTCCGGTACAACCCCAGAGTACTGCTAGGGGAACCGGTTCTATCCCGGAAGTTCGGGTAGGGACACCGGGCCTAACACGGAGGGTCAGGTAGGAAGGGCGGGTCAAATCGCACGCACCCGTAGGAACAGCAGTTGTACCCTGGAGTACCCGTGGAGGTAGTGGTACTACTCCGGAGTACCGACGAGGGTCACGGGTAATACCCCAGAGTACCAGGTGGAAGTACTGGTACTACCCCGGAGCATCGGGAAGGGGCACCAGGCCTACCCCGGAGCATCAGGTAGAGATACCAGACCTACCCTGGAAGGTCAGGAAGGGAGGCCGGGTCTAACACCGCGTGCCCGTAGGGACAACAGGTGAACTCCGGCGCATCACAAAGGTTTCCGGTACAACCCCAGAGTACTGCTAGGGGAACCGGTTCTATCCCGGAACTTCGGGTAGGGACACCGGGCCTAACACAGAGGGTCAGGTAGGAAGGGCGGGTCAAATCCCACGCACCCGTAGGAACAGCAGTTGTACCCTGGAGTAACGGTGGAGGTAGTGGTACTACTCCGGAGTACCGACGAGGGTCACGGGTAATACCCCAGAGTACCGGGTGGGGGTACTGGTACTACCCCGGAGCGTCGGGAAGGGGCGCCAGGCCTACCCCGGAGCATCAGGTAGAGATACCAGGCCTACCCTGGAGGGTCAGGAAGGGAGGCCGGGTCTAACACCGCGTGCCCGTAGGAACAACAGGTGAACTCCGGCGCATCACAAAGGTTTCCGGTACAACCCCAGAGTACTGCTAGGGGAACCGGTTCTATCCCGGAAGTTCGGGTAGGGACACCGGGCCTAACACGGAGGGTCAGGTAGGAAAGACGGGTCAAATCCCATGCACCTGTAGGAACAGCAGTTGTACCCTGGAGTACCTGTGGAGGTAGTGGTACTACTCCGGAGTACCGACGAGGGTCACGGGTAATACCCCAGAGTACCAGGTGGAAGTACTGGTACTACCCCAGAGCGTCGGGAAGGGGCGCCAGGCCTACCTCGGAGCATTAGGTAGAGATACCAGGCCTACCCTGGAAGGTCAGGAAGGGAGGCCGGGTCTAACACCGCGTGCCCGTAGGGACAACAGGTGAACTCCGGCGCATCACAAAGGTTTCCGGTACAACCCCAGAGTACTGCTAGGGGAACCGGTTCTATCCCGGAAGTTCGGGTAGGGACACCGGGCCTAACACGGAGGGTCAGGTAGGAAGGGCGGGTCAAATCCCACGCACCCGTAGGAACAGCAGTTGTACCCTGGAGTACCGGTGGAGGTAGTGGTACTACTCCGGAGTACCGACGAGGGTCACGGGTAATACCCCAGAGTACCAGGTGGAAGTACTGGTACTACCCCGGAGCGTCGGGAAGGGGCGCCAGGCCTACCCCGGAGCATCAGGTAGAGATACCAGACCTACCCTGGAAGGTCAGGAAGGGAGGCCGGGTCTAACACCGCGTGCCCGTAGGGACAACAGGTGAACTCCGGCGCATCACAAAGGTTTCCGGTACAACCCCAGAGTACTGCTAGGGGAACCGGTTCTATCCCGGAACTTCGGGTAGGGACACCGGGCGTATCATGGAGGCTCAGGTAGGAAGGGCGGGTCAAATCCCACGCACCCGTAGGAACAGCAGTTGTACCCTGGAGTACCGGTGGAGGTAGTGGTACTACGCCAGAGTTCCGACGAGGGTTACGAGTAATAACCCAGAGTACCGGGTGGCGGTACTAGTACTACCCCATAGCGTCGGGAAGGGGTGCCAGGCCTATCCCGGAGCATCAGGTAGGAATACCAGGCCTACCCTGGAAGGTCAGGAAGGGAGGCCGGGTCTAACACCGCGTGCCCGTAGGGACAACAGGTGAACTCCGGCGCATCACAAAGGTTTCCGGTACAACCCCAGAGTACTGCTAGGGGAACCGGTTCTATCCCGGAACTTCGGGTAGGGACACCGGGCCTAACACGGAGGGTCAGGTAGGAAGGGCGGGTCAAATCCCACGCACCCGTAGGAACAGCAGTTGTACCCTGGAGTACCGGTGGAGGTAGTGGTACTACTCCGGAGTACCGACGAGGTTCACGGGTAATACCCCAGAGTAGCAGGTGGAAGTACTGGTACTACCCTGGAGCATCGGGAAGGGGCACCAGGCCTACCCCGGAGCATCAGGTAGAGATACCAGACCTACCCTGGAAGGTCAGGAAGGGAGGCCGGGTCTAACACTGCGTGCCCGTAGGGACAACAGGTGAACTCCGGCGCATCACAAAGGTTTCCGGTACAACCCCAGAGTACTGCTAGGGGAACCGGTTCTATCCCGGAAGTTCGGGTAGGGACACCGGGAGTATCATGGAGGGTCAGGTAGGAAGGGCGGGTCAAATCGCACGCACCCGTAGGAACAGCAGTTGTACCCTGGAGTACCGGTGGAGGTAGTGGTACTACTCCGGAGTACCGACGAGGGTCACGGGTAATACCCCAGAGTACCAGGTGGAAGTACTGGTACTACCCCGGAGCATCGGGAAGGGGCACCAGGCCTACCCCGGAGCATCAGGTAGAGATACCAGACCTACCCTGGAAGGTCAGGAAGGGAGGCCGGGTCTAACACCGCGTGCCCGTAGGGACAACAGGTGAACTCCGGCGCATCACAAAGGTTTCCGGTACAACCCCAGAGTACTGCTAGGGGAACCGGTTCTATCCCGGAACTTCGGGTAGGGACACCGGGCCTAACACAGAGGGTCAGGTAGGAAGGGCGGGTCAAATCCCACGCACCCGTAGGAACAGCAGTTGTACCCTGGAGTAACGGTGGAGGTAGTGGTACTACTCCGGAGTACCGACGAGGGTCACGGGTAATACCCCAGAGTACCAGGTGGAAGTACTGGTACTACCCCGGAGCGTCGGGAAGGGGCGCCAGGCCTACCCCGGAGCATCAGGTAGAGATACCAGGCCTACCCTGGAGGGTCAGGAAGGGAGGCCGGGTCTAACACCGCGTGCCCGTAGGAACAACAGGTGAACTCCGGCGCATCACAAAGGTTTCCGGTACAACCCCAGAGTACTGCTAGGGGAACCGGTTCTATCCCGGAAGTTCGGGTAGGGACACCGGGCCTAACACGGAGGGTCAGGTAGGAAGGGCGGGTCAAATCCCACGCACCCGTAGGAACAGCAGTTGTACCCTGGAGTACCGGTGGAGGTAGTGGTACTACTCCGGAGTACCGACGAGGGTCACGGGTAATACCCCAAAGTACCAGGTGGAAGTACTGGTACTACCCCGGAGCGTCGGGAAGGGGCGCCAGGCCTACCCCGGAGCATCAGGTAGAGATACCAGACCTACCCTGGAAGGTCAGGAAGGGAGGCCGGGTCTAACACCGCGTGCCCGTAGGGACAACAGTTGAACTCCGGCGCATCACAAAGGTTTCCGGTACAACCCCAGAGTACTGCTAGGGGAACCGGTTCTATCCCGGAACTTCGGGTAGGGACACCGGGCCTAAGACGGAGGGTCAGGTGGAAGGGTGGGTCAAATCCCACGCACCTGTAGGAACAGCAGTTGTACCACGGCGTACCGCCTGGAGGTACTGGTACTACGCCAGAGTTCGGATGAGGGTTACGGTTCCTACCCCAAAGTTTCGAGTGGGGGTACCAGTACTACCCCGGAGCGTCGGGAAGGGGCGCCAGGCCTACCGCGGAGCATTCAGGAAGAGATACCAGGCCTACCCTGGAGGGTCAGGAAGGGAGGCCGGGTCTAACACCGCGTGCCCATAGGGACAACAGGTGAACTCCGGCGCATCACAAAGGTTTCCGGTACAACCCCAGAGTACTGCTAGGGGAACCGGTTCTATCCCGGAAGTTCGGGTAGGGACACCGGGCCTAACACGTAGGGTCAGGTAGGAAGGGCGGGTCAAATCCCACGCACCCGTAGGAACAGCAGTTGTACCCTGGAGTACCGGTGGAGGTAGTGGTACTACTCCGGAGTACCGACGAGGGTCACGGGTAATACCCCAAAGTACCGGGTGGGGGTACTGGTACTACCCCGGAGCGTCGGGAAGGGGCACCAGGACTACCCCGGAGCATCAGGTAGAGGTAACAGGCCTACCCTGGAGGGTCAGGAAGGGAGGCCGGGTCTAACACCGCGTGCCCGTAGGGACAACAGGTGAACTCCGGCGCATCACAAAGGTTTCCGGTACAACCCCAGAGTACTGCTAGGGGAACCGGTTCTATCCCGGAACTTCGGGTAGGGACACCGGGCCTAACACGTAGGGTCAGGTAGGAAGGGCGGGTCTAATCAAACGCACCCGTAGGAACAGCAGTTGTACCCTGGAGTACCGCCTGGAGGTACTGGTACTACCCCAGAGTTCGGATGAGGGTTACGGTTCCTACCCAAAGTTTCGAGTGGGGGTACCAGTACTAGCCCGGAGCGTCGGGAAGGGGCACCAGGCCAACCCCGGAGCATTCAGGAAGAGATACCAGGCCTACCCTGGAGGGTCAGGAAGGGAGGCCGGGTCTAACACCGCGTGCCCGTAGGGACAACAGGTGAACTCCGGCGCATCACAAAGGTTTCCGGTACAACCCCAGAGTACTGCTAGGGGAACCGGTTCTATCCCGGAAGTTCGGGTAGGGACACCGGGCCTAACACAGAGGGTCAGGTAGGAAGGGCGGGTCAAATCCCACGCCCCCGTAGGAACAGCAGTTGTACCCTGGAGTACCGCCTGGAGGTACTGGTACTACTCCGGAGTACCGATGAGCGTCACGGGTCATAGCCTAGAGTACAAGGTGGAAGTACTGGTACTACCCCAGAGCATCGGGAAGGGGCACCAGGCCTACCCCGGAGCATCAGGTAGAGATACCAGGCCTACCCTGGAGGGTCAGGAAGGGAGGCCGGGTCTAACACCGCGTGCCCGTAGGGACAACAGGTGAACTCCGGCGCATCACAAAGGTTTCCGGTACAACCCCAGAGTACTGCTAGGGGAACCGGTTCTATCCCGGAAGTTCGGGTAGGGACACCGGGAGTATCATGGAGGGTCAGGTAGGAAGGGCGGGTCAAATCCCACGCACCCGTAGGAACAGCAGTTGCACCCTGGAGTACCGGTGGAGGTAGTGGTACTACTCCGGAGTACCGACGAGGGTCACGGGTAATACCCCAGAGTACCAGGTGGAAGTACTGGTACTACCCCGGAGCATCGGGAAGGGGCGCCAGGCCTACCCCGGAGCATCAGGTAGAGATACCAGACCTACCCTGGAAGGTCAGGAAGGGAGGCCGGGTCTAACACCGCGTGCCCGTAGGGACAACAGGTGAACTCCGGCGCATCACAAAGGTTTCCGGTACAACCCCAGAGTACTGCTAGGGGAACCGGTTCTATCCCGGAAGTTCGGGTAGGGACACCGGGCCTAACACGGAGGGTCAGGTAGGAAGGGCGGGTCAAATCCCACGCACCCGTAGGAACAGCAGTTGTACCCTGGAGTACCGGTGGAGGTAGTGGTACTACTCCGGAGTACCGACGAGGGTCACGGGTAATACCCCAGAGTACCGGGTGGGGGTACTGGTACTACCCCGGAGCATCGGGAAGGGGCACCAGGCCTACCCCGGAGCATCAGGTAGAGATACCAGACCTACCCTGGAAGGTCAGGAAGGGAGGCCGGGTCTAACACCGCGTGCCCGTAGGGACAACAGGTGAACTCCGGCGCATCACAAAGGTTTCCGGTACAACCCCAGAGTACTGCTAGGGGAACCGGTTCTATCCCGGAAGTTCGGGTAGGGACACCGGGCCTAACACGTAGGGTCAGTTAGGAAGGGCGGGTCAAATCCCACGCACCCGTAGGAACAGCAGTTGTACCCTGGAGTACCGGTGGAGGTAGTGGTACTACTCCGGAGTACCGACGAGGGTCACGGGTAATACCCCAAAGTACCGGGTGGGGGTACTGGTACTACCCCGGAGCGTCGGGAAGGGGCACCAGGACTACCCCGGAGCATCAGGTAGAGGTAACAGGCCTACCCTGGAGGGTCAGGAAGGGAGGCCGGGTCTAACACCGCGTGCCCGTAGGGACAACAGGTGAACTCCGGCGCATCACAAAGGTTTCCGGTACAACCCCAGAGTACTGCTAGGGGAACCGGTTCTATCCTGGAAGTTCGGGTAGGGACACCGGGCGTATCATGGAGGGTCAGGTAGGAAGGGCGTGTCAAATCCCACGCACCCGTAGGAACAGCAGTTGTACCCTGGAGTACCGGTGGAGGTAGTGGTACTACTCCGGAGTACCGACGAGGGTCACGGGTAATACCCCAGAGTACCGGGTGGGGGTACTGGTACTACCCCAGAGCGTCGGGAAGGGGCGCCAGGCCTAACCCGGAGCATCAGGTAGAGATACCAGGCCTACCCTGGAGGGTCAGGAAGGGAGGCCGGGTCTAACACCGCGTGCCCGTAGGGACAACAGGTGAACTCCGGCGCATCACAAAGGTTTCCGGTACAACCCCAGAGTACTGCTAGGGGAACCGGTTCTATCCCGGAACTTCGGGTAGGGACACCGGGCCTAACACGTAGGGTCAGGTAGGAAGGGCGGGTCTAATCAAACGTACCCGTAGGAACAGCAGTTGTACCCTGGAGTACCGCCTGGAGGTACTGGTACTACCCCAGAGTTCGGATGAGGGTTACGGTTCCTACCCCAAAGTTCCCAGTGGGGGTACCAGTACTACCCCGGAGCATCGGGAAGGGGCGCCAGGCCTACCTCGGAGCATCAGGTAGAGATACCAGGCCTACCCTGGAGGGTCAGGAAGGGAGGCCGGGTCTAACACCGCGTGCCCGTAGGGACAACAGGTGAACTCCGGCGCATCACAAAGGTTTCCGGTACAACCCCAGAGTACTGCTAGGGGAACCGGTTCTATCCCGGAAGTTCGGGTAGGGACACCGGGAGTATCATGGAGGGTCAGGTAGGAAGGGCGGGTCAAATCGCACGCACCCGTAGGAACAGCAGTTGCACCCTAGAGTACCGGTGGAGGTAGTGGTACTACTCCGGAGTACCGTCGAGGGTCACGGGTAATACCCCAGAGTACCAGGTGGAAGTACTGGTACTACCCCGGAGCATCGGGAAGGGGCACCAGGCCTACCCCGGAGCATCAGGTAGAGATACCAGACCTACCCTGGAAGGTCAGGAAGGGAGGCCGGGTCTAACACCGCGTGCCCGTAGGGACAACAGGTGAACTCCGGCGCATCACAAAGGTTTCCGGTACAACCCCAGAGTACTGCTAGGGGAACCGGTTCTATCCCGGAATGTTGGGTAGGGACACCGGGCCTATCATGGATGGTCAGATGGAAGGGTGGGTCAAATTCCACGCACCTGTAGGAACAGCAGTTGTACCACGGCGTACTGCCTGGAGGTACTGGTACTACCCCAGAGTTCGGATGAGGGTTACGGTTCCTACCCCAAAGTTCCCAGTGAGGTTACCAGTACTACCCCGGAGCATCGGGAAGGGGCGCCAGGCCTACCCCGGAGCATCAGGTAGAGATACCAGGCCTACCCTGGAGGGTCAGGAAGGGAGGCCGGGTCTAACACCGCGTGCCCGTAGGGACAACAGGTGAACTCCGGCGCATCACAAAGGTTTCCGGTACAACCCCAGAGTACTGCTAGGGGAACCGGTTCTATCCCGGAACTTCGGGTAGGGACACCGGGCCTAACACGGAGGGTCAGGTAGGAAGGGCGTGTCAAATCCCACGCACCCGTAGGAACAGCAGTTGTACCCTGGAGTACCGGTGGAGGTAGTGGTACTACTCCGGAGTACCGACGAGGGTCACGGGTAATACCCCAGAGTACCAAGTGGAAGTACTGGTACTACCCCAGAGCGTCGGGAAGGGGCGCCAGGCCTAACCCGGAGCATCAGGTAGAGATACCAGGCCTACCCTGGAGGGTCAGGAAGGGAGGCCGGGTCTAACACCGCGTGCCCGTAGGGACAACAGGTGAACTCCGGCGCATCACAAAGGTTTCCGGTACAACCCCAGAGTACTGCTAGGGGAACCGGTTCTATCCCGGAAGTTCGGGTAGGGACACCGGGCCTAACACGTACGGTCAGGTAGGAAGGGCGGGTCTAATCAAACGCACCCGTAGGAACAGCAGTTGTACCCTGGAGTACCGCCTGGAGGTACTGGTACTACCCCAGAGTTCGGATGAGGGTTACGGTTCCTACCCCAAAGTTCCCAGTGGGGGTACCAGTACTACCCCGGAGCATCGGGAAGGGGCGCCAGGCCTACCTCGGAGCATCAGGTAGAGATACCAGGCCTACCCTGGAGGGTCAGGAAGGGAGGCCGGGTCTAACACCGCGTGCCCGTAGGGACAACAGGTGAACTCCGGCGCATCACAAAGGTTTCCGGTACAACCCCAGAGTACTGCTAGGGGAACCGGTTCTATCCCGGAAGTTCGGGTAGGGACACCGGGCCTAACACGGAGGGTCAGGTAGGAAGGGCGGGTCAAATCCCACGCACCCGTAGGAACAGCAGTTGTACCCTGGAGTACCGGTGGAGGTACTGGTACTACTCCGGAGTACCGATGAGCGTCACGGGTCATAGCCTAGAGTACCAGGTGGAAGTACTGGTACTACCCCAGAGCATCGGGAAGGGGCACCAGGCCTACCCCGGAGCATCAGGTAGAGATACCAGGCCTACCCTGGAGGGTCAGGAAGGGAGGCCGGGTCTAACACCGCGTGCCCGTAGGGACAACAGGTGAACTCCGGCGCATCACAAAGGTTTCCGGTACAACCCCAGAGTACTGCTAGGGGAACCGGTTCTATCCCGGAAGTTCGGGTAGGGACACCGGGAGTATCATGGAGGGTCAGGTAGGAAGGGCGGGTCAAATCCCACGCACCCGTAGGAACAGCAGTTGCACCCTGGAGTACCGGTGGAGGTAGTGGTACTACTCCGGAGTACCGACGAGGGTCACGGGTAATACCCCAGAGTACCAGGTGGAAGTACTGGTACTACCCCGGAGCATCGGGAAGGGGCACCAGGCCTACCCCGGAGCATCAGGTAGAGATACCAGACCTACCCTGGAAGGTCAGGAAGGGAGGCCGGGTCTAACACCGCGTGCCCGTAGGGACAACAGGTGAACTCCGGCGCATCACAAAGGTTTCCGGTACAACCCCAGAGTACTGCTAGGGGAACCGGTTCTATCCCGGAATGTTGGGTAGGGACACCGGGCCTATCATGGATGGTCAGATGGAAGGGTGGGTCAAATTCCACGCACCTGTAGGAACAGCAGTTGTACCACGGCGTACTGCCTGGAGGTACTGGTACTACCCCAGAGTTCGGATGAGGGTTACGGTTCCTACCCCAAAGTTCCCAGTGAGGTTACCAGTACTACCCCGGAGCATCGGGAAGGGGCGCCAGGCCTACCCCAGAGCATCAGGTAGAGATACCAGGCCTACCCTGGAGGGTCAGGAAGGGAGGCCGGGTCTAACACCGCGTGCCCGTAGGGACAACAGGTGAACTCCGGCGCATCACAAAGGTTTCCGGTACAACCCCAGAGTACTGCTAGGGGAACCGGTTCTATCCCGGAACTTCGGGTAGGGACACCGGGCCTAACACGGAGGGTCAGGTAGGAAGGGCGGGTCAAATCCCACGCACCCGTAGGAACAGCAGTTGTACCCTGGAGTACCGGTGGAGGTAGTGGTACTACTCCGGAGTACTGTCGAGGTTCACGGGTAATACCCCAGAGTACCGGGTGGAAGTACTGGTACTACCCCGTAGCGTCGGGAAGGGGTGCCAGGCCTACCCCGGAGCATCAGGTAGAGATACCAGGCCTACCCTGGTGGGTCAGGTAGGGAGGCCGGGTCTCACACCCCGTGCCCGTAGGGACAACAGGTGAACTCCGACGCATCACAAAGGTTTCCGGTACAACCCCAGAGTACTGCTAGGGGAACCGGTTCTATCCCGGAATGTTGGGTAGGGACACCGGGCCTATCATGGATGGTCAGGTGGAAGGGTTGGTCAAATCCCACGCACCTGTAGGAACAGCAGTTGTACCACGGCATACCGCCTGGAGGTACTGGTACTACCCCAGCGTTCGGATGAGGGTTACGGTTCCTACCCCAAAGTTCCGAGTGGCGGTACCAGTACTACCACCGAGCATCGGGAAGAGGCGCCAGGCCTACCCTGAAGCATCAGGTAGGGATAGCAGACCTACCCTGGAAGGTCAGGAAGGGAGGCCGGGTCTAACACCGCGTGCCCGTAGGGACAACAGGTGAACTCCGGCGCATCACAAAGGTTTCCGGTACAACCCCAGAGTACTGCTAGGGGAACCGGTTCTATCCCGGAAGTTCGGGTAGGGACACCGGGCCTAACACGGAGGGTCAGGTGGAAGGGTGGGTCAAATCCCACGCACCTGTAGGAACAGCAGTTGTACCACGGCGTACCGCCTGGAGGTACTGGTACTACCCCAGAGTTCGGAGGAGGGTTACGGTTCCTACCCCAAAGTTTCGAGTGGGGGTACCAGTACTACCCCGGAGCGTCGGGAAGGGGCGCCAGGCCTACCCCGGAGCATTCAGGAAGAGATACCAGGCCTACCCTGGAGGGTCAGGAAGCGAGGCCGGGTCTAACACCACGTGCCCATAGGGACAACAGATGAACTCCGGTGCATCACAAAGGTTTCCGGTACAACCCCAGAGTACTGCTAGGGGAACCGGTTCTATCCCGGAAGTTCGGGTAGGGACACCGGGCCTAACACGTAGGGTCAGGTAGGAAGGGCGGGTCTAATCAAACGCACCCGTAGGAACAGCAGTTGTACCCTGGAGTACCGCCTGGAGGTACTGGTACTACCCCAGAGTTCGGATGAGGGTTACGGTTCCTACCCCAAAGTTCCCAGTGGGGGTACCAGTACTACCCCGGAGCATCGGGAAGGGGCGCCAGGCCTACCTCGGAGCATCAGGTAGAGATACCAGGCCTACCCTGGAGGGTCAGGAAGGGAGGCCGGGTCTAACACCGCGTGCCCGTAGGGACAACAGGTGAACTCCGGCGCATCACAAAGGTTTCCGGTACAACCCCAGAGTACTGCTAGGGGAACCGGTTCTATCCCGGAACTTCGGGTAGGGACACCGGGAGTATCATGGAGGGTCAGGTAGGAAGGGCGTGTCAAATCCCACGCACCCGTAGGAACAGCAGTTGTACCCTGGAGTACCGGTGGAGGTAGTGGTACTACTCCGGAGTACCGACGAGGTTCACGGGTAATACCCCAGAGTACCGGGTGGAAGTACTGGTACTACCCCGGAGCGTCGGGAAGGGGCGCCAGGCCTACCCCGGAGCATCAGGTAGAGATACCAGGCCTACCCTGGAGGGTCAGGAAGGGAGGCCGGGTCTCACACCGCGTGCCCGTAGGGACAACAGGTGAACTCCGGCGCATCACAAAGGTTTCCGGTACAACCCCAGAGTACTGCTAGGGGAACCGGTTCTATCCCGGAAGTTCGGGTAGGGACACCGGGCCTAACACGGAGGGTCAGGTAGGAAGGGCGGGTCAAATCCCACGCACCCGTAGGAACAGCAGTTGTACCCTGGAGTACCGGTGGAGGTAGTGGTACTACTCCGGAGTACCGACGAGGGTCACGGGTAATACCCCAGAGTACCGGGTGGGGGTACTGGTACTACCCCGGAGCGTCGGGAAGGGGCACTAGGACTACCCCGGAGCATCAGGTAGAGGTAACAGGCCTACCCTGGAAGGTCAGGAAGGGAGGCCGGGTCTAACACCGCGTGCCCGTAGGGACAACAGGTGAACTCCGGCGCATCACAAAGGTTTCCGGTACAACCCCAGAGTACTGCTAGGGGAACCGGTTCTATCCTGGAAGTTCGGGTAGGGACACCGGGCGTATCATGGCGGGTCAGGTAGGAAGGGCGTGTCAAATCCCACGCACCCGTAGGAACAGCAGTTGTACCCTGGAGTACCGGTGGAGGTAGTGGTACTACTCCGGAGTACCGACGAGGGTCACGGGTAATACCCCAGAGTACCAAGTGGAAGTACTGGTACTACCCCAGAGCGTCGGGAAGGGGCGCCAGGCCTACCCCGGAGCATCAGGTAGAGATACCAGACCTACCCTGGAAGGTCAGGAAGGGAGGCCGGGTCTAACACCGCGTGCCCGTAGGGACAACAGGTGAACTCCGGCGCATCACAAAGGTTTCCGGTACAACCCCAGAGTACTGCTAGGGGAACCGGTTCTATCCCGGAAGTTCGGGTAGGGACACCGGGCCTAACACGTAGGGTCAGGTAGGAAGGGCGGGTCTAATCAAACGCACCCGTAGGAACAGCAGTTGTACCCTGGAGTACCGCCTGGAGGTACTGGTACTACCCCAGAGTTCGGATGAGGGTTACGGTTCCTACCCCAAAGTTCCCAGTGGGGGTACCAGTACTACCCCGGAGCATCGGGAAGGGGCGCCAGGCCTACCTCGGAGCATCAGGTAGAGATACCAGGCCTACCCTGGAGGGTCAGGAAGGGAGGCCGGGTCTAACACCGCGTGCCCGTAGGGACAACAGGTGAACTCCGGCGCATCACAAAGGTTTCCGGTACAACCCCAGAGTACTGCTAGGGGAACCGGTTCTATCCCGGAACTTCGGGTAGGGACACCGGGCGTATCATGGAGCCTCAGGTAGGAAGGGCGGGTCAAATCCCACGCACCCGTAGGAACAGCAGTTGCACCCTGGAGTACCGGTGGAGGTAGTGGTACTACTCCGGAGTACCGACGAGGGTCACGGGTAATACCCCAGAGTACCAGGTGGAAGTACTGGTACTACCCCGGAGCATCGGGAAGGGGCACCAGGCCTACCCCGGAGCATCAGGTAGAGATACCAGACCTACCCTGGAAGGTCAGGAAGGGAGGCCGGGTCTAACACCGCGTGCCCGTAGGGACAACAGGTGAACTCCGGCGCATCACAAAGGTTTCCGGTACAACCCCAGAGTACTGCTAGGGGAACCGGTTCTATCCCGGAAGTTCGGGTAGGGACACCGGGCCTAACACGTAGGGTCAGGTAGGAAGGGCGGGTCAAATCCCACGCACCCGTAGGAACAGCAGTTGTACCCTGGAGTACCGGTGGAGGTAGTGGTACTACTCCGGAGTACCGATGAGGTTCACGGGTAATACCCCAAAGTACCGGGTGGGAGTACTGGTACTACCCCGGAGCGTCGGGAAGGGGCACCAGGACTACCCCGGAGCATCAGGTAGAGGTAACAGGCCTACCCTGGAGGGTCAGGAAGGGAGGCCGGGTCTAACACCGCGTGCCCGTAGGGACAACAGGTGAACTCCGGCGCATCACAAAGGTTTCCGGTACAACCCCAGAGTACTGCTAGGGGAACCGGTTCTATCCTGGAAGTTCGGGTAGGGACACCGGGCGTATCATGGAGGGTCAGGTAGGAAGGGCGTGTCAAATCCCACGCACCCGTAGGAACAGCAGTTGTACCCTGGAGTACCGGTGGAGGTAGTGGTACTACTCCGGAGTACCGACGAGGGTCACGGGTAATACCCCAGAGTACCAGGTGGAAGTACTGGTACTACCCCAGAGCGTCGGGAAGGGGCGCCAGGACTAACCCGGAGCATCAGGTAGAGATACCAGGCCTACCCTGGAGGGTCAGGAAGGGAGGCCGGGTCTAACACCGCGTGCCCGTAGGGACCACAGGTGAACTCCGGCGCATCACAAAGGTTTCCGGTACAACCCCAGAGTACTGCTAGGGGAACCGGTTCTATCCCGGAAGTTCGGGTAGGGACACCGGGCCTAACACGGAGGGTCAGGTAGGAAGGGCGGGTCAAATTCCACGCACCTGTAGGAACAGCAGTTGTACCACGGCGTACCGCCTGGAGGTACTGGTACTACCCCAGAGTTCGGATGAGGGTTACGGTTCCTACCCCAAAGTTCCCAGTGGGGGTACCAGTACTACCCCGGAGCATCGGGAAGGGGCGCCAGGCCTACCTCGGAGCATCAGGTAGAGATACCAGGCCTACCCTGGAGGGTCAGGAAGGGAGGCCGGGTCTAACACCGCGTGCCCGTAGGGACAACAGGTGAACTCCGGCGCATCACAAAGGTTTCCGGTACAACCCCAGAGTACTGCTAGGGGAACCGGTTCTATCCCGGAAGTTCGGGTAGGGACACCGGGCCTAACACGGAGGGTCAGGTAGGAAGGGCGGGTCAAATCCCACGCACCCGTAGGAACAGCAGTTGTACCCTGGAGTACCGGTGGAGGTACTGGTACTACTCCGGAGTACCGTTGAGGTTCACGGGTAATACCCCAGAGTACCGGGTGGAAGTACTGGTACTACCCCGTAGCGTCGGGAAGGGGTGCCAGGCCTACCCCGGAGCATCAGGTAGAGATACCAGGCCTACCCTGGTGGGTCAGGTAGGGAGGCCGGGTCTCACACCCCTGCCCGTAGGGACAACAGGTGAACTCCGGCGCATCACAAAGGTTTCCGGTACAACCCCAGAGTACTGCTAGGGGAACCGGTTCTATCCCGGAATGTTGGGTAGGGACACCGGGCCTATCATGGATGGTCAGGTGGAAGGGTTGGTCAAATCCCACGCACCTGTAGGAACAGCAGTTGTACCACAGCATACCGCCTGGAGGTACTGGTACTACCCCAGCGTTCGGATGAGGGTTACGGTTCCTACCCCAAAGTTCCGAGTGGCGGTACCAGTACTACCCCGGAGCATCGGGAAGAGGCGCCAGGCCTACCCTGAAGCATCAGGTAGGGATAGCAGACCTACCCTGGAAGGTCAGGAAGGGAGGCCGGGTCTAACACCGCGTGCCCGTAGGGACAACAGGTGAACTCCGGCGCATCACAAAGGTTTCCGGTACAACCCCAGAGTACTGCTAGGGGAACCGGTTCTATCCCGGAAGTTCGGGTAGGGACACCGGGCCTAACACGGAGGGTCAGGTGGAAGGGTGGGTCAAATCCCACGCACCTGTAGGAACAGCAGTTGTACCACTGCGTACCGCCTGGAGGTACTGGTACTACCCCAGAGTTCGGATGAGGGTTATGGTTCCTACCCCAAAGTTTCGAGTGGGGGTACCAGTACTACCCCGGAGCGTCGGGAAGGGGCGCCAGGCCTACCCCGGAGCATTCAGGAAGAGATACCAGGCCTACCCTGGAGGGTCAGGAAGCGAGGCCGGGTCTAACACCACGTGCCCATAGGGACAACAGGTGAACTCCGGTGCATCACAAAGGTTTCCGGTACAACCCCAGAGTACTGCTAGGGGAACCGGTTCTATCCCGGAACTTCGGGTAGGGACACCGGGAGTATCATGGAGGGTCAGGTAGGAAGGGCGTGTCAAATCCCACGCACCCGTAGGAACAGCAGTTGTACCCTGGAGTACCGGTGGAGGTAGTGGTACTACTCCGGAGTACCGACGAGGGTCACGGGTAATACCCCAGAGTACCAGGTGGAAGTACTGGTACTACCCCGGAGCGTCGGGAAGGGGCGCCAGGCCTACCCCGGAGCATCAGGTAGAGATACCAGACCTACCCTGGAAGGTCAGGAAGGGAGGCCGGGTCTCACACCGCGTGCCCGTAGGGACAACAGGTGAACTCCGACGCATCACAAAGGTTTCCGGTACAACCCCAGAGTACTGCTAGGGGAACCGGTTCTATCCCGGAATGTTGGGTAGGGACACCGGGCCTATCATGGATGGTCAGGTGGAAGGGTTGGTCAAATCCCACGCACCTGTAGGAACAGCAGTTGTACCACGGCATACCGCCTGGAGGTACTGGTACTACCCCAGCGTTCGGATGAGGGTTACGGTTCCTACCCCAAAGTTCCGAGTGGCGGTACCAGTACTACCCCGGAGCATCGGGAAGAGGCGCCAGACCTACCCTGAAGCATCAGGTAGGGATAGCAGACCTACCCTGGAAGGTCAGGAAGGGAGGCCGGGTCTAACACCGCGTGCCCGTAGGGACAACAGGTGAACTCCGGCGCATCACAAAGGTTTCCGGTACAACCCCAGAGTACTGCTAGGGGAACCGGTTCTATCCCGGAACTTCGGGTAGGGACACCGGGCGTATCATGGAGGGTCAGGTAGGAAGGGCGTGTCAAATCCCACGCACCCGTAGGAACAGCAGTTGTACCCTGGAGTACCGGTGGAGGTAGTGGTACTACTCCGGAGTACCGACGAGGGTCACGGGTAATACCCCAGAGTACCAGGTGGAAGTACTGGTACTACCCCGGAGCGTCGGGAAGGGGTGCCAGGCCTACCCCGGAGCATCAGGTAGAGATACCAGACCTACCCTGGAAGGTCAGGAAGGGAGGCCGGGTCTCACACCGCGTGCCCGTAGGGACAACAGGTGAACTCCGGCGCATCACAAAGGTTTCCGGTACAACCCCAGAGTACTGCTAGGGGAACCGGTTCTATCCCGGAAGTTCGGGTAGGGACACCGGGCCTAACACGTAGGGTCAGGTAGGAAGGGCGGGTCAAATCCCACGCACCCGTAGGAACAGCAGTTGTACCCTGGAGTACCGGTGGAGGTAGTGGTACTACTCCGGAGTACCGACGAGGTTCACGGGTAATACCCCAAAGTACCGGGTGGGGGTACTGGTACTACCCCGGAGCGTCGGGAAGGGGCACCAGGACTACCCCGGAGCATCAGGTAGAGGTAACAGGCCTACCCTGGAGGGTCAGGAAGGGAGGCCGGGTCTAACACCGCGTGCCCGTAGGGACAACAGGTGAACTCCGGCGCATCACAAAGGTTTCCGGTACAACCCCAGAGTACTGCTAGGGGAACCGGTTCTATCCTGGAAGTTCGGGTAGGGACACCGGGCGTATCATGGAGGGTCAGGTAGGAAGGGCGTGTCAAATCCCACGCACCCGTAGGAACAGCAGTTGTACCCTGGAGTACCGGTGGAGGTAGTGGTACTACTCCGGAGTACCGACGAGGGTCACGGGTAATACCCCAGAGTACCAGGTGGAAGTACTGGTACTACCCCAGAGCGTCGGGAAGGGGCGCCAGGACTAACCCGGAGCATCAGGTAGAGATACCAGGCCTACCCTGGAGGGTCAGGAAGGGAGGCCGGGTCTAACACCGCGTGCCCGTAGGGACCACAGGTGAACTCCGGCGCATCACAAAGGTTTCCGGTACAACCCCAGAGTACTGCTAGGGGAACCGGTTCTATCCCGGAAGTTCGGGTAGGGACACCGGGCCTAACACGGAGGGTCAGGTAGGAAGGGCGGGTCAAATTCCACGCACCTGTAGGAACAGCAGTTGTACCACGGCGTACCGCCTGGAGGTACTGGTACTACCCCAGAGTTCGGATGAGGGTTACGGTTCCTACCCCAAAGTTCCCAGTGGGGGTACCAGTACTACCCCGGAGCATCGGGAAGGGGCGCCAGGCCTACCTCGGAGCATCAGGTAGAGATACCAGGCCTACCCTGGAGGGTCAGGAAGGGAGGCCGGGTCTAACACCGCGTGCCCGTAGGGACAACAGGTGAACTCCGGCGCATCACAAAGGTTTCCGGTACAACCCCAGAGTACTGCTAGGGGAACCGGTTCTATCCCGGAATGTTGGGTAGGGACACCGGGCCTATCATGGATGGTCAGATGGAAGGGTGGGTCAAATTCCACGCACCTGTAGGAACAGCAGTTGTACCACGGCGTACTGCCTGGAGGTACTGGTACTACCCCAGAGTTCGGATGAGGGTTACGGTTCCTACCCCAAAGTTCCCAGTGAGGTTACCAGTACTACCCCGGAGCATCGGGAAGGGGCGCCAGGCCTACCCCGGAGCATCAGGTAGAGATACCAGGCCTACCCTGGAGGGTCAGGAAGGGAGGCCGGGTCTAACACCGCGTGCCCGTAGGGACAACAGGTGATCTCCGGCGCATCACAAAGGTTTCCGGTACAACCCCAGAGTACTGCTAGGGGAACCGGTTCTATCCCGGAAGTTCGGGTAGGGACACCGGGCCTAACACGGAGGGTCAGGTAGGAAGGGCGGGTCAAATCCCACGCACCCGTAGGAACAGCAGTTGTACCCTGGAGTACCGGTGGAGGTAGTGGTACTACTCCGGAGTACCGTTGAGGTTCACGGGTAATACCCCAGAGTACCGGGTGGAAGTACTGGTACTACCCCGTAGCGTCGGGAAGGGGTGCCAGGCCTACCCCGGAGCATCAGGTAGAGATACCAGGCCTACCCTGGTGGGTCAGGTAGGGAGGCCGGGTCTCACACCCCTGCCCGTAGGGACAACAGGTGAACTCCGGCGCATCACAAAGGTTTCCGGTACAACCCCAGAGTACTGCTAGGGGAACCGGTTCTATCCCGGAATGTTGGGTAGGGACACCGGGCGTATCATGGATGGTCAGGTGGAAGGGTTGGTCAAATCCCACGCACCTGTAGGAACAGCAGTTGTACCACGGCATACCGCCTGGAGGTACTGGTACTACCCCAGCGTTCGGATGAGGGTTACGGTTCCTACCCCAAAGTTCCGAGTGGCGGTACCAGTACTACCCCGGAGCATCGGGAAGAGGCGCCAGGCCTACCCTGAAGCATCAGGTAGGGATAGCAGACCTACCCTGGAAGGTCAGGAAGGGAGGCCGGGTCTAACACCGCGTGCCCGTAGGGACAACAGGTGAACTCCGGCGCATCACAAAGGTTTCCGGTACAACCCCAGAGTACTGCTAGGGGAACCGGTTCTATCCCGGAAGTTCGGGTAGGGACACCGGGCCTAACACGGAGGGTCAGGTGGAAGGGTGGGTCAAATCCCACGCACCTGTAGGAACAGCAGTTGTACCACTGCGTACCGCCTGGAGGTACTGGTACTACCCCAGAGTTCGGATGAGGGTTATGGTTCCTACCCCAAAGTTTCGAGTGGGGGTACCAGTACTACCCCGGAGCGTCGGGAAGGGGCGCCAGGCCTACCCCGGAGCATTCAGGAAGAGATACCAGGCCTACCCTGGAGGGTCAGGAAGCGAGGCCGGGTCTAACACCACGTGCCCATAGGGACAACAGGTGAACTCCGGTGCATCACAAAGGTTTCCGGTACAACCCCAGAGTACTGCTAGGGGAACCGGTTCTATCCCGGAACTTCGGGTAGGGACACCGGGAGTATCATGGAGGGTCAGGTAGGAAGGGCGTGTCAAATCCCACGCACCCGTAGGAACAGCAGTTGTACCCTGGAGTACCGGTGGAGGTAGTGGTACTACTCCGGAGTACCGACGAGGGTCACGGGTAATACCCCAGAGTACCAGGTGGAAGTACTGGTACTACCCCGGAGCGTCGGGAAGGGGCGCCAGGCCTACCCCGGAGCATCAGGTAGAGATACCAGACCTACCCTGGAAGGTCAGGAAGGGAGGCCGGGTCTCACACCGCGTGCCCGTAGGGACAACAGGTGAACTCCGACGCATCACAAAGGTTTCCGGTACAACCCCAGAGTACTGCTAGGGGAACCGGTTCTATCCCGGAATGTTGGGTAGGGACACCGGGCCTATCATGGATGGTCAGGTGGAAGGGTTGGTCAAATCCCACGCACCTGTAGGAACAGCAGTTGTACCACGGCATACCGCCTGGAGGTACTGGTACTACCCCAGCGTTCGGATGAGGGTTACGGTTCCTACCCCAAAGTTCCGAGTGGCGGTACCAGTACTACCCCGGAGCATCGGGAAGAGGCGCCAGACCTACCCTGAAGCATCAGGTAGGGATAGCAGACCTACCCTGGAAGGTCAGGAAGGGAGGCCGGGTCTCACACCGCGTGCCCGTAGGGACAACAGGTGAACTCCGGCGCATCACAAAGGTTTCCGGTACAACCCCAGAGTACTGCTAGGGGAACCGGTTCTATCCCGGAACTTCGGGTAGGGACACCGGGCGTATCATGGAGGGTCAGGTAGGAAGGGCGTGTCAAATCCCACGCACCCGTAGGAACAGCAGTTGTACCCTGGAGTACCGGTGGAGGTAGTGGTACTACTCCGGAGTACCGACGAGGGTCACGGGTAATACCCCAGAGTACCAGGTGGAAGTACTGGTACTACCCCGGAGCGTCGGGAAGGGGTGCCAGGCCTACCCCGGAGCATCAGGTAGAGATACCAGACCTACCCTGGAAGGTCAGGAAGGGAGGCCGGGTCTCACACCGCGTGCCCGTAGGGACAACAGGTGAACTCCTGCGCATCACAAAGGTTTCCGGTACAACCCCAGAGTACTGCTAGGGGAACCGGTTCTATCCCGGAAGTTCGGGTAGGGACACCGGGCCTAACACGGAGGGTCAGGTAGGAAGGGCGGGTCAAATCCCACGCACCCGTAGGAACAGCAGTTGTACCCTGGAGTACCGGTGGAGGTAGTGGTACTACTCCGAAGTACCGACGAGGGTCACGGTTAATACCCCAGAGTACCGGGTGGAAGTACTGGTACTACCCCGGAGCGTCGGGAAGGGGCGCCAGGCCTACCCCGGAGCATTAGGTAGAGATACCAGGCCTACCCTGGAAGGTCAGGAAGGGAGGCCGGGTCTCAAACCGCGTGCCCGTAGGGACAACAGGTGAACTCCGGCGCATCACAAAGGTTTCCGGTACAACCCCAGAGTACTGCTAGGGGAACCGGTTCAATCCCGGAACTTCGGGTAGGGACACCGGGCCTAACACGGAGGGTCAGGTAGGAAGGGCAGGTCAAATCCCACGCACCCGTAGGAACAGCAGTTGTACCCTGGAGTACCGGTGGAGGTAGTGGTACTACTCCGGAGTACCGTCGAGGTTCACGGGTAATACCCCAGAGTACCGGGTGGAAGTACTGGTACTACCCCGTAGCGTCGGGAAGGGGTGCCAGGCCTACCCCGGAGCATCAGGTAGAGATACCAAGCCTACCCTGGAGGGTCAGGTAGGGAGTCCGGGTCTCACACCCCGTGCCCGTAGGGACAACAGGTGAACTCCGACGCATCACAAAGGTTTCCGGTACAACCCCAGAGTACTGCTAGGGGAACCGGTTCTATCCCGGAATGTTGGGTAGGGACACCGGGCCTATCATGGATGGTCAGGTGGAAGGGTTGGTCAAATCCCACGCACCTGTAGGAACAGCAGTTGTACCACGGCATACCGCCTGGAGGTACTGGTACTACCCCAGCGTTCGGATGAGGGTTACGGTTCCTACCCCAAAGTTCCGAGTGGCGGTACCAGTACTTACCCGGAGCATCGGGAAGAGGCGCCAGGCCTACCCTGAAGCATCAGGTAGGGATAGCAGACCTACCCTGGAAGGTCAGGAAGGGAGGCCGGGTCTAACACCGCGTGCCCGTAGGGACAACAGGTGAACTCCGGCGCATCACAAAGGTTTCCGGTACAACCCCAGAGTACTGCTAGGGGAACCGGTTCTATCCCGGAAGTTCGGGTAGGGACACCGGGCCTAACACGGAGGGTCAGGTGGAAGGGTGGGTCAAATCCCACGCACCTGTAGGAACAGCAGTTGTACCACGGCGTACCGCCTGGAGGTACTGGTACTACCCCAGAGTTCGGATGAGGGTTACGGTTCCTACCCCAAAGTTTCGAGTGGGGGTACCAGTACTACCCCGGAGCGTCGGGAAGGGGCGCCACGCCTACCCCGGAGCATTCAGGAAGAGATACCAGGCCTACCCTGGAGGGTCAGGAAGGGAGGCCGGGTCTAACACCGCGTGCCCATAGGGACAACAGGTGAATTCCGGTGCATCACAAAGGTTTCCGGTACAACCCCAGAGTACTGCTAGGGGAACCGGTTCTATCCCGGAAGTTCGGGTAGGGACACCGGGAGTATCATGGAGGGTCAGGTAGGAAGGGCGGGTCAAATCCCACGCACCCGTAGGAACAGCAGTTGTACCCTGGAGTACCGGTGGAGGTAGTGGTACTACTCCGGAGTACCGATGAGGGTCACGGGTAATACCCCGGAGTACCGGGTGGAAGTACTGGTACTACCCCGGAGCATCGGGAAGGGGCACCAGGCCTACCTCGGAGCATCAGGTAGAGATACCAGGCCTACCCTGGAGGGTCAGGAAGGGAGGCCGGGTCTAACACCGCGTGCCCGTAGGGACAACAGGTGAACTCCGGCGCATCACAAAGGTTTCCGGTACAACCCCAGAGTACTGCTAGGGGAACCGGTTCTATCCCGGAACTTCGGGTAGGGACACCGGGCCTAACACGGAGGGTCAGGTAGGAAGGGCGGGTCAAATTCCACGCACCTGTAGGAACAGCAGTTGTACCACGGCGTACCGCCTGGAGGTACTGGTACTACCCCAGAGTTCGGATGAGGGTTACGGTTCCTACCCCAAAGTTCCCAGTGGGGGTACCAGTACTACCCCGGAGCATCGGGAAGGGGCGCCAGGCCTACCTCGGAGCATCAGGTAGAGATACCAGGCCTAGCCTGGAGGGTCAGGAAGGGAGGCCGGGTCTAACACCGCGTGCCCGTAGGGACAACAGGTGAACTCCGGCGCATCACAAAGGTTTCCGGTACAACCCCAGAGTACTGCTAGGGGAACCGGTTCTATCCCGGAATGTTGGGTAGGGACACCGGGCCTATCATGGATGGTCAGATGGAAGGGTGGGTCAAATTCCACGCACCTGTAGGAACAGCAGTTGTACCACGGCGTACTGCCTGGAGGTACTGGTACTACCCCAGAGTTCGGATGAGGGTTACGGTTCCTACCCCAAAGTTCCCAGTGAGGTTACCAGTACTACCCCGGAGCATCGGGAAGGGGCGCCAGGCCTACCTCGGAGCATCAGGTAGAGATACCAGGCCTACCCTGGAGGGTCAGGAAGGGAGGCCGGGTCTAACACCGCGTGCCCGTAGGGACAACAGGTGAACTCCGGCGCATCACAAAGGTTTCCGGTACAACCCCAGAGTACTGCTAGGGGAACCGGTTCTATCCCGGAAGTTCGGGTAGGGACACCGGGCCTAACACCGAGGGTCAGGTGGAAGGGTGGGTCAAATCCCACGCACCTGTAGGAACAGCAGTTGTACCACGGCGTACCGCCTGGAGGTACTGGTACTACCCCAGAGTTCGGATGAGGGTTACGGTTCCTACCCCAAAGTTTCGAGTGGGGGTACCAGTACTACCCCGGAGCGTCGGGAAGGGGCGCCAGGCCTACCCCGGAGCATTCAGGAAGAGATACCAGGCCTACCCTGGAGGGTCAGGAAGCGAGGCCGGGTCTAACACCACGTGCCCATAGGGACAACAGGTGAACTCCGGCGCATCACAAAGGTTTCCGGTACAACCCCAGAGTACTGCTAGGGGAACCGGTTCTATCCCGGAAGTTCGGGTAGGGACACCGGGCCTAACACGGAGGGTCAGGTAGGAAGGGCGGGTCAAATCCCACGCACCCGTAGGAACAGCAGTTGTACCCTGGAGTACCGGTGGAGGTAGTGGTACTACTCCGGAGTACCGTCGAGGTTCACGGGTAATACCCCAGAGTACCGGGTGGAAGTACTGGTACTACCCCGTAGCGTCGGGAAGGGGTGCCAGGCCTACCCCGGAGCATCAGGTAGAGATACCAGGCCTACCCTGGTGGGTCAGGTAGGGAGGCCGGGTCTCACACCCCGTGCCCGTAGGGACAACAGGTGAACTCCGACGCATCACAAAGGTTTCCGGTACAACCCCAGAGTACTGCTAGGGGAACCGGTTCTATCCCGGAATGTTGGGTAGGGACACCGGGCCTATCATGGATGGTCAGGTGGAAGGGTTGGTCAAATCCCACGCACCTGTAGGAACAGCAGTTGTACCACGGCATACCGCCTGGAGGTACTGGTACTACCCCAGCGTTCGGATGAGGGTTACGGTTCCTACCCCAAAGTTCCGAGTGGCGGTACCAGTACTACCCCGGAGCATCGGGAAGAGGCGCCAGGCCTACCCTGAAGCATCAGGTAGGGATAGCAGACCTACCCTGGAAGGTCAGGAAGGGAGGCCGGGTCTAACACCGCGTGCCCGTAGGGACAACAGGTGAACTCCGGCGCATCACAAAGGTTTCCGGTACAACCCCAGAGTACTGCTAGGGGAACCGGTTCTATCCCGGAAGTTCGGGTAGGGACACCGGGCCTAACACGGAGGGTCAGGTAGGAAGGGCGGGTCAAATCCCACGCACCCGTAGGAACAGCAGTTGTACCCTGGAGTACCGGTGGAGGTAGTGGTACTACTCCGGAGTACCGTCGAGGTTCACGGGTAATACCCCAGAGTACCGGGTGGAAGTACTGGTACTACCCCGTAGCGTCGGGAAGGGGTGCCAGGCCTACCCCGGAGCATCAGGTAGAGATACCAGGCCTACCCTGGTGGGTCAGGTAGGGAGGCCGGGTCTCACACCCCGTGCCCGTAGGGACAACAGGTGAACTCCGGCGCATCACAAAGGTTTCCGGTACAACCCCAGAGTACTGCTAGGGGAACCGGTTCTATCCCGGAATGTTGGGTAGGGACACCGGGCGTATCATGGAGGGTCAGGTAGGAAGGGTGTGTCAAATCCCACGCACCTGTAGGAACAGCAGTTGTACCACGGCATACCGCCTGGAGGTACTGGTACTACCCCAGCGTTCGGATGAGGGTTACGGTTCCTACCCCAAAGTTCCGAGTGGCGGTACCAGTACTACCCCGGAGCATCGGGAAGAGGCGCCAGGCCTACCCTGAAGCATCAGGTAGGGATAGCAGACCTACCCTGGAAGGTCAGGAAGGGAGGCCGGGTCTAACACCGCGTGCCCGTAGGGACAACAGGTGAACTCCGGCGCATCACAAAGGTTTCCGGTACAACCCCAGAGTACTGCTAGGGGAACCGGTTCTATCCCGGAAGTTCGGGTAGGGACACCGGGCCTAACACGGAGGGTCAGGTGGAAGGGTGGGTCAAATCCCACGCACCTGTAGGAACAGCAGTTGTACCACGGCGTACCGCCTGGAGGTACTGGTACTACCCCAGAGTTCGGATGAGGGTTACGGTTCCTACCCCAAAGTTTCGAGTGGGGGTACCAGTACTACCCCGGAGCGTCGGGAAGGGGCGCCAGGCCTACCCCGGAGCATTCAGGAAGAGATACCAGGCCTACCCTGGAGGGTCAGGAAGCGAGGCCGGGTCTAACACCACGTGCCCATAGGGACAACAGGTGAACTCCGGCGCATCACAAAGGTTTCCGGTACAACCCCAGAGTACTGCTAGGGGAACCGGTTCTATCCCGGAAGTTCGGGTAGGGACACCGGGCCTAACACGGAGGGTCAGGTAGGAAGGGCGGGTCAAATCCCACGCACCCGTAGGAACAGCAGTTGTACCCTGGAGTACCGGTGGAGGTAGTGGTACTACTCCGGAGTACCGTCGAGGTTCACGGGTAATACCCCAGAGTACCGGGTGGAAGTACTGGTACTACCCCGTAGCGTCGGGAAGGGGTGCCAGGCCTACCCCGGAGCATCAGGTAGAGATACCAGGCCTACCCTGGAGGGTCAGGTAGGGAGGCCGGGTCTCACACCCCGTGCCCGTAGGGACAACAGGTGAACTCCGACGCATCACAAAGGTTTCCGGTACAACCCCAGAGTACTGCTAGGGGAACCGGTTCTATCCCGGAATGTTGGGTAGGGACACCGGGCCTATCATGGATGGTCAGGTGGAAGGGTTGGTCAAATCCCACGCACCTGTAGGAACAGCAGTTGTACCACGGCATACCGCCTGGAGGTACTGGTACTACCCCAGCGTTCGGATGAGGGTTACGGTTCCTACCCCAAAGTTCCGAGTGGCGGTACCAGTACTACCCCGGAGCATCGGGAAGAGGCGCCAGGCCTACCCTGAAGCATCAGGTAGGGATAGCAGACCTACCCTGGAAGGTCAGGAAGGGAGGCCGGGTCTAACACCGCGTGCCCGTAGGGACAACAGGTGAACTCCGGCGCATCACAAAGGTTTCCGGTACAACCCCAGAGTACTGCTAGGGGAACCGGTTCTATCCCGGAATGTTGGGTAGGGACACCGGGCCTATCATGGATGGTCAGATGGAAGGGTGGGTCAAATCCCACGCACCTGTAGGAACAGCAGTTGTACCACGGCGTACCGCCTGGAGGTACTGGTACTACCCCAGAGTTCGGATGAGGGTTACGGTTCCTACCCCAAAGTTTCGAATGGGGGTACCAGTACTTCCCCGGAGCATCGGGAAGGGGCGCCAGGCCTACCCCGGAGCATTCAGGAAGAGATACCAGGCCTACCCTGGAGGGTCAGGAAGGGAGGCCGGGTCTAACACCGCGTGCCCGTAGGGACAACAGGTGAACTCCGGCGCATCACAAAGGTTTCCGGTACAACCCCAGAGTACTGCTAGGGGAACCGGTTCTATCCCGGAAGTTCGGGTAGGGACACCGGGCCTAACACGTAGGGTCAGGTAGGAAGGGCGGGTCAAATCCCACGCACCTGTAGGAACAGCAGTTGTACCCTGGAGTACCTGTGGAGGTAGTGGTACTACTCCGGAGTACCGACGAGGGTCACGGGTAATACCCCAGAGTACCAGGTGGAAGTACTGGTACTACCCCGGAGCATCGGGAAGGGGCACCAGGCCTACCCCGGAGCATCAGGTAGAGATACCAGACCTACCCTGGAAGGTCAGGAAGGGAGGCCGGGTCTAACACCGCGTGCCCGTAGGGACAACAGGTGAACTCCGGCGCATCACAAAGGTTTCCGGTACAACCCCAGAGTACTGCTAGGGGAACCGGTTCTATCCCGGAAGTTCGGGTAGGGACACCGGGCCTAACACGGAGGGTCAGGTAGGAAGGGCGGGTCAAATCCCACGCACCTGTAGGAACAGCAGTTGTATCCTGGAGTACCGGTGGAGGTAGTGGTACTACTCCGGAGTACCGACGAGGGTCACGGGTAATACCCCAGAGTACCAGGTGGAAGTACTGGTACTACCCCGGAGCATCGGGAAGGGGCACCAGGCCTACCCCGGAGCATCAGGTAGAGATACCAGACCTACCCTGGAAGGTCAGGAAGGGAGGCCGGGTCTAACACCGCGTGCCCGTAGGGACAACAGGTGAACTCCGGCGCATCACAAAGGTTTCCGGTACAACCCCAGAGTACTGCTAGGGGAACCGGTTCTATCCCGGAAGTTCGGGTAGGGACACCGGGCCTAACACGGAGGGTCAGGTAGGAAGGGCGGGTCAAATCCCACGCACCTGTAGGAACAGCAGTTGTACCCTGGAGTACCGGTGGAGGTAGTGGTACTACTCCGGAGTACCGACGAGGTTCACGGGTAATACCCCAGAGTACCAGGTGGAAGTACTGGTACTACCCCGGAGCATCGGGAAGGGGCACCAGGCCTACCCCGGAGCATCAGGTAGAGATACCAGACCTACCCTGGAAGGTCAGGAAGGGAGGCCGGGTCTAACACCGCGTGCCCGTAGGGACAACAGGTGAACTCCGGCGCATCACAAAGGTTTCCGGTACAACCCCAGAGTACTGCTAGGGGAACCGGTTCTATCCCGGAAGTTCGGGTAGGGACACCGGGCCTAACACGGAGGGTCAGGTAGGAAGGGCGGGTCAAATCCCACGCACCTGTAGGAACAGCAGTTGTATCCTGGAGTACCGGTGGAGGTAGTGGTACTACTCCGGAGTACCGTCGAGGTTCACGGGTAATACCCCAGAGTACCGAGTGGAAGTACTGGTACTACCCCGGAGCGTCGGGAAGGGGCACCAGGCCTACCCCGGAGCATCAGGTAGAAATACCAGGCCTACCCTGGAGGGTCAGGAAGGGAGGCCGGGTCTAACACCGCGTGCCCGTAGGGACAACAGGTGAACTCCGGCGCATCACAAAGGTTTCCGGTACAACCCCAGAGTACTGCTAGGGGAACCGGTTCTATCCCGGAAGTTCGGGTAGGGACACCGGGCCTAACACGGAGGGTCAGGTAGGAAGGGCGGGTCAAATCCCACGCACCTGTAGGAACAGCAGTTGTACCCTGGAGTACCGGTGGAGGTAGTGGTACTACTCCGGAGTACCGACGAGGGTCACGGGTAATACCCCAGAGTACCGAGTGGAAGTACTGGTACTACCCCGGAGCGTCGGGAAGGGGCACCAGGCCTACCCCGGAGCATCAGGTAGAGATACCAGACCTACCCTGGAAGGTCAGGAAGGGAGGCCGGGTCTAACACCGCGTGCCCGTAGGGACAACAGGTGAACTCCGGCGCATCACAAAGGTTTCCGGTACAACCCCAGAGTACTGCTAGGGGAACCGGTTCTATCCCGGAAGTTCGGGTAGGGACACCGGGCCTAACACGGAGGGTCAGGTAGGAAGGGCGGGTCAAATCCCACGCACCCGTAGGAACAGCAGTTGTACCCTGGAGTACCGGTGGAGGTAGTGGTACTACTCCGGAGTACCGACGAGGTTCACGGGTAATACCCCAGAGTACCGAGTGGAAGTACTGGTACTACCCCTGAGCGTCGGGAAGGGGCGCCAGGCCTACCCCGGAGCATCAGGTAGAGATACCAGGCCTACCCTGGAGGGTCAGGAAGGGAGGCCGGGTCTAACACCGCGTGCCCGTAGGGACAACAGGTGAACTCCGGCGCATCACAAAGGTTTCCGGTACAACCCCAGAGTACTGCTAGGGGAACCGGTTCTATCCCGGAAGTTCGGGTAGGGACACCGGGCCTAACACGGAGGGTCAGGTAGGAAGGGCGGGTCAAATCCCACGCACCTGTAGGAACAGCAGTTGTACCCTGGAGTACCGGTGGAGGTAGTGGTACTACTCCGGAGTACCGACGAGGGTCACGGGTAATACCCCAGAGTACCGAGTGGAAGTACTGGTACTACCCCGGAGCGTCGGGAAGGGGCACCAGGCCTACCCCGGAGCATCAGGTAGAGATACCAGACCTACCCTGGAAGGTCAGGAAGGGAGGCCGGGTCTAACACCGCGTGCCCGTAGGGACAACAGGTGAACTCCGGCGCATCACAAAGGTTTCCGGTACAACCCCAGAGTACTGCTAGGGGAACCGGTTCTATCCCGGAAGTTCGGGTAGGGACACCGGGCCTAACACGGAGGGTCAGGTAGGAAGGGCGGGTCAAATCCCACGCACCTGTAGGAACAGCAGTTGTACCCTGGAGTACCGGTGGAGGTAGTGGTACTACTCCGGAGTACCGTCGAGGTTCACGGGTAATACCCCAGAGTACCGAGTGGAAGTACTGGTACTACCCCGGAGCGTCGGGAAGGGGCGCCAGGCCTACCTCAGAGCATTAGGTAGAGATACCAGGCCTACCCTGGAAGGTCAGGAAGGGAGGCCGGGTCTAACACCGCGTGCCCGTAGGGACAACAGGTGAACTCCGGCGCATCACAAAGGTTTCCGGTACAACCCCAGAGTACTGCTAGGGGAACCGGTTCTATCCCGGAAGTTCGGGTAGGGACACCGGGCCTAACACGGAGGGTCAGGTAGGAAGGGCGGGTCAAATCCCACGCACCCATAGGAACAGCAGTTGTATCCTGGAGTACCGGTGGAGGTAGTGGTACTACTCCGGAGTACCGTCGAGGTTCACGGGTAATACCCCAGAGTACCGAGTGGAAGTACTGGTACTACCCCGGAGCGTCGGGAAGGGGCACCAGGCCTACCCCGGAGCATCAGGTAGAAATACCAGGCCTACCCTGGAGGGTCAGGAAGGGAGGCCGGGTCTAACACCGCGTGCCCGTAGGGACAACAGGTGAACTCCGGCGCATCACAAAGGTTTCCGGTACAACCCCAGAGTACTGCTAGGGGAACCGGTTCTATCCCGGAATGTTGGGTAGGGACACCGGGCCTATCATGGATGGTCAGGTGGAAGGGTTGGTCAAATCCCACGCACCTGTAGGAACAGCAGTTGTACCACGGCATACCGCCTGGAGGTACTGGTACTACCCCAGAGTTCGGATGAGGGTTACGGTTCCTACCCCAAAGTTCCGAGTGGCGGTACCAGTACTACCCCGGAGCATCGGGAAGAGGCGCCAGGCCTACCCTGAAGCATCAGGTAGGGATAGCAGACCTACCCTGGAAGGTCAGGAAGGGAGGCCGGGTCTAACACCGCGTGCCCGTAGGGACAACAGCTGAACTCCGGCGCATCACAAAGGTTTCCGGTACAACCCCAGAGTACTGCTAGGGGAACCGGTTCTATCCTGGAATGTTGGGTAGGGACACCGGGCCTATCATGGATGGTCAGGTGGAAGGGTGGGTCAAATCCCACGCACCTGTAGGAACAGCAGTTGTACCACGGCGTACCGCCTGGAGGTACTGGTACTACCCCAGAGTTCGGATGAGGGTTACGGTTCCTACCCCAAAGTTTCGAATGGGGGTACCAGTACTTCCCCGGAGCATCGGGAAGGGGCGCCAGGCCTACCCCGGAGCATTCAGGAAGAGATACCAGGCCTACCCTGGAGGGTCAGGAAGGGAGGCCGGGTCTAACACCGCGTGCCCGTAGGGACAACAGGTGAACTCCGGCGCATCACAAAGGTTTCCGGTACAACCCCAGAGTACTGCTAGGGGAACCGGTTCTATCCCGGAAGTTCGGGTAGGGACACCGGGCCTAACACGTAGGGTCAGGTAGGAAGGGCGGGTCAAATCCCACGCACCTGTAGGAACAGCAGTTGTACCCTGGAGTACCTGTGGAGGTAGTGGTACTACTCCGGAGTACCGACGAGGGTCACGGGTAATACCCCAGAGTACCAGGTGGAAGTACTGGTACTACCCCGGAGCATCGGGAAGGGGCACCAGGCCTACCCCGGAGCATCAGGTAGAGATACCAGACCTACCCTGGAAGGTCAGGAAGGGAGGCCGGGTCTAACACCGCGTGCCCGTAGGGACAACAGGTGAACTCCGGCGCATCACAAAGGTTTCCGGTACAACCCCAGAGTACTGCTAGGGGAACCGGTTCTATCCCGGAAGTTCGGGTAGGGACACCGGGCCTAACACGGAGGGTCAGGTAGGAAGGGCGGGTCAAATCCCACGCACCTGTAGGAACAGCAGTTGTATCCTGGAGTACCGGTGGAGGTAGTGGTACTACTCCGGAGTACCGACGAGGGTCACGGGTAATACCCCAGAGTACCAGGTGGAAGTACTGGTACTACCCCGGAGCATCGGGAAGGGGCACCAGGCCTACCCCGGAGCATCAGGTAGAGATACCAGACCTACCCTGGAAGGTCAGGAAGGGAGGCCGGGTCTAACACCGCGTGCCCGTAGGGACAACAGGTGAACTCCGGCGCATCACAAAGGTTTCCGGTACAACCCCAGAGTACTGCTAGGGGAACCGGTTCTATCCCGGAAGTTCGGGTAGGGACACCGGGCCTAACACGGAGGGTCAGGTAGGAAGGGCGGGTCAAATCCCACGCACCTGTAGGAACAGCAGTTGTACCCTGGAGTACCGGTGGAGGTAGTGGTACTACTCCGGAGTACCGTCGAGGTTCACGGGTAATACCCCAGAGTACCGAGTGGAAGTACTGGTACTACCCCGGAGCGTCGGGAAGGGGCACCAGGCCTACCCCGGAGCATCAGGTAGAAATACCAGGCCTACCCTGGAGGGTCAGGAAGGGAGGCCGGGTCTAACACCGCGTGCCCGTAGGGACAACAGGTGAACTCCGGCGCATCACAAAGGTTTCCGGTACAACCCCAGAGTACTGCTAGGGGAACCGGTTCTATCCCGGAAGTTCGGGTAGGGACACCGGGCCTAACACGGAGGGTCAGGTAGGAAGGGCGGGTCAAATCCCACGCACCTGTAGGAACAGCAGTTGTACCCTGGAGTACCGGTGGAGGTAGTGGTACTACTCCGGAGTACCGACGAGGTTCACGGGTAATACCCCAGAGTACCGAGTGGAAGTACTGGTACTACCCCGGAGCGTCGGGAAGGGGCGCCAGGCCTACCCCGGAGCATCAGGTAGAGATACCAGGCCTACCCTGGAGGGTCAGGAAGGGAGGCCGGGTCTAACACCGCGTGCCCGTAGGGACAACAGGTGAACTCCGGCGCATCACAAAGGTTTCCGGTACAACCCCAGAGTACTGCTAGGGGAACCGGTTCTAACCCGGAAGTTCGGGTAGGGACACCGGGCCTAACACGGAGGGTCAGGTAGGAAGGGCGGGTCAAATCCCACGCACCCATAGGAACAGCAGTTGTATCCTGGAGTACCGGTGGAGGTAGTGGTACTACTCCGGAGTACCGTCGAGGTTCACGGGTAATACCCCAGAGTACCGAGTGGAAGTACTGGTACTACCCCGGAGCGTCGGGAAGGGGCACCAGGCCTACCCCGGAGCATCAGGTAGAGATACCAGACCTACCCTGGAAGGTCAGGAAGGGAGGCCGGGTCTAACACCGCGTGCCCGTAGGGACAACAGGTGAACTCCGGCGCATCACAAAGGTTTCCGGTACAACCCCAGAGTACTGCTAGGGGAACCGGTTCTATCCCGGAAGTTCGGGTAGGGACACCGGGCCTAACACGGAGGGTCAGGTAGGAAGGGCGGGTCAAATCCCACGCACCCATAGGAACAGCAGTTGTATCCTGGAGTACCGGTGGAGGTAGTGGTACTACTCCGGAGTACCGTCGAGGTTCACGGGTAATACCCCAGAGTACCGAGTGGAAGTACTGGTACTACCCCGGAGCGTCGGGAAGGGGCACCAGGCCTACCCCGGAGCATCAGGTAGAAATACCAGGCCTACCCTGGCGGGTCAGGAAGGGAGGCCGGGTGTAACACCGCGTGCCCGTAGGGAGAACAGGTGAACTCCGGCGCATCACAAAGGTTTCCGGTACAACCCCAGAGTACTGCTAGGGGAACCGGTTCTATCCCGGAAGTTCGGGTAGGGACACTGGGCCTAACACGGAGGGTCAGGTAGGAAGGGCGGGTCAAATCCCACGCACCTGTAGGAACAGCAGTTGTATCCTGGAGTACCGGTGGAGGTAGTGGTACTACTCCGGAGTACCGACGAGGGTCACGGGTAATACCCCAGAGTACCGAGTGGAAGTACTGGTACTACCCCGGAGCGTCGGGAAGGGGCACCAGGCCTACCCCGGAGCATCAGGTAGAGATACCAGACCTACCCTGGAAGGTCAGGAAGGGAGGCCGGGTCTAACACCGCGTGCCCGTAGGGACAACAGGTGAACTCCGGCGCATCACAAAGGTTTCCGGTACAACCCCAGAGTACTGCTAGGGGAACCGGTTCTATCCCGGAAGTTCGGGTAGGGACACCGGGCCTAACACGGAGGGTCAGGTAGGAAGGGCGGGTCAAATCCCACGCACCTGTAGGAACAGCAGTTGTACCCTGGAGTACCGGTGGAGGTAGTGGTACTACTCCGGAGTACCGACGAGGGTCACGGGTAATACCCCAGAGTACCAGGTGGAAGTACTGGTACTACCCCAGAGCGTCGGGAAGGGGCGCCAGGCCTACCTCGGAGCATTAGGTAGAGATACCAGGCCTACCCTGGAAGGTCAGGAAGGGAGGCCGGGTCTAACACCGCGTGCCCGTAGGGACAACAGGTGAACTCCGGCGCATCACAAAGGTTTCCGGTACAACCCCAGAGTACTGCTAGGGGAACCGGTTCTATCCCGGAAGTTCGGGTAGGGACACCGGGCCTAACACGGAGGGTCAGGTAGGAAGGGCGGGTCAAATCCCACGCACCCATAGGAACAGCAGTTGTATCCTGGAGTACCGGTGGAGGTAGTGGTACTACTCCGGAGTACCGTCGAGGTTCACGGGTAATACCCCAGAGTACCGAGTGGAAGTACTGGTACTACCCCGGAGCGTCGGGAAGGGGCACCAGGCCTACCCCGGAGCATCAGGTAGAAATACCAGGCCTACCCTGGAGGGTCAGGAAGGGAGGCCGGGTCTAACACCGCGTGCCCGTAGGGACAACAGGTGAACTCCGGCGCATCACAAAGGTTTCCGGTACAACCCCAGAGTACTGCTAGGGGAACCGGTTCTATCCCGGAATGTTGGGTAGGGACACCGGGCCTATCATGGATGGTCAGGTGGAAGGGCGGGTCAAATCCCACGCACCTGTAGGAACAGCAGTTGTACCCTGGAGTACCGGTGGAGGTAGTGGTACTACTCCGGAGTACCGACGAGGGTCACGGGTAATACCCAAAGTACCGAGTGGAAGTACTGGTACTACCCCGGAGCGTCGGGAAGGGGCACCAGGCCTACCCCGGAGCATCAGGTAGAGATACCAGACCTACCCTGGAAGGTCAGGAAGGGAGGCCGGGTCTAACACCGCGTGCCCGTAGGGACAACAGGTGAACTCCGGCGCATCACAAAGGTTTCCGGTACAACCCCAGAGTACTGCTAGGGGAACCGGTTCTATCCCGGAATGTTGGGTAGGGACACCGGGCCTATCATGGATGGTCAAGTGGAAGGGTGGGTCAAATCCCACGCATCTGTAGGAACAGCAGTTGTACCACGGCGTACCGCCTGGAGGTACTGGTACTACCCCAGAGTTCAGATGAGGGTTACGGTTCCTACCCCAAAGTTTCGAGTGGGGGTACCAGTACTTCCCCGGAGCGTCGGGAAGGGGCGCCAGGCCTACCCCGGAGCATTAGGTAGAGATACCAGGCCTACCCTGGAGGGTCAGGAAGGGAGGCCGGGTCTAACACCGCGTGCCCGTAGGGACAACACGTGAACTCCGGCGCATCACAAAGGTTTCCGGTACAACCCCAGAGTACTGCTAGGGGAACCGGTTCTATCCCGGAAGTTCGGGTAGGGACACCGGGCCTAACACGGAGGGTCAGGTAGGAAGGGCGGGTCAAATCCCACGCACCCGTAGGAACAGCAGTTGTACCCTGGAGTACCGGTGGAGGTAGTGGTACTACTCTGGAGTACCGACGAGGTTCACGGGTAATACCCCAGAGTACCAGGTGGAAGTACTGGTACTACCCCGGAGCGTCGGGAAGGGGCGCCAGGCCTACCCCGGAGCATCAGGTAGAGATACCAGGCCTACCCTGGAGGGTCAGGAAGGGAGGCCGGGTCTAACACCGCGTGCCCGTAGGGACAACAGCTGAACTCCGGCGCATCACAAAGGTTTCCGGTACAACCCCAGAGTACTGCTAGGGGAACCGGTTCTAACCCGGAAGTTCGGGTAGGGACACCGGGCCTAACACGTAGGGTCAGGTGGGAAGGGTGGGTCAAATCCCACGCACCCGTAGGAACAGCAGTTGTACCCTGGAGTACCGGTGGAGGTAGTCGTACTACTTCGGAGTACGGATGAGGGTCACGGGTAATACCCCAAAGTTCCGAGTGGGGGTACCAGTACTACCCCGGAGCGTCGGGAAGGGGTGCCAGGCCTACCCCGGAGCAGCAGGTAGAGATACCAGGCCTACCCTGGAGGGTCAGGAAGGGAGGCCGGGTCTCACACCGCGTGCCCGTAGGGACAACAGGTGAACTCCGGTGTATCACAAAGGTTTCCGGTACAACCCCAGAGTACTGCTAGGGGAACCGGTTCTATCCCGGAAGTTCGGGTAGGGACACCGGGCCTAACACGGAGGGTCAGGTGGAAGGGTGGGTCAAATCCCACGCACCTGTAGGAACAGCAGTTGTACCACAGCGTACCGCCTGGAGGTACTGGTACTACCCCAGAGTTCGGATGAGGGTTACGGTTCCTACCCCAAAGTTTCGAGTGGGGGTACCAGTACTACGCCGGAGCGTCGGGAAGGGGCACCAGGCCTACCCCGGAGCATTCAGGAAGAGATACCAGGCCTACCCTGGAGGGTCAGGAAGGGAGGCCGGGTCTAACACCGCGTGCCCATAGGGACAACAGGTGAACTCCGGCGCATCACAAAGGTTTCCGGTACAACCCCAGAGTACTGCTAGGGGAACTGGTTCTATCCCGGAACTTCGGGTAGGGACACCGGGCCTAACACGGAGGGTCAGGTAGGAAGGGCGGGCCAAATCCCACGCACCCGTAGGAACAGCAGTTGTACCCTGGAGTACCGGTGGAGGTAGTGGTACTACTCCGGAGTACCGATGAGGGTCACGGGTAATACCCAAGAGTACCGAGTGGAAGTACTGGTACTACCCCGGAGAGTCGGGAAGGGGCGCCAGGCCTACCCCGGAGCATCAGGTAGGGATAGCAGGCCTACCCTGGAGGGTCAGGAAGGGAGGCCGGGTCTAACACCGCGTGCCCGTAGGGACAACAGGTGAACTCCGGCGCATCACAAAGGTTTCCGGTACAACCCCAGAGTACTGCTAGGGGAACCGGTTCTATCCCGGAATGTTGGGTAGGGACACCGGGCCTATCATGGATGGTCAGGTGGAAGGGTGGGTCAAATCCCACGCACCTGTAGGAACAGCAGTTGTACCACGGCGTACCGCCTGGAGGTACTGGTACTACCCCAGAGTTCGGATGAGGGTTACGGTTCCTACCCCAAAGTTTCGAATGGGGGTACCAGTACTTCCCCGGAGCATCGGGAAGGGGCGCCAGGCCTACCCCGGAGCATTCAGGAAGAGATACCAGGCCTACCCTGGAGGGTCAGGAAGGGAGGCCGGGTCTAACACCGCGTGCCCGTAGGGACAACAGGTGAACTCCGGCGCATCACAAAGGTTTCCGGTACAACCCCAGAGTACTGCTAGGGGAACCGGTTCTATCCCGGAAGTTCGGGTAGGGACACCGGGCCTAACACGTAGGGTCAGGTAGGAAGGGCGGGTCAAATCCCACGCACCTGTAGGAACAGCAGTTGTACCCTGGAGTACCTGTGGAGGTAGTGGTACTACTCCGGAGTACCGACGAGGGTCACGGGTAATACCCCAGAGTACCAGGTGGAAGTACTGGTACTACCCCGGAGCATCGGGAAGGGGCACCAGGCCTACCCCGGAGCATCAGGTAGAGATACCAGACCTACCCTGGAAGGTCAGGAAGGGAGGCCGGGTCTAACACCGCGTGCCCGTAGGGACAACAGGTGAACTCCGGCGCATCACAAAGGTTTCCGGTACAACCCCAGAGTACTGCTAGGGGAACCGGTTCTATCCCAGAACTTCGGCTAGGGACACTGGGCCTAACACGGAGGGTCAGGTAGGAAGGGCGGGTCAAATCCCACGCACCTGTAGGAACAGCAGTTGTACCCTGGAGTACCGGTGGAGGTAGTGGTACTACTCCGGAGTACCGACGAGGGTCACGGGTAATACCCCAGAGTACCAGGTGGAAGTACTGGTACTACCCCGGAGCATCGGGAAGGGGCACCAGGCCTACCCCGGAGCATCAGGTAGAGATACCAGACCTACCCTGGAAGGTCAGGAAGGGAGGCCGGGTCTAACACCGCGTGCCCGTAGGGACAACAGGTGAACTCCGGCGCATCACAAAGGTTTCCGGTACAACCCCAGAGTACTGCTAGGGGAACCGGTTCTATCCCGGAAGTTCGGGTAGGGACACCGGGCCTAACACGGAGGGTCAGGTAGGAAGGGCGGGTCAAATCCCACGCACCTGTAGGAACAGCAGTTGTACCCTGGAGTACCGGTGGAGGTAGTGGTACTACTCCGGAGTACCGACGAGGGTCACGGGTAATACCCCAGAGTACCAGGTGGAAGTACTGGTACTACCCCAGAGCGTCGGGAAGGGGCGCCAGGCCTACCCCGGAGCATCAGGTAGAAATACCAGGCCTACCCTGGAGGGTCAGGAAGGGAGGCCGGGTCTAACACCGCGTGCCCGTAGGGACAACAGGTGAACTCCGGCGCATCACAAAGGTTTCCGGTACAACCCCAGAGTACTGCTAGGGGAACCGGTTCTATCCCGGAAGTTCGGGTAGGGACACCGGGCCTAACACGGAGGGTCAGGTAGGAAGGGCGGGTCAAATCCCACGCACCCGTAGGAACAGCAGTTGTATCCTGGAGTACCGGTGGAGGTAGTGGTACTACTCCGGAGTACCGACGAGGGTCACGGGTAATACCCCAGAGTACCGAGTGGAAGTACTGGTACTACCCCGGAGCGTCGGGAAGGGGCACCAGGCCTACCCCGGAGCATCAGGTAGAGATACCAGACCTACCCTGGAAGGTCAGGAAGGGAGGCCGGGTCTAACACCGCGTGCCCGTAGGGACAACAGGTGAACTCCGGCGCATCACAAAGGTTTCCGGTACAACCCCAGAGTACTGCTAGGGGAACCGGTTCTATCCCGGAAGTTCGGGTAGGGACACCGGGCCTAACACGGAGGGTCAGGTAGGAAGGGCGGGTCAAATCCCACGCACCCGTAGGAACAGCAGTTGTACCCTGGAGTACCGGTGGAGGTAGTGGTACTACTCCGGAGTACCGACGAGGTTCACGGGTAATACCCCAGAGTACCGGGTGGGGGTACTGGTACTACCCCGGAGCGTCGGGAAGGGGCGCCAGGCCTACCCCGGAGCATCAGGTAGAGATACCAGGCCTACCCTGGAGGGTCAGGAAGGGAGGCCGGGTCTAACACCGCGTGCCCGTAGGGACAACAGGTGAACTCCGGCGCATCACAAAGGTTTCCGGTACAACCCCAGAGTACTGCTAGGGGAACCGGTTCTATCCCGGAAGTTCGGGTAGGGACACCGGGCCTAACACGGAGGGTCAGGTAGGAAGGGCGGGTCAAATCCCACGCACCTGTAGGAACAGCAGTTGTACCCTGGAGTACCGGTGGAGGTAGTGGTACTACTCCGGAGTACCGACGAGGGTCACGGGTAATACCCCAGAGTACCAGGTGGAAGTACTGGTACTACCCCAGAGCGTCGGGAAGGGGCGCCAGGCCTACCTCGGAGCATTAGGTAGAGATACCAGGCCTACCCTGGAAGGTCAGGAAGGGAGGCCGGGTCTAACACCGCGTGCCCGTAGGGACAACAGGTGAACTCCGGCGCATCACAAAGGTTTCCGGTACAACCCCAGAGTACTGCTAGGGGAACCGGTTCTATCCCGGAAGTTCGGGTAGGGACACCGGGCCTAACACGGAGGGTCAGGTAGGAAGGGCGGGTCAAATCCCACGCACCTGTAGGAACAGCAGTTGTACCCTGGAGTACCGGTGGAGGTAGTGGTACTACTCCGGAGTACCGACGAGGGTCACGGGTAATACCCCAGAGTACCGAGTGGAAGTACTGGTACTACCCCGGAGCGTCGGGAAGGGGCGCCAGGCCTACCCCGGAGCATCAGGTAGAGATACCAGGCCTACCCTGGAAGGTCAGGAAGGGAGGCCGGGTCTAACACCGCGTGCCCGTAGGGACAACAGGTGAACTCCGGCGCATCACAAAGGTTTCCGGTACAACCCCAGAGTACTGCTAGGGGAACCGGTTCTATCCCGGAATGTTGGGTAGGGACACCGGGCCTATCATGGATGGTCAAGTGGAAGGGTGGGTCAAATCCCACGCACCTGTAGGAACAGCAGTTGTACCACGGCGTACCGCCTGGAGGTACTGGTACTACCCCAGAGTTCAGATGAGGGTTACGGTTCCTACCCCAAAGTTTCGAGTGGGGGTACCAGTACTTCCCCGGAGCGTCGGGAAGGGGCGCCAGGCCTACCCCGGAGCATTAGGTAGAGATACCAGGCCTACCCTGGAGGGTCAGGAAGGGAGTCCGGGTCTAACACCGCGTGCCCGTAGGGACAACACGTGAACTCCGGCGCATCACAAAGGTTTCCGGTACAACCCCAGAGTACTGCTAGGGGAACCGGTTCTATCCCGGAAGTTCGGGTAGGGACACCGGGCCTAACACGGAGGGTCAGGTAGGAAGGGCGGGTCAAATCCCACGCACCCGTAGGAACAGCAGTTGTACCCTGGAGTACCGGTGGAGGTAGTGGTACTACTCCGGAGTACCGACGAGGTTCACGGGTAATACCCCAGAGTACCGGGTGGGGGTACTGGTACTACCCCGGAGCGTCGGGAAGGGGTGCCAGGCCTACCCCGGAGCAGCAGGTAGAGATACCAGGCCTACCCTGGAGGGTCAGGAAGGGAGGCCGGGTCTAACACCGCGTGCCCGTAGGGACAACAGGTGAACTCCGGCGCATCACAAAGGTTTCCGGTACAACCCCAGAGTACTGCTAGGGGAACCGGTTCTATCCCGGAACTTCGGGTAGGGACACCGGGCGTATCATGGAGGGTCAGGTAGGAAGGGCGGGTCAAATCCCACGCACCCGTAGGAACAGCAGTTGTACCCTGGAGTACCGGTGGAGGTAGTGGTACTACTCCGGAGTACGGATGAGGGTCACGGGTAATACCCCAAAGTTCCGAGTGGGGGTACCAGTACTACCCCGGAGCGTCGGGAAGGGGTGCCAGGCCTACCCCGGAGCAGCAGGTAGAGATACCAGGCCTACCCTGGAGGGTCAGGAAGGGAGGCCGGGTCTAACACCGCGTGCCCGTAGGGATAACAGGTGAACTCCGGCGCATCACAAAGGTTTCCGGTACAACCCCAGAGTACTGCTAGGGGAACTGGTTCTATCCCGGAACTTCGGGTAGGGACACCGGGCCTAACACGGAGGGTCAGGTAGGAAGGGCGGGCCAAATCCCACGCACCCGTAGGAACAGCAGTTGTACCCTGGAGTACCGGTGGAGGTAGTGGTACTACTCCGGAGTACCGATGAGGGTCACGGGTAATACCCAAGAGTACCGAGTGGAAGTACTGGTACTACCCCGGAGAGTCGGGAAGGGGCGCCAGGCCTACCCCGGAGCATCAGGTAGGGATAGCAGACCTACCCAGGAGGGTCAGGAAGGGAGGCCGGGTCTAACACCGCGTGCCCGTAGGGACAACAGGTGTATTCCGGCGCATCACAAAGGTTTCCGGTACAACCCCAGAGTACTGCTAGGGGAACCGGTTCTATCCCGGAATGTTGGGTAGGGACACCGGGCCTATCATGGATGGTCAGGTGGAAGGGTGGGTCAAATCCCACGCACCTGTAGGAACAGCAGTTGTACCACGGCGTACCGCCTGGAGGTACTGGTACTACCCCAGATTTCAGATGAGGGTTACGGTTCCGACCCCAAAGTTTCGAGTGGGGGTACCAGTACTTCCCCGGAGCGTCGGGAAGGGGCGCCAGGCCTACCCCGGAGCATTCAGGAAGAGATACCAGGCCTACCCTGGCGGGTCAGGAAGGGAGGCCGGGTGTAACACCGCGTGCCCGTAGGGACAACAGGTGAACTCCGGCGCATCACAAAGGTTTCCGGTACAACCCCAGAGTACTGCTAGGGGAACCGGTTCTATCCAGGAATGTTGGGTAGGGACACCGGGCCTATCATGGATGGTCAGGTGGAAGGGTTGGTCAAATCCCACGCACCTGTAGGAACAGCAGTTGTACCACGGCATACCGCCTGGAGGTACTGGTACTACCCCAGCGTTCAGATGAGGGTTACGGTTCCTACCCCAAAGTTCCGAGTGGCGGTACCAGTACTACCCTGGAGCATCGGGAAGGGGCGCCAGGCCTACCCTGGAGCATCAGGTAGGGATAGCAGACCTACCCTGGAAGGTCAGGAAGGGAGGCCGGGTCTAACACCGCGTGCCCGTAGGGACAACAGGTGAACTCCGGCGCATCACAAAGGTTTCCGGTACAACCCCAGAGTACTGCTAGGGGAACCGGTTCTATCCCGGAAGTTCGGGTAGGGACACCGGGCCTAACACGGAGGGTCAGGTAGGAAGGGCGGGTCAAATCCCACGCACCCGTAGGAACAGCAGTTGTACCCTGGAGTACCGGTGGAGGTAGTGGTACTACTCCGGAGTACCGTCGAGGTTCACGGGTAATACCACAGAGTACCGGGTGGAAGTACTGGTACTACCCCGGAGCGTCGGGAAGGGGCGCCAGGCCTACCCCGGAGCATCAGGTAGATATACCAGGCCTACCCTGGAAGGTCAGGAAGGGAGGCCGGGTCTCACACCGCGTGCCCGTAGGGACAACAGGTGAACTCCGGTGTATCACAAAGGTTTCCGGTACAACCCCAGAGTACTGCTAGGGGAACCGGTTCTATCCCGGAAGTTCGGGTAGGGACACCGGGCCTAACACGGAGGGTCAGGTGGAAGGGTGGGTCAAATCCCACGCACCTGTAGGAACAGCAGTTGTACCACAGCGTACCGCCTAAAGGTACTGGTACTACCCCAGAGTTCGGATGAGGGTTACGGTTCCTACCCCAAAGTTTCGAGTGGGGGTACCAGTACTACCCCGGAGCGTCGGGAAGGGGCACCAGGCCTACCCCGGAGCATGCAGGAAGAGATACCAGGCCTACCCTGGAGGGTCAGGAAGGGAGGCCGGGTCTAACACCGCGTGCCCATAGGGACAACAGGTGAACTCCGGCGCATCACAAAGGTTTCCGGTACAACCCCAGAGTACTGCTAGGGGAACTGGTTCTATCCCGGAACTTCGGGTAGGGACACCGGGCCTAACACGGAGGGTCAGGTAGGAAGGGCGGGCCAAATCCCACGCACCCGTAGGAACAGCAGTTGTACCCTGGAGTACCGGTGGAGGTAGTGGTACTACTCCGGAGTACCGATGAGGGTCACGGGTAATACCCCAGAGTACCGAGTGGAAGTACTGGTACTACCCCGGAGAGTCGGGAAGGGGCGCCAGGCCTACCCCGGAGCATCAGGTAGGGATAGCAGACCTACCCAGGAGGGTCAGGAAGGGAGGCCGGGTCTAACACCGCGTGCCCGTAGGGACAACAGGTGTATTCCGGCGCATCACAAAGGTTTCCGGTACAACCCCAGAGTACTGCTAGGGGAACCGGTTCTATCCCGGAATGTTGGGTAGGGACACCGGGCCTATCATGGATGGTCAGGTGGAAGGGTGGGTCAAATCCCACGCACCTGTAGGAACAGCAGTTGTACCACGGCGTACCGCCTGGAGGTACTGCTACTACCCCAGAGTTCGGATGAGGGTTACGGTTCCGACCCCAAAGTTTCGAGTGGGGGTACCAGTACTTCCCCGGAGCGTCGGGAAGGGGCGCCAGGCCTACCCCGGAGCATCAGGTAGAGATACCAGGCCTACCCTGGAGGGTCAGGAAGGGAGTCCGGGTCTAACACCGCGTGCCCTTAGGGACAACAGGTGAACTCCGGTGCATCACAAAGGTTTCCGGTACAACCCCAGAGTACTGCTAGGGGAACCGGTTCTATCCCGGAATGTTGGGTAGGGACACCGGGCCTATCATGGATGGTCAGATGGAAGGGTTGGTCAAATCCCACGCACCTGTAGGAACAGCAGTTGTACCACGGCATACCGCCTGGAGGTACTGGTACTACCCCAGCGTTCAGATGAGGGTTACGGTTCCTACCCCAAAGTTCCGAGTGGCGGTACCAGTACTACCCTGGAGCATCGGGAAGGGGCGCCAGGCCTACCCTGGAGCATCAGGTAGGGATAGCAGACCTACCCTGGAAGGTCAGGAAGGGAGGCCGGGTCTAACACCGCGTGCCCGTAGGGACAACAGGTGAACTCCGGCGCATCACAAAGGTTTCCGGTACAACCCCAGAGTACTGCTAGGGGAACCGGTTCTATCCCGGAAGTTCGGGTAGGGACACCGGGCCTAACACGGAGGGTCAGGTAGGAAGGGCGGGTCAAATCCCACGCACCCGTAGGAACAGCAGTTGTACCCTGGAGTACCGGTGGAGGTAGTGGTACTACTCCGGAGTACCGTCGAGGTTCACGGGTAATACCCCAGAGTACCGGGTGGAAGTACTGGTACTACCCCGGAGCGTCGGGAAGGGGCGCCAGGCCTACCCCGGAGCATCAGGTAGAGATACCAGGCCTACCCTGGAAGGTCAGGAAGGGAGGCCGGGTCTCACACCGCGTGCCCGTAGGGACAACAGGTGAACTCCGGTGTATCACAAAGGTTTCCGGTACAACCCCAGAGTACTGCTAGGGGAACCGGTTCTATCCCGGAAGTTCGGGTAGGGACACCGGGCCTAACACGGAGGGTCAGGTGGAAGGGTGGGTCAGATCCCACGCACCTGTAGGAACAGCAGTTGTACCACAGCGTACCGCCTGGAGGTACTGGTACTACCCCAGAGTTCGGATGAGGGTTACGGTTCCTACCCCAAAGTTTCGAGTGGGGGTACCAGTACTACCCCGGAGCGTCGGGAAGGGGCACCAGGCCTACCCCGGAGCATTCAGGAAGAGATACCAGGCCTACCCTGGAAGGTCAGGAAGGGAGGCCGGGTCTAACACCGCGTGCCCATAGGGACAACAGGTGAACTCCGGCGCATCACAAAGGTTTCCGGTACAACCCCAGAGTACTGCTAGGGGAACCGGTTCTATCCCGGAACTTCGGGTAGGGACACCGGGCGTATCATGGACGGTCAGGTAGGAAGGGCGGGTCAAATCCCACGCACCCGTAGGAACAGCAGTTGTACCCTGGAGTACCGGTGGAGGTAGTGGTACTACGCCAGAGTTCTGACGAGGGTTACGGGTAATAACCCAGAGTACCGGGTGGCGGTACTAGTACTACCCCATAGCGTCGGGAAGGGGTGCCAGGCCTATCCAGGAGCATCAGGTAGGAATACCAGGCCTACCCTGGAAGGTCAGGAAGGGAGGGCGGGTCTAACACCGCGTGCCCGTAGGGACAACAGGTGAACTCCGGCGCATCACAAAGGTTTCCGGTACAACCCCAGAGTACTGCTAGGGGAACCGGTTCTATCCCGGAAGTTCGGGTAGGGACACCGGGCCTAACACGGAGGGTCAGGTAGGAAGGGCGGGTCAAATCCCACGCACCCGTAGGAACAGCAGTTGTACCCTGGAGTACCGGTGGAGGTAGTGGTACTACTCCGGAGTACCGTCGAGGTTCACGGGTAATACCCCAGAGTACCAGGTGGAAGTACTGGTACTACCCCGGAGCATCGGGAAGGGGCACCAGGCCTACCCCGGAGCATCAGGTAGAGATACCAGGCCTACCCTGGAGGGTCAGGAAGGGAGGCCGGGTCTAACACCGCGTGCCCGTAGGGACAACAGGTGAACTCCGGCGCATCACAAAGGTTTCCGGTACAACCCCAGAGTACTGCTAGGGGAACCGGTTCTATCCCGGAAGTTCGGGTAGGGACACCGGGCCTAACACGGAGGGTCAGGTAGGAAGGGCGGGTCAAATCCCACGCACCCGTAGGAACAGCAGTTGTACCCTGGAGTACCGGTGGAGGTAGTGGTACTACTCCGGAGTACCGACGAGGTTCACGGGTAATACCCCAGAGTACCAGGTGGAAGTACTGGTACTACCCCGGAGCGTCGGGAAGGGGCGCCAGGCCTACCCCGGAGCATCAGGTAGAGATACCAGGCCTACCCTGGAGGGTCAGGAAGGGAGGCCGGGTCTAACACCGCGTGCCCGTAGGGACAACAGGTGAACTCCGGCACATCACAAAGGTTTCCGGTACAACCCCAGAGTACTGCTAGGGGAACCGGTTCTATCCCGGAATGTTGGGTAGGGACACCGGGCCTATCATGGATGGTCAGGTGGAAGGGTGGGTCAAATCCCACGCACCTGTAGGAACAGCAGTTGTACCACGGCGTACCGCCTGGAGGTACTGGTACTACCCCAGAGTTCGGATGAGGGTTACGGTTCCTACCCCAAAGTTTCGAATGGGGGTACCAGTACTTCCCCGGAGCGTCGGGAAGGGGCGCCAGGCCTACCCCGGAGCATTCAGGAAGAGATACCAGGCCTACCCTGGAGGGTCAGGAAGGGAGGCCGGGTCTAACACCGCGTGCCCGTAGGGACAACAGGTGAACTCCGGCGCATCACAAAGGTTTCCGGTACAACCCCAGAGTACTGCTAGGGGAACCGGTTCTATCCCGGAAGTTCGGGTAGGGACACCGGGCCTAACACGTAGGGTCAGGTAGGAAGGGCGGGTCAAATCCCACGCACCTGTAGGAACAGCAGTTGTACCCTGGAGTACCTGTGGAGGTAGTGGTACTACTCCGGAGTACCGACGAGGGTCACGGGTAATACCCCAGAGTACCAGGTGGAAGTACTGGTACTACCCCGGAGCATCGGGAAGGGGCGCCAGGCCTACCCCGGAGCATCAGGTAGAGATACCAGACCTACCCTGGAAGGTCAGGAAGGGAGGCCGGGTCTAACACCGCGTGCCCGTAGGGACAACAGGTGAACTCCGGCGCATCACAAAGGTTTCCGGTACAACCCCAGAGTACTGCTAGGGGAACCGGTTCTATCCCGGAAGTTCGGGTAGGGACACCGGGCCTAACACGGAGGGTCAGGTAGGAAGGGCGGGTCAAATCCCACGCACCTGTAGGAACAGCAGTTGTACCCTGGAGTACCGGTGGAGGTAGTGGTACTACTCCGGAGTACCGACGAGGGTCACGGGTAATACCCCAGAGTACCAGGTGGAAGTACTGGTACTACCCCAGAGCGTCGGGAAGGGGCGCCAGGCCTACCCCGGAGCATTCAGGAAGAGATACCAGGCCTACCCTGGAGGGTCAGGAAGGGAGGCCGGGTCTAACACCGCGTGCCCGTAGGGACAACAGGTGAACTCCGGCGCATCACAAAGGTTTCCGGTACAACCCCAGAGTACTGCTAGGGGAACCGGTTCTATCCCGGAACTTCGGGTAGGGACACCGGGCCTAACACGGAGGGTCAGGTAGGAAGGGCGGGTCAAATCCCACGCACCCGTAGGAACAGCAGTTGTACCCTGGAGTACCGGTGGAGGTAGTGGTACTACTCCGGAGTACCGACGAGGTTCACGGGTAATACCCCAGAGTACCGGGTGGGGGTACTGGTACTACCCCGGAGCGTCGGGAATTGGCGCCAGGCCTACCCCGGAGCATCAGGTAGAGATACCAGGCCTACCCTGGAGGGTCAGGAAGGGAGGCCGGGTCTAACACCGCGTGCCCGTAGGGACAACAGGTGAACTCCGGCGCATCACAAAGGTTTCCGGTACAACCCCAGAGTACTGCTAGGGGAACCGGTTCTATCCCGGAACTTCGGGTAGGGACACCGGGCCTAACACGGAGGGTCAGGTAGGAAGGGCGGGTCAAATCCCACGCACCCGTAGGAACAGCAGTTGTACCCTGGACTACTGGTGGAGGTAGTGGTACTACTCCGGAGTACCGACGAGGTTCACGGGTAATACCCCAGAGTACCAGGTGGAAGTACTGGTACTACCCCGGAGCATCGGGAAGGGGCGCCAGGCCTACCCCGGAGCATCAGGTAGAGATACCAGGCCTACCCTGCAAGGTCAGGAAGGGAGGCCGGGTCTAACACCGCGTGCCCGTAGGGACAACAGGTGAACTCCGGCGCATCACAAAGGTTTCCGGTACAACCCCAGAGTACTGCTAGGGGAACCGGTTCTATCCCGGAAGTTTGGGTAGGGACACCGGGCGTATCATGGAGGGTCAGGTAGGAAGGGCGGGTCAAATCCCACGCACCCGTAGGAACAGCAGTTGTACCCTGGAGTACCGGTGGAGGTAGTGGTACTACTCCGGAGTACCGACGAGGTTCACGGGTAATACCCCAGAGTACCAGGTGGAAGTACTGGTACTACCCCGGAGCGTCGGGAAGGGGCGCCAGGCCTACCCCGGAGCATCAGGTAGAGATACCAGGCCTACCCTGGAGGGTCAGGAAGGGAGGCCGGGTCTAACACCGCATGCCCGTAGGGACAACAGGTGAACTCCGGCGCATCACAAAGGTTTCCGGTACAACCCCAGAGTACTGCTAGGGGAACCGGTTCTATCCCGGAATGTTGGGTAGGGACACCGGGCCTATCATGGATGGTCAAGTGGAAGGGTGGGTCAAATCCCACGCACCTGTAGGAACAGCAGTTGTACCACGGCGTACCGCCTGGAGGTACTGGTACTACCCCAGAGTTCAGATGAGGGTTACGGTTCCTACCCTAAAGTTTCGAGTGGGGGTACCAGTACTTCCCCGGAGCGTCGGGAAGGGGCGCCAGGCCTACCCCGGAGCATTAGGTAGAGATACCAGGCCTACCCTGGAGGGTCAGGAAGGGAGTCCGGGTCTAACACCGCGTGCCCATAGGGACAACAGGTGAACTCCGGCGCATCACAAAGGTTTCCGGTACAACCCCAGAGTACTGCTAGGGGAACCGGTTCTATCCCGGAAGTTCGGGTAGGGACACCGGGCCTAACACGGAGGGTCAGGTAGGAAGGGCGGGTCAAATCCCACGCACCCGTAGGAACAGCAATTGTACCCTGGAGTACCGGTGGAGGTAGTGGTACTACTCCGGAGTACCGACGAGGGTCACGGGTAATACCCCAGAGTACCGGGTGGAAGTACTGGTACTACCCCAGAGCGTCGGGAAGGGGCGCCAGGCCTACCTCGGAGCATTAGGTGGAGATACCAGGCCTACCCTGGAAGGTCAGGAAGGGAGGCCGGGTCTAACACCGCGTGCCCGTAGGGACAACAGGTGAACTCCGGCGCATCACAAAGGTTTCCGGTACAACCCCAGAGTACTGCTAGGGGAACCGGTTCTATCCCGGAACTTAGGGTAGGGACACCGGGCCTAACACGGAGGGTCAGGTAGGAAGGGCGGGTCAAATCCCACGCACCCGTAGGAACAGCAGTTGTACCCTGGAGTACCGGTGGAGGTAGTGGTACTACTCCGGAGTACCGACGAGGTTCACGGGTAATACCCCAGAGTACCAGGTGGAAGTACTGGTACTACCCCGGAGCGTCGGGAAGGGGCGCCAGGCCTACCCCGGAGCATCAGGTAGAGATACCAGGCCTACCCTGGAGGGTCAGGAAGGGAGGCCGGGTCTAACACCGCGTGCCCGTAGGGACAACAGGTGAACTCCAGCGCATCACAAAGGTTTCCGGTACAACCCCAGAGTACTGCTAGGGGAACCGGTTCTATCCCGGAATGTTGGGTAGGGACACCGGGCCTAACACGGAGGGTCAGGTAGGAAGGGCGGGTCAAATCCCACGCACCCGTAGGAACAGCAGTTGTACCCTGCAGTACCGGTGGAGATAGTGGTACTACTCCGGAGTACCGACGAGGTTCATGGGTAATACCCCAGAGTACCAGGTGGAAGTACTGGTACTACCCCGGAGCGTCGGGAAGGGGCGCCAGGCCTACCCCGGAGCATCAGGTAGAGATACCAGGCCTACCCTGGAGGGTCAGGAAGGGAGGCCGGGTCTAACACCGCGTGCCCGTAGGGACAACAGGTGAACTCCGGCGCATCACAAAGGTTTCCGGTACAACCCCAGAGTACTGCTAGGGGAACCGGTTCTATCCCGGAATGTTGGGTAGGGACACCGGGCCTATCATGGATGGTCAGGTGGAAGGGTGGGTCAAATCCCACGCACCTGTAGGAACAGCAGTTGTACCACGGCGTACCGCCTGGAGGTACTGGTACTACCCCAGAGTTCGGATGAGGGTTACGGTTCCTACCCCAAAGTTTCGAATGGGGGTACCAGTACTTCCCCGGAGCATCGGGAAGGGGCGCCAGGCCTACCCCGGAGCATTCAGGAAGAGATACCAGGCCTACCCTGGAGGGTCAGAAAGGGAGGCCGGGTCTAACACCGCGTGCCCGTAGGGACAACAGGTGAACTCCGGCGCATCACAAAGGTTTCCGGTACAACCCCAGAGTACTGCTAGGGGAACCGGTTCTATCCCGGAAGTTCGGGTAGGGACACCGGGCCTAACACGTAGGGTCAGGTAGGAAGGGCGGGTCAAATCCCACGCACCCGTAGGAACAGCAATTGTACCCTGGAGTACCGGTGGAGGTAGTGGTACTACTCCGGAGTACCGACGAGGGTCACGGGTAATACCCCAGAGTACCGGGTGGAAGTACTGGTACTACCCCAGAGCATCGGGAAGGGGCGCCAGGCCTACCTCGGAGCATTAGGTGGAGATACCAGGCCTACCCTGGAGGGTCAGGAAGGGAGGCCGGGTCTAACACCGCGTGCCCGTAGGGACAACAGGTGAACTCCGGCGCATCACAAAGGTTTCCGGTACAACCCCAGAGTACTGCTAGGGGAACCGGTTCTATCCCGGAAGTTCGGGTAGGGACACCGGGCCTAACACGGAGGGTCAGGTAGGAAGGGCGGGTCAAATCCCACGCACCCGTAGGAACAGCAGTTGTACCCTGGAGTACCGGTGGAGGTAGTGGTACTACTCCGGAGTACCGACGAGGTTCACGGGTAATACCCCAGAGTACCAGGTGGAAGTACTGGTACTACCCCGGAGCGTCGGGAAGGGGCGCCAGGCCTACCCCGGAGCATCAGGTAGAGATACCAGGCCTACCCTGGAGGGTCAGGAAGGGAGGCCGGGTCTAACACCGCGTGCCCGTAGGGACAACAGGTGAACTCCGGCGCATCACAAAGGTTTCCGGTACAACCCCAGAGTACTGCTAGGGGAACCGGTTCTATCCCGGAAGTTCGGGTAGGGACACCGGGCCTAACACGGAGGGTCAGGTAGGAAGGGCGGGTCAAATCCCACGCACCCGTAGGAACAGCAGTTGTACCCTGGAGTACCGGTGGAGATAGTGGTACTACTCCGGAGTACCGACGAGGTTCATGGGTAATACCCCAGAGTACCAGGTGGAAGTACTGGTACTACCCCGGAGCGTCGGGAAGGGGCGCCAGGCCTACCCCGGAGCATCAGGTAGAGATACCAGGCCTACCCTGGAGGGTCAGGAAGGGAGGCCGGGTCTAACACCGCGTGCCCGTAGGGACAACAGGTGAACTCCGGCGCATCACAAAGGTTTCCGGTACAACCCCAGAGTACTGCTAGGGGAACCGGTTCTATCCCGGAATGTTGGGTAGGGACACCGGGCCTATCATGGATGGTCAGGTGGAAGGGTGGGTCAAATCCCACGCACCTGTAGGAACAGCAGTTGTACCACGGCGTACCGCCTGGAGGTACTGGTACTACCCCAGAGTTCGGATGAGGGTTACGGTTCCTACCCCAAAGTTTCGAATGGGGGTACCAGTACTTCCCCGGAGCATCGGGAAGGGGCGCCAGGCCTACCCCGGAGCATTCAGGAAGAGATACCAGGCCTACCCTGGAGGGTCAGAAAGGGAGGCCGGGTCTAACACCGCGTGCCCGTAGGGACAACAGGTGAACTCCGGCGCATCACAAAGGTTTCCGGTACAACCCCAGAGTACTGCTAGGGGAACCGGTTCTATCCCGGAAGTTCGGGTAGGGACACCGGGCCTAACACGTAGGGTCAGGTAGGAAGGGCGGGTCAAATCCCACGCACCCGTAGGAACAGCAATTGTACCCTGGAGTACCGGTGGAGATAGTGGTACTACTCCGGAGTACCGACGAGGTTCATGGGTAATACCCCAGAGTACCAGGTGGAAGTACTGGTACTACCCCGGAGCGTCGGGAAGGGGCGCCAGGCCTACCCCGGAGCATCAGGTAGAGATACCAGGCCTACCCTGGAGGGTCAGGAAGGGAGGCCGGGTCTAACACCGCGTGCCCGTAGGGACAACAGGTGAACTCCGGCGCATCACAAAGGTTTCCGGTACAACCCCAGAGTACTGCTAGGGGAACCGGTTCTATCCCGGAAGTTCGGGTAGGGACACTGGGCCTAACACGGAGGGTCAGGTAGGAAGGGCGGGTCAAATCCCACGCACCTGTAGGAACAGCAGTTGTACCCTGGAGTACCGGTGGAGGTAGTGGTACTACTCCGGAGTACCGACGAGGGTCACGGGTAATACCCCAGAGTACCGAGTGGAAGTACTGGTACTACCCCGGAGCGTCGGGAAGGGGCACCAGGCCTACCCCGGAGCATCAGGTAGAGATACCAGACCTACCCTGGAAGGTCAGGAAGGGAGGCCGGGTCTAACACCGCGTGCCCGTAGGGACAACAGGTGAACTCCGGCGCATCACAAAGGTTTCCGGTACAACCCCAGAGTACTGCTAGGGGAACCGGTTCTATCCCGGAAGTTCGGGTAGGGACACCGGGCCTAACACGGAGGGTCAGGTAGGAAGGGCGGGTCAAATCCCACGCACCCGTAGGAACAGCAGTTGTATCCTGGAGTACCGGTGGAGGTAGTGGTACTACTCCGGAGTACCGTCGAGGTTCACGGGTAATACCCCAGAGTACCAGGTGGAAGTACTGGTACTACCCCGGAGCGTCGGGAAGGGGCACCAGGCCTACCCCGGAGCATCAGGTAGAAATACCAGGCCTACCCTGGAGGGTCAGGAAGGGAGGCCGGGTGTAACACCGCGTGCCCGTAGGGACAACAGGTGAACTCCGGCGCATCACAAAGGTTTCCGGTACAACCCCAGAGTACTGCTAGGGGAACCGGTTCTATCCCGGAAGTTCGGGTAGGGACACTGGGCCTAACACGGAGGGTCAGGTAGGAAGGGCGGGTCAAATCCCACGCACCTGTAGGAACAGCAGTTGTACCCTGGAGTACCGGTGGAGGTAGTGGTACTACTCCGGAGTACCGACGAGGGTCACGGGTAATACCCCAGAGTACCGAGTGGAAGTACTGGTACTACCCCGGAGCGTCGGGAAGGGGCACCAGGCCTACCCCGGAGCATCAGGTAGAGATACCAGGCCTACCCTGGAAGGTCAGGAAGGGAGGCCGGGTCTAACACCGCGTGCCCGTAGGGACAACAGGTGAACTCCGGCGCATCACAAAGGTTTCCGGTACAACCCCAGAGTACTGCTAGGGGAACCGGTTCAATCCCGGAACTTCGGGTAGGGACACCGGGCCTAACACGGAGGGTCAGGTAGGAAGGGCAGGTCAAATCCCACGCACCCGTAGGAACAGCAGTTGTACCCTGGAGTACCGGTGGAGGTAGTGGTACTACTCCGGAGTACCGATGAGGGTCACGGGTAATACCCAAGAGTACCGAGTGGAAGTACTGGTACTACCCCGGAGAGTCGGGAAGGGGCGCCAGGCCTACCCCGGAGCATCAGGTAGGGATACCAGGCCTACCCTGGAGGGTCAGGAAGGGAGGCCGGGTCTAACACCGCGTGCCCGTAGGGACAACAGGTGAACTCCGGTGCATCACAAAGGTTTCCGGTACAACCCCAGAGTACTGCTAGGGGAACCGGTTCTATCCTGGAATGTTGGGTAGGGACACTGGGCCTATCATGGATGGTCAGGTGGAAGGGTGGGTCAAATCCCACGCACCTGTAGGAACAGCAGTTGTAACACGGCGTACCGCCTGGAGGTACTGCTACTACCCCAGAGTTCGGATGAGGTTTACGGTTCCGACCCCAAAGTTTCGAGTGGGGGTACCAGTACTTCCCCGGAGCGTCGGGAAGGGGCGCCAGGCCTACCCCGGAGCATTCAGGAAGAGATACCAGGCCTACCCTGGAGGGTCAGGAAGGGAGTCCGGGTCTAACACCGCGTGCCCTTAGGGACAACAGGTGAACTCCGGCGCATCACAAAGGTTTCCGGTACAACCCCAGAGTACTGCTAGGGGAACCGGTTCTATCCCGGAAGTTCGGGTAGGGACACCGGGCCTAACACGGAGGGTCAGGTGGAAGGGTGGGTCAAATCCCACGCACCTGTAGGAACAGCAGTTGTACCACAGCGTACCGCCTGGAGGTACTGGTACTACCCCAGAGTTCGGATGAGGGTTACGGTTCCTACCCCAAAGTTTCGAGTGGGGGTACCAGTACTACCCCGGAGCGTCGGGAAGGGGCACCAGGCCTACCCCAGAGCATTCAGGAAGAGATACCAGGCCTACCCTGGAGGGTCAGGAAGGGAGGCCGGGTCTAACACCGCGTGCCCATAGGGACAACAGGTGAACTCCGGCGCATCACAAAGGTTTCCGGTACAACCCCAGAGTACTGCTAGGGGAACCGGTTCTATCCCGGAAGTTCGGGTAGGGACACCGGGCCTAACACGGAGGGTCAGGTAGGAAGGGCGGGTCAAATCCCACGCACCCGTAGGAACAGCAGTTGTACCCTGGAGTACCGGTGGAGGTAGTGGTACTACTCCGGAGTACCGTCGAGGTTCACGGGTAATACCCCAGAGTACCGGGTGGAAGTACTGGTACTACCCCGGAGCGTCGGGAAGGGGCGCCAGGCCTACCCCGGAGCATCAGGTAGAGATACCAGGCCTACCCTGGAAGGTCAGGAAGGGAGGCCGGGTCTCACACCGCATGCCCGTAGGGACAACAGGTGAACTCCGGCGCATCACAAAGGTTTCCGGTACAACCCCAGAGTACTGCTAGGGGAACCGGTTCTATCCCGGAACTTCGGGTAGGGACACCGGGCCTAACACGGAGGGTCAGGTAGGAAGGGCGGGTCAAATCCCACGCACCCGTAGGAACAGCAGTTGTACCCTGGAGTACCGGTGGAGGTAGTGGTACTACGCCAGAGTTCCGACGAGGGTTACGGGTAATACCCCAGAGTACCGGGTGGCGGTACTAGTACTACCCCATAGCGTCGGGAAGGGGTGCCAGGCCTATCCCGGAGCATCAGGTAGGAATACCAGGCCTACCCTGGAAGGTCAGGAAGGGAGGGCGGGTCTAACACCGCGTGCCCGTAGGGACAACAGGTGAACTCCGGCGCATCACAAAGGTTTCCGGTACAACCCCAGAGTACTGCTAGGGGAACCGGTTCTATCCCGGAAGTTCGGGTAGGGACACCGGGCCTAACACGGAGGGTCAGGTAGGAAGGGCGGGTCAAATCCCACGCACCCGTAGGAACAGCAGTTGTACCCTGGAGTACCGGTGGAGGTAGTGGTACTACGCCAGAGTTCCGACGAGGGTTACGGGTAATAACCCAGAGTACCGGGTGGCGGTACTAGTACTACCCCATAGCGTCGGGAAGGGGTGCCAGGCCTATCCCGGAGCATCAGGTAGGAATACCAGGCCTACCCTGGAAGGTCAGGAAGGGAGGCCGGGTCTAACACCGCGTGCCCGTAGGGACAACAGGTGAACTCCGGCGCATCACAAAGGTTTCCGGTACAACCCCAGAGTACTGCTAGGGGAACCGGTTCTATCCCGGAACTTCGGGTAGGGACACCGGGCCTAACACGGAGGGTCAGGTAGGAAGGGCGGATCAAATCCCACGCACCCGTAGGAACAGCAGTTGTACCCTGGAGTACCGGTGGAGGTAGTGGTACTACTCCGGAGTACCGACGAGGTTCACGGGTAATACCCCAGAGTACCAGGTGGAAGTACTGGTACTACCCCGGAGCGTCGGGAAGGGGCGCCAGGCCTACCCCGGAGCATCAGGTAGAGATACCAGACCTACCCTGGAAGGTCAGGAAGGGAGGCCGGGTCTAACACCGCGTGCCCGTAGGGACAACAGGTGAACTCCGGCGCATCACAAAGGTTTCCGGTACAACCCCAGAGTACTGCTAGGGGAACCGGTTCTATCCCGGAACTTCGGGTAGGGACACCGGGCCTAACACAGAGGGTCAGGTAGGAAGGGCGGGTCAAATCCCACGCACCCGTAGGAACAGCAGTTGTATCCTGGAGTACCGGTGGAGGTAGTGGTATTACTCCGGAGTACCGATGAGGGTCACGGGTAATACCCCAGAGTACTGAGTGGAAGTACTGGTACTACCCCGGAGCGTCGGGAAGGGGCACCAGGCCTACCCCGGAGCATCAGGTAAAGATACCAGGCCTACCCTGGAGGGTCAGGAAGGGAGGCCGGGTCTAACACCGCGTGCCCGTAGGGACAACAGGTGAACTCCGGCGCATCACAAAGGTTTCCGGTACAACCCCAGAGTACTGCTAGGGGAACCGGTTCTATCCCGGAACTTCGGGTAGGGACACCGGGCCTAACACGGAGGGTCAGGTAGGAAGGGCGGGTCAAATCCCACGCACCCATAGGAACAGCAGTTGTATCCTGGAGTACCGGTGGAGGTAGTGGTACTACTCCGGAGTACCGTCGAGGTTCACGGGTAATACCCCAGAGTACCGAGTGGAAGTACTGGTACTACCCCGGAGCGTCGGGAAGGGGCACCAGGCCTACCCCGGAGCATCAGGTAGAAATACCAGGCCTACCCTGGAGGGTCAGGAAGGGAGGCCGGGTGTAACACCGCGTGCCCGTAGGGACAACAGGTGAACTCCGGCGCATCACAAAGGTTTCCAGTACAACCCCAGAGTACTGCTAGGGGAACCGGTTCTATCCCGGAAGTTCGGGTAGGGACACTGGGACTAACACAGAGGGTCAGGTAGGAAGGGCGGGTCAAATCCCACGCACCTGTAGGAACAGCAGTTGTACCCTGGAGTACCGGTGGAGGTAGTGGTACTACTCCGGAGTACCGACGAGGTTCACGGGTAATACCCCAGAGTACCGAGTGGAAGTACTGGTACTACCCCGGAGCGTCGGGAAGGGGCACCAGGCCTACCCCGGAGCATCAGGTAGAGATACCAGGCCTACCCTGGAAGGTCAGGAAGGGAGGCCGGGTCTAACACCGCGTGCCCGTAGGGACAACAGGTGAACTCCGGCGCATCACAAAGGTTTCCGGTACAACCCCAGAGTACTGCTAGGGGAACCGGTTCTATCCCGGAATGTTGGGTAGGGACAGCGGGCCTATCATGGATGGTCAAGTGGAAGGGTGGGTCAAATCCCACGCACCTGTAGGAACAGCAGTTGTACCACGGCGTACCGCCTGGAGGTACTGGTACTACCCCAGAGTTCAGATGAGGGTTACGGTTCCTACCCCAAAGTTTCGAGTGGGGGTACCAGTACTTCCCCGGAGCGTCGGGAAGGGGCGCCAGGCCTACCCCGGAGCATTAGGTAGAGATACCAGGCCTACCCTGGAGGGTCAGGAAGGGAGTCCGGGTCTAACACCGCGTGCCCGTAGGGACAACACGTGAACTCCGGCGCATCACAAAGGTTTCCGGTACAACCCCAGAGTACTGCTAGGGGAACCGGTTCTATCCCGGAAGTTCGGGTAGGGACACCGGGCCTAACACGGAGGGTCAGGTAGGAAGGGCGGGTCAAATCCCACGCACCTGTAGGAACAGCAGTTGTACCCTGGAGTACCGGTGGAGGTAGTGGTACTACTCCGGAGTACTGACGAGGTTCACGGGTAATACCCCAGAGTACCAGGTGGAAGTACTGGTACTACCCCGGAGCGTCGGGAAGGGGCGCCAGGCCTACCTCGGAGCATTAGGTAGAGATACCAGGCCTACCCTGGAGGGTCAGGAAGGGAGGCCGGGTCTAACACCGCGTGCCCGTAGGGATAACAGGTGAACTCCGGCGCATCACAAAGGTTTCCGGTACAACCCCAGAGTACTGCTAGGGGAACCGGTTCTATCCCGGAACTTCGGGTAGGGACACCGGGCCTAACACGGAGGGTCAGGTAGGAAGGGCGGGCCAAATCCCACGCACCCATAGGAACAGCAGTTGTACCCTGGAGTACCGGTGGAGGTAGTGGTACTACTCCGGAGTACCGATGAGGGTCACGGGTAATACCCAAGAGTACCGAGTGGAAGTACTGGTACTACCCCGGAGAGTCGGGAAGGGGCGCCAGGCCTACCCCGGAGCATCAGGTAGGGATACCAGGCCTACCCTGGAGGGTCAGGAAGGGAGGCCGGGTCTAACACCGCGTGCCCGTAGGGACAACAGGTGAACTCCGGCGCATCACAAAGGTTTCCGGTACAACCCCAGAGTACTGCTAGGGGAACCGGTTCTATCCCGGAAGTTTGGGTAGGGACACCGGGCGTATCATGGAGGGTCAGGTAGGAAGGGCGGGTCAAATCCCACGCACCCGTAGGAACAGCAGTTGTACCCTGGAGTACCGGTGGAGGTAGTGGTACTACGCCAGAGTTCCGACGAGGGTTACGGGTAATAACCCAGAGTACCGGGTGGCGGTACTAGTACTACCCCATAGCGTCGGGAAGGGGTGCCAGGCCTATCCCGGAGCATCAGGTAGGAATACCAGGCCTACCCTGGAAGGTCAGGAAGGGAGGCCGGGTCTAACACCGCGTGCCCGTAGGGACAACAGGTGAACTCCGGCGCATCACAAAGGTTTCCGGTACAACCCCAGAGTACTGCTAGGGGAACCGGTTCTATCCCGGAACTTCGGGTAGGGACACCGGGCCTAACACGGAGGGTCAGGTAGGAAGGGCGGGTCTAATCAAACGCACCCGTAGGAACAGCAGTTGTACCCTGGAGTACCGGTGGAGGTAGTGGTACTACTCCGGAGTACCGTCGAGGTTCACGGGTAATACCCCAGAGTACCAGGTGGTGGTACCGGTACTACCCCGGAGCGTCGGGAAGGGGCGCCAGGCCTACCTCGGAGCATTAGGTAGAGATACCAGACCTACCCTGGAAGGTCAGGAAGGGAGGCCGGGTCTAACACCGCGTGCCCGTAGGGACAACAGGTGAACTCCGGCGCATCACAAAGGTTTCCGGTACAACCCCAGAGTACTGCTAGGGGAACCGGTTCTATCCCGGAACTTCGGGTAGGGACACCGGGCCTAACACAGAGGGTCAGGTAGGAAGGGCGGGTCAAATCCCACGCACCCGTAGGAACAGCAGTTGTATCCTGGAGTACCGGTGGAGGTAGTGGTATTACTCCGGAGTACCGATGAGGGTCACGGGTAATACCCCAGAGTACTGAGTGGAAGTACTGGTACTACCCCGGAGCGTCGGGAAGGGGCACCAGGCCTACCCCGGAGCATCAGGTAAAGATACCAGGCCTACCCTGGAGGGTCAGGAAGGGAGGCCGGGTCTAACACCGCGTGCCCGTAGGGACAACAGGTGAACTCCGGCGCATCACAAAGGTTTCCGGTACAACCCCAGAGTACTGCTAGGGGAACCGGTTCTATCCCGGAAGTTCGGGTAGGGACACCGGGCCTAACACGGAGGGTCAGGTAGGAAGGGCGGGTCAAATCCCACGCACCCATAGGAACAGCAGTTGTATCCTGGAGTACCGGTGGAGGTAGTGGTACTACTCCGGAGTACCGTCGAGGTTCACGGGTAATACCCCAGAGTACCGAGTGGAAGTACTGGTACTACCCCGGAGCGTCGGGAAGGGGCACCAGGCCTACCCCGGAGCATCAGGTAGAAATACCAGGCCTACCCTGGAGGGTCAGGAAGGGAGGCCGGGTGTAACACCGCGTGCCCGTAGGGACAACAGGTGAACTCCGGCGCATCACAAAGGTTTCCGGTACAACCCCAGAGTACTGCTAGGGGAACCGGTTCTATCCCGGAAGTTCGGGTAGGGACACTGGGCCTAACACGGAGGGTCAGGTAGGAAGGGCGGGTCAAATCCCACGCACCCGTAGGAACAGCAGTTGTATCCTGGAGTACCGGTGGAGGTAGTGGTATTACTCCGGAGTACCGACGAGGGTCACGGGTAATACCCCAGAGTACTGAGTGGAAGTACTGGTACTACCCCGGAGCGTCGGGAAGGGGCACCAGGCCTACCCCGGAGCATCAGGTAAAGATACCAGGCCTACCCTGGAGGGTCAGGAAGGGAGGCCGGGTCTAACACCGCGTGCCCGTAGGGACAACAGGTGAACTCCGGCGCATCACAAAGGTTTCCGGTACAACCCCAGAGTACTGCTAGGGGAACCGGTTCTATCCCGGAAGTTCGGGTAGGGACACCGGGCCTAACACGGAGGGTCAGGTAGGAAGGGCGGGTCAAATCCCACGCACCCATAGGAACAGCAGTTGTATCCTGGAGTACCGGTGGAGGTAGTGGTACTACTCCGGAGTACCGTCGAGGTTCACGGGTAATACCCCAGAGTACCGAGTGGAAGTACTGGTACTACCCCGGAGCGTCGGGAAGGGGCACCAGGCCTACCCCGGAGCATCAGGTAGAAATACCAGGCCTACCCTGGAGGGTCAGGAAGGGAGGCCGGGTGTAACACCGCGTGCCCGTAGGGACAACAGGTGAACTCCGGCGCATCACAAAGGTTTCCGGTACAACCCCAGAGTACTGCTAGGGGAACCGGTTCTATCCCGGAAGTTCGGGTAGGGACACTGGGCCTAACACGGAGGGTCAGGTAGGAAGGGCGGGTCAAATCCCACGCACCCGTAGGAACAGCAGTTGTACCCTGGAGTACCGGTGGAGGTAGTGGTACTACTCCGGAGTACCGACGAGGGTCACGGGTAATACCCCAGAGTACCGAGTGGAAGTACTGGTACTACCCCGGAGCGTCGGGAAGGGGCACCAGGCCTACCCCGGAGCATCAGGTAGAGATACCAGGCCTACCCTGGAAGGTCAGGAAGGGAGGCCGGGTCTAACACCGCGTGCCCGTAGGGACAACAGGTGAACTCCGGCGCATCACAAAGGTTTCCGGTACAACCCCAGAGTACTGCTAGGGGAACCGGTTCTATCCCGGAATGTTGGGTAGGGACAGCGGGCCTATCATGGATGGTCAAGTGGAAGGGTGGGTCAAATCCCACGCACCTGTAGGAACAGCAGTTGTACCACGGCGTACCGCCTGGAGGTACTGGTACTACCCCAGAGTTCAGATGAGGGTTACGGTTCCTACCCCAAAGTTTCGAGTGGGGGTACCAGTACTTCCCCGGAGCGTCGGGAAGGGGCGCCAGGCCTACCCCGGAGCATTAGGTAGAGATACCAGGCCTACCCTGGAGGGTCAGGAAGGGAGTCCGGGTCTAACACCGCGTGCCCGTAGGGACAACAGGTGAACTCCGGTGCATCACAAAGGTTTCCGGTACAACCCCAGAGTACTGCTAGGGGAACCGGTTCTATCCCGGAAGTTCGGGTAGGGACACCGGGCCTAACACGGAGGGTCAGGTAGGAAGGGCGGGTCAAATCCCACGCACCTGTAGGAACAGCAGTTGTACCCTGGAGTACCGGTGGAGGTAGTGGTACTACTCCGGAGTACTGACGAGGTTCACGGGTAATACCCCAGAGTACCAGGTGGAAGTACTGGTACTACCCCGGAGCGTCGGGAAGGGGCACCAGGCCTACCCCGGAGCAGCAGGTAGAGATACCAGGCCTACCCTGGAGGGTCAGGAAGGGAGGCCGGGTCTAACACCGCGTGCCCGTAGGGATAACAGGTGAACTCCGGCGCATCACAAAGGTTTCCGGTACAACCCCAGAGTACTGCTAGGGGAACCGGTTCTATCCCGGAACTTCGGGTAGGGACACCGGGCCTAACACGGAGGGTCAGGTAGGAAGGGCGGGCCAAATCCCACGCACCCATAGGAACAGCAGTTGTACCCTGGAGTACCGGTGGAGGTAGTGGTACTACTCCGGAGTACCGATGAGGGTCACGGGTAATACCCAAGAGTACCGAGTGGAAGTACTGGTACTACCCCGGATAGTCGGGAAGGGGCGCCAGGCCTACCCCGGAGCATCAGGTAGGGATACCAGGCCTACCCTGGAGGGTCAGGAAGGGAGGCCGGGTCTAACACCGCGTGCCCGTAGGGACAACAGGTGAACTCCGGCGCATCACAAAGGTTTCCGGTACAACCCCAGAGTACTGCTAGGGGAACCGGTTCTATCCTGGAATGTTGGGTAGGGACACTGGGCCTATCATGGATGGTCAGGTGGAAGGGTGGGTCAAATCCCACGCACCTGTAGGAACAGCAGTTGTAACACGGCGTACCGCCTGGAGGTACTGCTACTACCCCAGAGTTCGGATGAGGTTTACGGTTCCGACCCCAAAGTTTCGAGTGGGGGTACCAGTACTTCCCCGGAGCGTCGGGAAGGGGCGCCAGGCCTACCCCGGAGCATTCAGGAAGAGATACCAGGCCTACCCTGGAGGGTCAGGAAGGGAGTCCGGGTCTAACACCGCGTGCCCTTAGGGACAACAGGTGAACTCCGGCGCATCACAAAGGTTTCCGGTACAACCCCAGAGTACTGCTAGGGGAACCGGTTCTATCCCGGAAGTTCGGGTAGGGACACCGGGCCTAACACGGAGGGTCAGGTGGAAGGGCGGGTCAAATCCCACGCACCTGTAGGAACAGCAGTTGTACCACAGCGTACCGCCTGGAGGTACTGGTACTACCCCAGAGTTCGGATGAGGGTTACGGTTCCTACCCCAAAGTTTCGAGTGGGGGTACCAGTACTACCCCGGAGCGTCGGGAAGGGGCACCAGGCCTACCCCAGAGCATTCAGGAAGAGATACCAGGCCTACCCTGGAGGGTCAGGAAGGGAGGCCGGGTCTAACACCGCGTGCCCATAGGGACAACAGGTGAACTCCGGCGCATCACAAAGGTTTCCGGTACAACCCCAGAGTACTGCTAGGGGAACCGGTTCTATCCCGGAAGTTCGGGTAGGGACACCGGGCCTAACACGGAGGGTCAGGTAGGAAGGGCGGGTCAAATCCCACGCACCCGTAGGAACAGCAGTTGTACCCTGGAGTACCGGTGGAGGTAGTGGTACTACTCCGGAGTACCGTCGAGGTTCACGGGTAATACCCCAGAGTACCGGGTGGAAGTACTGGTACTACCCCGGAGCGTCGGGAAGGGGCGCCAGGCCTACCCCGGAGCATCAGGTAGAGATACCAGGCCTACCCTGGAAGGTCAGGAAGGGAGGCCGGGTCTCACACCGCATGCCCGTAGGGACAACAGGTGAACTCCGGCGCATCACAAAGGTTTCCGGTACAACCCCAGAGTACTGTAGGGGAACCGGTTCTATCCCGGAACTTCGGGTAGGGACACCGGGCCTAACACGGAGGGTCAGGTAGGAAGGGCGGGTCAAATCCCACGCACCCGTAGGAACAGCAGTTGTACCCTGGAGTACCGGTGGAGGTAGTGGTACTACGCCAGAGTTCCGACGAGGGTTACGGGTAATAACCCAGAGTACCGGGTGGCGGTACTAGTACTACCCCATAGCGTCGGGAAGGGGTGCCAGGCCTATCCCGGAGCATCAGGTAGGAATACCAGGCCTACCCTGGAAGGTCAGGAAGGGAGGGCGGGTCTAACACCGCGTGCCCGTAGGGACAACAGGTGAACTCCGGCGCATCACAAAGGTTTCCGGTACAACCCCAGAGTACTGCTAGGGGAACCGGTTCTATCCCGGAACTTCGGGTAGGGACACCGGGCCTAACACGGAGGGTCAGGTAGGAAGGGCGGGTCAAATCCCACGCACCCGTAGGAACAGCAGTTGTACCCTGGAGTACTGGTGGAGGTAGTGGTACTACTCCGGAGTACCGACGAGGGTCACGGGTAATACCCCAGAGTACCAGGTGGAAGTACTGGTACTACCCCGGAGCGTCGGGAAGGGGCGCCAGGCCTACCCCGGAGCATTCAGGAAGAGATACCAGGCCTACCCTGGAGGGTCAGGAAGGGAGGCCGGGTCTAACACCGCGTGCCCGTAGGGACAACAGGTGAACTCCGGCGCATCACAAAGGTTTCCGGTACAACCCCAGAGTACTGCTAGGGGAACCGGTTCTATCCCGGAACTTCGGGTAGGGACACCGGGCCTAACACGTAGGGTCAGGTAGGAAGGGCGGGTCAAATCGCACGCACCCGTAGGAACAGCAGTTGTATCCTGGAGTACCGGTGGAGGTAGTGGTACTACTCCGGAGTACCGACGAGGGTCACGGGTAATACCCCAGAGTACCAGGTGGAAGTACTGGTACTACCCCGGAGCATCGGGAAGGGGCACCAGGCCTACCCCGGAGCATCAGGTAGAGATACCAGACCTACCCTGGAAGGTCAGGAAGGGAGGCCGGGTCTCACACCGCGTGCCCGTAGGGACAACAGGTGAACTCCGGCGCATCACAAAGGTTTCCGGTACAACCCCAGAGTACTGCTAGGGGAACCGGTTCTATCCCGGAATGTTGGGTAGGGACACCGGGCCTATCATGGAGGGTCAGGTAGGAAGGGCGGGTCAAATCCCACGCACCCGTAGGAACAGCAGTTGTACCCTGGAGTACCGGTGGAGGTAGTGGTACTACGCCAGAGTTCCGACGAGGGTTACGGGTAATAACCCAGAGTACCGGGTGGCGGTACTAGTACTACCCCATAGCGTCGGGAAGGGGTGCCAGGCCTATCCCGGAGCATCAGGTAGGAATACCAGGCCTACCCTGGAAGGTCAGGAAGGGAGGCCGGGTCTAACACCGCGTGCCCGTAGGGACAACAGGTGAACTCCGGCGCATCACAAAGGTTTCCGGTACAACCCCAGAGTACTGCTAGGGGAACCGGTTCTATCCCGGAACTTCGGGTAGGGACACCGGGCCTAACACGGAGGGTCAGGTAGGAAGGGCGGATCAAATCCCACGCACCCGTAGGAACAGCAGTTGTACCCTGGAGTACCGGTGGAGGTAGTGGTACTACTCCGGAGTACCGACGAGGTTCACGGGTAATACCCCAGAGTACCAGGTGGAAGTACTGGTACTACCCCGGAGCGTCGGGAAGGGGCGCCAGGCCTACCCCGGAGCATCAGGTAGAGATACCAGACCTACCCTGGAAGGTCAGGAAGGGAGGCCGGGTCTAACACCGCGTGCCCGTAGGGACAACAGGTGAACTCCGGCGCATCACAAAGGTTTCCGGTACAACCCCAGAGTACTGCTAGGGGAACCGGTTCTATCCCGGAAGTTCGGGTAGGGACACCGGGCCTAACACAGAGGGTCAGGTAGGAAGGGCGGGTCAAATCCCACGCACCCGTAGGAACAGCAGTTGTATCCTGGAGTACCGGTGGAGGTAGTGGTATTACTCCGGAGTACCGATGAGGGTCACGGGTAATACCCCAGAGTACTGAGTGGAAGTACTGGTACTACCCCGGAGCGTCGGGAAGGGGCACCAGGCCTACCCCGGAGCATCAGGTAAAGATACCAGGCCTACCCTGGAGGGTCAGGAAGGGAGGCCGGGTCTAACACCGCGTGCCCGTAGGGACAACAGGTGAACTCCGGCGCATCACAAAGGTTTCCGGTACAACCCCAGAGTACTGCTAGGGGAACCGGTTCTATCCCGGAATGTTGGGTAGGGACACCGGGCCTATCATGGATGGTCAAGTGGAAGGGTGGGTCAAATCCCACGCACCTGTAGGAACAGCAGTTGTACCACGGCGTACCGCCTGGAGGTACTGGTACTACCCCAGAGTTCGGATGAGGGTTACGGTTCCTACCCCAAAGTTTCGAGTGGGGGTACCAGTACTTCCCCGGAGCGTCGGGAAGGGGCGCCAGGCCTACCCCGGAGCATTAGGTAGAGATACCAGGCCTACCCTGGAGGGTCAGGAAGGGAGTCCGGGTCTAACACCGCGTGCCCGTAGGGACAACAGGTGAACTCCGGTGCATCACAAAGGTTTCCGGTACAACCCCAGAGTACTGCTAGGGGAACCGGTTCTATCCCGGAAGTTCGGGTAGGGACACCGGGCCTAACACGGAGGGTCAGGTAGGAAGGGCGGGTCAAATCCCACGCACCTGTAGGAACAGCAGTTGTACCCTGGAGTACCGGTGGAGGTAGTGGTACTACTCCGGAGTACTGACGAGGTTCACGGGTAATACCCCAGAGTACCAGGTGGAAGTACTGGTACTACCCCGGAGCGTCGGGAAGGGGCGCCAGGCCTACCCCGGAGCAGCAGGTAGAGATACCAGGCCTACCCTGGAGGGTCAGGAAGGGAGGCCGGGTCTAACACCGCGTGCCCGTAGGGATAACAGGTGAACTCCGGCGCATCACAAAGGTTTCCGGTACAACCCCAGAGTACTGCTAGGGGAACCGGTTCTATCCCGGAACTTCGGGTAGGGACACCGGGCCTAACACGGAGGGTCAGGTAGGAAGGGCGGGCCAAATCCCACGCACCCATAGGAACAGCAGTTGTACCCTGGAGTACCGGTGGAGGTAGTGGTACTACTCCGGAGTACCGATGAGGGTCACGGGTAATACCCAAGAGTACCGAGTGGAAGTACTGGTACTACCCCGGATAGTCGGGAAGGGGCGCCAGGCCTACCCCGGAGCATCAGGTAGGGATACCAGGCCTACCCTGGAGGGTCAGGAAGGGAGGCCGGGTCTAACACCGCGTGCCCGTAGGGACAACAGGTGAACTCCGGCGCATCACAAAGGTTTCCGGTACAACCCCAGAGTACTGCTAGGGGAACCGGTTCTATCCTGGAATGTTGGGTAGGGACACTGGGCCTATCATGGATGGTCAGGTGGAAGGGTGGGTCAAATCCCACGCACCTGTAGGAACAGCAGTTGTAACACGGCGTACCGCCTGGAGGTACTGCTACTACCCCAGAGTTCGGATGAGGTTTACGGTTCCGACCCCAAAGTTTCGAGTGGGGGTACCAGTACTTCCCCGGAGCGTCGGGAAGGGGCGCCAGGCCTACCCCGGAGCATTCAGGAAGAGATACCAGGCCTACCCTGGAGGGTCAGGAAGGGAGTCCGGGTCTAACACCGCGTGCCCTTAGGGACAACAGGTGAACTCCGGCGCATCACAAAGGTTTCCGGTACAACCCCAGAGTACTGCTAGGGGAACCGGTTCTATCCCGGAAGTTCGGGTAGGGACACCGGGCCTAACACGGAGGGTCAGGTGGAAGGGTGGGTCAAATCCCACGCACCTGTAGGAACAGCAGTTGTACCACAGCGTACCGCCTGGAGGTACTGGTACTACCCCAGAGTTCGGATGAGGGTTACGGTTCCTACCCCAAAGTTTCGAGTGGGGGTACCAGTACTACCCCGGAGCGTCGGGAAGGGGCACCAGGCCTACCCCAGAGCATTCAGGAAGAGATACCAGGCCTACCCTGGAGGGTCAGGAAGGGAGGCCGGGTCTAACACCGCGTGCCCATAGGGACAACAGGTGAACTCCGGCGCATCACAAAGGTTTCCGGTACAACCCCAGAGTACTGCTAGGGGAACCGGTTCTATCCCGGAAGTTCGGGTAGGGACACCGGGCCTAACACGGAGGGTCAGGTAGGAAGGGCGGGTCAAATCCCACGCACCCGTAGGAACAGCAGTTGTACCCTGGAGTACCGGTGGAGGTAGTGGTACTACTCCGGAGTACCGTCGAGGTTCACGGGTAATACCCCAGAGTACCGGGTGGAAGTACTGGTACTACCCCGGAGCGTCGGGAAGGGGCGCCAGGCCTACCCCGGAGCATCAGGTAGAGATACCAGGCCTACCCTGGAAGGTCAGGAAGGGAGGCCGGGTCTCACACCGCATGCCCGTAGGGACAACAGGTGAACTCCGGCGCATCACAAAGGTTTCCGGTACAACCCCAGAGTACTGTAGGGGAACCGGTTCTATCCCGGAACTTCGGGTAGGGACACCGGGCCTAACACGGAGGGTCAGGTAGGAAGGGCGGGTCAAATCCCACGCACCCGTAGGAACAGCAGTTGTACCCTGGAGTACCGGTGGAGGTAGTGGTACTACGCCAGAGTTCCGACGAGGGTTACGGGTAATAACCCAGAGTACCGGGTGGCGGTACTAGTACTACCCCATAGCGTCGGGAAGGGGTGCCAGGCCTATCCCGGAGCATCAGGTAGGAATACCAGGCCTACCCTGGAAGGTCAGGAAGGGAGGGCGGGTCTAACACCGCGTGCCCGTAGGGACAACAGGTGAACTCCGGCGCATCACAAAGGTTTCCGGTACAACCCCAGAGTACTGCTAGGGGAACCGGTTCTATCCCGGAACTTCGGGTAGGGACACCGGGCCTAACACGGAGGGTCAGGTAGGAAGGGCGGGTCAAATCGCACGCACCCGTAGGAACAGCAGTTGTATCCTGGAGTACCGGTGGAGGTAGTGGTACTACTCCGGAGTACCGACGAGGGTCACGGGTAATACCCCAGAGTACCAGGTGGAAGTACTGGTACTACCCCGGAGCATCGGGAAGGGGCACCAGGCCTACCCCGGAGCATCAGGTAGAGATACCAGACCTACCCTGGAAGGTCAGGAAGGGAGGCCGGGTCTCACACCGCGTGCCCGTAGGGACAACAGGTGAACTCCGGCGCATCACAAAGGTTTCCGGTACAACCCCAGAGTACTGCTAGGGGAACCGGTTCTATCCCGGAAGTTTGGGTAGGGACACCGGGCCTAACACGGAGGGTCAGGTAGGAAGGGCGGGTCAAATCCCACGCACCCGTAGGAACAGCAGTTGTACCCTGGAGTACCGGTGGAGGTAGTGGTACTACGCCAGAGTTCCGACGAGGGTTACGGGTAATAACCCAGAGTACCGGGTGGCGGTACTAGTACTACCCCATAGCGTCGGGAAGGGGTGCCAGGCCTATCCCGGAGCATCAGGTAGGAATACCAGGCCTACCCTGGAAGGTCAGGAAGGGAGGCCGGGTCTAACACCGCGTGCCCGTAGGGACAACAGGTGAACTCCGGCGCATCACAAAGGTTTCCGGTACAACCCCAGAGTACTGCTAGGGGAACCGGTTCTATCCCGGAACTTCGGGTAGGGACACCGGGCCTAACACGGAGGGTCAGGTAGGAAGGGCGGATCAAATCCCACGCACCCGTAGGAACAGCAGTTGTATCCTGGAGTACCGGTGGAGGTAGTGGTATTACTCCGGAGTACCGATGAGGGTCACGGGTAATACCCCAGAGTACTGAGTGGAAGTACTGGTACTACCCCGGAGCGTCGGGAAGGGGCACCAGGCCTACCCCGGAGCATCAGGTAAAGATACCAGGCCTACCCTGGAGGGTCAGGAAGGGAGGCCGGGTCTAACACCGCGTGCCCGTAGGGACAACAGGTGAACTCCGGCGCATCACAAAGGTTTCCGGTACAACCCCAGAGTACTGCTAGGGGAACCGGTTCTATCCCGGAAGTTCGGGTAGGGACACCGGGCCTAACACGGAGGGTCAGGTAGGAAGGGTGGGTCAAATCCCACGCACCTGTAGGAACAGCAGTTGTACCACAGCGTACCGCCTGGAGGTACTGGTACTACCCCAGAGTTCGGATGAGGGTTACGGTTCCTACCCCAAAGTTTCGAGTGGGGGTACCAGTACTACCCCGGAGCGTCGGGAAGGGGCGCCAGGCCTACCGCGGAGCATTCAGGAAGAGATACCAGGCCTACCCTGGAGGGTCAGGAAGGGAGGCCGGGTCTAACACCGCGTGCCCATAGGGACAACAGGTGAACTCCGGCGCATCACAAAGGTTTCCGGTACAACCCCAGAGTACTGCTAGGGGAACCGGTTCTATCCCGGAAGTTCGGGTAGGGACACCGGGCCTAACACGGAGGGTCAGGTAGGAAGGGCGGGTCAAATCCCACGCACCCGTAGGAACAGCAGTTGTACCCTGGAGTACCGGTGGAGGTAGTGGTACTACTCCGGAGTACCGTCGATGGTCACGGGTAATACCCCAGAGTACCGGGTGGAAGTACTGGTACTACCCCAGAGCGTCGGGAAGGGGCGCCAGGCCTACCTCGGAGCATTAGGTAGAGATACCAGGCCTACCCTGGAAGGTCAGGAAGGGAGGCCGGGTCTAACACCGCGTGCCCGTAGGGACAACAGGTGAACTCCGGCGCATCACAAAGGTTTCCGGTACAACCCCAGAGTACTGCTAGGGGAACCGGTTCTATCCCGGAAGTTCGGGTAGGGACACCGGGCCTAACACGGAGGGTCAGGTAGGAAGGGCGGGTCAAATCCCACGCACCCGTAGGAACAGCAGTTGTACCCTGGAGTACCGGTGGAGGTAGTGGTACTACTCCGGAGTACCGACGAGGTTCACGGGTAATACCCCAGAGTACCAGGTGGAAGTACTGGTACTACCCCGGAGCGTCGGGAAGGGGCGCCAGGCCTACCCCGGAGCATCAGGTAGAGATACCAGGCCTACCCTGGAGGGTCAGGAAGGGAGGCCGGGTCTAACACCGCGTGCCCGTAGGGACAACAGGTGAACTCCGGCGCATCACAAAGGTTTCCGGTACAACCCCAGAGTACTGCTAGGGGAACCGGTTCTATCCCGGAACTTCGGGTAGGGACACCGGGCCTAACACGGAGGGTCAGGTAGGAAGGGCGGGTCAAATCCCACGCACCCGTAGGAACAGCAGTTGTACCCTGGAGTACCGGTGGAGGTAGTGGTACTACTCCGGAGTACCGACGAGGTTCACGGGTAATACCCCAGAGTACCAGGTGGAAGTACTGGTACTACCCCGGAGCGTCGGGAAGGGGCGCCAGGCCTACCCCGGAGCATCAGGTAGAGATACCAGGCCTACCCTGGAAGGTCAGGAAGGGAGGCCGGGTCTAACACCGCGTGCCCGTAGGGACAACAGGTGAACTCCGGCGCATCACAAAGGTTTCCGGTACAACCCCAGAGTACTGCTAGGGGAACCGGTTCTATCCCGGAATGTTGGGTAGGGACACCGGGCCTATCATGGATGGTCAGGTGGAAGGGTGGGTCAAATCCCACGCACCTGTAGGAACAGCAGTTGTACCACGGCGTACCGCCTGGAGGTACTGGTAGTACCCCAGAGTTCGGATGAGGGTTACGGTTCCTACCCCAAAGTTTCGAATGGGGGTACCAGTACTTCCCCGGAGCGTCGGGAAGGGGCGCCAGGCCTACCCCGGAGCATTCAGGAAGAGATACCAGGCCTACCCTGGAGGGTCAGGAAGGGAGGCCGGGTCTAACACCGCGTGCCCGTAGGGACAACAGGTGAACTCCGGCGCATCACAAAGGTTTCCGGTACAACCCCAGAGTACTGCTAGGGGAACCGGTTCTATCCCGGAAGTTCGGGTAGGGACACCGGGCCTAACACGTAGGGTCAGGTAGGAAGGGCGGGTCAAATCCCACGCACCTGTAGGAACAGCAGTTGTACCCTGGAGTACCGGTGGAGGTAGTGGTACTACTCCGGAGTACCGACGAGGGTCACGGGTAATACCCCAGAGTACCAGGTGGAAGTACTGGTACTACCCCGGAGCATCGGGAAGGGGCGCCAGGCCTACCCCGGAGCATCAGGTAGAGATACCAGACCTACCCTGGAAGGTCAGGAAGGGAGGCCGGGTCTAACACCGCGTGCCCGTAGGGACAACAGGTGAACTCCGGCGCATCACAAAGGTTTCCGGTACAACCCCAGAGTACTGCTAGGGGAACCGGTTCTATCCCGGAAGTTCGGGTAGGGACACCGGGCCTAACACGGAGGGTCAGGTAGGAAGGGCGGGTCAAATCCCACGCACCCGTAGGAACAGCAGTTGTACCCTGGAGTACCGGTGGAGGTAGTGGTACTACTCCGGAGTACCGACGAGGGTCACGGGTAATACCCCAGAGTACCAGGTGGAAGTACTGGTACTACCCCAGAGCGTCGGGAAGGGGTGCCAGGCCTATCCCGGAGCATCAGGTAGGAATACCAGGCCTACCCTGGAAGGTCAGGAAGGGAGGCCGGGTCTAACACCGCGTGCCCGTAGGGACAACAGGTGAACTCCGGCGCATCACAAAGGTTTCCGGTACAACCCCAGAGTACTGCTAGGGGAACCGGTTCTATCCCGGAAGTTCGGGTAGGGACACCGGGCCTAACACGGAGGGTCAGGTAGGAAGGGCGGGTCAAATCCCACGCACCCATAGGAACAGCAGTTGTATCCTGGAGTACCGGTGGAGGTAGTGGTACTACTCCGGAGTACCGTCGAGGTTCACGGGTAATACCCCAGAGTACCGAGTGGAAGTACTGGTACTACCCCGGAGCGTCGGGTAGGGGCACCAGGCCTACCCCGGAGCATCAGGTAGAAATACCAGGCCTACCCTGGAGGGTCAGGAAGGGAGGCCGGGTCTAACACCGCGTGCCCGTAGGGACAACAGGTGAACTCCGGCGCATCACAAAGGTTTCCGGTACAACCCCAGAGTACTGCTAGGGGAACCGGTTCAATCCCGGAAGTTCGGGTAGGGACACTGGGCCTAACACGGAGGGTCAGGTAGGAAGGGCGGGTCAAATCCCACGCAACTGTAGGAACAGCAGTTGTACCCTGGAGTACCGGTGGAGGTAGTGGTACTACTCCGGAGTACCGACGAGGGTCACGGGTAATACCCCAGAGTACCGAGTGGAAGTACTGGTACTACCCCGGAGCGTCGGGAAGGGGCACCAGGCCTACCCTGGAGCATCAGGTAGAAATACCAGGCCTACCCTGGAGGGTCAGGAAGGGAGGGCGGGTCTAACACCGCGTGCCCGTAGGGACAACAGGTGAACTCCGGCGCATCACAAAGGTTTCCGGTACAACCCCAGAGTACTGCTAGGGGAACCGGTTCTATCCCGGAAGTTCGGGTAGGGACACTGGGCCTAACACGGAGGGTCAGGTAGGAAGGGCGGGTCAATTCCCACGCACCTGTAGGAACAGCAGTTGTACCCTGGAGTACCGGTGGAGGTAGTGGTACTACTCCGGAGTACCGACGAGGGTCACGGGTAATACCCCAGAGTACCGAGTGGAAGTACTGGTACTACCCCGGAGCGTCGGGAAGGGGCACCAGGCCTACCCCGGAGCATCAGGTAGAGATACCAGGCCTACCCTGGAGGGTCAGGAAGGGAGGCCGGGTCTAACACCGCGTGCCCGTAGGGACAACAGGTGAACTCCGGCGCATCACAAAGGTTTCCGGTACAACCCCAGAGTACTGCTAGGGGAACCGGTTCTATCCCGGAAGTTCGGGTAGGGACACCGGGCCTAACACGGAGGGTCAGGTAGGAAGTGCGGGTCAAATCCCACGCACCCGTAGGAACAGCAGTTGTACCCTGGAGTACCGGTGGAGGTAGTGGTACTACTCCGGAGTACCGACGAGGTTCACGGGTAATACCCCAGAGTACCAGGTGGAAGTACTGGTACTACCCCGGAGCGTCGGGAAGGGGCGCCAGGCCTACCCCGGAGCATCAGGTAGAGATACCAGGCCTACCCTGGAAGGTCAGGAAGGGAGGCCGGGTCTAACACCGCGTGCCCGTAGGGACAACAGGTGAACTCCGGCGCATCACAAAGGTTTCCGGTACAACCCCAGAGTACTGCTAGGGGAACCGGTTCTATCCCGGAAGTTCGGGTAGGGACACCGGGCCTAACACGGAGGGTCAGGTAGGAAGGGCGGGTCAAATCCCACGCACCCGTAGGAACAGCAGTTGTATCCTGGAGTACCGGTGGAGGTAGTGGTACTACTCCGGAGTACCGTCGAGGTTCACGGGTAATACCCCAGAGTACCGAGTAGAAGTACTGGTACTACCCCGGAGCGTCGGGAAGGGGCACCAGGCCTACCCCGGAGCATCAGGTAGACATACCAGGCCTACCCTGGAGGGTCAGGAAGGGAGGCCGGGTCTAACACCGCGTGCCCGTAGGGACAACAGGTGAACTCCGGCGCATCACAAAGGTTTCCGGTACAACCCCAGAGTACTGCTAGGGGAACCGGTTCTATCCCGGAAGTTCGGGTAGGGACACCGGGCCTAACACGGAGGGTCAGGTAGGAAGGGTGGGTCAAATCCCACGCACCTGTAGGAACAGCAGTTGTACCACAGCGTACCGCCTGGAGGTACTGGTACTACCCCAGAGTTCGGATGAGGGTTACGGTTCCTACCCCAAAGTTTCGAGTGGGGGTACCAGTACTACCCCGGAGCGTCGGGAAGGGGCGCCAGGCCTACCGCGGAGCATTCAGGAAGAGATACCAGGCCTACCCTGGAGGGTCAGGAAGGGAGGCCGGGTCTAACACCGCGTGCCCGTAGGGACAACAGGTGAACTCCGGCGCATCACAAAGGTTTCCGGTACAACCCCAGAGTACTGCTAGGGGAACCGGTTCTATCCCAGAAGTTCGGGTAGGGACACCGGGCCTAACACGGAGGGTCAGGTAGGAAGGGCGGGTCAAATCGCACGCACCTGTAGGAACAGCAGTTGTACCCTGGAGTACCGGTGGAGGTAGTGGTACTACTCCGGAGTACCGACGAGGGTCACGGGTAATACCCCAGAGTACCAGGTGGAAGTACTGGTACTACCCCGGAGCATCGGGAAGGGGCACCAGGCCTACCCCGGAGCATCAGGTAGAGATACCAGGCCTACCCTGGAAGGTCAGGAAGGGAGGCCGGGTCTAACACCGCGTGCCCGTAGGGACAACAGGTGAACTCCGGCGCATCACAAAGGTTTCCGGTACAACCCCAGAGTACTGCTAGGGGAACCGGTTCTATCCCGGAAGTTCGGGTAGGGACACCGGGCCTAACACGGAGGGTCAGGTAGGAAGGGCGGGTCAAATCCCACGCACCCGTAGGAACAGCAGTTGTACCCTGGAGTACCGGTGGAGGTAGTGGTACTACTCCGGAGTACCGATGAGGGTCACGGGTAACACCCAAGAGTACCGAGTGGAAGTACTGGTACTACCCCGGAGCGTCGGGAAGGGGCACCAGGCCTACCCCGGAGCATCAGGTAGACATACCAGGCCTACCCTGGAAGGTCAGGAAGGGAGGCCGGGTCTAACACCGCATGCCCGTAGGGACAACAGGTGAACTCCGGCGCATCACAAAGGTTTCCGGTACAACCCCAGAGTACTGCTAGGGGAACCGGTTCTATCCCGGAAGTTCGGGTAGGGACACCGGGCCTAACACGGAGGGTCAGGTAGGAAGGGTGGGTCAAATCCCACGCACCTGTAGGAACAGCAGTTGTACCACAGCGTACCGCCTGGAGGTACTGGTACTACCCCAGAGTTCGGATGAGGGTTACGGTTCCTACCCCAAAGTTTCGAGTGGGGGTACCAGTACTACCCCGGAGCGTCGGGAAGGGGCGCCAGGCCTACCGCGGAGCATTCAGGAAGAGATACCAGGCCTACCCTGGAGGGTCAGGAAGGGAGGCCGGGTCTAACACCGCGTGCCCATAGGGACAACAGGTGAACTCCGGCGCATCACAAAGGTTTCCGGTACAACCCCAGAGTACTGCTAGGGGAACCGGTTCTATCCCGGAACTTCGGGTAGGGACACCGGGCGTATCATGGAGGCTCAGGTAGGAAGGGCGGGTCAAATCCCACACACCCGTAGGAACAGCAGTTGTACCCTGGAGTACCGGTGGAGGTAGTGGTACTACTCCGGAGTACCGACGAGGGTCACGGGTAATACCCCAGAGTACCGGGTGGGGGTACTGGTACTACCCCGGAGCGTCGGGAAGGGGCGCCAGGCCTACCCCGGAGCATCAGGTAGGAATACCAGGCCTACCCTGGAGGGTCAGGAAGGGAGGCCGGGTCTAACACCGCGTGCCCGTAGGAACAACAGGTGAACTCCGGCGCATCACAAAGGTTTCCGGTACAACCCCAGAGTACTGCTAGGGGAACCGGTTCTATCCCGGAAGTTCGGGTAGGGACACCGGGCCTAACACGGAGGGTCAGGTAGGAAAGACGGGTCAAATCCCACGCACCTGTAGGAACAGCAGTTGTGCCCTGGAGTACCTGTGGAGGTAGTGGTACTACTCCGGAGTACCGACGAGGGTCACGGGTAATACCCCAGAGTACCAGGTGGAAGTACTGGTACTACCCCAGAGCGTCGGGAAGGGGCGCCAGGCCTACCTCGGAGCATTAGGTAGAGATACCAGGCCTACCCTGGAAGGTCAGGAAGGGAGGCCGGGTCTAACACCGCGTGCCCGTAGGGACAACAGGTGAACTCCGGCGCATCACAAAGGTTTCCGGTACAACCCCAGAGTACTGCTAGGGGAACCGGTTCTATCCCGGAAGTTCGGGTAGGGACACCGGGCCTAACACGGAGGGTCAGGTAGGAAGGGCGGGTCAAATCCCACGCACCCGTAGGAACAGCAGTTGTACCCTGGAGTACCGGTGGAGGTAGTGGTACTACTCCGGATTACCGACGAGGGTCACGGGTAATACCCCAGAGTACCAGGTGGAAGTACTGGTACTACCCCGGAGCGTCGGGAAGGGGCGCCAGGCCTACCCCGGAGCATCAGGTAGAGATACCAGACCTACCCTGGAAGGTCAGGAAGGGAGGCCGGGTCTAACACCGCGTGCCCGTAGGGACAACAGTTGAACTCCGGCGCATCACAAAGGTTTCCGGTACAACCCCAGAGTACTGCTAGGGGAACCGGTTCTATCCCGGAACTTCGGGTAGGGACACCGGGCCTAAGACGGAGGGTCAGGTGGAAGGGTGGGTTAAATCCCACGCACCTGTAGGAACAGCAGTTGTACCACGGCGTACCGCCTGGAGGTACTGGTACTACGCCAGAGTTCGGATGAGGGTTACGGTTCCTACCCCAAAGTTTCGAGTGGGGGTACCAGTACTACCCCGGAGCGTCGGGAAGGGGCGCCAGGCCTACCGCGGAGCATTCAGGAAGAGATACCAGGCCTACCCTGGAGGGTCAGGAAGGGAGGCCGGGTCTAACACCGCGTGCCCGTAGGGACAACAGGTGAACTCCGGCGCATCACAAAGGTTTCCGGTACAACCCCAGAGTACTGCTAGGGGAACCGGTTCTATCCCGGAAGTTCGGGTAGGGACACCGGGCCTAACACGTAGGGTCAGGTAGGAAGGGCGGGTCAAATCCCACGCACCCGTAGGAACAGCAGTTGTACCCTGGAGTACCGGTGGAGGTAGTGGTACTACTCCGGAGTACCGACGAGGTTCACGGGTAATACCCCAAAGTACCGGGTGGGGGTACTGGTACTACCCCGGAGCGTCGGGAAGGGGCACCAGGACTACCCCGGAGCATCAGGTAGAGGTAACAGGCCTACCCTGGAGGGTCAGGAAGGGAGGCCGGGTCTAACACCGCGTGCCCGTAGGGACAACAGGTGAACTCCGGCGCATCACAAAGGTTTCCGGTACAACCCCAGAGTACTGCTAGGGGAACCGGTTCTATCCCGGAAGTTCGGGTAGGGACACCGGGCCTAACACGTAGGGTCAGGTAGGAAGGGCGGGTCTAATCAAACGCACCCGTAGGAACAGCAGTTGTACCCTGGAGTACCGCCTGGAGGTACTGGTACTACCCCAGAGTTCGGATGAGGGTTACGGTTCCTACCCCAAAGTTCCCAGTGGGGGTACCAGTACTACCCCGGAGCATCGGGAAGGGGCGCCAGGCCTACCTCGGAGCATCAGGTAGAGATACCAGGCCTACCCTGGAGGGTCAGGAAGGGAGGCCGGGTCTAACACCGCGTGCCCGTAGGGACAACAGGTGAACTCCGGCGCATCACAAAGGTTTCCGGTACAACCCCAGAGTACTGCTAGGGGAACCGGTTCTATCCCGGAACTTCGGGTAGGGACACCGGGCGTATCATGGAGGGTCAGGTAGGAAGGGCGTGTCAAATCCCACGCACCCGTAGGAACAGCAGTTGTACCCTGGAGTACCGGTGGAGGTAGTGGTACTACTCCGGAGTACCGACGAGGGTCACGGGTAATACCCCAGAGTACCAAGTGGAAGTACTGGTACTACCCCAGAGCGTCGGGAAGGGGCGCCAGGCCTAACCCGGAGCATCAGGTAGAGATACCAGGCCTACCCTGGAGGGTCAGGAAGGGAGGCCGGGTCTAACACCGCGTGCCCGTAGGGACAACAGGTGAACTCCGGCGCATCACAAAGGTTTCCGGTACAACCCCAGAGTACTGCTAGGGGAACCGGTTCTATCCCGGAAGTTCGGGTAGGGACACCGGGCCTAACACGTAGGGTCAGGTAGGAAGGGCGGGTCTAATCAAACGCACCCGTAGGAACAGCAGTTGTACCCTGGAGTACCGCCTGGAGGTACTGGTACTACCCCAGAGTTCGGATGAGGGTTACGGTTCCTACCCCAAAGTTCCCAGTGGGGGTACCAGTACTACCCCGGAGCATCGGGAAGGGGCGCCAGGCCTACCTCGGAGCATCAGGTAGAGATACCAGGCCTACCCTGGAGGGTCAGGAAGGGAGGCCGGGTCTAACACCGCGTGCCCGTAGGGACAACAGGTGAACTCCGGCGCATCACAAAGGTTTCCGGTACAACCCCAGAGTACTGCTAGGGGAACCGGTTCTATCCCGGAAGTTCGGGTAGGGACACCGGGCCTAACACGGAGGGTCAGGTAGGAAGGGCGGGTCAAATCCCACGCACCCGTAGGAACAGCAGTTGTACCCTGGAGTACCGGTGGAGGTACTGGTACTACTCCGGAGTACCGATGAGCGTCACGGGTCATAGCCTAGAGTACCAGGTGGAAGTACTGGTACTACCCCAGAGCATCGGGAAGGGGCACCAGGCCTACCCCGGAGCATCAGGTAGAGATACCAGGCCTACCCTGGAGGGTCAGGAAGGGAGGCCGGGTCTAACACCGCGTGCCCGTAGGGACAAAAGGTGAACTCCGTCGCATCACAAAGGTTTCCGGTACAACCCCAGAGTACTGCTAGGGGAACCGGTTCTATCCCGGAAGTTCGGGTAGGGACACCGGGAGTATCATGGAGGGTCAGGTAGGAAGGGCGGGTCAAATCCCACGCACCCGTAGGAACAGCAGTTGCACCCTGGAGTACCGGTGGAGGTAGTGGTACTACTCCGGAGTACCGACGAGGGTCACGGGTAATACCCCAGAGTACCAGGTGGAAGTACTGGTACTACCCCGGAGCATCGGGAAGGGGCACCAGGCCTACCCCGGAGCATCAGGTAGAGATACCAGACCTACCCTGGAAGGTCAGGAAGGGAGGCCGGGTCTAACACCGCGTGCCCGTAGGGACAACAGGTGAACTCCGGCGCATCACAAAGGTTTCCGGTACAACCCCAGAGTACTGCTAGGGGAACCGGTTCTATCCCGGAAGTTCGGGTAGGGACACCGGGCCTAACACGGAGGGTCAGGTAGGAAGGGCGGGTCAAATCCCACGCACCCGTAGGAACAGCAGTTGTACCCTGGAGTACCGGTGGAGGTAGTGGTACTACTCCGGAGTACCGACGAGGGTCACGGGTAATACCCCAGAGTACCGGGTGGGGGTACTGGTACTACCCCGGAGCATCGGGAAGGGGCACCAGGCCTACCCCGGAGCATCAGGTAGAGATACCAGACCTACCCTGGAAGGTCAGGAAGGGAGGCCGGGTCTAACACCGCGTGCCCGTAGGGACAACAGGTGAACTCCGGCGCATCACAAAGGTTTCCGGTACAACCCCAGAGTACTGCTAGGGGAACCGGTTCTATCCCGGAACTTCGGGTAGGGACACCGGGCCTAACACGTAGGGTCAGGTAGGAAGGGCGGGTCAAATCCCACGCACCCGTAGGAACAGCAGTTGTACCCTGGAGTACCGGTGGAGGTAGTGGTACTACTCCGGAGTACCGACGAGGGTCACGGGTAATACCCCAAAGTACCGGGTGGGGGTACTGGTACTACCCCGGAGCGTCGGGAAGGGGCACCAGGACTACCCCGGAGCATCAGGTAGAGGTAACAGGCCTACCCTGGAGGGTCAGGAAGGGAGGCCGGGTCTAACACCGCGTGCCCGTAGGGACAACAGGTGAACTCCGGCGCATCACAAAGGTTTCCGGTACAACCCCAGAGTACTGCTAGGGGAACCGGTTCTATCCCGGAAGTTCGGGTAGGGACACCGGGCCTAACACGTAGGGTCAGGTAGGAAGGGCGGGTCTAATCAAACGCACCCGTAGGAACAGCAGTTGTACCCTGGAGTACCGCCTGGAGGTACTGGTACTACCCCAGAGTTCGGATGAGGTTTACGGTTCCTACCCCAAAGTTCCCAGTGGGGGTACCAGTACTACCCCGGAGCATCGGGAAGGGGCGCCAGGCCTACCTCGGAGCATCAGGTAGAGATACCAGGCCTACCCTGGAGGGTCAGGAAGGGAGTCCGGGTCTAACACCGCGTGCACGTAGGGACAACAGGTGAACTCCGGCGCATCACAAAGGTTTCCGGTACAACCCCAGAGTACTGCTAGGGGAACCGGTTCTATCCCGGAACTTCGGGTAGGGACACCGGGCGTATCATGGAGGGTCAGGTAGGAAGGGCGTGTCAAATCCCACGCACCCGTAGGAACAGCAGTTGTACCCTGGAGTACCGGTGGAGGTAGTGGTACTACTCCGGAGTACCGACGAGGGTCACGGGTAATACCCCAGAGTACCAAGTGGAAGTACTGGTACTACCCCAGAGCGTCGGGAAGGGGCGCCAGGCCTAACCCGGAGCATCAGGTAGAGATACCAGGCCTACCCTGGAGGGTCAGGAAGGGAGGCCGGGTCTAACACCGCGTGCCCGTAGGGACAACAGGTGAACTCCGGCGCATCACAAAGGTTTCCGGTACAACCCCAGAGTACTGCTAGGGGAACCGGTTCTATCCCGGAAGTTCGGGTAGGGACACCGGGCCTAACACGTAGGGTCAGGTAGGAAGGGCGGGTCTAATCAAACGCACCCGTAGGAACAGCAGTTGTACCCTGGAGTACCGCCTGGAGGTACTGGTACTACCCCAGAGTTCGGATGAGGGTTACGGTTCCTACCCCAAAGTTCCCAGTGGGGGTACCAGTACTACCCCGGAGCATCGGGAAGGGGCGCCAGGCCTACCTCGGAGCATCAGGTAGAGATACCAGGCCTACCCTGGAGGGTCAGGAAGGGAGGCCGGGTCTAACACCGCGTGCCCGTAGGGACAACAGGTGAACTCCGGCGCATCACAAAGGTTTCCGGTACAACCCCAGAGTACTGCTAGGGGAACCGGTTCTATCCCGGAAGTTCGGGTAGGGACACCGGGCCTAACACGGAGGGTCAGGTAGGAAGGGCGGGTCAAATCCCACGCACCCGTAGGAACAGCAGTTGCACCCTGGAGTACCGGTGGAGGTAGTGGTACTACTCCGGAGTACCGACGAGGGTCACGGGTAATACCCCAGAGTACCAGGTGGAAGTACTGGTACTACCCCGGAGCATCGGGAAGGGGCACCAGGCCTACCCCGGAGCATCAGGTAGAGATACCAGACCTACCCTGGAAGGTCAGGAAGGGAGGCCGGGTCTAACACCGCGTGCCCGTAGGGACAACAGGTGAACTCCGGCGCATCACAAAGGTTTCCGGTACAACCCCAGAGTACTGCTAGGGGAACCGGTTCTATCCCGGAAGTTCGGGTAGGGACACCGGGCCTAACACGGAGGGTCAGGTAGGAAGGGCGGGTCAAATTCAACACACCTGTAGGAACAGCAGTTGTACCACGGCGTACCGCCTGGAGGTACTGGTACTACCCCAGAGTTCGGATGAGGGTTACGGTTCCTACCCCAAAGTTCCCAGTGGGGTACCAGTACTACCCCGGAGCATCGGGAAGGGGCGCCAGGCCTACCTCGGAGCATCAGGTAGAGATACCAGGCCTACCCTGGAGGGTCAGGAAGGGAGGCCGGGTCTAACACCGCGTGCCCGTAGGGACAACAGGTGAACTCCGGCGCATCACAAAGGTTTCCGGTACAACCCCAGAGTACTGCTAGGGGAACCGGTTCTATCCCGGAATGTTGGGTAGGGACACCGGGCCTATCATGGATGGTCAGATGGAAGGGTGGGTCAAATTCCACGCACCTGTAGGAACAGCAGTTGTACCACGGCGTACTGCCTGGAGGTACTGGTACTACCCCAGAGTTCGGATGAGGGTTACGGTTCCTACCCCAAAGTTCCCAGTGAGGTTACCAGTACTACCCCGGAGAATCGGGAAGGGGCGCCAGGCCTACCTCGGAGCATCAGGTAGAGATACCAGGCCTACCCTGGAGGGTCAGGAAGGGAGGCCGGGTCTAACACCGCGTGCCCGTAGGGACAACAGGTGAACTCCGGCGCATCACAAAGGTTTCCGGTACAACCCCAGAGTACTGCTAGGGGAACCGGTTCTATCCCGGAATGTTGGGTAGGGACACCGGGCCTATCATGGATGGTCAGATGGAAGGGTTGGTCAAATCCCACGCACCTGTAGGAACAGCAGTTGTACCACGGCATACCGCCTGGAGGTACTGGTACTACCCCAGAGTTCGGATGAGGGTTACGGTTCCTACCCCAAAGTTCCGAGTGGCGGTACCAGTACTACCCCGGAGCATCGGGAAGAGGCGCCAGGCCTACCCTGAAGCATCAGGTAGGGATAGCAGACCTACCCTGGAAGGTCAGGAAGGGAGGCCGGGTCTAACACCGCGTGCCCTTAGGGACAACAGGTGAACTCCGGCGCATCACAAAGGTTTCCGGTACAACCCCAGAGTACTGCCAGGGGAACCGGTTCTATCCCGGAAGTTCGGGTAGGGACACCGGGCCTAACACGGAGGGTCAGGTAGGAAGGGCGGGTCAAATCCCACGCACCCGTAGGAACAGCAGTTGTACCCTGGAGTACCGGTGGAGGTAGTGGTACTACTCCAGAGTACCGACGAGGTTCACGGGTAATACCCCAGAGTACCAGGTGGGGGTACCGGTACTACCCCGGAGCGTCGGGAAGGGGCGCCAGGCCTATCCCGGAGCATCAGGTAGAGATACCAGACCTACCCTGGAAGGTCAGGAAGGGAGGCCGGGTCTAACACCGCGTGCCCGTAGGGACAACAGGTGAACTCCGGCGCATCACAAAGGTTTCCGGTACAACCCCAGAGTACTGCTAGGGGAACCGGTTCTATCCCGGAACTTCGGGTAGGGACACCGGGCCTAACACGGAGGGTCAGGTGGAAGGGTGGGTCAAATCCCACGCACCTGTAGGAACAGCAGTTGTACCACAGCGTACCGCCTGGAGGTACTGGTACTACCCCAGAGTTCGGATGAGGGTTACGGTTCCTACCCAAAGTTTCGAGTGGGGGTACCAGTACTAGCCCGGAGCGTCGGGAAGGGGCACCAGGCCAACCCCGGAGCATTCAGGAAGAGATACCAGGCCTACCCTGGAGGGTCAGGAAGGGAGGCCGGGTCTAACACCGCGTGCCCGTAGGGACAACAGGTGAACTCCGGCGCATCACAAAGGTTTCCGGTACAACCCCAGAGTACTGCTAGGGGAACCGGTTCTATCCCGGAACTTCGGGTAGGGACACCGGGCCTAACACGGAGGGTCAGGTAGGAAGGGCGGGTCAAATCCCACGCACCCGTAGGAACAGCAGTTGTACCCTGGAGTACCGGTGGAGGTACTGGTACTACTCCGGAGTACCGATGAGCGTCACGGGTCATAGCCTAGAGTACAAGGTGGAAGTACTGGTACTACCCCAGAGCATCGGGAAGGGGCACCAGGCCTACCCCGGAGCATCAGGTAGAGATACCAGGCCTACCCTGGAGGGTCAGGAAGGGAGGCCGGGTCTAACACCGCGTGCCCGTAGGGACAACAGGTGAACTCCGGCGCATCACAAAGGTTTCCGGTACAACCCCAGAGTACTGCTAGGGGAACCGGTTCTATCCCGGAAGTTCGGGTAGGGACACCGGGAGTATCATGGAGGGTCAGGTAGGAAGGGCGGGTCAAATCCCACGCACCCGTAGGAACAGCAGTTGCACCCTGGAGTACCGGTGGAGGTAGTGGTACTACTCCGGAGTACCGACGAGGGTCACGGGTAATACCCCAGAGTACCAGGTGGAAGTACTGGTACTACCCCGGAGCATCGGGAAGGGGCACCAGGCCTACCCCGGAGCATCAGGTAGAGATACCAGACCTACCCTGGAAGGTCAGGAAGGGAGGCCGGGTCTAACACCGCGTGCCCGTAGGGACAACAGGTGAACTCCGGCGCATCACAAAGGTTTCCGGTACAACCCCAGAGTACTGCTAGGGGAACCGGTTCTATCCCGGAAGTTCGGGTAGGGACACCGGGCCTAACACGGAGGGTCAGGTAGGAAGGGCGGGTCAAATCCCACGCACCCGTAGGAACAGCAGTTGTACCCTGGAGTACCGGTGGAGGTAGTGGTACTACTCCGGAGTACCGACGAGGGTCACGGGTAATACCCCAAAGTACCGGGTGGGGGTACTGGTACTACCCCGGAGCGTCGGGAAGGGGCACCAGGACTACCCCGGAGCATCAGGTAGAGGTAACAGGCCTACCCTGGAGGGTCAGGAAGGGAGGCCGGGTCTAACACCGCGTGCCCGTAGGGACAACAGGTGAACTCCGGCGCATCACAAAGGTTTCCGGTACAACCCCAGAGTACTGCTAGGGGAACCGGTTCTATCCTGGAAGTTCGGGTAGGGACACCGGGCGTATCATGGAGGGTCAGGTAGGAAGGGCGTGTCAAATCGCACGCACCCGTAGGAACAGCAGTTGTACCCTGGAGTACCGGTGGAGGTAGTGGTACTACTCCGGAGTACCGACGAGGGTCACGGGTAATACCCCAGAGTACCAAGTGGAAGTACTGGTACTACCCCAGAGCGTCGGGAAGGGGCGCCAGGCCTAACCCGGAGCATCAGGTAGAGATACCAGGCCTACCCTGGTGGGTCAGGTAGGGAGGCCGGGTCTCACACCCCGTGCCCGTAGGGACAACAGGTGAACTCCGACGCATCACAAAGGTTTCCGGTACAACCCCAGAGTACTGCTAGGGGAACCGGTTCTATCCCGGAACTTCGGGTAGGGACACCGGGCCTATCATGGATGGTCAGGTGGAAGGGTTGGTCAAATCCCACGCACCTGTAGGAACAGCAGTTGTACCACGGCATACCGCCTGGAGGTACTGGTACTACCCCAGCGTTCGGATGAGGGTTACGGTTCCTACCCCAAAGTTCCGAGTGGCGGTACCAGTACTACCCCGGAGCATCGGGAAGAGGCGCCAGGCCTACCCTGAAGCATCAGGTAGGGATAGCAGACCTACCCTGGAAGGTCAGGAAGGGAGGCCGGGTCTAACACCGCGTGCCCGTAGGGACAACAGGTGAACTCCGGCGCATCACAAAGGTTTCCGGTACAACCCCAGAGTACTGCTAGGGGAACCGGTTCTATCCCGGAAGTTCGGGTAGGGACACCGGGCCTAACACGGAGGGTCAGGTGGAAGGGTGGGTCAAATCCCACGCACCTGTAGGAACAGCAGTTGTACCACGGCGTACCGCCTGGAGGTACTGGTACTACCCCAGAGTTCGGATGAGGGTTACGGTTCCTACCCCAAAGTTTCGAGTGGGGGTACCAGTACTACCCCGGAGCGTCGGGAAGGGGCGCCAGGCCTACCCCGGAGCATTCAGGAAGAGATACCAGGCCTACCCTGGAGGGTCAGGAAGCGAGGCCGGGTCTAACACCACGTGCCCATAGGGACAACAGGTGAACTCCGGTGCATCACAAAGGTTTCCGGTACAACCCCAGAGTACTGCTAGGGGAACCGGTTCTATCCCGGAAGTTCGGGTAGGGACACCGGGAGTATCATGGAGGGTCAGGTAGGAAGGGCGTGTCAAATCCCACGCACCCGTAGGAACAGCAGTTGTACCCTGGAGTACCGTTGGAGGTAGTGGTACTACTCCGGAGTACCGACGAGGTTCACGGGTAATACCCCAGAGTACCGGGTGGAAGTACTGGTACTACCCCGGAGCGTCGGGAAGGGGCGCCAGGCCTACCTCGGAGCATCAGGTAGAGATACCAGGCCTACCCTGGAGGGTCAGGAAGGGAGGCCGGGTCTCACACCGCGTGCCCGTAGGGACAACAGGTGAACTCCGGCGCATCACAAAGGTTTCCGGTACAACCCCAGAGTACTGCTAGGGGAACCGGTTCTATCCCGGAAGTTCGGGTAGGGACACCGGGCCTAACACGGAGGGTCAGGTAGGAAGGGCGGGTCAAATCCCACGCACCCGTAGGAACAGCAGTTGTACCCTGGAGTACCGGTGGAGGTAGTGGTACTACTCCGGAGTACCGACGAGGGTCACGGGTAATACCCCAAAGTACCGGGTGGGGGTACTGGTACTACCCCGGAGCGTCGGGAAGGGGCACTAGGACTACCCCGGAGCATCAGGTAGAGGTAACAGGCCTACCCTGGAGGGTCAGGAAGGGAGGCCGGGTCTAACACCGCGTGCCCGTAGGGACAACAGGTGAACTCCGACGCATCACAAAGGTTTCCGGTACAACCCCAGAGTACTGCTAGGGGAACCGGTTCTATCCTGGAAGTTCGGGTAGGGACACCGGGCGTATCATGGAGGGTCAGGTAGGAAGGGCGTGTCAAATCCCACGCACCCGTAGGAACAGCAGTTGTACCCTGGAGTACCGGTGGAGGTAGTGGTACTACTCCGGAGTACCGACGAGGGTCACGGGTAATACCCCAGAGTACCAGGTGGAAGTACTGGTACTACCCCAGAGCGTCGGGAAGGGGCGCCAGGCCTACCCCGGAGCATCAGGTAGAGATACCAGACCTACCCTGGAAGGTCAGGAAGGGAGGCCGGGTCTCACACCGCGTGCCCGTAGGGACAACAGGTGAACTCCGGCGCATCACAAAGGTTTCCGGTACAACCCCAGAGTACTGCTAGGGGAACCGGTTCTATCCCGGAACTTCGGGTAGGGACACCGGGCCTAACACGTAGGGTCAGGTAGGAAGGGCGGGTCTAATCAAACGCACCCGTAGGAACAGCAGTTGTACCCTGGAGTACCGCCTGGAGGTACTGGTACTACCCCAGAGTTCGGATGAGGGTTACGGTTCCTACCCCAAAGTTCCCAGTGGGGGTACCAATACTACCCCGGAGCATCGGGAAGGGGCGCCAGGCCTACCTCGGAGCATCAGGTAGAGATACCAGGCCTACCCTGGAGGGTCAGGAAGGGAGGCCGGGTCTAACACCGCGTGCCCGTAGGGACAACAGGTGAACTCCGGCGCATCACAAAGGTTTCCGGTACAACCCCAGAGTACTGCTAGGGGAACCGGTTCTATCCCGGAAGTTCGGGTAGGGACACCGGGCCTAACATGGAGGGTCAGGTAGGAAGGGCGGGTCAAATCCCACGCACCCGTAGGAACAGCAGTTGCACCCTGGAGTACCGGTGGAGGTAGTGGTACTACTCCGGAGTACCGTCGAGGTTCACGGGTAATACCCCAGAGTACCGGGTGGAAGTACTGGTACTACCCCGGAGCGTCGGGAATGGGCGCCAGGCCTAAACCGGAGCATCAGGTAGAGATACCAGACCTACCCTGGAAGGTCAGGAAGGGAGGCCGGGTCTCACACCGCGTGCCCGTAGGGACAACAGGTGAACTCCAGCGCATCACAAAGGTTTCCGGTACAACCCCAGAGTACTGCTAGGGGAACCGGTTCTATCCCGGAAGTTCGGGTAGGGACACCGGGCCTAACACGGAGGGTCAGGTAGGAAGGGCGGGTCAAATCCCACGCACCCGTAGGAACAGCAGTTGTACCCTGGAGTACCGGTGGAGGTACTGGTACTACTCCGGAGTACCGATGAGCGTCACGGGTCATAGCCTAGAGTACCAGGTGGAAGTACTGGTACTACCCCAGAGCATCGGGAAGGGGCACCAGGCCTACCCCGGAGCATCAGGTAGAGATAACAGGCCTACCCTGGAGGGTCAGGAAGGGAGGCCGGGTCTAACACCGCGTGCCCGTAGGGACAACAGGTGAACTCCGGCGCATCACAAAGGTTTCCGGTACAACCCCAGAGTACTGCTAGGGGAACCGGTTCTATCCCGGAAGTTCGGGTAGGGACACCGGGCCTAACACGGAGGGTCAGGTAGGAAGGGCGGGTCAAATCCCACGCACCCGTAGGAACAGCAGTTGCACCCTGGAGTACCGGTGGAGGTAGTGGTACTACTCCGGAGTACCGACGAGGGTCACGGGTAATACCCCAGAGTACCAGGTGGAAGTACTGGTACTACCCCGGAGCATCGGGAAGGGGCACCAGGCCTACCCCGGAGCATCAGGTAGAGATACCAGACCTACCCTGGAAGGTCAGGAAGGGAGGCCGGGTCTAACACCGCGTGCCCGTAGGGACAACAGGTGAACTCCGGCGCATCACAAAGGTTTCCGGTACAACCCCAGAGTACTGCTAGGGGAACCGGTTCTATCCCGGAACTTCGGGTAGGGACACCGGGAGTATCATGGAGGGTCAGGTAGGAAGGGCGTGTCAAATCCCACGCACCCGTAGGAACAGCAGTTGTACCCTGGAGTACCGGTGGAGGTAGTGGTACTACTCCGGAGTACCGACGAGGGTCACGGGTAATACCCCAGAGTACCGGGTGGAAGTACTGGTACTACCCCGTAGCGTCGGGAAGGGGTGCCAGGCCTACCCCGGAGCATCAGGTAGAGATACCAGGCCTACCCTGGTGGGTCAGGTAGGGAGGCCGGGCCTCACACCCCGTGCCCGTAGGGACAACAGGTGAACTCCGACACATCACAAAGGTTTCCGGTACAACCCCAGAGTACTGCTAGGGGAACCGGTTCTATCCCGGAATGTTGGGTAGGGACACCGGGCCTATCATGGATGGTCAGGTGGAAGGGTTGGTCAAATCCCACGCACCTGTAGGAACAGCAGTTGTACCACGGCATACCGCCTGGAGGTACTGGTACTACCCCAGCGTTCGGATGAGGGTTACGGTTCCTACCCCAAAGTTCCGAGTGGCGGTACCAGTACTACCCCGGAGCATCGGGAAGAGGCGCCAGACCTACCCTGAAGCATCAGGTAGGGATAGCAGACCTACCCTGGAAGGTCAGGAAGGGAGGCCGGGTCTAACACCGCGTGCCCGTAGGGACAACAGGTGAACTCCGGCGCATCACAAAGGTTTCCGGTACAACCCCAGAGTACTGCTAGGGGAACCGGTTCTATCCCGGAACTTCGGGTAGGGACACCGGGCGTATCATGGAGGGTCAGGTAGGAAGGGCGTGTCAAATCCCACGCACCCGTAGGAACAGCAGTTGTACCCTGGAGTACCGGTGGAGGTAGTGGTACTACTCCGGAGTACCGACGAGGTTCACGGGTAATACCCCAGAGTACCAGGTGGAAGTACTGGTACTACCCCGGAGCGTCGGGAAGGGGTGCCAGGCCTACCCCGGAGCATCAGGTAGAGATACCAGACCTACCCTGGAAGGTCAGGAAGGGAGGCCGGGTCTAACACCGCGTGCCCGTAGGGACAACAGGTGAACTCCGGCGCATCACAAAGGTTTCCGGTACAACCCCAGAGTACTGCTAGGGGAACCGGTTCAATCCCGGAACTTCGGGTAGGGACACCGGGCCTAACACGGAGGGTCAGGTAGGAAGGGCAGGTCAAATCCCACGCACCCGTAGGAACAGCAGTTGTACCCTGGAGTACCGGTGGAGGTAGTGGTACTACTCCGGAGTACCGTCGAGGGTCACGGGTAATACCCCAGAGTACCGGGTGGAAGTACTGGTACTACCCCGTAGCGTCGGGAAGGGGTGCCAGGCCTACCCCGGAGCATCAGGTAGAGATACCAAGCCTACCCTGGAGGGTCAGGTAGGGAGGCCGGGTCTCACACCCCGTGCCCGTAGGGACAACAGGTGAACTCCGACGCATCACAAAGGTTTCCGGTACAACCCCAGAGTACTGCTAGGGGAACCGGTTCTATCCCGGAATGTTGGGTAGGGACACCGGGCCTATCATGGATGGTCAGGTGGAAGGGTTGGTCAAATCCCACGCACCTGTAGGAACAGCAGTTGTACCACGGCATACCGCCTGGAGGTACTGGTACTACCCCAGCGTTCGGATGAGGGTTACGGTTCCTACCCCAAAGTTCCGAGTGGCGGTACCAGTACTACCCCGGAGCATCGGGAAGAGGCGCCAGGCCTACCCTGAAGCATCAGGTAGGGATAGCAGACCTACCCTGGAAGGTCAGGAAGGGAGGCCGGGTCTAACACCGCGTGCCCGTAGGGACAACAGGTGAACTCCGGCGCATCACAAAGGTTTCCGGTACAACCCCAGAGTACTGCTAGGGGAACCGGTTCTATCCCGGAAGTTCGGGTAGGGACACCGGGCCTAACACGGAGGGTCAGGTGGAAGGGTGGGTCAAATCCCACGCACCTGTAGGAACAGCAGTTGTACCACGGCGTACCGCCTGGAGGTACTGGTACTACCCCAGAGTTCGGATGAGGGTTACGGTTCCTACCCCAAAGTTTCGAGTGGGGGTACCAGTACTACCCCGGAGCGTCGGGAAGGGGCGCCACGCCTACCCCGGAGCATTCAGGAAGAGATACCAGGCCTACCCTGGAGGGTCAGGAAGGGAGGCCGGGTCTAACACCGCGTGCCCATAGGGACAACAGGTGAATTCCGGTGCATCACAAAGGTTTCCGGTACAACCCCAGAGTACTGCTAGGGGAACCGGTTCTATCCCGGAACTTCGGGTAGGGACACCGGGAGTATCATGGAGGGTCAGGTAGGAAGGGCGGGTCAAATCGCACGCACCCGTAGGAACAGCAGTTGTACCCTGGAGTACCGGTGGAGGTAGTGGTACTACTCCGGAGTACCGTCGAGGTTCACGGGTAATACCCCAGAGTACCGGGTGGAAGTACTGGTACTACCCCGTAGCGTCGGGAAGGGGTGCCAGGCCTACCCCGGAGCATCAGGTAGAGATACCAAGCCTACCCTGGAGGGTCAGGTAGGGAGGCCGGGTCTCACACCCCGTGCCCGTAGGGACAACAGGTGAACTCCGACGCATCACAAAGGTTTCCGGTACAACCCCAGAGTACTGCTAGGGGAACCGGTTCTATCCCGGAAGTTCGGGTAGGGACACCGGGCCTATCATGGATGGTCAGGTGGAAGGGTTGGTCAAATCCCACGCACCTGTAGGAACAGCAGTTGTACCACGGCATACCGCCTGGAGGTACTGGTACTACCCCAGCGTTCGGATGAGGGTTACGGTTCCTACCCCAAAGTTCCGAGTGGCGGTACCAGTACTACCCCGGAGCATCGGGAAGAGGCGCCAGGCCTACCCTGAAGCATCAGGTAGGGATAGCAGACCTACCCTGGAAGGTCAGGAAGGGAGGCCGGGTCTAACACCGCGTGCCCGTAGGGACAACAGGTGAACTCCGGCGCATCACAAAGGTTTCCGGTACAACCCCAGAGTACTGCTAGGGGAACCGGTTCTATCCCGGAAGTTCGGGTAGGGACACCGGGCCTAACACGGAGGGTCAGGTGGAAGGGTGGGTCAAATCCCACGCACCTGTAGGAACAGCAGTTGTACCAAGGCGTACCGCCTGGAGGTACTGGTACTACCCCAGAGTTCGGATGAGGGTTACGGTTCCTACCCCAAAGTTTCGAGTGGGGGTACCAGTACTACCCCGGAGCGTCGGGAAGGGGCGCCAGGCCTACCCCGGAGCATTCAGGAAGAGATACCAGGCCTACCCTGGAGGGTCAGGAAGGGAGGCCGGGTCTAACACCGCGTGCCCATAGGGACAACAGGTGAATTCCGGTGCATCACAAAGGTTTCCGGTACAACCCCAGAGTACTGCTAGGGGAACCGGTTCTATCCCGGAACTTCGGGTAGGGACACCGGGAGTATCATGGAGGGTCAGGTAGGAAGGGCGGGTCAAATCGCACGCACCCGTAGGAACAGCAGTTGTACCCTGGAGTACCGGTGGAGGTAGTGGTACTACTCCGGAGTACCGATGAGGGTCACGGGTAATACCCCGGAGTACCGGGTGGAAGTACTGGTACTACCCCGGAGCGTCGGGAAGGGGCACCAGGCCTACCTCGGAGCATCAGGTAGAGATACCAGGCCTACCCTGGAGGGTCAGGAAGGGAGGCCGGGTCTAACACCGCGTGCCCGTAGGGACAACAGGTGAACTCCGGCGCATCACAAAGGTTTCCGGTACAACCCCAGAGTACTGCTAGGGGAACCGGTTCTATCCCGGAATGTTGGGTAGGGACACCGGGCCTAACACGGAGGGTCAGGTAGGAATGGCGGGTCAAATTCCACGCACCCGTAGGAACAGCAGTTGTACCACGGCGTACCGCCTGGAGGTACTGGTACTACCCCAGAGTTCAGATGAGGGTTACGGTTCCTACCCCAAAGTTCCCAGTGGGGGTACCAGTACTACCCCGGAGCATCGGGAAGGGGCGCCAGGCCTACCTCGGAGCATCAGGTAGAGATACCAGGCCTAGCCTGGAGGGTCAGGAAGGGAGGCCGGGTCTAACACCGCGTGCCCGTAGGGACAACAGGTGAACTCCGGCGCATCACAAAGGTTTCCGGTACAACCCCAGAGTACTGCTAGGGGAACCGGTTCTATCCCGGAATGTTGGGTAGGGACACCGGGCCTATCATGGATGGTCAGATGGAAGGGTGGGTCAAATTCCACGCACCTGTAGGAACAGCAGTTGTACCACGGCGTACTGCCTGGAGGTACTGGTACTACCCCAGAGTTCGGATGAGGGTTACGGTTCCTACCCCAAAGTTCCCAGTGAGGTTACCAGTACTACCCCGGAGCATCGGGAAGGGGCGCCAGGCCTACCTCGGAGCATCAGGTAGAGATACCAGGCCTACCCTGGAGGGTCAGGAAGGGAGGCCGGGTCTAACACCGCGTGCCCGTAGGGACAACAGGTGAACTCCGGCGCATCACAAAGGTTTCCGGTACAACCCCAGAGTACTGCTAGGGGAACCGGTTCTATCCCGGAAGTTCGGGTAGGGACACCGGGCCTAACACGGAGGGTCAGGTAGGAAGGGCGGGTCAAATCCCACGCACCCGTAGGAACAGCAGTTGTACCCTGGAGTACCGGTGGAGGTAGTGGTACTACTCCGGAGTACCGTCGAGGTTCACGGGTAATACCCCAGAGTACCGGGTGGAAGTACTGGTACTACCCCGTAGCGTCGGGAAGGGGTGCCAGGCCTACCCTGAAGCATCAGGTAGAGATACCAGGCCTACCCTGGTGGGTCAGGTAGGGAGGCCGGGTCTCACACCCCGTGCCCGTAGGGACAACAGGTGAACTCCGACGCATCACAAAGGTTTCCGGTACAACCCCAGAGTACTGCTAGGGGAACCGGTTCTATCCCGGAATGTTGGGTAGGGACACCGGGCGTATCATGGAGGGTCAGGTAGGAAGGGCGTGTCAAATCCCACGCACCTGTAGGAACAGCAGTTGTACCACGGCATACCGCCTGGAGGTACTGGTACTACCCCAGCGTTCGGATGAGGGTTACGGTTCCTACCCCAAAGTTCCGAGTGGCGGTACCAGTACTACCCCGGAGCATCGGGAAGAGGCGCCAGGCCTACCCTGAAGCATCAGGTAGGGATAGCAGACCTACCCTGGAAGGTCAGGAAGGGAGGCCGGGTCTAACACCGCGTGCCCGTAGGGACAACAGGTGAACTCCGGCGCATCACAAAGGTTTCCGGTACAACCCCAGAGTACTGCTAGGGGAACCGGTTCTATCCCGGAAGTTCGGGTAGGGACACCGGGCCTAACACGGAGGGTCAGGTGGAAGGGTGGGTCAAATCCCACGCACCTGTAGGAACAGCAGTTGTACCACGGCGTACCGCCTGGAGGTACTGGTACTACCCCAGAGTTCGGATGAGGGTTACGGTTCCTACCCCAAAGTTTCGAGTGGGGGTACCAGTACTACCCCGGAGCGTCGGGAAGGGGCGCCAGGCCTACCCCGGAGCATTCAGGAAGAGATACCAGGCCTACCCTGGAGGGTCAGGAAGCGAGGCCGGGTCTAACACCACGTGCCCATAGGGACAACAGGTGAACTCCGGTGCATCACAAAGGTTTCCGGTACAACCCCAGAGTACTGCTAGGGGAACCGGTTCTATCCCGGAACTTCGGGTAGGGACACCGGGAGTATCATGGAGGGTCAGGTAGGAAGGGCGTGTCAAATCCCACGCACCCGTAGGAACAGCAGTTGTACCCTGGAGTACCGGTGGAGGTAGTGGTACTACTCCGGAGTACCGACAAGGGTCACGGGTAATACCCCAGAGTACCAGGTGGAAGTACTGGTACTACCCCGGAGCGTCGGGAAGGGGCGCCAGGCCTACCCCGGAGCATCAGGTAGAGATACCAGACCTACCCTGGAAGGTCAGGAAGGGAGGCCGGGTCTCACACCGCGTGCCCGTAGGGACAACAGGTGAACTCCGGCGCATCACAAAGGTTTCCGGTACAACCCCAGAGTACTGCTAGGGGAACCGGTTCTATCCCGGAACTTCGGGTAGGGACACCGGGCCTAACACGGAGGGTCAGGTAGGAAGGGCGGGTCAAATCCCACGCACCCGTAGGAACAGCAGTTGTACCCTGGAGTACCGGTGGAGGTAGTGGTACTACTCCGGAGTACCGTCGAGGTTCACGGGTAATACCCCAGAGTAACGGGTGGAAGTACTGGTACTACCCCGTAGCGTCGGGAAGGGGTGCCACGCGTACCCCGGAGCATCAGGTAGAGATACCAGGCCTACCCTGGTGGGTCAGGTAGGGAGGCCGGGTCTCACACCCCGTGCCCGTAGGGACAACAGGTGAACTCCGACGCATCACAAAGGTTTCCGGTACAACCCCAGAGTACTGCTAGGGGAACCGGTTCTATCCCGGAATGTTGGGTAGGGACACCGGGCCTATCATGGATGGTCAGGTGGAAGGGTTGGTCAAATCCCACGCACCTGTAGGAACAGCAGTTGTACCACGGCATACCGCCTGGAGGTACTGGTACTACCCCAGCGTTCGGATGAGGGTTACGGTTCCTACCCCAAAGTTCCGAGTGGCGGTACCAGTACTACCCCGGAGCATCGGGAAGAGGCGCCAGACCTACCCTGAAGCATCAGGTAGGGATAGCAGACCTACCCTGGAAGGTCAGGAAGGGAGGCCGGGTCTAACACCGCGTGCCCGTAGGGACAACAGGTGAACTCCGGCGCATCACAAAGGTTTCCGGTACAACCCCAGAGTACTGCTAGGGGAACCGGTTCTATCCCGGAAGTTCGGGTAGGGACACCGGGCCTAACACGGAGGGTCAGGTAGGAAGGGCGGGTCAATTCCCACGCACCCGTAGGAACAGCAGTTGTACCCTGGAGTACCGGTGGAGGTAGTGGTACTACTCCGGAGTACCGACGAGGGTCACGGGTAATACCCCAGAGTACCAGGTGGAAGTACTGGTACTACCCCAGAGCGTCGGGAAGGGGCGCCAGGCCTACCCCGGAGCATCAGGTAGAGATACCAGACCTACCCTGGTGGGTCAGGTAGGGAGGCCGGGTCTCACACCGCGTGCCCGTAGGGACAACAGGTGAACTCCGACGCATCACAAAGGTTTCCGGTACAACCCCAGAGTACTGCTAGGGGAACCGGTTCTATCCCGGAATGTTGGGTAGGGACACCGGGCGTATCATGGAGGGTCAGGTAGGAAGGGCGTGTCAAATCCCACGCACCTGTAGGAACAGCAGTTGTACCACGGCATACCGCCTGGAGGTACTGGTACTACCCCAGCGTTCGGATGAGGGTTACGGTTCCTACCCCAAAGTTCCGAGTGGCGGTACCAGTACTACCCCGGAGCATCGGGAAGAGGCGCCAGGCCTACCCTGAAGCATCAGGTAGGGATAGCAGACCTACCCTGGAAGGTCAGGAAGGGAGGCCGGGTCTAACACCGCGTGCCCGTAGGGACAACAGGTGAACTCCGGCGCATCACAAAGGTTTCCGGTACAACCCCAGAGTACTGCTAGGGGAACCGGTTCTATCCCGGAAGTTCGGGTAGGGACACCGGGCCTAACACGGAGGGTCAGGTGGAAGGGTGGGTCAAATCCCACGCACCTGTAGGAACAGCAGTTGTACCACGGCGTACCGCCTGGAGGTACTGGTACTACCCCAGAGTTCGGATGAGGGTTACGGTTCCTACCCCAAAGTTTCGAGTGGGGGTACCAGTACTACCCCGGAGCGTCGGGAAGGGGCGCCAGGCCTACCCCGGAGCATTCAGGAAGAGATACCAGGCCTACCCTGGAGGGTCAGGAAGCGAGGCCGGGTCTAACACCACGTGCCCATAGGGACAACAGGTGAACTCCGGTGCATCACAAAGGTTTCCGGTACAACCCCAGAGTACTGCTAGGGGAACCGGTTCTATCCCGGAACTTCGGGTAGGGACACCGGGAGTATCATGGAGGGTCAGGTAGGAAGGGCGTGTCAAATCCCACGCACCCGTAGGAACAGCAGTTGTACCCTGGAGTACCGGTGGAGGTAGTGGTACTACTCCGGAGTACCGACGAGGGTCACGGGTAATACCCCAGAGTACCAGGTGGAAGTACTGGTACTACCCCGGAGCGTCGGGAAGGGGCGCCAGGCCTACCCCGGAGCATCAGGTAGAGATACCAGACCTACCCTGGAAGGTCAGGAAGGGAGGCCGGGTCTCACACCGCGTGCCCGTAGGGACAACAGGTGAACTCCGGCGCATCACAAAGGTTTCCGGTACAACCCCAGAGTACTGCTAGGGGAACCGGTTCTATCCCGGAACTTCGGGTAGGGACACCGGGCCTAACACGGAGGGTCAGGTAGGAAGGGCGGGTCAAATCCCACGCACCCGTAGGAACAGCAGTTGTACCCTGGAGTACCGGTGGAGGTAGTGGTACTACTCCGGAGTACCGTCGAGGTTCACGGGTAATACCCCAGAGTAACGGGTGGAAGTACTGGTACTACCCCGTAGCGTCGGGAAGGGGTGCCAGGCGTACCCCGGAGCATCAGGTAGAGATACCAGGCCTACCCTGGTGGGTCAGGTAGGGAGGCCGGGTCTCACACCCCGTGCCCGTAGGGACAACAGGTGAACTCCGACGCATCACAAAGGTTTCCGGTACAACCCCAGAGTACTGCTAGGGGAACCGGTTCTATCCCGGAATGTTGGGTAGGGACACCGGGCCTATCATGGATGGTCAGGTGGAAGGGTTGGTCAAATCCCACGCACCTGTAGGAACAGCAGTTGTACCACGGCATACCGCCTGGAGGTACTGGTACTACCCCAGCGTTCGGATGAGGGTTACGGTTCCTACCCCAAAGTTCCGAGTGGCGGTACCAGTACTACCCCGGAGCATCGGGAAGAGGCGCCAGACCTACCCTGAAGCATCAGGTAGGGATAGCAGACCTACCCTGGAAGGTCAGGAAGGGAGGCCGGGTCTAACACCGCGTGCCCGTAGGGACAACAGGTGAACTCCGGCGCATCACAAAGGTTTCCGGTACAACCCCAGAGTACTGCTAGGGGAACCGGTTCTATCCCGGAAGTTCGGGTAGGGACACCGGGCCTAACACGGAGGGTCAGGTAGGAAGGGCGGGTCAATTCCCACGCACCCGTAGGAACAGCAGTTGTACCCTGGAGTACCGGTGGAGGTAGTGGTACTACTCCGGAGTACCGACGAGGGTCACGGGTAATACCCCAGAGTACCAGGTGGAAGTACTGGTACTACCCCAGAGCGTCGGGAAGGGGCGCCAGGCCTACCCCGGAGCATCAGGTAGAGATACCAGACCTACCCTGGAAGGTCAGGAAGGGAGGCCGGGTCTCACACCGCGTGCCCGTAGGGACAACAGGTGAACTCCGGCGCATCACAAAGGTTTCCGGTACAACCCCAGAGTACTGCTAGGGGAACCGGTTCTATCCCGGAACTTCGGGTAGGGACACCGGGCCTAACACGTAGGGTCAGGTAGGAAGGGCGGGTCTAATCAAACGCACCCGTAGGAACAGCAGTTGTACCCTGGAGTACCGCCTGGAGGTACTGGTACTACCCCAGAGTTCGGATGAGGGTTACGGTTCCTACCCCAAAGTTCCCAGTGGGGGTACCAATACTACCCCGGAGCATCGGGAAGGGGCGCCAGGCCTACCTCGGAGCATCAGGTAGAGATACCAGGCCTACCCTGGAGGGTCAGGAAGGGAGGCCGGGTCTAACACCGCGTGCCCGTAGGGACAACAGGTGAACTCCGGCGCATCACAAAGGTTTCCGGTACAACCCCAGAGTACTGCTAGGGGAACCGGTTCTATCCCGGAAGTTCGGGTAGGGACACCGGGCCTAACATGGAGGGTCAGGTAGGAAGGGCGGGTCAAATCCCACGCACCCGTAGGAACAGCAGTTGCACCCTGGAGTACCGGTGGAGGTAGTGGTACTACTCCGGAGTACCGTCGAGGTTCACGGGTAATACCCCAGAGTACCGGGTGGAAGTACTGGTACTACCCCGGAGCGTCGGGAATGGGCGCCAGGCCTAAACCGGAGCATCAGGTAGAGATACCAGACCTACCCTGGAAGGTCAGGAAGGGAGGCCGGGTCTCACACCGCGTGCCCGTAGGGACAACAGGTGAACTCCAGCGCATCACAAAGGCTTCCGGTACAACCCCAGAGTACTGCTAGGGGAACCGGTTCTATCCCGGAAGTTCGGGTAGGGACACCGGGCCTAACACGGAGGGTCAGGTAGGAAGGGCGGGTCAAATCCCACGCACCCGTAGGAACAGCAGTTGTACCCTGGAGTACCGGTGGAGGTACTGGTACTACTCCGGAGTACCGATGAGCGTCACGGGTCATAGCCTAGAGTACCAGGTGGAAGTACTGGTACTACCCCAGAGCATCGGGAAGGGGCACCAGGCCTACCCCGGAGCATCAGGTAGAGATACCAGGCCTACCCTGGAGGGTCAGGAAGGGAGGCCGGGTCTAACACCGCGTGCCCGTAGGGACAACAGGTGAACTCCGGCGCATCACAAAGGTTTCCGGTACAACCCCAGAGTACTGCTAGGGGAACCGGTTCTATCCCGGAACTTCGGGTAGGGACACCGGGAGTATCATGGAGGGTCAGGTAGGAAGGGCGGGTCAAATCCCACGCACCCGTAGGAACAGCAGTTGCACCCTGGAGTACCGGTGGAGGTAGTGGTACTACTCCGGAGTACCGACGAGGGTCACGGGTAATACCCCAGAGTACCAGGTGGAAGTACTGGTACTACCCCGGAGCATCGGGAAGGGGCACCAGGCCTACCCCGGAGCATCAGGTAGAGATACCAGACCTACCCTGGAAGGTCAGGAAGGGAGGCCGGGTCTAACACCGCGTGCCCGTAGGGACAACAGGTGAACTCCGGCGCATCACAAAGGTTTCCGGTACAACCCCAGAGTACTGCTAGGGGAACCGGTTCTATCCCGGAACTTCGGGTAGGGACACCGGGCCTATCATGGATGGTCAGGTGGAAGGGTTGGTCAAATCCCACGCACCTGTAGGAACAGCAGTTGTACCACGGCATACCGCCTGGAGGTACTGGTACTACCCCAGCGTTCGGATGAGGGTTACGGTTCCTACCCCAAAGTTCCGAGTGGCGGTACCAGTACTACCCCGGAGCATCGGGAAGAGGCGCCAGACCTACCCTGAAGCATCAGGTAGGGATAGCAGACCTACCCTGGAAGGTCAGGAAGGGAGGCCGGGTCTAACACCGCGTGCCCGTAGGGACAACAGGTGAACTCCGGCGCATCACAAAGGTTTCCGGTACAACCCCAGAGTACTGCTAGGGGAACCGGTTCTATCCCGGAAGTTCGGGTAGGGACACCGGGCCTAACACGGAGGGTCAGGTAGGAAGGGCGGGTCAATTCCCACGCACCCGTAGGAACAGCAGTTGTACCCTGGAGTACCGGTGGAGGTAGTGGTACTACTCCGGAGTACCGACGAGGGTCACGGGTAATACCCCAGAGTACCAGGTGGAAGTACTGGTACTACCCCAGAGCGTCGGGAAGGGGCGCCAGGCCTACCCCGGAGCATCAGGTAGAGATACCAGACCTACCCTGGTGGGTCAGGTAGGGAGGCCGGGTCTCACACCGCGTGCCCGTAGGGACAACAGGTGAACTCCGACGCATCACAAAGGTTTCCGGTACAACCCCAGAGTACTGCTAGGGGAACCGGTTCTATCCCGGAATGTTGGGTAGGGACACCGGGCGTATCATGGAGGGTCAGGTAGGAAGGGCGTGTCAAATCCCACGCACCTGTAGGAACAGCAGTTGTACCACGGCATACCGCCTGGAGGTACTGGTACTACCCCAGCGTTCGGATGAGGGTTACGGTTCCTACCCCAAAGTTCCGAGTGGCGGTACCAGTACTACCCCGGAGCATCGGGAAGAGGCGCCAGGCCTACCCTGAAGCATCAGGTAGGGATAGCAGACCTACCCTGGAAGGTCAGGAAGGGAGGCCGGGTCTAACACCGCGTGCCCGTAGGGACAACAGGTGAACTCCGGCGCATCACAAAGGTTTCCGGTACAACCCCAGAGTACTGCTAGGGGAACCGGTTCTATCCCGGAAGTTCGGGTAGGGACACCGGGCCTAACACGGAGGGTCAGGTGGAAGGGTGGGTCAAATCCCACGCACCTGTAGGAACAGCAGTTGTACCACGGCGTACCGCCTGGAGGTACTGGTACTACCCCAGAGTTCGGATGAGGGTTACGGTTCCTACCCCAAAGTTTCGAGTGGGGGTACCAGTACTACCCCGGAGCGTCGGGAAGGGGCGCCAGGCCTACCCCGGAGCATTCAGGAAGAGATACCAGGCCTACCCTGGAGGGTCAGGAAGCGAGGCCGGGTCTAACACCACGTGCCCATAGGGACAACAGGTGAACTCCGGTGCATCACAAAGGTTTCCGGTACAACCCCAGAGTACTGCTAGGGGAACCGGTTCTATCCCGGAACTTCGGGTAGGGACACCGGGAGTATCATGGAGGGTCAGGTAGGAAGGGCGTGTCAAATCCCACGCACCCGTAGGAACAGCAGTTGTACCCTGGAGTACCGGTGGAGGTAGTGGTACTACTCCGGAGTACCGACGAGGGTCACGGGTAATACCCCAGAGTACCAGGTGGAAGTACTGGTACTACCCCGGAGCGTCGGGAAGGGGCGCCAGGCCTACCCCGGAGCATCAGGTAGAGATACCAGACCTACCCTGGAAGGTCAGGAAGGGAGGCCGGGTCTCACACCGCGTGCCCGTAGGGACAACAGGTGAACTCCGGCGCATCACAAAGGTTTCCGGTACAACCCCAGAGTACTGCTAGGGGAACCGGTTCTATCCCGGAACTTCGGGTAGGGACACCGGGCCTAACACGGAGGGTCAGGTAGGAAGGGCGGGTCAAATCCCACGCACCCGTAGGAACAGCAGTTGTACCCTGGAGTACCGGTGGAGGTAGTGGTACTACTCCGGAGTACCGTCGAGGTTCACGGGTAATACCCCAGAGTAACGGGTGGAAGTACTGGTACTACCCCGTAGCGTCGGGAAGGGGTGCCAGGCGTACCCCGGAGCATCAGGTAGAGATACCAGGCCTACCCTGGTGGGTCAGGTAGGGAGGCCGGGTCTCACACCCCGTGCCCGTAGGGACAACAGGTGAACTCCGAAGCATCACAAAGGTTTCCGGTACAACCCCAGAGTACTGCTAGGGGAACCGGTTCTATCCCGGAATGTTGGGTAGGGACACCGGGCCTATCATGGATGGTCAGGTGGAAGGGTTGGTCAAATCCCACGCACCTGTAGGAACAGCAGTTGTACCACGGCATACCGCCTGGAGGTACTGGTACTACCCCAGCGTTCGGATGAGGGTTACGGTTCCTACCCCAAAGTTCCGAGTGGCGGTACCAGTACTACCCCGGAGCATCGGGAAGAGGCGCCAGACCTACCCTGAAGCATCAGGTAGGGATAGCAGACCTACCCTGGAAGGTCAGGAAGGGAGGCCGGGTCTAACACCGCGTGCCCGTAGGGACAACAGGTGAACTCCGGCGCATCACAAAGGTTTCCGGTACAACCCCAGAGTACTGCTAGGGGAACCGGTTCTATCCCGGAAGTTCGGGTAGGGACACCGGGCCTAACACGGAGGGTCAGGTAGGAAGGGCGGGTCAATTCCCACGCACCCGTAGGAACAGCAGTTGTACCCTGGAGTACCGGTGGAGGTAGTGGTACTACTCCGGAGTACCGACGAGGGTCACGGGTAATACCCCAGAGTACCAGGTGGAAGTACTGGTACTACCCCGGAGCGTCGGGAAGGGGCGCCAGGCCTACCCCGGAGCATCAGGTAGAGATACCAGACCTACCCTGGAAGGTCAGGAAGGGAGGCCGGGTCTCACACCGCGTGCCCGTAGGGACAACAGGTGAACTCCGGCGCATCACAAAGGTTTCCGGTACAACCCCAGAGTACTGCTAGGGGAACCGGTTCTATCCCGGAACTTCGGGTAGGGACACCGGGCCTAACACGGAGGGTCAGGTAGGAAGGGCGGGTCAAATCCCACGCACCCGTAGGAACAGCAGTTGTACCCTGGAGTACCGGTGGAGGTAGTGGTACTACTCCGGAGTACCGTCGAGGTTCACGGGTAATACCCCAGAGTAACGGGTGGAAGTACTGGTACTACCCCGTAGCGTCGGGAAGGGGTGCCAGGCGTACCCCGGAGCATCAGGTAGAGATACCAGGCCTACCCTGGTGGGTCAGGTAGGGAGGCCGGGTCTCACACCCCGTGCCCGTAGGGACAACAGGTGAACTCCGACGCATCACAAAGGTTTCCGGTACAACCCCAGAGTACTGCTAGGGGAACCGGTTCTATCCCGGAATGTTGGGTAGGGACACCGGGCCTATCATGGATGGTCAGGTGGAAGGGTTGGTCAAATCCCACGCACCTGTAGGAACAGCAGTTGTACCACGGCATACCGCCTGGAGGTACTGGTACTACCCCAGCGTTCGGATGAGGGTTACGGTTCCTACCCCAAAGTTCCGAGTGGCGGTACCAGTACTACCCCGGAGCATCGGGAAGAGGCGCCAGACCTACCCTGAAGCATCAGGTAGGGATAGCAGACCTACCCTGGAAGGTCAGGAAGGGAGGCCGGGTCTAACACCGCGTGCCCGTAGGGACAACAGGTGAACTCCGGCGCATCACAAAGGTTTCCGGTACAACCCCAGAGTACTGCTAGGGGAACCGGTTCTATCCCGGAAGTTCGGGTAGGGACACCGGGCCTAACACGGAGGGTCAGGTAGGAAGGGCGGGTCAATTCCCACGCACCCGTAGGAACAGCAGTTGTACCCTGGAGTACCGGTGGAGGTAGTGGTACTACTCCGGAGTACCGACGAGGGTCACGGGTAATACCCCAGAGTACCAGGTGGAAGTACTGGTACTACCCCAGAGCGTCGGGAAGGGGCGCCAGGCCTACCCCGGAGCATCAGGTAGAGATACCAGACCTACCCTGGAAGGTCAGGAAGGGAGGCCGGGTCTCACACCGCGTGCCCGTAGGGACAACAGGTGAACTCCGGCGCATCACAAAGGTTTCCGGTACAACCCCAGAGTACTGCTAGGGGAACCGGTTCTATCCCGGAACTTCGGGTAGGGACACCGGGCCTAACACGTAGGGTCAGGTAGGAAGGGCGGGTCTAATCAAACGCACCCGTAGGAACAGCAGTTGTACCCTGGAGTACCGCCTGGAGGTACTGGTACTACCCCAGAGTTCGGATGAGGGTTACGGTTCCTACCCCAAAGTTCCCAGTGGGGGTACCAATACTACCCCGGAGCATCGGGAAGGGGCGCCAGGCCTACCTCGGAGCATCAGGTAGAGATACCAGGCCTACCCTGGAGGGTCAGGAAGGGAGGCCGGGTCTAACACCGCGTGCCCGTAGGGACAACAGGTGAACTCCGGCGCATCACAAAGGTTTCCGGTACAACCCCAGAGTACTGCTAGGGGAACCGGTTCTATCCCGGAAGTTCGGGTAGGGACACCGGGCCTAACATGGAGGGTCAGGTAGGAAGGGCGGGTCAAATCCCACGCACCCGTAGGAACAGCAGTTGCACCCTGGAGTACCGGTGGAGGTAGTGGTACTACTCCGGAGTACCGTCGAGGTTCACGGGTAATACCCCAGAGTACCGGGTGGAAGTACTGGTACTACCCCGGAGCGTCGGGAATGGGCGCCAGGCCTAAACCGGAGCATCAGGTAGAGATACCAGACCTACCCTGGAAGGTCAGGAAGGGAGGCCGGGTCTCACACCGCGTGCCCGTAGGGACAACAGGTGAACTCCAGCGCATCACAAAGGTTTCCGGTACAACCCCAGAGTACTGCTAGGGGAACCGGTTCTATCCCGGAAGTTCGGGTAGGGACACCGGGCCTAACACGGAGGGTCAGGTAGGAAGGGCGGGTCAAATCCCACGCACCCGTAGGAACAGCAGTTGTACCCTGGAGTACCGGTGGAGGTACTGGTACTACTCCGGAGTACCGATGAGCGTCACGGGTCATAGCCTAGAGTACCAGGTGGAAGTACTGGTACTACCCCAGAGCATCGGGAAGGGGCACCAGGCCTACCCCGGAGCATCAGGTAGAGATACCAGGCCTACCCTGGAGGGTCAGGAAGGGAGGCCGGGTCTAACACCGCGTGCCCGTAGGGACAACAGGTGAACTCCGGCGCATCACAAAGGTTTCCGGTACAACCCCAGAGTACTGCTAGGGGAACCGGTTCTATCCCGGAACTTCGGGTAGGGACACCGGGAGTATCATGGAGGGTCAGGTAGGAAGGGCGGGTCAAATCCCACGCACCCGTAGGAACAGCAGTTGCACCCTGGAGTACCGGTGGAGGTAGTGGTACTACTCCGGAGTACCGACGAGGGTCACGGGTAATACCCCAGAGTACCAGGTGGAAGTACTGGTACTACCCCGGAGCATCGGGAAGGGGCACCAGGCCTACCCCGGAGCATCAGGTAGAGATACCAGACCTACCCTGGAAGGTCAGGAAGGGAGGCCGGGTCTAACACCGCGTGCCCGTAGGGACAACAGGTGAACTCCGGCGCATCACAAAGGTTTCCGGTACAACCCCAGAGTACTGCTAGGGGAACCGGTTCTATCCCGGAACTTCGGGTAGGGACACCGGGCCTATCATGGATGGTCAGGTGGAAGGGTTGGTCAAATCCCACGCACCTGTAGGAACAGCAGTTGTACCACGGCATACCGCCTGGAGGTACTGGTACTACCCCAGCGTTCGGATGAGGGTTACGGTTCCTACCCCAAAGTTCCGAGTGGCGGTACCAGTACTACCCCGGAGCATCGGGAAGAGGCGCCAGACCTACCCTGAAGCATCAGGTAGGGATAGCAGACCTACCCTGGAAGGTCAGGAAGGGAGGCCGGGTCTAACACCGCGTGCCCGTAGGGACAACAGGTGAACTCCGGCGCATCACAAAGGTTTCCGGTACAACCCCAGAGTACTGCTAGGGGAACCGGTTCTATCCCGGAAGTTCGGGTAGGGACACCGGGCCTAACACGGAGGGTCAGGTAGGAAGGGCGGGTCAATTCCCACGCACCCGTAGGAACAGCAGTTGTACCCTGGAGTACCGGTGGAGGTAGTGGTACTACTCCGGAGTACCGACGAGGGTCACGGGTAATACCCCAGAGTACCAGGTGGAAGTACTGGTACTACCCCAGAGCGTCGGGAAGGGGCGCCAGGCCTACCCCGGAGCATCAGGTAGAGATACCAGACCTACCCTGGTGGGTCAGGTAGGGAGGCCGGGTCTCACACCGCGTGCCCGTAGGGACAACAGGTGAACTCCGACGCATCACAAAGGTTTCCGGTACAACCCCAGAGTACTGCTAGGGGAACCGGTTCTATCCCGGAATGTTGGGTAGGGACACCGGGCGTATCATGGAGGGTCAGGTAGGAAGGGCGTGTCAAATCCCACGCACCTGTAGGAACAGCAGTTGTACCACGGCATACCGCCTGGAGGTACTGGTACTACCCCAGCGTTCGGATGAGGGTTACGGTTCCTACCCCAAAGTTCCGAGTGGCGGTACCAGTACTACCCCGGAGCATCGGGAAGAGGCGCCAGGCCTACCCTGAAGCATCAGGTAGGGATAGCAGACCTACCCTGGAAGGTCAGGAAGGGAGGCCGGGTCTAACACCGCGTGCCCGTAGGGACAACAGGTGAACTCCGGCGCATCACAAAGGTTTCCGGTACAACCCCAGAGTACTGCTAGGGGAACCGGTTCTATCCCGGAAGTTCGGGTAGGGACACCGGGCCTAACACGGAGGGTCAGGTGGAAGGGTGGGTCAAATCCCACGCACCTGTAGGAACAGCAGTTGTACCACGGCGTACCGCCTGGAGGTACTGGTACTACCCCAGAGTTCGGATGAGGGTTACGGTTCCTACCACAAAGTTTCGAGTGGGGGTACCAGTACTACCCCGGAGCGTCGGGAAGGGGCGCCAGGCCTACCCCGGAGCATTCAGGAAGAGATACCAGGCCTACCCTGGAGGGTCAGGAAGCGAGGCCGGGTCTAACACCACGTGCCCATAGGGACAACAGGTGAACTCCGGTGCATCACAAAGGTTTCCGGTACAACCCCAGAGTACTGCTAGGGGAACCGGTTCTATCCCGGAACTTCGGGTAGGGACACCGGGAGTATCATGGAGGGTCAGGTAGGAAGGGCGTGTCAAATCCCACGCACCCGTAGGAACAGCAGTTGTACCCTGGAGTACCGGTGGAGGTAGTGGTACTACTCCGGAGTACCGACGAGGGTCACGGGTAATACCCCAGAGTACCAGGTGGAAGTACTGGTACTACCCCGGAGCGTCGGGAAGGGGCGCCAGGCCTACCCCGGAGCATCAGGTAGAGATACCAGACCTACCCTGGAAGGTCAGGAAGGGAGGCCGGGTCTCACACCGCGTGCCCGTAGGGACAACAGGTGAACTCCGGCGCATCACAAAGGTTTCCGGTACAACCCCAGAGTACTGCTAGGGGAACCGGTTCTATCCCGGAACTTCGGGTAGGGACACCGGGCCTAACACGGAGGGTCAGGTAGGAAGGGCGGGTCAAATCCCACGCACCCGTAGGAACAGCAGTTGTACCCTGGAGTACCGGTGGAGGTAGTGGTACTACTCCGGAGTACCGTCGAGGTTCACGGGTAATACCCCAGAGTAACGGGTGGAAGTACTGGTACTACCCCGTAGCGTCGGGAAGGGGTGCCAGGCGTACCCCGGAGCATCAGGTAGAGATACCAGGCCTACCCTGGTGGGTCAGGTAGGGAGGCCGGGTCTCACACCCCGTGCCCGTAGGGACAACAGGTGAACTCCGAAGCATCACAAAGGTTTCCGGTACAACCCCAGAGTACTGCTAGGGGAACCGGTTCTATCCCGGAATGTTGGGTAGGGACACCGGGCCTATCATGGATGGTCAGGTGGAAGGGTTGGTCAAATCCCACGCACCTGTAGGAACAGCAGTTGTACCACGGCATACCGCCTGGAGGTACTGGTACTACCCCAGCGTTCGGATGAGGGTTACGGTTCCTACCCCAAAGTTCCGAGTGGCGGTACCAGTACTACCCCGGAGCATCGGGAAGAGGCGCCAGACCTACCCTGAAGCATCAGGTAGGGATAGCAGACCTACCCTGGAAGGTCAGGAAGGGAGGCCGGGTCTAACACCGCGTGCCCGTAGGGACAACAGGTGAACTCCGGCGCATCACAAAGGTTTCCGGTACAACCCCAGAGTACTGCTAGGGGAACCGGTTCTATCCCGGAAGTTCGGGTAGGGACACCGGGCCTAACACGGAGGGTCAGGTAGGAAGGGCGGGTCAATTCCCACGCACCCGTAGGAACAGCAGTTGTACCCTGGAGTACCGGTGGAGGTAGTGGTACTACTCCGGAGTACCGACGAGGGTCACGGGTAATACCCCAGAGTACCAGGTGGAAGTACTGGTACTACCCCAGAGCGTCGGGAAGGGGCGCCAGGCCTACCCCGGAGCATCAGGTAGAGATACCAGACCTACCCTGGAAGGTCAGGAAGGGAGGCCGGGTCTCACACCGCATGCCCGTAGGGACAACAGGTGAACTCCGGCGCATCACAAAGGTTTCCGGTACAACCCCAGAGTACTGCTAGGGGAACCGGTTCTATCCCGGAACTTCGGGTAGGGACACCGGGCCTAACACGTAGGGTCAGGTAGGAAGGGCGGGTCTAATCAAACGCACCCGTAGGAACAGCAGTTGTACCCTGGAGTACCGCCTGGAGGTACTGGTACTACCCCAGAGTTCGGATGAGGGTTACGGTTCCTACCCCAAAGTTCCCAGTGGGGGTACCAATACTACCCCGGAGCATCGGGAAGGGGCGCCAGGCCTACCTCGGAGCATCAGGTAGAGATACCAGGCCTACCCTGGAGGGTCAGGAAGGGAGGCCGGGTCTAACACCGCGTGCCCGTAGGGACAACAGGTGAACTCCGGCGCATCACAAAGGTTTCCGGTACAACCCCAGAGTACTGCTAGGGGAACCGGTTCTATCCCGGAAGTTCGGGTAGGGACACCGGGCCTAACATGGAGGGTCAGGTAGGAAGGGCGGGTCAAATCCCACGCACCCGTAGGAACAGCAGTTGCACCCTGGAGTACCGGTGGAGGTAGTGGTACTACTCCGGAGTACCGTCGAGGTTCACGGGTAATACCCCAGAGTACCGGGTGGAAGTACTGGTACTACCCCGGAGCGTCGGGAATGGGCGCCAGGCCTAAACCGGAGCATCAGGTAGAGATACCAGACCTACCCTGGAAGGTCAGGAAGGGAGGCCGGGTCTCACACCGCGTGCCCGTAGGGACAACAGGTGAACTCCAGCGCATCACAAAGGTTTCCGGTACAACCCCAGAGTACTGCTAGGGGAACCGGTTCTATCCCGGAAGTTCGGGTAGGGACACCGGGCCTAACACGGAGGGTCAGGTAGGAAGGGCGGGTCAAATCCCACGCACCCGTAGGAACAGCAGTTGTACCCTGGAGTACCGGTGGAGGTACTGGTACTACTCCGGAGTACCGATGAGCGTCACGGGTCATAGCCTAGAGTACCAGGTGGAAGTACTGGTACTACCCCAGAGCATCGGGAAGGGGCACCAGGCCTACCCCGGAGCATCAGGTAGAGATACCAGGCCTACCCTGGAGGGTCAGGAAGGGAGGCCGGGTCTAACACCGCGTGCCCGTAGGGACAACAGGTGAACTCCGGCGCATCACAAAGGTTTCCGGTACAACCCCAGAGTACTGCTAGGGGAACCGGTTCTATCCCGGAACTTCGGGTAGGGACACCGGGAGTATCATGGAGGGTCAGGTAGGAAGGGCGGGTCAAATCCCACGCACCCGTAGGAACAGCAGTTGCACCCTGGAGTACCGGTGGAGGTAGTGGTACTACTCCGGAGTACCGACGAGGGTCACGGGTAATACCCCAGAGTACCAGGTGGAAGTACTGGTACTACCCCGGAGCATCGGGAAGGGGCACCAGGCCTACCCCGGAGCATCAGGTAGAGATACCAGACCTACCCTGGAAGGTCAGGAAGGGAGGCCGGGTCTAACACCGCGTGCCCGTAGGGACAACAGGTGAACTCCGGCGCATCACAAAGGTTTCCGGTACAACCCCAGAGTACTGCTAGGGGAACCGGTTCTATCCCGGAACTTCGGGTAGGGACACCGGGCCTATCATGGATGGTCAGGTGGAAGGGTTGGTCAAATCCCACGCACCTGTAGGAACAGCAGTTGTACCACGGCATACCGCCTGGAGGTACTGGTACTACCCCAGCGTTCGGATGAGGGTTACGGTTCCTACCCCAAAGTTCCGAGTGGCGGTACCAGTACTACCCCGGAGCATCGGGAAGAGGCGCCAGACCTACCCTGAAGCATCAGGTAGGGATAGCAGACCTACCCTGGAAGGTCAGGAAGGGAGGCCGGGTCTAACACCGCGTGCCCGTAGGGACAACAGGTGAACTCCGGCGCATCACAAAGGTTTCCGGTACAACCCCAGAGTACTGCTAGGGGAACCGGTTCTATCCCGGAAGTTCGGGTAGGGACACCGGGCCTAACACGGAGGGTCAGGTAGGAAGGGCGGGTCAATTCCCACGCACCCGTAGGAACAGCAGTTGTACCCTGGAGTACCGGTGGAGGTAGTGGTACTACTCCGGAGTACCGACGAGGGTCACGGGTAATACCCCAGAGTACCAGGTGGAAGTACTGGTACTACCCCAGAGCGTCGGGAAGGGGCGCCAGGCCTACCCCGGAGCATCAGGTAGAGATACCAGACCTACCCTGGTGGGTCAGGTAGGGAGGCCGGGTCTCACACCGCGTGCCCGTAGGGACAACAGGTGAACTCCGACGCATCACAAAGGTTTCCGGTACAACCCCAGAGTACTGCTAGGGGAACCGGTTCTATCCCGGAATGTTGGGTAGGGACACCGGGCGTATCATGGAGGGTCAGGTAGGAAGGGCGTGTCAAATCCCACGCACCTGTAGGAACAGCAGTTGTACCACGGCATACCGCCTGGAGGTACTGGTACTACCCCAGCGTTCGGATGAGGGTTACGGTTCCTACCCCAAAGTTCCGAGTGGCGGTACCAGTACTACCCCGGAGCATCGGGAAGAGGCGCCAGGCCTACCCTGAAGCATCAGGTAGGGATAGCAGACCTACCCTGGAAGGTCAGGAAGGGAGGCCGGGTCTAACACCGCGTGCCCGTAGGGACAACAGGTGAACTCCGGCGCATCACAAAGGTTTCCGGTACAACCCCAGAGTACTGCTAGGGGAACCGGTTCTATCCCGGAAGTTCGGGTAGGGACACCGGGCCTAACACGGAGGGTCAGGTGGAAGGGTGGGTCAAATCCCACGCACCTGTAGGAACAGCAGTTGTACCACGGCGTACCGCCTGGAGGTACTGGTACTACCCCAGAGTTCGGATGAGGGTTACGGTTCCTACCACAAAGTTTCGAGTGGGGGTACCAGTACTACCCCGGAGCGTCGGGAAGGGGCGCCAGGCCTACCCCGGAGCATTCAGGAAGAGATACCAGGCCTACCCTGGAGGGTCAGGAAGCGAGGCCGGGTCTAACACCACGTGCCCATAGGGACAACAGGTGAACTCCGGTGCATCACAAAGGTTTCCGGTACAACCCCAGAGTACTGCTAGGGGAACCGGTTCTATCCCGGAACTTCGGGTAGGGACACCGGGAGTATCATGGAGGGTCAGGTAGGAAGGGCGTGTCAAATCCCACGCACCCGTAGGAACAGCAGTTGTACCCTGGAGTACCGGTGGAGGTAGTGGTACTACTCCGGAGTACCGACGAGGGTCACGGGTAATACCCCAGAGTACCAGGTGGAAGTACTGGTACTACCCCGGAGCGTCGGGAAGGGGCGCCAGGCCTACCCCGGAGCATCAGGTAGAGATACCAGACCTACCCTGGAAGGTCAGGAAGGGAGGCCGGGTCTCACACCGCGTGCCCGTAGGGACAACAGGTGAACTCCGGCGCATCACAAAGGTTTCCGGTACAACCCCAGAGTACTGCTAGGGGAACCGGTTCTATCCCGGAACTTCGGGTAGGGACACCGGGCCTAACACGGAGGGTCAGGTAGGAAGGGCGGGTCAAATCCCACGCACCCGTAGGAACAGCAGTTGTACCCTGGAGTACCGGTGGAGGTAGTGGTACTACTCCGGAGTACCGTCGAGGTTCACGGGTAATACCCCAGAGTAACGGGTGGAAGTACTGGTACTACCCCGTAGCGTCGGGAAGGGGTGCCAGGCGTACCCCGGAGCATCAGGTAGAGATACCAGGCCTACCCTGGTGGGTCAGGTAGGGAGGCCGGGTCTCACACCCCGTGCCCGTAGGGACAACAGGTGAACTCCGAAGCATCACAAAGGTTTCCGGTACAACCCCAGAGTACTGCTAGGGGAACCGGTTCTATCCCGGAATGTTGGGTAGGGACACCGGGCCTATCATGGATGGTCAGGTGGAAGGGTTGGTCAAATCCCACGCACCTGTAGGAACAGCAGTTGTACCACGGCATACCGCCTGGAGGTACTGGTACTACCCCAGCGTTCGGATGAGGGTTACGGTTCCTACCCCAAAGTTCCGAGTGGCGGTACCAGTACTACCCCGGAGCATCGGGAAGAGGCGCCAGACCTACCCTGAAGCATCAGGTAGGGATAGCAGACCTACCCTGGAAGGTCAGGAAGGGAGGCCGGGTCTAACACCGCGTGCCCGTAGGGACAACAGGTGAACTCCGGCGCATCACAAAGGTTTCCGGTACAACCCCAGAGTACTGCTAGGGGAACCGGTTCTATCCCGGAAGTTCGGGTAGGGACACCGGGCCTAACACGGAGGGTCAGGTAGGAAGGGCGGGTCAATTCCCACGCACCCGTAGGAACAGCAGTTGTACCCTGGAGTACCGGTGGAGGTAGTGGTACTACTCCGGAGTACCGACGAGGGTCACGGGTAATACCCCAGAGTACCAGGTGGAAGTACTGGTACTACCCCAGAGCGTCGGGAAGGGGCGCCAGGCCTACCCCGGAGCATCAGGTAGAGATACCAGACCTACCCTGGAAGGTCAGGAAGGGAGGCCGGGTCTCACACCGCATGCCCGTAGGGACAACAGGTGAACTCCGGCGCATCACAAAGGTTTCCGGTACAACCCCAGAGTACTGCTAGGGGAACCGGTTCTATCCCGGAACTTCGGGTAGGGACACCGGGCCTAACACGTAGGGTCAGGTAGGAAGGGCGGGTCTAATCAAACGCACCCGTAGGAACAGCAGTTGTACCCTGGAGTACCGCCTGGAGGTACTGGTACTACCCCAGAGTTCGGATGAGGGTTACGGTTCCTACCCCAAAGTTCCCAGTGGGGGTACCAATACTACCCCGGAGCATCGGGAAGGGGCGCCAGGCCTACCTCGGAGCATCAGGTAGAGATACCAGGCCTACCCTGGAGGGTCAGGAAGGGAGGCCGGGTCTAACACCGCGTGCCCGTAGGGACAACAGGTGAACTCCGGCGCATCACAAAGGTTTCCGGTACAACCCCAGAGTACTGCTAGGGGAACCGGTTCTATCCCGGAAGTTCGGGTAGGGACACCGGGCCTAACATGGAGGGTCAGGTAGGAAGGGCGGGTCAAATCCCACGCACCCGTAGGAACAGCAGTTGCACCCTGGAGTACCGGTGGAGGTAGTGGTACTACTCCGGAGTACCGTCGAGGTTCACGGGTAATACCCCAGAGTACCGGGTGGAAGTACTGGTACTACCCCGGAGCGTCGGGAATGGGCGCCAGGCCTAAACCGGAGCATCAGGTAGAGATACCAGACCTACCCTGGAAGGTCAGGAAGGGAGGCCGGGTCTCACACCGCGTGCCCGTAGGGACAACAGGTGAACTCCAGCGCATCACAAAGGTTTCCGGTACAACCCCAGAGTACTGCTAGGGGAACCGGTTCTATCCCGGAAGTTCGGGTAGGGACACCGGGCCTAACACGGAGGGTCAGGTAGGAAGGGCGGGTCAAATCCCACGCACCCGTAGGAACAGCAGTTGTACCCTGGAGTACCGGTGGAGGTACTGGTACTACTCCGGAGTACCGATGAGCGTCACGGGTCATAGCCTAGAGTACCAGGTGGAAGTACTGGTACTACCCCAGAGCATCGGGAAGGGGCACCAGGCCTACCCCGGAGCATCAGGTAGAGATACCAGGCCTACCCTGGAGGGTCAGGAAGGGAGGCCGGGTCTAACACCGCGTGCCCGTAGGGACAACAGGTGAACTCCGGCGCATCACAAAGGTTTCCGGTACAACCCCAGAGTACTGCTAGGGGAACCGGTTCTATCCCGGAACTTCGGGTAGGGACACCGGGAGTATCATGGAGGGTCAGGTAGGAAGGGCGGGTCAAATCCCACGCACCCGTAGGAACAGCAGTTGCACCCTGGAGTACCGGTGGAGGTAGTGGTACTACTCCGGAGTACCGACGAGGGTCACGGGTAATACCCCAGAGTACCAGGTGGAAGTACTGGTACTACCCCGGAGCATCGGGAAGGGGCACCAGGCCTACCCCGGAGCATCAGGTAGAGATACCAGACCTACCCTGGAAGGTCAGGAAGGGAGGCCGGGTCTAACACCGCGTGCCCGTAGGGACAACAGGTGAACTCCGGCGCATCACAAAGGTTTCCGGTACAACCCCAGAGTACTGCTAGGGGAACCGGTTCTATCCCGGAACTTCGGGTAGGGACACCGGGCCTATCATGGATGGTCAGGTGGAAGGGTTGGTCAAATCCCACGCACCTGTAGGAACAGCAGTTGTACCACGGCATACCGCCTGGAGGTACTGGTACTACCCCAGCGTTCGGATGAGGGTTACGGTTCCTACCCCAAAGTTCCGAGTGGCGGTACCAGTACTACCCCGGAGCATCGGGAAGAGGCGCCAGACCTACCCTGAAGCATCAGGTAGGGATAGCAGACCTACCCTGGAAGGTCAGGAAGGGAGGCCGGGTCTAACACCGCGTGCCCGTAGGGACAACAGGTGAACTCCGGCGCATCACAAAGGTTTCCGGTACAACCCCAGAGTACTGCTAGGGGAACCGGTTCTATCCCGGAACTTCGGGTAGGGACACCGGGCGTATCATGGAGGGTCAGGTAGGAAGGGCGTGTCAAATCCCACGCACCCGTAGGAACAGCAGTTGTACCCTGGAGTACCGGTGGAGGTAGTGGTACTACTCCGGAGTACCGACGAGGGTCACGGGTAATACCCCAGAGTACCAGGTGGAAGTACTGGTACTACCCCGGAGCGTCGGGAAGGGGTGCCAGGCCTACCCCGGAGCATCAGGTAGAGATACCAGACCTACCCTGGAAGGTCAGGAAGGGAGGCCGGGTCTCAAACCGCGTGCCCGTAGGGACAACAGGTGAACTCCGGCGCATCACAAAGGTTTCCGGTACAACCCCAGAGTACTGCTAGGGGAACCGGTTCAATCCCGGAACTTCGGGTAGGGACACCGGGCCTAACACGGAGGGTCAGGTAGGAAGGGCAGGTCAAATCCCACGCACCCGTAGGAACAGCAGTTGTACCCTGGAGTACCGGTGGAGGTAGTGGTACTACTCCGGAGTACCGTCGAGGTTCACGGGTAATACCCCAGAGTACCGGGTGGAAGTACTGGTACTACCCCGTAGCGTCGGGAAGGGGTGCCAGGCCTACCCCGGAGCATCAGGTAGAGATACCAAGCCTACCCTGGAGGGTCAGGTAGGGAGGCCGGGTCTCACACCCCGTGCCCGTAGGGACAACAGGTGAACTTCGACGCATCACAAAGGTTTCCGGTACAACCCCAGAGTACTGCTAGGGGAACCGGTTCTATCCCGGAATGTTGGGTAGGGACACCGGGCCTATCATGGATGGTCAGGTGGAAGGGTTGGTCAAATCCCACGCACCTGTAGGAACAGCAGTTGTACCACGGCATACCGCCTGGAGGTACTGGTACTACCCCAGCGTTCGGATGAGGGTTACGGTTCCTACCCCAAAGTTCCGAGTGGCGGTACCAGTACTACCCCGGAGCATCGGGAAGAGGCGCCAGGCCTACCCTGAAGCATCAGGTAGGGATAGCAGACCTACCCTGGAAGGTCAGGAAGGGAGGCCGGGTCTAACACCGCGTGCCCGTAGGGACAACAGGTGAACTCCGGCGCATCACAAAGGTTTCCGGTACAACCCCAGAGTACTGCTAGGGGAACCGGTTCTATCCCGGAAGTTCGGGTAGGGACACCGGGCCTAACACGGAGGGTCAGGTGGAAGGGTGGGTCAAATCCCACGCACCTGTAGGAACAGCAGTTGTACCACGGCGTACCGCCTGGAGGTACTGGTACTACCCCAGAGTTCGGATGAGGGTTACGGTTCCTACCCCAAAGTTTCGAGTGGGGGTACCAGTACTACCCCGGAGCGTCGGGAAGGGGCGCCACGCCTACCCCGGAGCATTCAGGAAGAGATACCAGGCCTACCCTGGAGGGTCAGGAAGGGAGGCCGGGTCTAACACCGCGTGCCCATAGGGACAACAGGTGAATTCCGGTGCATCACAAAGGTTTCCGGTACAACCCCAGAGTACTGCTAGGGGAACCGGTTCTATCCCGGAACTTCGGGTAGGGACACCGGGAGTATCATGGAGGGTCAGGTAGGAAGGGCGGGTCAAATCGCACGCACCCGTAGGAACAGCAGTTGTACCCTGGAGTACCGGTGGAGGTAGTGGTACTACTCCGGAGTACCGATGAGGGTCACGGGTAATACCCCGGAGTACCGGGTGGAAGTACTGGTACTACCCCGGAGCATCGGGAAGGGGCACCAGGCCTACCTCGGAGCATCAGGTAGAGATACCAGGCCTACCCTGGAGGGTCAGGAAGGGAGGCCGGGTCTAACACCGCGTGCCCGTAGGGACAACAGGTGAACTCCGGCGCATCACAAAGGTTTCCGGTACAACCCCAGAGTACTGCTAGGGGAACCGGTTCAATCCCGGAACTTCGGGTAGGGACACCGGGCCTAACACGGAGGGTCAGGTAGGAAGGGCAGGTCAAATCCCACGCACCCGTAGGAACAGCAGTTGTACCCTGGAGTACCGGTGGAGGTAGTGGTACTACTCCGGAGTACCGTCGAGGTTCACGGGTAATACCCCAGAGTACCGGGTGGAAGTACTGGTACTACCCCGTAGCGTCGGGAAGGGGTGCCAGGCCTACCCCGGAGCATCAGGTAGAGATACCAAGCCTACCCTGGAGGGTCAGGTAGGGAGGACGGGTCTCACACCCCGTGCCCGTAGGGACAACAGGTGAACTCCGACGCATCACAAAGGTTTCCGGTACAACCCCAGAGTACTGCTAGGGGAACCGGTTCTATCCCGGAATGTTGGGTAGGGACACCGGGCCTATCATGGATGGTCAGGTGGAAGGGTTGGTCAAATCCCACGCACCTGTAGGAACAGCAGTTGTACCACGGCATACCGCCTGGAGGTACTGGTACTACCCCAGCGTTCGGATGAGGGTTACGGTTCCTACCCCAAAGTTCCGAGTGGCGGTACCAGTACTACCCCGGAGCATCGGGAAGAGGCGCCAGGCCTACCCTGAAGCATCAGGTAGGGATAGCAGACCTACCCTGGAAGGTCAGGAAGGGAGGCCGGGTCTAACACCGCGTGCCCGTAGGGACAACAGGTGAACTCCGGCGCATCACAAAGGTTTCCGGTACAACCCCAGAGTACTGCTAGGGGAACCGGTTCTATCCCGGAAGTTCGGGTAGGGACACCGGGCCTAACACGGAGGGTCAGGTGGAAGGGTGGGTCAAATCCCACGCACCTGTAGGAACAGCAGTTGTACCACGGCGTACCGCCTGGAGGTACTGGTACTACCCCAGAGTTCGGATGAGGGTTACGGTTCCTACCCCAAAGTTTCGAGTGGGGGTACCAGTACTACCCCGGAGCGTCGGGAAGGGGCGCCACGCCTACCCCGGAGCATTCAGGAAGAGATACCAGGCCTACCCTGGAGGGTCAGGAAGGGAGGCCGGGTCTAACACCGCGTGCCCATAGGGACAACAGGTGAATTCCGGTGCATCACAAAGGTTTCAGGTACAACCCCAGAGTACTGCTAGGGGAACCGGTTCTATCCCGGAACTTCGGGTAGGGACACCGGGAGTATCATGGAGGGTCAGGTAGGAAGGGCGGGTCAAATCGCACGCACCCGTAGGAACAGCAGTTGTACCCTGGAGTACCGGTGGAGGTAGTGGTACTACTCCGGAGTACCGATGAGGGTCACGGGTAATACCCCGGAGTACCGGGTGGAAGTACTGGTACTACCCCGGAGCGTCGGGAAGGGGCACCAGGCCTACCTCGGAGCATCAGGTAGAGATACCAGGCCTACCCTGGAGGGTCAGGAAGGGAGGCCGGGTCTAACACCGCGTGCCCGTAGGGACAACAGGTGAACTCCGGCGCATCACAAAGGTTTCCGGTACAACCCCAGAGTACTGCTAGGGGAACCGGTTCTATCCCGGAATGTTGGGTAGGGACACCGGGCCTAACACGGAGGGTCAGGTAGGAAGGGCGGGTCAAATTCCACGCACCCGTAGGAACAGCAGTTGTACCACGGCGTACCGCCTGGAGGTACTGGTACTACCCCAGAGTTCAGATGAGGGTTACGGTTCCTACCCCAAAGTTCCCAGTGGGGGTACCAGTACTACCCCGTAGCATCGGGAAGGGGCGCCAGGCCTACCCCGGAGCATCAGGTAGAGATACCAGGCCTAGCCTGGAGGGTCAGGAAGGGAGGCCGGGTCTAACACCGCGTGCCCGTAGGGACAACAGGTGAACTCCGGCGCATCACAAAGGTTTCCGGTACAACCCCAGAGTACTGCTAGGGGAACCGGTTCTATCCCGGAATGTTGGGTAGGGACACCGGGCCTATCATGGATGGTCAGATGGAAGGGTGGGTCAAATTCCACGCACCTGTAGGAACAGCAGTTGTACCACGGCGTACTGCCTGGAGGTACTGGTACTACCCCAGAGTTCGGATGAGGGTTACGGTTCCTACCCCAAAGTTCCCAGTGAGGTTACCAGTACTACCCCGGAGCATCGGGAAGGGGCGCCAGGCCTACCTCGGAGCATCAGGTAGAGATACCAGGCCTACCCTGGAGGGTCAGGAAGGGAGGCCGGGTCTAACACCGCGTGCCCGTAGGGACAACAGGTGAACTCCGGCGCATCACAAAGGTTTCCGGTACAACCCCAGAGTACTGCTAGGGGAACCGGTTCTATCCCGGAAGTTCGGGTAGGGACACCGGGCCTAACACGGAGGGTCAGGTAGGAAGGGCGGGTCAAATCCCACGCACCCGTAGGAACAGCAGTTGTACCCTGGAGTACCGGTGGAGGTAGTGGTACTACTCCGGAGTACCGATGAGGGTCACGGGTAATACCCCAGAGTACCAGGTGGAAGTACTGGTACTACCCCGGAGCGTCGGGAAGGGGTGCCAGGCCTACCCCGGAGCATCAGGTAGAGATACCAGACCTACCCTGGAAGGTCAGGAAGGGAGGCCGGGTCTCACACCGCGTGCCCGTAGGGACAACAGGTGAACTCCGGCGCATCACAAAGGTTTCCGGTACAACCCCAGAGTACTGCTAGGGGAACCGGTTCTATCCCGGAAGTTCGGGTAGGGACACCGGGCCTAACACGGAGGGTCAGGTAGGAAGGGCGGGTCAAATCCCACGCACCCGTAGGAACAGCAGTTGTACCCTGGAGTACCGGTGGAGGTAGTGGTACTACTCCGGAGTACCGACGAGGTTCACGGGTAATACCCCAGAGTACCGGGTGGAAGTACTGGTACTACCCCGGAGCGTCGGGAAGGGGCGCCAGGCCTACCCCGGAGCATTAGGTAGAGATACCAGGCCTACCCTGGAAGGTCAGGAAGGGAGGCCGGGTCTCAAACCGCGTGCCCGTAGGGACAACAGGTGAACTCCGGCGCATCACAAAGGTTTCCGGTACAACCCCAGAGTACTGCTAGGGGAACCGGTTCAATCCCGGAACTTCGGGTAGGGACACCGGGCCTAACACGGAGGGTCAGGTAGGAAGGGCAGGTCAAATCCCACGCACCCGTAGGAACAGCAGTTGTACCCTGGAGTACCGGTGGAGGTAGTGGTACTACTCCGGAGTACCGTCGAGGTTCACGGGTAATACCCCAGAGTACCGGGTGGAAGTACTGGTACTACCCCGGAGCGTCGGGAAGGGGTGCCAGGCCTACCCCGGAGCATCAGGTAGAGATACCAGGCCTACCCTGGTGGGTCAGGTAGGGAGGCCGGGTCTCACACCCCATGCCCGTAGGGACAACAGGTGAACTCCGACGCATCACAAAGGTTTCCGGTACAACCCCAGAGTACTGCTAGGGGAACCGGTTCTATCCCGGAATGTTGGGTAGGGACACCGGGCCTATCATGGATGGTCAGGTGGAAGGGTTGGTCAAATCCCACGCACCTGTAGGAACAGCAGTTGTACCACGGCATACCGCCTGGAGGTACTGGTACTACCCCAGCGTTCGGATGAGGGTTACGGTTCCTACCCCAAAGTTCCGAGTGGCGGTACCAGTACTACCCCGGAGCATCGGGAAGAGGCGCCAGGCCTACCCTGAAGCATCAGGTAGGGATAGCAGACCTACCCTGGAAGGTCAGGAAGGGAGGCCGGGTCTAACACCGCGTGCCCGTAGGGACAACAGGTGAACTCCGGCGCATCACAAAGGTTTCCGGTACAACCCCAGAGTACTGCTAGGGGAACCGGTTCTATCCCGGAAGTTCGGGTAGGGACACCGGGCCTAACACGGAGGGTCAGGTGGAAGGGTGGGTCAAATCCCACGCACCTGTAGGAACAGCAGTTGTACCACGGCGTACCGCCTGGAGGTACTGGTACTACCCCAGAGTTCGGATGAGGGTTACGGTTCCTACCCCAAAGTTTCGAGTGGGGGTACCAGTACTACCCCGGAGCGTCGGGAAGGGGCGCCACGCCTACCCCGGAGCATTCAGGAAGAGATACCAGGCCTACCCTGGAGGGTCAGGAAGGGAGGCCGGGTCTAACACCGCGTGCCCATAGGGACAACAGGTGAATTCCGGTGCATCACAAAGGTTTCCGGTACAACCCCAGAGTACTGCTAGGGGAACCGGTTCTATCCCGGAACTTCGGGTAGGGACACCGGGCCTAACACGGAGGGTCAGGTAGGAAGGGCGGGTCAAATCGCACGCACCCGTAGGAACAGCAGTTGTACCCTGGAGTACCGGTGGAGGTAGTGGTACTACTCCGGAGTACCGATGAGGGTCACGGGTAATACCCCAGAGTACCAGGTGGAAGTACTGGTACTACCCCGGAGCATCGGGATGGGGCACCAGGCCTACCTCGGAGCATCAGGTAGAGATACCAGGCCTACCCTGGAAGGTCAGGAAGGGAGGCCGGGTCTAACACCGCGTGCCCGTAGGGACAACAGGTGAACTCCGGCGCATCACAAAGGTTTCCGGTACAACCCCAGAGTACTGCTAGGGGAACCGGTTCTATCCCGGAACTTCGGGTAGGGACACCGGGCCTATCATGGATGGTCAGGTGGAAGGGTTGGTCAAATCCCACGCACCTGTAGGAACAGCAGTTGTACCACGGCATACCGCCTGGAGGTACTGGTACTACCCCAGCGTTCGGATGAGGGTTACGGTTCCTACCCCAAAGTTCCGAGTGGCGGTACCAGTACTACCCCGGAGCATCGGGAAGAGGCGCCAGGCCTACCCTGAAGCATCAGGTAGGGATAGCAGACCTACCCTGGAAGGTCAGGAAGGGAGGCCGGGTCTAACACCGCGTGCCCGTAGGGACAACAGGTGAACTCCGGCGCATCACAAAGGTTTCCGGTACAACCCCAGAGTACTGCTAGGGGAACCGGTTCTATCCCGGAAGTTCAGGTAGGGACACCGGGCCTAACACGGAGGGTCAGGTGGAAGGGTGGGTCAAATCCCACGCACCTGTAGGAACAGCAGTTGTACCACGGCGTACCGCCTGGAGGTACTGGTACTACCCCAGAGTTCGGATGAGGGTTACGGTTCCTACCCCAAAGTTTCGAGTGGGGGTACCAGTACTACCCCGGAGCGTCGGGAAGGGGCGCCACGCCTACCCCGGAGCATTCAGGAAGAGATACCAGGCCTACCCTGGAGGGTCAGGAAGGGAGGCCGGGTCTAACACCGCGTGCCCATAGGGACAACAGGTGAATTCCGGTGCATCACAAAGGTTTCCGGTACAACCCCAGAGTACTGCTAGGGGAACCGGTTCTATCCCGGAACTTCGGGTAGGGACACCGGGCCTAACACGGAGGGTCAGGTAGGAAGGGCGGGTCAAATCGCACGCACCCGTAGGAACAGCAGTTGTACCCTGGAGTACCGGTGGAGGTAGTGGTACTACTCCGGAGTACCGATGAGGGTCACGGGTAATACCCCAGAGTACCAGGTGGAAGTACTTGTACTACCCCGGAGCATCGGGAAGGGGGACCAGGCCTACCTCGGAGCATCAGGTAGAGATACCAGGCCTACCCTGGAAGGTCAGGAAGGGAGGCCGGGTCTAACACCGCGTGCCCGTAGGGACAACAGGTGAACTCCGGCGCATCACAAAGGTTTCCGGTACAACCCCAGAGTACTGCTAGGGGAACCGGTTCTATCCCGGAAGTTCGGGTAGGGACACCGGGCCTAACACGGAGGGTCAGGTAGGAAGGGCGGGTCAAATCGCACGCACCCGTAGGAACAGCAGTTGTACCCTGGAGTACCGGTGGAGGTAGTGGTACTACTCCGGAGTACCGACGAGGGTCACGGGTAATACCCCAGAGTACCGGGTGGGGGTACTGGTACTACCCCGGAGCGTCGGGAAGGGGCGCCAGGCCTACCCCGGAGCATCAGGTAGAGATACCAGGCCTACCCTGGAGGGTCAGGAAGGGAGGCCGGGTCTAACACCGCGTGCCCGTAGGGATAACAGGTGAACTCCGGCGCATCACAAAGGTTTCCGGTACAACCCCAGAGTACTGCTAGGGGAACCGGTTCTATCCCGGAACTTCGGGTAGGGACACCGGGCCTAACACGGAGGGTCAGGTAGGAAGGGCGGGCCAAATCCCACGCACCCGTAGGAACAGCAGTTGTATCCTGGAGTACCGGTGGAGGTAGTGGTACTACTCCGGAGTACCGACGAGGTTCACGGGTAATACCCCAGAGTACCGAGTGGAAGTACTGGTACTACCCCGGAGAGTCGGGAAGGGGCGCCAGGCCTACCCTGGAGCATCAGGTAGGGATAGCAGACCTACCCAGGAGGGTCAGGAAGGGAGTCCGGGTCTAACACCGCGTGCCCGTAGGGACAACAGGTGTATTCCGGCGCATCACAAAAGTTTCCGGTACAACCCCAGAGTACTGCTAGGGGAACCGGTTCTATCCCAGAATGTTGGGTAGGGACACCGGGCGTATCATGGAGGGTCAGGTAGGAAGGGCGGGTCAAATCCCACGCACCCGTAGGAACAGCAGTTGTACCCTGGAGTACCGGTGGAGGTAGTGGTACTACGCAAGAGTTCCGACGAGGGTTACGGGTAATAACCCAGAGTACCGAGTGGCGGTACTAGTACTACCCCATAGCGTCGGGAAGGGGTGCCAGGCCTATCCCGGAGCATCAGGTAGGAATACCAGGCCTACCCTGGAAGGTCAGGAAGGGAGGCCGGGTCTAACACCGCGTGCCCGTAGGGACAACAGGTGAACTCCGGCGCATCACAAAGGTTTCCGGTACAACCCCAGAGTACTGCTAGGGGAACCGGTTCTATCCCGGAACTTCGGGTAGGGACACCGGGCCTAACACGGAGGGTCAGGTAGGAAGGGCGGGTCTAATCAAACGCACCCGTAGGAACAGCAGTTGTACCCTGGAGTACCGGTGGAGGTAGTGGTACTACTCCGGAGTACCGTCGAGGTTCACGGGTAATACCCCAGAGTACCAGGTGGTGGTACCGGTACTACCCCGGAGCGTCGGGAAGGGGCGCCAGGCCTATCCCGGAGCATCAGGTAGAGATACCAGACCTACCCTGGAAGGTCAGGAAGGGAGGCCGGGTCTAACACCGCGTGCCCGTAGGGACAACAGGTGAACTCCGGCGCATCACAAAGGTTTCCGGTACAACCCCAGAGTACTGCTAGGGGAACCGGTTCTATCCCGGAACTTCGGGTAGGGACACCGGGCCTAACACAGAGGGTCAGGTAGGAAGGGCGGGTCAAATCCCACGCACCCATAGGAACAGCAGTTGTATCCTGGAGTACCGGTGGAGGTAGTGGTACTCCTCCGGAGTACCGACGAGGGTCACGGGTAATACCCCAGAGTACCAGGTGGAAGTACTGGTACTACCCCGGAGCGTCGGGAAGGGACACCAGGCCTACCCCGGAGCATCAGGTAGAGATACCAGGCCTACCCTGGAGGGTCAGGAAGGGAGGCCGGGTCTAACACCACGTGCCCGTAGGGACAACAGGTGAACTCCGGCGCATCACAAAGGTTTCCGGTACAACCCCAGAGTACTGCTAGGGGAACCGGTTCTATCCCGGAAGTTCGGGTAGGGACACCGGGCCTAACACGGAGGGTCAGGTGGAAGGGTGGGTCAAATCCCACGCACCTGTAGGAACAGCAGTTGTACCACAGCGTACCGCCTGGAGGTACTGGTACTACCCCAGAGTTCGGATGAGGGTTACGGTTCCTACCCAAAGTTTCGAGTGGGGGTACCAGTACTAGCCCGGAGCGTCGGGAAGGGGCACCAGGCCAACCCCGGAGCATTCAGGAAGAGATACCAGGCCTACCCTGGAGGGTCAGGAAGGGAGGCCGGGTCTAACACCGCGTGCCCGTAGGGACAACAGGTGAACTCCGGCGCATCACAAAGGTTTCCGGTACAACCCCAGAGTACTGCTAGGGGAACCGGTTCTATCCCGGAACTTCGGGTAGGGACACCGGGCCTAACACGGAGGGTCAGGTAGGAAGGGCGGGTCAAATCGCACGCACCCGTAGGAACAGCAGTTGTACCCTGGAGTACCGGTGGAGGTAGTGGTACTACTCCGGAATACCGACGAGGTTCACGGGTAATACCCCAGAGTACCGGGTGGGGGTACTGGTACTACCCCGGAGTGTCGGGAAGGGGCGCCAGGCCTACCCCGGAGCATCAGGTAGAGATACCAGGCCTACCCTGGAGGGTCAGGAAGGGAGGCCGGGTCTAACACCGCGTGCCCGTAGGGACAACAGGTGAACTCCGGCGCATCACAAAGGTTTCCGGTACAACCCCAGAGTACTGCTAGGGGAATCGGTTCTATCCCGGAAGTTCGGGTAGGGACACCGGGCCTAACACGGAGGGTCAGGTAGGAAGGGCGGGTCAAATCCCACGCACCCGTAGGAACAGCAGTTGTACCCTGGAGTACCGGTGGAGGTAGTGGTACTACTCCGGAGTACCGACGAGGTTCACGGGTAATACCCCAGAGTACCGGGTGGGGGTACTGGTACTACCCCGGAGCGTCGGGAAGGGGCGCCAGGCCTACCCCGGAGCATCAGGTAGGGATAGCAGACCTACCCAGGAGGGTCAGGAAGGGAGTCCGGGTCTAACACCGCGTGCCCGTAGGGACAACAGGTGTATTCCGGCGCATCACAAAAGTTTCCGGTACAACCCCAGAGTACTGCTAGGGGAACCGGTTCTATCCCGGAATGTTGGGTAGGGACACCGGGCGTATCATGGAGGGTCAGGTAGGAAGGGCGGGTCAAATCCCACGCACCCGTAGGAACAGCAGTTGTACCCTGGAGTACCGGTGGAGGTAGTGGTACTACGCAAGAGTTCCGACGAGGGTTACGGGTAATAACCCAGAGTACCGAGTGGCGGTACTAGTACTACCCCATAGCGTCGGGAAGGGGTGCCAGGCCTATCCCGGAGCATCAGGTAGGAATACCAGGCCTACCCTGGAAGGTCAGGAAGGGAGGCCGGGTCTAACACCGCGTGCCCGTAGGGACAACAGGTGAACTCCGGCGCATCACAAAGGTTTCCGGTACAACCCCAGAGTACTGCTAGGGGAACCGGTTCTATCCCGGAACTTCGGGTAGGGACACCGGGCGTATCATGGAGGGTCAGGTAGGAAGGGCGGGTCAAATCCCACGCACCCGTAGGAACAGCAGTTGTACCCTGGAGTACCGGTGGAGGTAGTGGTACTACTCCAGAGTACCGACGAGGTTCACGGGTAATACCCCAGAGTACCAGGTGGGGGTACCGGTACTACCCCGGAGCGTCGGGAAGGGGCGCCAGGCCTATCCCGGAGCATCAGGTAGAGATACCAGACCTACCCTGGAAGGTCAGGAAGGGAGGCCGGGTCTAACACCGCGTGCCCGTAGGGACAACAGGTGAACTCCGGCGCATCACAAAGGTTTCCGGTACAACCCCAGAGTACTGCTAGGGGAACCGGTTCTATCCCGGAACTTCGGGTAGGGACACCGGGCCTAACACAGAGGGTCAGGTAGGAAGGGCGGGTCAAATCCCACGCACCCATAGGAACAGCAGTTGTATCCTGGAGTACCGGTGGAGGTAGTGGTACTCCTCCGGAGTACCGACGAGGGTCACGGGTAATACCCCAGAGTACCAGGTGGAAGTACTGGTACTACCCCGGAGCGTCGGGAAGGGACACCAGGCCTACCCCGGAGCATCAGGTAGAGATACCAGGCCTACCCTGGAGGGTCAGGAAGGGAGGCCGGGTCTAACACCACGTGCCCGTAGGGACAACAGGTGAACTCCGGCGCATCACAAAGGTTTCCGGTACAACCCCAGAGTACTGCTAGGGGAACCGGTTCTATCCCGGAAGTTCGGGTAGGGACACCGGGCCTAACACGGAGGGTCAGGTGGAAGGGTGGGTCAAATCCCACGCACCTGTAGGAACAGCAGTTGTACCACAGCGTACCGCCTGGAGGTACTGGTACTACCCCAGAGTTCGGATGAGGGTTACGGTTCCTACCCAAAGTTTCGAGTGGGGGTACCAGTACTAGCCCGGAGTGTCGGGAAGGGGCACCAGGCCAACCCCGGAGCATTCAGGAAGAGATACCAGGCCTACCCTGGAGGGTCAGGAAGGGAGGCCGGGTCTAACACCGCGTGCCCGTAGGGACAACAGGTGAACTCCGGCGCATCACAAAGGTTTCCGGTACAACCCCAGAGTACTGCTAGGGGAACCGGTTCTATCCCGGAACTTCGGGTAGGGACACCGGGCCTAACACGGAGGGTCAGGTAGGAAGGGCGGGTCAAATCGCACGCACCCGTAGGAACAGCAGTTGTACCCTGGAGTACCGGTGGAGGTAGTGGTACTACTCCGGAGTACCGACGAGGTTCACGGGTAATACCCCAGAGTACCGGGTGGGGGTACTGGTACTACCCCGGAGTGTCGGGAAGGGGCGCCAGGCCTACCCCGGAGCATCAGGTAGAGATACCAGGCCTACCCTGGAGGGTCAGGAAGGGAGGCCGGGTCTAACACCGCGTGCCCGTAGGGACAACAGGTGAACTCCGGCGCATCACAAAGGTTTCCGGTACAACCCCAGAGTACTGCTAGGGGAACCGGTTCTATCCCGGAACTTCGGGTAGGGACACCGGGCCTAACACGGAGGGTCAGGTAGGAAGGGCGGGTCAAATCCCACGCACCCGTAGGAACAGCAGTTGTACCCTGGAGTACAGGTGGAGGTAGTGGTACTACTCCGGAGTACCGACGAGGGTCACGGGTAATACCCCAGAGTACCAGGTGGAAGTACTGGTACTACCCCAGAGCGTCGGGAAGGGGCGCCAGGACTAACCCGGAGCATCAGGTAGAGATACCAGGCCTACCCTGGAGGGTCAGGAAGGGAGGCCGGGTCTAACACCGCGTGCCCGTAGGGACAAGAGGTGAACTCCGGCGCATCACAAAGGTTTCCGGTACAACCCCAGAGTACTGCTAGGGGAACCGGTTCTATCCCGGAAGTTCGGGTGGGACACCGGGCCTAACACGGAGGGTCAGGTAGGAAGGGCGGGCCAAATCCCACGCACCCGTAGGAACAGCAGTTGTATCCTGGAGTACCGGTGGAGGTAGTGGTACTACTCCGGAGTACCGATGAGGGTCACGGGTAATACCCAAGAGTACCGAGTGGAAGTACTGGTACTACCCCGGAGAGTCGGGAAGGGGCGCCAGGCCTACTCTGGAGCATCAGGTAGGGATAGCAGACCTACCCAGGAGGGTCAGGAAGGGAGGCCGGGTCTAACACCGCGTGCCCGTAGGGACAACAGGTGTATTCCGGCGCATCACAAAAGTTTCCGGTACAACCCCAGAGTACTGCTAGGGGAACCGGTTCTATCCCGGAATGTTGGGTAGGGACACCGGGCGTATCATGGAGGGTCAGGTAGGAAGGGCGGGTCAAATCCCACGCACCCGTAGGAACAGCAGTTGTACCCTGGAGTACCGGTGGAGGTAGTGGTACTACGCAAGAGTTCCGACGAGGGTTACGGGTAATAACCCAGAGTACCGAGTGGCGGTACTAGTACTACCCCATAGCGTCGGGAAGGGGTGCCAGGCCTATCCCGGAGCATCAGGTAGGAATACCAGGCCTACCCTGGAAGGTCAGGAAGGGAGGCCGGGTCTAACACCGCGTGCCCGTAGGGACAACAGGTGAACTCCGGCGCATCACAAAGGTTTCCGGTACAACCCCAGAGTACTGCTAGGGGAACCGGTTCTATCCCGGAAGTTCGGGTAGGGACACCGGGCCTAACACGTAGGGTCAGGTAGGAAGGGCGGGTCTAATCAAACGCACCCGTAGGAACAGCAGTTGTACCCTGGAGTACCGCCTGGAGGTACTGGTACTACCCCAGAGTTCGGATGAGGGTTACGGTTCCTACCCCAAAGTTCCCAGTGGGGGTACCAGTACTACCCCGGAGCATCGGGAAGGGGCGCCAGGCCTACCTCGGAGCATCAGGTAGAGATACCAGGCCTACCCTGGAGGGTCAGGAAGGGAGGCCGGGTCTAACACCGCGTGCCCGTAGGGACAACAGGTGAACTCCGGCGCATCACAAAGGTTTCCGGTACAACCCCAGAGTACTGCTAGGGGAACCGGTTCTATCCCGGAAGTTCGGGTAGGGACACCGGGCCTAACACGGAGGGTCAGGTAGGAAGGGTGGGTCAAATCCCACGCACCCGTAGGAACAGCAGTTGTACCCTGGAGTACCGGTGGAGGTACTGGTACTACTCCGGAGTACCGATGAGCGTCACGGGTCATAGCCTAGAGTACCAGGTGGAAGTACTGGTACTACCCCAGAGCATCGGGAAGGGGCACCAGGCCTACCCCGGAGCATCAGGTAGAGATACCAGGCCTACCCTGGAGGGTCAGGAAGGGAGGCCGGGTCTAACACCGCGTGCCCGTAGGGACAAAAGGTGAACTCCGTCGCATCACAAAGGTTTCCGGTACAACCCCAGAGTACTGCTAGGGGAACCGGTTCTATCCCGGAAGTTCGGGTAGGGACACCGGGAGTATCATGGAGGGTCAGGTAGGAAGGGCGGGTCAAATCCCACGCACCCGTAGGAACAGCAGTTGCACCCTGGAGTACCGGTGGAGGTAGTGGTACTACTCCGGAGTACCGACGAGGGTCACGGGTAATACCCCAGAGTACCAGGTGGAAGTACTGGTACTACCCCGGAGCATCGGGAAGGGGCACCAGGCCTACCCCGGAGCATCAGGTAGAGATACCAGACCTACCCTGGAAGGTCAGGAAGGGAGGCCGGGTCTAACACCGCGTGCCCGTAGGGACAACAGGTGAACTCCGGCGCATCACAAAGGTTTCCGGTACAACCCCAGAGTACTGCTAGGGGAACCGGTTCTATCCCGGAAGTTCGGGTAGGGACACCGGGCCTAACACGGAGGGTCAGGTAGGAAGGGCGGGTCAAATTCCACACACCTGTAGGAACAGCAGTTGTACCACGGCGTACCGCCTGGAGGTACTGGTACTACCCCAGAGTTCGGATGAGGGTTACGGTTCCTACCCCAAAGTTCCCAGTGGGGGTACCAGTACTACCCCGGAGCATCGGGAAGGGGCGCCAGGCCTACCTCGGAGCATCAGGTAGAGATACCAGGCCTACCCTGGAGGGTCAGGAAGGGAGGCCGGGTCTAACACCGCGTGCCCGTAGGGACAACAGGTGAACTCCGGCGCATCACAAAGGTTTCCGGTACAACCCCAGAGTACTGCTAGGGGAACCGGTTCTATCCCGGAATGTTGGGTAGGGACACCGGGCCTATCATGGATGGTCAGATGGAAGGGTGGGTCAAATTCCACGCACCTGTAGGAACAGCAGTTGTACCACGGCGTACTGCCTGGAGGTACTGGTACTACCCCAGAGTTCGGATGAGGGTTACGGTTCCTACCCCAAAGTTCCCAGTGAGGTTACCAGTACTACCCCGGAGCATCGGGAAGGGGCGCCAGGCCTACCTCGGAGCATCAGGTAGAGATACCAGGCCTACCCTGGAGGGTCAGGAAGGGAGGCCGGGTCTAACACCGCGTGCCCGTAGGGACAACAGGTGAACTCCGGCGCATCACAAAGGTTTCCGGTACAACCCCAGAGTACTGCTAGGGGAACCGGTTCTATCCCGGAATGTTGGGTAGGGACACCGGGCCTATCATGGATGGTCAGATGGAAGGGTTGGTCAAATCCCACGCACCTGTAGGAACAGCAGTTGTACCACGGCATACCGCCTGGAGGTACTGGTACTACGCCAGCGTTCGGATGAGGGTTACGGTTCCTACCCCAAAGTTCCGAGTGGCGGTACCAGTACTACCCCGGAGCATCGGGAAGAGGCGCCAGGCCTACCCTGAAGCATCAGGTAGGGATAGCAGACCTACCCTGGAAGGTCAGGAAGGGAGGCCGGGTCTAACACCGCGTGCCCGTAGGGACAACAGGTGAACTCCGGCGCATCACAAAGGTTTCCGGTACAACCCCAGAGTACTGCTAGGGGAACCGGTTCTATCCCGGAAGTTCGGGTAGGGACACCGGGCCTAACACGGAGGGTCAGGTGGAAGGGTGGGTCAAATCCCACGCACCTGTAGGAACAGCAGTTGTACCACGGCGTACCGCCTGGAGGTACTGGTACTACCCCAGAGTTCGGATGAGGGTTACGGTTCCTACCCCAAAGTTTCGAGTGGGGGTACCAGTACTACCCCGGAGCGTCGGGAAGGGGCGCCAGGCCTACCCCGGAGCATTCAGGAAGAGATACCAGGCCTACCCTGGAGGGTCAGGAAGGGAGGCCGGGTCTAACACCGCGTGCCCGTAGGGACAACAGGTGAACTCCGGCGCATCACAAAGGTTTCCGGTACAACCCCAGAGTACTGCTAGGGGAATCGGTTCTATCCCGGAAGTTCGGGTAGGGACACCGGGCCTAACACGGAGGGTCAGGTAGGAAGGGCGGGTCAAATCCCACGCACCCGTAGGAACAGCAGTTGTATCCTGGAGTACCGGTGGAGGTAGTGGTACTACTCCGGAGTACCGTCGAGGTTCACGGGTAATACCCCAGAGTACCGAGTAGAAGTACTGGTACTACCCCGGAGCGTCGGGAAGGGGCACCAGGCCTACCCCGGAGCATCAGGTAGACATACCAGGCCTACCCTGGAGGGTCAGGAAGGGAGGCCGGGTCTAACACCGCGTGCCCGTAGGGACAACAGGTGAACTCCGGCGCATCACAAAGGTTTCCGGTACAACCCCAGAGTACTGCTAGGGGAACCGGTTCTATCCCGGAAGTTCGGGTAGGGACACCGGGCCTAACACGGAGGGTCAGGTAGGAAGGGTGGGTCAAATCCCACGCACCTGTAGGAACAGCAGTTGTACCACAGCGTACCGCCTGGAGGTACTGGTACTACCCCAGAGTTCGGATGAGGGTTACGGTTCCTACCCCAAAGTTTCGAGTGGGGGTACCAGTACTACCCCGGAGCGTCGGGAAGGGGCGCCAGGCCTACCGCGGAGCATTCAGGAAGAGATACCAGGCCTACCCTGGAGGGTCAGGAAGGGAGGCCGGGTCTAACACCGCGTGCCCGTAGGGACAACAGGTGAACTCCGGCGCATCACAAAGGTTTCCGGTACAACCCCAGAGTACTGCTAGGGGAACCGGTTCTATCCCAGAAGTTCGGGTAGGGACACCGGGCCTAACACGGAGGGTCAGGTAGGAAGGGCGGGTCAAATCGCACGCACCTGTAGGAACAGCAGTTGTACCCTGGAGTACCGGTGGAGGTAGTGGTACTACTCCGGAGTACCGACGAGGGTCACGGGTAATACCCCAGAGTACCAGGTGGAAGTACTGGTACTACCCCGGAGCATCGGGAAGGGGCACCAGGCCTACCCCGGAGCATCAGGTAGAGATACCAGGCCTACCCTGGAAGGTCAGGAAGGGAGGCCGGGTCTAACACCGCGTGCCCGTAGGGACAACAGGTGAACTCCGGCGCATCACAAAGGTTTCCGGTACAACCCCAGAGTACTGCTAGGGGAACCGGTTCTATCCCGGAAGTTCGGGTAGGGACACCGGGCCTAACACGGAGGGTCAGGTAGGAAGGGCGGGTCAAATCCCACGCACCCGTAGGAACAGCAGTTGTACCCTGGAGTACCGGTGGAGGTAGTGGTACTACTCCGGAGTACCGACGAGGGTCACGGGTAATACCCCAGAGTACCAGGTGGAAGTACCGGTACTACCCCGGAGCGTCGGGAAGGGGCGCCAGGCCTACCCCGGAGCATCAGGTAGAGATACCAGACCTACCCTGGAAGGTCAGGAAGGGAGGCCGGGTCTAACACCGCGTGCCCGTAGGGACAACAGGTGAACTCCGGCGCATCACAAAGGTTTCCGGTACAACCCCAGAGTACTGCTAGGGGAACCGGTTCTATCCCGGAAGTTCGGGTAGGGACACCGGGCCTAACACGGAGGGTCAGGTAGGAAGGGCGGGTCAAATCCCACGCACCCGTAGGAACAGCAGTTGTACCCTGGAGTACCGGTGGAGGTAGTGGTACTACTCCGGAGTACCGACGAGGGTCACGGGTAATACCCCAGAGTACCGAGTGGAAGTACTGGTGCTACCCCGGAGCGTCGGGAAGGGGCACCAGGCCTACCCCGGAGCATCAGGTAGACATACCAGGCCTACCCTGGAAGGTCAGGAAGGGAGGCCGGGTCTAACACCGCATGCCCGTAGGGACAACAGGTGAACTCCGGCGCATCACAAAGGTTTCCGGTACAACCCCAGAGTACTGCTAGGGGAACCGGTTCTATCCCGGAAGTTCGGGTAGGGACACCGGGCCTAACACGGAGGGTCAGGTAGGAAGGGTGGGTCAAATCCCACGCACCTGTAGGAACAGCAGTTGTACCACAGCGTACCGCCTGGAGGTACTGGTACTACCCCAGAGTTCGGATGAGGGTTACGGTTCCTACCCCAAAGTTTCGAGTGGGGGTACCAGTACTACCCCGGAGCGTCGGGAAGGGGCGCCAGGCCTACCGCGGAGCATTCAGGAAGAGATACCAGGCCTACCCTGGAGGGTCAGGAAGGGAGGCCGGGTCTAACACCGCGTGCCCATAGGGACAACAGGTGAACTCCGGCGCATCACAAAGGTTTCCGGTACAACCCCAGAGTACTGCTAGGGGAACCGGTTCTATCCCGGAACTTCGGGTAGGGACACCGGGCGTATCATGGAGGCTCAGGTAGGAAGGGCGGGTCAAATCCCACACACCCGTAGGAACAGCAGTTGTACCCTGGAGTACCGGTGGAGGTAGTGGTACTACTCCGGAGTACCGACGAGGGTCACGGGTAATACCCCAGAGTACCGGGTGGGGGTACTGGTACTACCCCGGAGCGTCGGGAAGGGGCGCCAGGCCTACCGCGGAGCATTCAGGAAGAGATACCAGGCCTACCCTGGAGGGTCAGGAAGGGAGGCCGGGTCTAACACCGCGTGCCCGTAGGGACAACAGGTGAACTCCGGCGCATCACAAAGGTTTCCGGTACAACCCCAGAGTACTGCTAGGGGAACCGGTTCTATCCCGGAACTTCGGGTAGGGACACCGGGCCTAACACGGAGGGTCAGGTAGGAAGGGCGGGTCAAATCCCACGCACCCGTAGGAACAGCAGTTGTACCCTGGAGTACCGGTGGAGGTAGTGGTACTACTCCGGAGTACCGACGAGGTTCACGGGTAATACCCCAGAGTACCAGGTGGAAGTACTGGTACTACCCCGGAGCATCGGGAAGGGGCGCCAGGCCTACCCCGGAGCATCAGGTAGAGATACCAGACCTACCCTGGAAGGTCAGGAAGGGAGGCCGGGTCTAACACCGCGTGCCCGTAGGGACAACAGGTGAACTCCGGCGCATCACAAAGGTTTCCGGTACAACCCCAGAGTACTGCTAGGGGAACCGGTTCTATCCCGGAACTTCGGGTAGGGACACCGGGCCTAACACGGAGGGTCAGGTAGGAAGGGCGGGTCAAATCCCACGCACCCGTAGGAACAGCAGTTGTACCCTGGAGTACCGGTGGAGGTAGTGGTACTACTCCAGAGTACCGACCAGGGTCACGGGTAATACCCCAGAGTACCGGGTGGAAGTACTGGTACTACCCCGGAGCATCGGGAAGGGGCACCAGGCCTACCCCGGAGCATCAGGTAGAGATACCAGACCTACCCTGGAAGGTCAGGAAGGGAGGCCGGGTCTAACACCGCGTGCCCGTAGGGACAACAGGTGAACTCCGGCGCATCACAAAGGTTTCCGGTACAACCCCAGAGTACTGCTAGGGGAACCGGTTCTATCCCGGAAGTTCGGGTAGGGACACCGGGCCTAACACGTAGGGTCAGGTAGGAAGGGCGGGTCAAATCCCACGCACCCGTAGGAACAGCAGTTGTACCCTGGAGTACCGGTGGAGGTAGTGGTACTACTCCGGAGTACCGACGAGGGTCACGGGTAATACCCCAAAGTACCGGGTGGGGGTACTGGTACTACCCCGGAGCGTCGGGAAGGGGCACCAGGACTACCCCGGAGCATCAGGTAGAGGTAACAGGCCTACCCTGGAGGGTCAGGAAGGGAGGCCGGGTCTAACACCGCGTGCCCGTAGGGACAACAGGTGAACTCCGGCGCATCACAAAGGTTTCCGGTACAACCCCAGAGTACTGCTAGGGGAACCGGTTCTATCCCGGAAGTTCGGGTAGGGACACCGGGCCTAACACGTAGGGTCAGGTAGGAAGGGCGGGTCTAATCAAACGCACCCGTAGGAACAGCAGTTGTACCCTGGAGTACCGCCTGGAGGTACTGGTACTACCCCAGAGTTCGGATGAGGGTTACGGTTCCTACCCCAAAGTTCCCAGTGGGGGTACCAGTACTACCCCGGAGCATCGGGAAGGGGCGCCAGGCCTACCTCGGAGCATCAGGTAGAGATACCAGGCCTACCCTGGAGGGTCAGGAAGGGAGGCCGGGTCTAACACCGCGTGCCCGTAGGGACAACAGGTGAACTCCGGCGCATCACAAAGGTTTCCGGTACAACCCCAGAGTACTGCTAGGGGAACCGGTTCTATCCCGGAACTTCGGGTAGGGACACCGGGCGTATCATGGAGGGTCAGGTAGGAAGGGCGTGTCAAATCCCACGCACCCGTAGGAACAGCAGTTGTACCCTGGAGTACCGGTGGAGGTAGTGGTACTACTCCGGAGTACCGACGAGGGTCACGGGTAATACCCCAGAGTACCAAGTGGAAGTACTGGTACTACCCCAGAGCGTCGGGAAGGGGCGCCAGGCCTAACCCGGAGCATCAGGTAGAGATACCAGGCCTACCCTGGAGGGTCAGGAAGGGAGGCCGGGTCTAACACCGCGTGCCCGTAGGGACAACAGGTGAACTCCGGCGCATCACAAAGGTTTCCGGTACAACCCCAGAGTACTGCTAGGGGAACCGGTTCTATCCCGGAAGTTCGGGTAGGGACACCGGGCCTAACACGTAGGGTCAGGTAGGAAGGGCGGGTCTAATCAAACGCACCCGTAGGAACAGCAGTTGTACCCTGGAGTACCGCCTGGAGGTACTGGTACTACCCCAGAGTTCGGATGAGGGTTACGGTTCCTACCCCAAAGTTCCCAGTGGGGGTACCAGTACTACCCCGGAGCATCGGGAAGGGGCGCCAGGCCTACCTCGGAGCATCAGGTAGAGATACCAGGCCTACCCTGGAGGGTCAGGAAGGGAGGCCGGGTCTAACACCGCGTGCCCGTAGGGACAACAGGTGAACTCCGGCGCATCACAAAGGTTTCCGGTACAACCCCAGAGTACTGCTAGGGGAACCGGTTCTATCCCGGAAGTTCGGGTAGGGACACCGGGCCTAACACGGAGGGTCAGGTAGGAAGGGCGGGTCAAATCCCACGCACCCGTAGGAACAGCAGTTGTACCCTGGAGTACCGGTGGAGGTACTGGTACTACTCCGGAGTACCGATGAGCGTCACGGGTCATAGCCTAGAGTACCAGGTGGAAGTACTGGTACTACCCCAGAGCATCGGGAAGGGGCACCAGGCCTACCCCGGAGCATCAGGTAGAGATACCAGGCCTACCCTGGAGGGTCAGGAAGGGAGGCCGGGTCTAACACCGCGTGCCCGTAGGGACAAAAGGTGAACTCCGTCGCATCACAAAGGTTTCCGGTACAACCCCAGAGTACTGCTAGGGGAACCGGTTCTATCCCGGAAGTTCGGGTAGGGACACCGGGAGTATCATGGAGGGTCAGGTAGGAAGGGCGGGTCAAATCCCACGCACCCGTAGGAACAGCAGTTGCACCCTGGAGTACCGGTGGAGGTAGTGGTACTACTCCGGAGTACCGACGAGGGTCACGGGTAATACCCCAGAGTACCAGGTGGAAGTACTGGTACTACCCCGGAGCATCGGGAAGGGGCACCAGGCCTACCCCGGAGCATCAGGTAGAGATACCAGACCTACCCTGGAAGGTCAGGAAGGGAGGCCGGGTCTAACACCGCGTGCCCGTAGGGACAACAGGTGAACTCTGGCGCATCACAAAGGTTTCCGGTACAACCCCAGAGTACTGCTAGGGGAACCGGTTCTATCCCGGAATGTTGGGTAGGGACACCGGGCCTATCATGGATGGTCAGATGGAAGGGTGGGTCAAATTCCACGCACCTGTAGGAACAGCAGTTGTACCACGGCGTACTGCCTGGAGGTACTGGTACTACCCCAGAGTTCGGATGAGGGTTACGGTTCCTACCCCAAAGTTCCCAGTGAGGTTACCAGTACTACCCCGGAGCATCGGGAAGGGGCGCCAGGCCTACCTCGGAGCATCAGGTAGAGATACCAGGCCTACCCTGGAGGGTCAGGAAGGGAGGCCGGGTCTAACACCGCGTGCCCGTAGGGACAACAGGTGAACTCCGGCGCATCACAAAGGTTTCCGGTACAACCCCAGAGTACTGCTAGGGGAACCGGTTCTATCCCGGAATGTTGGGTAGGGACACCGGGCCTATCATGGATGGTCAGATGGAAGGGTTGGTCAAATCCCACGCACCTGTAGGAACAGCAGTTGTACCACGGCATACCGCCTGGAGGTACTGGTACTACGCCAGCGTTCGGATGAGGGTTACGGTTCCTACCCCAAAGTTCCGAGTGGCGGTACCAGTACTACCCCGGAGCATCGGGAAGAGGCGCCAGGCCTACCCTGAAGCATCAGGTAGGGATAGCAGACCTACCCTGGAAGGTCAGGAAGGGAGGCCGGGTCTAACACCGCGTGCCCGTAGGGACAACAGGTGAACTCCGGCGCATCACAAAGGTTTCCGGTACAACCCCAGAGTACTGCTAGGGGAACCGGTTCTATCCCGGAAGTTCGGGTAGGGACACCGGGCCTAACACGGAGGGTCAGGTGGAAGGGTGGGTCAAATCCCACGCACCTGTAGGAACAGCAGTTGTACCACGGCGTACCGCCTGGAGGTACTGGTACTACCCCAGAGTTCGGATGAGGGTTACGGTTCCTACCCCAAAGTTTCGAGTGGGGGTACCAGTACTACCCCGGAGCGTCGGGAAGGGGCGCCAGGCCTACCCCGGAGCATTCAGGAAGAGATACCAGGCCTACCCTGGAGGGTCAGGAAGCGAGGCCGGGTCTAACACCACGTGCCCATAGGGACAACAGATGAACTCCGGTGCATCACAAAGGTTTCCGGTACAACCCCAGAGTACTGCTAGGGGAACCGGTTCTATCCCGGAACTTCGGGTAGGGACACCGGGCCTAACACGGAGGGTCAGGTAGGAAGGGCGGGTCAAATCCCACGCACCCGTAGGAACAGCAGTTGTACCCTGGAGTACCGGTGGAGGTAGTGGTACTACTCCGGAGTACCGACGAGGTTCACGGGTAATACCCCAGAGTACCAGGTGGAAGTACTGGTACTACCCCGGAGCATCGGGAAGGGGCGCCAGGCCTACCCCGGAGCATCAGGTAGAGATACCAGACCTACCCTGGAAGGTCAGGAAGGGAGGCCGGGTCTAACACCGCGTGCCCGTAGGGACAACAGGTGAACTCCGGCGCATCACAAAGGTTTCCGGTACAACCCCAGAGTACTGCTAGGGGAACCGGTTCTATCCCGGAACTTCGGGTAGGGACACCGGGCCTAACACGGAGGGTCAGGTAGGAAGGGCGGGTCAAATCCCACGCACCCGTAGGAACAGCAGTTGTACCCTGGAGTACCGGTGGAGGTAGTGGTACTACTCCGGAGTACCGACGAGGGTCACGGGTAATACCCCAGAGTACCGGGTGGGGGTACTGGTACTACCCCGGAGCATCGGGAAGGGGCACCAGGCCTACCCCGGAGCATCAGGTAGAGATACCAGACCTACCCTGGAAGGTCAGGAAGGGAGGCCGGGTCTAACACCGCGTGCCCGTAGGGACAACAGGTGAACTCCGGCGCATCACAAAGGTTTCCGGTACAACCCCAGAGTACTGCTAGGGGAACCGGTTCTATCCCGGAAGTTCGGGTAGGGACACCGGGCCTAACACGTAGGGTCAGGTAGGAAGGGCGGGTCAAATCCCACGCACCCGTAGGAACAGCAGTTGTACCCTGGAGTACCGGTGGAGGTAGTGGTACTACTCCGGAGTACCGACGAGGGTCACGGGTAATACCCCAAAGTACCGGGTGGGGGTACTGGTACTACCCCGGAGCGTCGGGAAGGGGCACCAGGACTACCCCGGAGCATCAGGTAGAGGTAACAGGCCTACCTTGGAGGGTCAGGAAGGGAGGCCGGGTCTAACACCGCGTGCCCGTAGGGACAACAGGTGAACTCCGGCGCATCACAAAGGTTTCCGGTACAACCCCAGAGTACTGCTAGGGGAACCGGTTCTATCCCGGAAGTTCGGGTAGGGACACCGGGCCTAACACGTAGGGTCAGGTAGGAAGGGCGGGTCTAATCAAACGCACCCGTAGGAACAGCAGTTGTACCCTGGAGTACCGCCTGGAGGTACTGGTACTACCCCAGAGTTCGGATGAGGTTTACGGTTCCTACCCCAAAGTTCCCAGTGGGGGTACCAGTACTACCCCGGAGCATCGGGAAGGGGCGCCAGGCCTACCTCGGAGCATCAGGTAGAGATACCAGGCCTACCCTGGAGGGTCAGGAAGGGAGGCCGGGTCTAACACCGCGTGCACGTAGGGACAACAGGTGAACTCCGGCGCATCACAAAGGTTTCCGGTACAACCCCAGAGTACTGCTAGGGGAACCGGTTCTATCCCGGAACTTCGGGTAGGGACACCGGGCGTATCATGGAGGGTCAGGTAGGAAGGGCGTGTCAAATCCCACGCACCCGTAGGAACAGCAGTTGTACCCTGGAGTACCGGTGGAGGTAGTGGTACTACTCCGGAGTACCGACGAGGGTCACGGGTAATACCCCAGAGTACCAAGTGGAAGTACTGGTACTACCCCAGAGCGTCGGGAAGGGGCGCCAGGCCTAACCCGGAGCATCAGGTAGAGATACCAGGCCTACCCTGGAGGGTCAGGAAGGGAGGCCGGGTCTAACACCGCGTGCCCGTAGGGACAACAGGTGAACTCCGGCGCATCACAAAGGTTTCCGGTACAACCCCAGAGTACTGCTAGGGGAACCGGTTCTATCCCGGAAGTTCGGGTAGGGACACCGGGCCTAACACGTAGGGTCAGGTAGGAAGGGCGGGTCTAATCAAACGCACCCGTAGGAACAGCAGTTGTACCCTGGAGTACCGCCTGGAGGTACTGGTACTACCCCAGAGTTCGGATGAGGGTTACGGTTCCTACCCCAAAGTTCCCAGTGGGGGTACCAGTACTACCCCGGAGCATCGGGAAGGGGCGCCAGGCCTACCGCGGAGCATTCAGGAAGAGATACCAGGCCTACCCTGGAGGGTCAGGAAGGGAGGCCGGGTCTAACACCGCGTGCCCGTAGGGACAACAGGTGAACTCCGGCGCATCACAAAGGTTTCCGGTACAACCCCAGAGTACTGCTAGGGGAACCGGTTCTATCCCGGAAGTTCGGGTAGGGACACCGGGCCTAACACGGAGGGTCAGGTAGGAAGGGCGGGTCAAATCCCACGCACCCGTAGGAACAGCAGTTGTACCCTGGAGTACCGGTGGAGGTACTGGTACTACTCCGGAGTACCGATGAGCGTCACGGGTCATAGCCTAGAGTACCAGGTGGAAGTACTGGTACTACCCCAGAGCATCGGGAAGGGGCACCAGGCCTACCCCGGAGCATCAGGTAGAGATACCAGGCCTACCCTGGAGGGTCAGGAAGGGAGGCCGGGTCTAACACCGCGTGCCCGTAGGGACAAAAGGTGAACTCCGTCGCATCACAAAGGTTTCCGGTACAACCCCAGAGTACTGCTAGGGGAACCGGTTCTATCCCGGAAGTTCGGGTAGGGACACCGGGAGTATCATGGAGGGTCAGGTAGGAAGGGCGGGTCAAATCCCACGCACCCGTAGGAACAGCAGTTGCACCCTGGAGTACCGGTGGAGGTAGTGGTACTACTCCGGAGTACCGACGAGGGTCACGGGTAATACCCCAGAGTACCAGGTGGAAGTACTGGTACTACCCCGGAGCATCGGGAAGGGGCACCAGGCCTACCCCGGAGCATCAGGTAGAGATACCAGACCTACCCTGGAAGGTCAGGAAGGGAGGCCGGGTCTAACACCGCGTGCCCGTAGGGACAACAGGTGAACTCCGGCGCATCACAAAGGTTTCCGGTACAACCCCAGAGTACTGCTAGGGGAACCGGTTCTATCCCGGAAGTTCGGGTAGGGACACCGGGCCTAACACGGAGGGTCAGGTAGGAAGGGCGGGTCAAATTCCACACACCTGTAGGAACAGCAGTTGTACCACGGCGTACCGCCTGGAGGTACTGGTACTACCCCAGAGTTCGGATGAGGGTTACGGTTCCTACCCCAAAGTTCCCAGTGGGGTACCAGTACTACCCCGGAGCATCGGGAAGGGGCGCCAGGCCTACCTCGGAGCATCAGGTAGAGATACCAGGCCTACCCTGGAGGGTCAGGAAGGGAGGCCGGGTCTAACACCGCGTGCCCGTAGGGACAACAGGTGAACTCCGGCGCATCACAAAGGTTTCCGGTACAACCCCAGAGTACTGCTAGGGGAACCGGTTCTATCCCGGAATGTTGGGTAGGGACACCGGGCCTATCATGGATGGTCAGATGGAAGGGTGGGTCAAATTCCACGCACCTGTAGGAACAGCAGTTGTACCACGGCGTACTGCCTGGAGGTACTGGTACTACCCCAGAGTTCGGATGAGGGTTACGGTTCCTACCCCAAAGTTCCCAGTGAGGTTACCAGTACTACCCCGGAGAATCGGGAAGGGGCGCCAGGCCTACCTCGGAGCATCAGGTAGAGATACCAGGCCTACCCTGGAGGGTCAGGAAGGGAGGCCGGGTCTAACACCGCGTGCCCGTAGGGACAACAGGTGAACTCCGGCGCATCACAAAGGTTTCCGGTACAACCCCAGAGTACTGCTAGGGGAACCGGTTCTATCCCGGAAGTTCGGGTAGGGACACCGGGCCTATCATGGATGGTCAGATGGAAGGGTTGGTCAAATCCCACGCACCTGTAGGAACAGCAGTTGTACCACGGCATACCGCCTGGAGGTACTGGTACTACCCCAGAGTTCGGATGAGGGTTACGGTTCCTACCCCAAAGTTCCGAGTGGCGGTACCAGTACTACCCCGGAGCATCGGGAAGAGGCGCCAGGCCTACCCTGAAGCATCAGGTAGGGATAGCAGACCTACCCTGGAAGGTCAGGAAGGGAGGCCGGGTCTAACACCGCGTGCCCTTAGGGACAACAGGTGAACTCCGGCGCATCACAAAGGTTTCCGGTACAACCCCAGAGTACTGCTAGGGGAACCGGTTCTATCCCGGAAGTTCGGGTAGGGACACCGGGCCTAACACGGAGGGTCAGGTGGAAGGGTGGGTCAAATCCCACGCACCTGTAGGAACAGCAGTTGTACCACGGCGTACCGCCTGGAGGTACTGGTACTACCCCAGAGTTCGGATGAGGGTTACGGTTCCTACCCCAAAGTTTCGAGTGGGGGTACCAGTACTACCCCGGAGCGTCGGGAAGGGGCGCCAGGCCTACCCCGGAGCATTCAGGAAGAGATACCAGGCCTACCCTGGAGGGTCAGGAAGGGAGGCCGGGTCTAACACCGCGTGCCCATAGGGACAACAGGTGAATTCCGGTGCATCACAAAGGTTTCCGGTACAACCCCAGAGTACTGCTAGGGGAACCGGTTCTATCCCGGAACTTCGGGTAGGGACACCGGGAGTATCATGGAGGGTCAGGTAGGAAGGGCGGGTCAAATCGCACGCACCCGTAGGAACAGCAGTTGTACCCTGGAGTACCGGTGGAGGTAGTGGTACTACTCCGGAGTACCGATGAGGGTCACGGGTAATACCCCAGAGTACCAGGTGGAAGTACTGGTACTACCCCGGAGCATCGGGAAGGGGCACCAGGCCTACCTCGGAGCATCAGGTAGAGATACCAGGCCTACCCTGGAAGGTCAGGAAGGGAGGCCGGGTCTAACACCGCGTGCCCGTAGGGACAACAGGTGAACTCCGGCGCATCACAAAGGTTTCCGGTACAACCCCAGAGTACTGCTAGGGGAACCGGTTCTATCCCGGAACTTCGGGTAGGGACACCGGGCCTAACACGGAGGGTCAGGTAGGAAGGGCGGGCCAAATCCCACGCACCCGTAGGAACAGCAGTTGTATCCTGGAGTACCGGTGGAGGTAGTGGTACTACTCCGGAGTACCGATGAGGGTCACGGGTAACACCCAAGAGTACCGAGTGGAAGTACTGGTACTACCCCGGAGAGTCGGGAAGGGGCGCCAGGCCTACCCTGGAGCATCAGATAGGGATAGCAGACCTACCCAGGAGGGTCAGGAAGGGAGTCCGGGTCTAACACCGCGTGCCCGTAGGGACAACAGGTGTATTCCGGCGCATCACAAAAGTTTCCGGTACAACCCCAGAGTACTGCCAGGGGAACCGGTTCTATCCCGGAAGTTCGGGTAGGGACACCGGGCCTAACACGGAGGGTCAGGTAGGAAGGGCGGGTCAAATCCCACGCACCCGTAGGAACAGCAGTTGTACCCTGGAGTACCGGTGGAGGTAGTGGTACTACTCCAGAGTACCGACGAGGTTCACGGGTAATACCCCAGAGTACCAGCTGGGGGTACCGGTACTACCCCGGAGCGTCGGGAAGGGGCGCCAGGCCTATCCCGGAGCATCAGGTAGAGATACCAGACCTACCCTGGAAGGTCAGGAAGGGAGGCCGGGTCTAACACCGCGTGCCCGTAGGGACAACAGGTGAACTCCGGCGCATCACAAAGGTTTCCGGTACAACCCCAGAGTACTGCTAGGGGAACCGGTTCTATCCCGGAACTTCGGGTAGGGACACCGGGAGTATCATGGAGGGTCAGGTAGGAAGGGCGGGTCAAATCGCACGCACCCGTAGGAACAGCAGTTGTACCCTGGAGTACCGGTGGAGGTAGTGGTACTACTCCGGAGTACCGATGAGGGTCACGGGTAATACCCCAGAGTACCAGGTGGAAGTACTGGTACTACCCCGGAGCATCGGGAAGGGGCACCAGGCCTACCTCGGAGCATCAGGTAGAGATACCAGGCCTACCCTGGAAGGTCAGGAAGGGAGGCCGGGTCTAACACCGCGTGCCCGTAGGGACAACAGGTGAACTCCGGCGCATCACAAAGGTTTCCGGTACAACCCCAGAGTACTGCTAGGGGAACCGGTTCTATCCCGGAACTTCGGGTAGGGACACCGGGCCTAACACGGAGGGTCAGGTAGGAAGGGCGGGCCAAATCCCACGCACCCGTAGGAACAGCAGTTGTATCCTGGAGTACCGGTGGAGGTAGTGGTACTACTCCGGAGTACCGATGAGGGTCACGGGTAATACCCAAGAGTACCGAGTGGAAGTACTGGTACTACCCCGGAGAGTCGGGAAGGGGCGCCAGGCCTACCCTGGAGCATCAGATAGGGATAGCAGACCTACCCAGGAGGGTCAGGAAGGGAGTCCGGGTCTAACACCGCGTGCCCGTAGGGACAACAGGTGTATTCCGGCGCATCACAAAAGTTTCCGGTACAACCCCAGAGTACTGCCAGGGGAACCGGTTCTATCCCGGAAGTTCGGGTAGGGACACCGGGCCTAACACGGAGGGTCAGGTAGGAAGGGCGGGTCAAATCCCACGCACCCGTAGGAACAGCAGTTGTACCCTGGAGTACCGGTGGAGGTAGTGGTACTACTCCAGAGTACCGACGAGGTTCACGGGTAATACCCCAGAGTACCAGGTGGGGGTACCGGTACTACCCCGGAGCGTCGGGAAGGGGCGCCAGGCCTATCCCGGAGCATCAGGTAGAGATACCAGACCTACCCTGGAAGGTCAGGAAGGGAGGCCGGGTCTAACACCGCGTGCCCGTAGGGACAACAGGTGAACTCCGGCGCATCACAAAGGTTTCCGGTACAACCCCAGAGTACTGCTAGGGGAACCGGTTCTATCCCGGAACTTCGGGTAGGGACACCGGGCCTAACACAGAGGGTCAGGTAGGAAGGGCGGGTCAAATCCCACGCACCCATAGGAACAGCAGTTGTATCCTGGAGTACCGGTGGAGGTAGTGGTACTACTCCGGAGTACCGACGAGGGTCACGGGTAATACCCCAGAGTACCAGGTGGAAGTACTGGTACTACCCCGGAGCGTCGGGAAGGGACACCAGGCCTACCCCGGAGCATCAGGTAGAGATACCAGACCTACCCTGGAGGGTCAGGAAGGGAGGCCGGGTCTAACACCACGTGCCCGTAGGGACAACAGGTGAACTCCGGCGCATCACAAAGGTTTCCGGTACAACCCCAGAGTACTGCTAGGGGAACCGGTTCTATCCCGGAAGTTCGGGTAGGGACACCGGACCTAACACGGAGGGTCAGGTGGAAGGGTGGGTCAAATCCCACGCACCTGTAGGAACAGCATTTGTACCACAGCGTACCGCCTGGAGGTACTGGTACTACCCCAGAGTTCGGATGAGGGTTACGGTTCCTACCCAAAGTTTCGAGTGGGGGTACCAGTACTAGCCCGGAGCGTCGGGAAGGGGCACCAGGCCAACCCCGGAGCATTCAGGAAGAGATACCAGGCCTACCCTGGAGGGTCAGGAAGGGAGGCCGGGTCTAACACCGCGTGCCCGTAGGGACAACAGGTGAACTCCGGCGCATCACAAAGGTTTCCGGTACAACCCCAGAGTACTGCTAGGGGAACCGGTTCTATCCCGGAACTTCGGGTAGGGACACCGGGCCTAACACGGAGGGTCAGGTAGGAAGGGCGGGTCAAATCCCACGCACCCGTAGGAACAGCAGTTGTACCCTGGAGTACCGGTGGAGGTACTGGTACTACTCCGGAGTACCGATGAGCGTCACGGGTCATAGCCTAGAGTACAAGGTGGAAGTACTGGTACTACCACAGAGCATCGGGAAGGGGCACCAGGCCTACCCCGGAGCATCAGGTAGAGATACCAGGCCTACCCTGGAGGGTCAGGAAGGGAGGCCGGGTCTAACACCGCGTGCCCGTAGGGACAACAGGTGAACTCCGGCGCATCACAAAGGTTTCCGGTACAACCCCAGAGTACTGCTAGGGGAACCGGTTCTATCCCGGAAGTTCGGGTAGGGACACCGGGAGTATCATGGAGGGTCAGGTAGGAAGGGCGGGTCAAATCCCACGCACCCGTAGGAACAGCAGTTGCACCCTGGAGTACCGGTGGAGGTAGTGGTACTACTCCGGAGTACCGACGAGGGTCACGGGTAATACCCCAGAGTACCAGGTGGAAGTACTGGTACTACCCCGGAGCATCGGGAAGGGGCACCAGGCCTACCCCGGAGCATCAGGTAGAGATACCAGACCTACCCTGGAAGGTCAGGAAGGGAGGCCGGGTCTAACACCGCGTGCCCGTAGGGACAACAGGTGAACTCCGGCGCATCACAAAGGTTTCCGGTACAACCCCAGAGTACTGCTAGGGGAACCGGTTCTATCCCGGAAGTTCGGGTAGGGACACCGGGCCTAACACGGAGGGTCAGGTAGGAAGGGCGGGTCAAATCCCACGCACCCGTAGGAACAGCAGTTGTACCCTGGAGTACCGGTGGAGGTAGTGGTACTACTCCGGAGTACCGACGAGGGTCACGGGTAATACCCCAGAGTACCGGGTGGGGGTACTGGTACTACCCCGGAGCATCGGGAAGGGGCACCAGGCCTACCCCGGAGCATCAGGTAGAGATACCAGACCTACCCTGGAAGGTCAGGAAGGGAGGCCGGGTCTAACACCGCGTGCCCGTAGGGACAACAGGTGAACTCCGGCGCATCACAAAGGTTTCCGGTACAACCCCAGAGTACTGCTAGGGGAACCGGTTCTATCCCGGAACTTCGGGTAGGGACACCGGGCCTAACACGTAGGGTCAGGTAGGAAGGGCGGGTCAAATCCCACGCACCCGTAGGAACAGCAGTTGTACCCTGGAGTACCGGTGGAGGTAGTGGTACTACTCCGGAGTACCGACGAGGGTCACGGGTAATACCCCAAAGTACCGGGTGGGGGTACTGGTACTACCCCGGAGCGTCGGGAAGGGGCACCAGGACTACCCCGGAGCATCAGGTAGAGGTAACAGGCCTACCCTGGAGGGTCAGGAAGGGAGGCCGGGTCTAACACCGCGTGCCCGTAGGGACAACAGGTGAACTCCGGCGCATCACAAAGGTTTCCGGTACAACCCCAGAGTACTGCTAGGGGAACCGGTTCTATCCTGGAAGTTCGGGTAGGGACACCGGGCGTATCATGGAGGGTCAGGTAGGAAGGGCGGGTCAAATCGCACGCACCCGTAGGAACAGCAGTTGTACCCTGGAGTACCGGTGGAGGTAGTGGTACTACTCCGGAGTACCGACGAGGGTCACGGGTAATACCCCAGAGTACCAAGTGGAAGTACTGGTACTACCCCAGAGCGTCGGGAAGGGGCGCCAGGCCTAACCCGGAGCATCAGGTAGAGATACCAGGCCTACCCTGGTGGGTCAGGTAGGGAGGCCGGGTCTCACACCCCGTGCCCGTAGGGACAACAGGTGAACTCCGACGCATCACAAAGGTTTCCGGTACAACCCCAGAGTACTGCTAGGGGAACCGGTTCTATCCCGGAACTTCGGGTAGGGACACCGGGCCTATCATGGATGGTCAGGTGGAAGGGTTGGTCAAATCCCACGCACCTGTAGGAACAGCAGTTGTACCACGGCATACCGCCTGGAGGTACTGGTACTACCCCAGCGTTCGGATGAGGGTTACGGTTCCTACCCCAAAGTTCCGAGTGGCGGTACCAGTACTACCCCGGAGCATCGGGAAGAGGCGCCAGGCCTACCCTGAAGCATCAGGTAGGGATAGCAGACCTACCCTGGAAGGTCAGGAAGGGAGGCCGGGTCTAACACCGCGTGCCCGTAGGGACAACAGGTGAACTCCGGCGCATCACAAAGGTTTCCGGTACAACCCCAGAGTACTGCTAGGGGAACCGGTTCTATCCCGGAAGTTCGGGTAGGGACACCGGGCCTAACACGGAGGGTCAGGTGGAAGGGTGGGTCAAATCCCACGCACCTGTAGGAACAGCAGTTGTACCACGGCGTACCGCCTGGAGGTACTGGTACTACCCCAGAGTTCGGATGAGGGTTACGGTTCCTACCCCAAAGTTTCGAGTGGGGGTACCAGTACTACCCCGGAGCGTCGGGAAGGGGCGCCACGCCTACCCCGGCGCATTCAGGAAGAGATACCAGGCCTACCCTGGAGGGTCAGGAAGCGAGGCCGGGTCTAACACCACGTGCCCATAGGGACAACAGGTGAACTCCGGTGCATCACAAAGGTTTCCGGTACAACCCCAGAGTACTGCTAGGGGAACCGGTTCTATCCCGGAAGTTCGGGTAGGGACACCGGGAGTATCATGGAGGGTCAGGTAGGAAGGGCGTGTCAAATCCCACGCACCCGTAGGAACAGCAGTTGTACCCTGGAGTACCGGTGGAGGTAGTGGTACTACTCCGGAGTACCGACGAGGTTCACGGGTAATACCCCAGAGTACCGGGTGGAAGTACTGGTACTACCCCGGAGCGTCGGGAAGGGGCGCCAGGCCTACCCCGGAGCATCAGGTAGAGATACCAGGCCTACCCTGGAGGGTCAGGAAGGGAGGCCGGGTCTAACACCGCGTGCCCGTAGGGACAAAAGGTGAACTCCGTCGCATCACAAAGGTTTCCGGTACAACCCCAGAGTACTGCTAGGGGAACCGGTTCTATCCCGGAAGTTCGGGTAGGGACACCGGGAGTATCATGGAGGGTCAGGTAGGAAGGGCGGGTCAAATCCCACGCACCCGTAGGAACAGCAGTTGCACCCTGGAGTACCGGTGGAGGTAGTGGTACTACTCCGGAGTACCGACGAGGGTCACGGGTAATACCCCAGAGTACCAGGTGGAAGTACTGGTACTACCCCGGAGCATCGGGAAGGGGCACCAGGCCTACCCCGGAGCATCAGGTAGAGATACCAGACCTACCCTGGAAGGTCAGGAAGGGAGGCCGGGTCTAACACCGCGTGCCCGTAGGGACAACAGGTGAACTCTGGCGCATCACAAAGGTTTCCGGTACAACCCCAGAGTACTGCTAGGGGAACCGGTTCTATCCCGGAATGTTGGGTAGGGACACCGGGCCTATCATGGATGGTCAGATGGAAGGGTGGGTCAAATTCCACGCACCTGTAGGAACAGCAGTTGTACCACGGCGTACTGCCTGGAGGTACTGGTACTACCCCAGAGTTCGGATGAGGGTTACGGTTCCTACCCCAAAGTTCCCAGTGAGGTTACCAGTACTACCCCGGAGCATCGGGAAGGGGCGCCAGGCCTACCTCGGAGCATCAGGTAGAGATACCAGGCCTACCCTGGAGGGTCAGGAAGGGAGGCCGGGTCTAACACCGCGTGCCCGTAGGGACAACAGGTGAACTCCGGCGCATCACAAAGGTTTCCGGTACAACCCCAGAGTACTGCTAGGGGAACCGGTTCTATCCCGGAATGTTGGGTAGGGACACCGGGCCTATCATGGATGGTCAGATGGAAGGGTTGGTCAAATCCCACGCACCTGTAGGAACAGCAGTTGTACCACGGCATACCGCCTGGAGGTACTGGTACTACGCCAGCGTTCGGATGAGGGTTACGGTTCCTACCCCAAAGTTCCGAGTGGCGGTACCAGTACTACCCCGGAGCATCGGGAAGAGGCGCCAGGCCTACCCTGAAGCATCAGGTAGGGATAGCAGACCTACCCTGGAAGGTCAGGAAGGGAGGCCGGGTCTAACACCGCGTGCCCGTAGGGACAACAGGTGAACTCCGGCGCATCACAAAGGTTTCCGGTACAACCCCAGAGTACTGCTAGGGGAACCGGTTCTATCCCGGAAGTTCGGGTAGGGACACCGGGCCTAACACGGAGGGTCAGGTGGAAGGGTGGGTCAAATCCCACGCACCTGTAGGAACAGCAGTTGTACCACGGCGTACCGCCTGGAGGTACTGGTACTACCCCAGAGTTCGGATGAGGGTTACGGTTCCTACCCCAAAGTTTCGAGTGGGGGTACCAGTACTACCCCGGAGCGTCGGGAAGGGGCGCCAGGCCTACCCCGGAGCATTCAGGAAGAGATACCAGGCCTACCCTGGAGGGTCAGGAAGCGAGGCCGGGTCTAACACCACGTGCCCATAGGGACAACAGATGAACTCCGGTGCATCACAAAGGTTTCCGGTACAACCCCAGAGTACTGCTAGGGGAACCGGTTCTATCCCGGAACTTCGGGTAGGGACACCGGGCCTAACACGGAGGGTCAGGTAGGAAGGGCGGGTCAAATCCCACGCACCCGTAGGAACAGCAGTTGTACCCTGGAGTACCGGTGGAGGTAGTGGTACTACTCCGGAGTACCGACGAGGTTCACGGGTAATACCCCAGAGTACCAGGTGGAAGTACTGGTACTACCCCGGAGCATCGGGAAGGGGCGCCAGGCCTACCCCGGAGCATCAGGTAGAGATACCAGACCTACCCTGGAAGGTCAGGAAGGGAGGCCGGGTCTAACACCGCGTGCCCGTAGGGACAACAGGTGAACTCCGGCGCATCACAAAGGTTTCCGGTACAACCCCAGAGTACTGCTAGGGGAACCGGTTCTATCCCGGAACTTCGGGTAGGGACACCGGGCCTAACACGGAGGGTCAGGTAGGAAGGGCGGGTCAAATCCCACGCACCCGTAGGAACAGCAGTTGTACCCTGGAGTACCGGTGGAGGTAGTGGTACTACTCCGGAGTACCGACGAGGGTCACGGGTAATACCCCAGAGTACCGGGTGGGGGTACTGGTACTACCCCGGAGCATCGGGAAGGGGCACCAGGCCTACCCCGGAGCATCAGGTAGAGATACCAGACCTACCCTGGAAGGTCAGGAAGGGAGGCCGGGTCTAACACCGCGTGCCCGTAGGGACAACAGGTGAACTCCGGCGCATCACAAAGGTTTCCGGTACAACCCCAGAGTACTGCTAGGGGAACCGGTTCTATCCCGGAAGTTCGGGTAGGGACACCGGGCCTAACACGTAGGGTCAGGTAGGAAGGGCGGGTCAAATCCCACGCACCCGTAGGAACAGCAGTTGTACCCTGGAGTACCGGTGGAGGTAGTGGTACTACTCCGGAGTACCGACGAGGGTCACGGGTAATACCCCAAAGTACCGGGTGGGGGTACTGGTACTACCCCGGAGCGTCGGGAAGGGGCACCAGGACTACCCCGGAGCATCAGGTAGAGGTAACAGGCCTACCTTGGAGGGTCAGGAAGGGAGGCCGGGTCTAACACCGCGTGCCCGTAGGGACAACAGGTGAACTCCGGCGCATCACAAAGGTTTCCGGTACAACCCCAGAGTACTGCTAGGGGAACCGGTTCTATCCCGGAAGTTCGGGTAGGGACACCGGGCCTAACACGTAGGGTCAGGTAGGAAGGGCGGGTCTAATCAAACGCACCCGTAGGAACAGCAGTTGTACCCTGGAGTACCGCCTGGAGGTACTGGTACTACCCCAGAGTTCGGATGAGGTTTACGGTTCCTACCCCAAAGTTCCCAGTGGGGGTACCAGTACTACCCCGGAGCATCGGGAAGGGGCGCCAGGCCTACCTCGGAGCATCAGGTAGAGATACCAGGCCTACCCTGGAGGGTCAGGAAGGGAGGCCGGGTCTAACACCGCGTGCACGTAGGGACAACAGGTGAACTCCGGCGCATCACAAAGGTTTCCGGTACAACCCCAGAGTACTGCTAGGGGAACCGGTTCTATCCCGGAACTTCGGGTAGGGACACCGGGCGTATCATGGAGGGTCAGGTAGGAAGGGCGTGTCAAATCCCACGCACCCGTAGGAACAGCAGTTGTACCCTGGAGTACCGGTGGAGGTAGTGGTACTACTCCGGAGTACCGACGAGGGTCACGGGTAATACCCCAGAGTACCAAGTGGAAGTACTGGTACTACCCCAGAGCGTCGGGAAGGGGCGCCAGGCCTAACCCGGAGCATCAGGTAGAGATACCAGGCCTACCCTGGAGGGTCAGGAAGGGAGGCCGGGTCTAACACCGCGTGCCCGTAGGGACAACAGGTGAACTCCGGCGCATCACAAAGGTTTCCGGTACAACCCCAGAGTACTGCTAGGGGAACCGGTTCTATCCCGGAAGTTCGGGTAGGGACACCGGGCCTAACACGTAGGGTCAGGTAGGAAGGGCGGGTCTAATCAAACGCACCCGTAGGAACAGCAGTTGTACCCTGGAGTACCGCCTGGAGGTACTGGTACTACCCCAGAGTTCGGATGAGGGTTACGGTTCCTACCCCAAAGTTCCCAGTGGGGGTACCAGTACTACCCCGGAGCATCGGGAAGGGGCGCCAGGCCTACCGCGGAGCATTCAGGAAGAGATACCAGGCCTACCCTGGAGGGTCAGGAAGGGAGGCCGGGTCTAACACCGCGTGCCCGTAGGGACAACAGGTGAACTCCGGCGCATCACAAAGGTTTCCGGTACAACCCCAGAGTACTGCTAGGGGAACCGGTTCTATCCCGGAAGTTCGGGTAGGGACACCGGGCCTAACACGGAGGGTCAGGTAGGAAGGGCGGGTCAAATCCCACGCACCCGTAGGAACAGCAGTTGTACCCTGGAGTACCGGTGGAGGTACTGGTACTACTCCGGAGTACCGATGAGCGTCACGGGTCATAGCCTAGAGTACCAGGTGGAAGTACTGGTACTACCCCAGAGCATCGGGAAGGGGCACCAGGCCTACCCCGGAGCATCAGGTAGAGATACCAGGCCTACCCTGGAGGGTCAGGAAGGGAGGCCGGGTCTAACACCGCGTGCCCGTAGGGACAAAAGGTGAACTCCGTCGCATCACAAAGGTTTCCGGTACAACCCCAGAGTACTGCTAGGGGAACCGGTTCTATCCCGGAAGTTCGGGTAGGGACACCGGGAGTATCATGGAGGGTCAGGTAGGAAGGGCGGGTCAAATCCCACGCACCCGTAGGAACAGCAGTTGCACCCTGGAGTACCGGTGGAGGTAGTGGTACTACTCCGGAGTACCGACGAGGGTCACGGGTAATACCCCAGAGTACCAGGTGGAAGTACTGGTACTACCCCGGAGCATCGGGAAGGGGCACCAGGCCTACCCCGGAGCATCAGGTAGAGATACCAGACCTACCCTGGAAGGTCAGGAAGGGAGGCCGGGTCTAACACCGCGTGCCCGTAGGGACAACAGGTGAACTCCGGCGCATCACAAAGGTTTCCGGTACAACCCCAGAGTACTGCTAGGGGAACCGGTTCTATCCCGGAAGTTCGGGTAGGGACACCGGGCCTAACACGGAGGGTCAGGTAGGAAGGGCGGGTCAAATTCCACACACCTGTAGGAACAGCAGTTGTACCACGGCGTACCGCCTGGAGGTACTGGTACTACCCCAGAGTTCGGATGAGGGTTACGGTTCCTACCCCAAAGTTCCCAGTGGGGTACCAGTACTACCCCGGAGCATCGGGAAGGGGCGCCAGGCCTACCTCGGAGCATCAGGTAGAGATACCAGGCCTACCCTGGAGGGTCAGGAAGGGAGGCCGGGTCTAACACCGCGTGCCCGTAGGGACAACAGGTGAACTCCGGCGCATCACAAAGGTTTCCGGTACAACCCCAGAGTACTGCTAGGGGAACCGGTTCTATCCCGGAATGTTGGGTAGGGACACCGGGCCTATCATGGATGGTCAGATGGAAGGGTGGGTCAAATTCCACGCACCTGTAGGAACAGCAGTTGTACCACGGCGTACTGCCTGGAGGTACTGGTACTACCCCAGAGTTCGGATGAGGGTTACGGTTCCTACCCCAAAGTTCCCAGTGAGGTTACCAGTACTACCCCGGAGAATCGGGAAGGGGCGCCAGGCCTACCTCGGAGCATCAGGTAGAGATACCAGGCCTACCCTGGAGGGTCAGGAAGGGAGGCCGGGTCTAACACCGCGTGCCCGTAGGGACAACAGGTGAACTCCGGCGCATCACAAAGGTTTCCGGTACAACCCCAGAGTACTGCTAGGGGAACCGGTTCTATCCCGGAAGTTCGGGTAGGGACACCGGGCCTATCATGGATGGTCAGATGGAAGGGTTGGTCAAATCCCACGCACCTGTAGGAACAGCAGTTGTACCACGGCATACCGCCTGGAGGTACTGGTACTACCCCAGAGTTCGGATGAGGGTTACGGTTCCTACCCCAAAGTTCCGAGTGGCGGTACCAGTACTACCCCGGAGCATCGGGAAGAGGCGCCAGGCCTACCCTGAAGCATCAGGTAGGGATAGCAGACCTACCCTGGAAGGTCAGGAAGGGAGGCCGGGTCTAACACCGCGTGCCCTTAGGGACAACAGGTGAACTCCGGCGCATCACAAAGGTTTCCGGTACAACCCCAGAGTACTGCTAGGGGAACCGGTTCTATCCCGGAAGTTCGGGTAGGGACACCGGGCCTAACACGGAGGGTCAGGTGGAAGGGTGGGTCAAATCCCACGCACCTGTAGGAACAGCAGTTGTACCACGGCGTACCGCCTGGAGGTACTGGTACTACCCCAGAGTTCGGATGAGGGTTACGGTTCCTACCCCAAAGTTTCGAGTGGGGGTACCAGTACTACCCCGGAGCGTCGGGAAGGGGCGCCAGGCCTACCCCGGAGCATTCAGGAAGAGATACCAGGCCTACCCTGGAGGGTCAGGAAGGGAGGCCGGGTCTAACACCGCGTGCCCGTAGGGACAACAGGTGAACTCCGGCGCATCACAAAGGTTTCCGGTACAACCCCAGAGTACTGCTAGGGGAACCGGTTCTATCCCGGAACTTCGGGTAGGGACACCGGGAGTATCATGGAGGGTCAGGTAGGAAGGGCGGGTCAAATCGCACGCACCCGTAGGAACAGCAGTTGTACCCTGGAGTACCGGTGGAGGTAGTGGTACTACTCCGGAGTACCGATGAGGGTCACGGGTAATACCCCAGAGTACCAGGTGGAAGTACTGGTACTACCCCGGAGCATCGGGAAGGGGCACCAGGCCTACCTCGGAGCATCAGGTAGAGATACCAGGCCTACCCTGGAAGGTCAGGAAGGGAGGCCGGGTCTAACACCGCGTGCCCGTAGGGACAACAGGTGAACTCCGGCGCATCACAAAGGTTTCCGGTACAACCCCAGAGTACTGCTAGGGGAACCGGTTCTATCCCGGAACTTCGGGTAGGGACACCGGGCCTAACACGGAGGGTCAGGTAGGAAGGGCGGGCCAAATCCCACGCACCCGTAGGAACAGCAGTTGTATCCTGGAGTACCGGTGGAGGTAGTGGTACTACTCCGGAGTACCGATGAGGGTCACGGGTAACACCCAAGAGTACCGAGTGGAAGTACTGGTACTACCCCGGAGAGTCGGGAAGGGGCGCCAGGCCTACCCTGGAGCATCAGATAGGGATAGCAGACCTACCCAGGAGGGTCAGGAAGGGAGTCCGGGTCTAACACCGCGTGCCCGTAGGGACAACAGGTGTATTCCGGCGCATCACAAAAGTTTCCGGTACAACCCCAGAGTACTGCCAGGGGAACCGGTTCTATCCCGGAAGTTCGGGTAGGGACACCGGGCCTAACACGGAGGGTCAGGTAGGAAGGGCGGGTCAAATCCCACGCACCCGTAGGAACAGCAGTTGTACCCTGGAGTACCGGTGGAGGTAGTGGTACTACTCCAGAGTACCGACGAGGTTCACGGGTAATACCCCAGAGTACCAGCTGGGGGTACCGGTACTACCCCGGAGCGTCGGGAAGGGGCGCCAGGCCTATCCCGGAGCATCAGGTAGAGATACCAGACCTACCCTGGAAGGTCAGGAAGGGAGGCCGGGTCTAACACCGCGTGCCCGTAGGGACAACAGGTGAACTCCGGCGCATCACAAAGGTTTCCGGTACAACCCCAGAGTACTGCTAGGGGAACCGGTTCTATCCCGGAACTTCGGGTAGGGACACCGGGAGTATCATGGAGGGTCAGGTAGGAAGGGCGGGTCAAATCGCACGCACCCGTAGGAACAGCAGTTGTACCCTGGAGTACCGGTGGAGGTAGTGGTACTACTCCGGAGTACCGATGAGGGTCACGGGTAATACCCCAGAGTACCAGGTGGAAGTACTGGTACTACCCCGGAGCATCGGGAAGGGGCACCAGGCCTACCTCGGAGCATCAGGTAGAGATACCAGGCCTACCCTGGAAGGTCAGGAAGGGAGGCCGGGTCTAACACCGCGTGCCCGTAGGGACAACAGGTGAACTCCGGCGCATCACAAAGGTTTCCGGTACAACCCCAGAGTACTGCTAGGGGAACCGGTTCTATCCCGGAACTTCGGGTAGGGACACCGGGCCTAACACGGAGGGTCAGGTAGGAAGGGCGGGCCAAATCCCACGCACCCGTAGGAACAGCAGTTGTATCCTGGAGTACCGGTGGAGGTAGTGGTACTACTCCGGAGTACCGATGAGGGTCACGGGTAATACCCAAGAGTACCGAGTGGAAGTACTGGTACTACCCCGGAGAGTCGGGAAGGGGCGCCAGGCCTACCCTGGAGCATCAGATAGGGATAGCAGACCTACCCAGGAGGGTCAGGAAGGGAGTCCGGGTCTAACACCGCGTGCCCGTAGGGACAACAGGTGTATTCCGGCGCATCACAAAAGTTTCCGGTACAACCCCAGAGTACTGCCAGGGGAACCGGTTCTATCCCGGAAGTTCGGGTAGGGACACCGGGCCTAACACGGAGGGTCAGGTAGGAAGGGCGGGTCAAATCCCACGCACCCGTAGGAACAGCAGTTGTACCCTGGAGTACCGGTGGAGGTAGTGGTACTACTCCAGAGTACCGACGAGGTTCACGGGTAATACCCCAGAGTACCAGGTGGGGGTACCGGTACTACCCCGGAGCGTCGGGAAGGGGCGCCAGGCCTATCCCGGAGCATCAGGTAGAGATACCAGACCTACCCTGGAAGGTCAGGAAGGGAGGCCGGGTCTAACACCGCGTGCCCGTAGGGACAACAGGTGAACTCCGGCGCATCACAAAGGTTTCCGGTACAACCCCAGAGTACTGCTAGGGGAAGCGGTTCTATCCCGGAACTTCGGGTAGGGACACCGGGCCTAACACAGAGGGTCAGGTAGGAAGGGCGGGTCAAATCCCACGCACCCATAGGAACAGCAGTTGTATCCTGGAGTACCGGTGGAGGTAGTGGTACTACTCCGGAGTACCGACGAGGGTCACGGGTAATACCCCAGAGTACCAGGTGGAAGTACTGGTACTACCCCGGAGCGTCGGGAAGGGACACCAGGCCTACCCCGGAGCATCAGGTAGAGATACCAGACCTACCCTGGAGGGTCAGGAAGGGAGGCCGGGTCTAACACCACGTGCCCGTAGGGACAACAGGTGAACTCCGGCGCATCACAAAGGTTTCCGGTACAACCCCAGAGTACTGCTAGGGGAACCGGTTCTATCCCGGAAGTTCGGGTAGGGACACCGGACCTAACACGGAGGGTCAGGTGGAAGGGTGGGTCAAATCCCACGCACCTGTAGGAACAGCAGTTGTACCACAGCGTACCGCCTGGAGGTACTGGTACTACCCCAGAGTTCGGATGAGGGTTACGGTTCCTACCCAAAGTTTCGAGTGGGGGTACCAGTACTAGCCCGGAGCGTCGGGAAGGGGCACCAGGCCAACCCCGGAGCATTCAGGAAGAGATACCAGGCCTACCCTGGAGGGTCAGGAAGGGAGGCCGGGTCTAACACCGCGTGCCCGTAGGGACAACAGGTGAACTCCGGCGCATCACAAAGGTTTCCGGTACAACCCCAGAGTACTGCTAGGGGAACCGGTTCTATCCCGGAACTTCGGGTAGGGACACCGGGCCTAACACGGAGGGTCAGGTAGGAAGGGCGGGTCAAATCCCACGCACCCGTAGGAACAGCAGTTGTACCCTGGAGTACCGGTGGAGGTACTGGTACTACTCCGGAGTACCGATGAGCGTCACGGGTCATAGCCTAGAGTACAAGGTGGAAGTACTGGTACTACCACAGAGCATCGGGAAGGGGCACCAGGCCTACCCCGGAGCATCAGGTAGAGATACCAGGCCTACCCTGGAGGGTCAGGAAGGGAGGCCGGGTCTAACACCGCGTGCCCGTAGGGACAACAGGTGAACTCCGGCGCATCACAAAGGTTTCCGGTACAACCCCAGAGTACTGCTAGGGGAACCGGTTCTATCCCGGAAGTTCGGGTAGGGACACCGGGAGTATCATGGAGGGTCAGGTAGGAAGGGCGGGTCAAATCCCACGCACCCGTAGGAACAGCAGTTGCACCCTGGAGTACCGGTGGAGGTAGTGGTACTACTCCGGAGTACCGACGAGGGTCACGGGTAATACCCCAGAGTACCAGGTGGAAGTACTGGTACTACCCCGGAGCATCGGGAAGGGGCACCAGGCCTACCCCGGAGCATCAGGTAGAGATACCAGACCTACCCTGGAAGGTCAGGAAGGGAGGCCGGGTCTAACACCGCGTGCCCGTAGGGACAACAGGTGAACTCCGGCGCATCACAAAGGTTTCCGGTACAACCCCAGAGTACTGCTAGGGGAACCGGTTCTATCCCGGAAGTTCGGGTAGGGACACCGGGCCTAACACGGAGGGTCAGGTAGGAAGGGCGGGTCAAATCCCACGCACCCGTAGGAACAGCAGTTGTACCCTGGAGTACCGGTGGAGGTAGTGGTACTACTCCGGAGTACCGACGAGGGTCACGGGTAATACCCCAGAGTACCGGGTGGGGGTACTGGTACTACCCCGGAGCATCGGGAAGGGGCACCAGGCCTACCCCGGAGCATCAGGTAGAGATACCAGACCTACCCTGGAAGGTCAGGAAGGGAGGCCGGGTCTAACACCGCGTGCCCGTAGGGACAACAGGTGAACTCCGGCGCATCACAAAGGTTTCCGGTACAACCCCAGAGTACTGCTAGGGGAACCGGTTCTATCCCGGAACTTCGGGTAGGGACACCGGGCCTAACACGTAGGGTCAGGTAGGAAGGGCGGGTCAAATCCCACGCACCCGTAGGAACAGCAGTTGTACCCTGGAGTACCGGTGGAGGTAGTGGTACTACTCCGGAGTACCGACGAGGGTCACGGGTAATACCCCAAAGTACCGGGTGGGGGTACTGGTACTACCCCGGAGCGTCGGGAAGGGGCACCAGGACTACCCCGGAGCATCAGGTAGAGGTAACAGGCCTACCCTGGAGGGTCAGGAAGGGAGGCCGGGTCTAACACCGCGTGCCCGTAGGGACAACAGGTGAACTCCGGCGCATCACAAAGGTTTCCGGTACAACCCCAGAGTACTGCTAGGGGAACCGGTTCTATCCTGGAAGTTCGGGTAGGGACACCGGGCGTATCATGGAGGGTCAGGTAGGAAGGGCGGGTCAAATCGCACGCACCCGTAGGAACAGCAGTTGTACCCTGGAGTACCGGTGGAGGTAGTGGTACTACTCCGGAGTACCGACGAGGGTCACGGGTAATACCCCAGAGTACCAAGTGGAAGTACTGGTACTACCCCAGAGCGTCGGGAAGGGGCGCCAGGCCTAACCCGGAGCATCAGGTAGAGATACCAGGCCTACCCTGGTGGGTCAGGTAGGGAGGCCGGGTCTCACACCCCGTGCCCGTAGGGACAACAGGTGAACTCCGACGCATCACAAAGGTTTCCGGTACAACCCCAGAGTACTGCTAGGGGAACCGGTTCTATCCCGGAACTTCGGGTAGGGACACCGGGCCTATCATGGATGGTCAGGTGGAAGGGTTGGTCAAATCCCACGCACCTGTAGGAACAGCAGTTGTACCACGGCATACCGCCTGGAGGTACTGGTACTACCCCAGCGTTCGGATGAGGGTTACGGTTCCTACCCCAAAGTTCCGAGTGGCGGTACCAGTACTACCCCGGAGCATCGGGAAGAGGCGCCAGGCCTACCCTGAAGCATCAGGTAGGGATAGCAGACCTACCCTGGAAGGTCAGGAAGGGAGGCCGGGTCTAACACCGCGTGCCCGTAGGGACAACAGGTGAACTCCGGCGCATCACAAAGGTTTCCGGTACAACCCCAGAGTACTGCTAGGGGAACCGGTTCTATCCCGGAAGTTCGGGTAGGGACACCGGGCCTAACACGGAGGGTCAGGTGGAAGGGTGGGTCAAATCCCACGCACCTGTAGGAACAGCAGTTGTACCACGGCGTACCGCCTGGAGGTACTGGTACTACCCCAGAGTTCGGATGAGGGTTACGGTTCCTACCCCAAAGTTTCGAGTGGGGGTACCAGTACTACCCCGGAGCGTCGGGAAGGGGCGCCACGCCTACCCCGGCGCATTCAGGAAGAGATACCAGGCCTACCCTGGAGGGTCAGGAAGCGAGGCCGGGTCTAACACCACGTGCCCATAGGGACAACAGGTGAACTCCGGTGCATCACAAAGGTTTCCGGTACAACCCCAGAGTACTGCTAGGGGAACCGGTTCTATCCCGGAAGTTCGGGTAGGGACACCGGGAGTATCATGGAGGGTCAGGTAGGAAGGGCGTGTCAAATCCCACGCACCCGTAGGAACAGCAGTTGTACCCTGGAGTACCGGTGGAGGTAGTGGTACTACTCCGGAGTACCGACGAGGTTCACGGGTAATACCCCAGAGTACCGGGTGGAAGTACTGGTACTACCCCGGAGCGTCGGGAAGGGGCGCCAGGCCTACCCCGGAGCATCAGGTAGAGATACCAGGCCTACCCTGGAGGGTCAGGAAGGGAGGCCGGGTCTCACACCGCGTGCCCGTAGGGACAACAGGTGAACTCCGGCGCATCACAAAGGTTTCCGGTACAACCCCAGAGTACTGCTAGGGGAACCGGTTCTATCCCGGAAGTTCGGGTAGGGACACCGGGCCTAACACGGAGGGTCAGGTAGGAAGGGCGGGTCAAATCCCACGCACCCGTAGGAACAGCAGTTGTACCCTGGAGTACCGGTGGAGGTAGTGGTACTACTCCGGAGTACCGACGAGGGTCACGGGTAATACCCCAAAGTACCGGGTGGGGGTACTGGTACTACCCCGGAGCGTCGGGAAGGGGCACTAGGACTACCCCGGAGCATCAGGTAGAGGTAACAGGCCTACCCTGGAGGGTCAGGAAGGGAGGCCGGGTCTAACACCGCGTGCCCGTAGGGACAACAGGTGAACTCCGGCGCATCACAAAGGTTTCCGGTACAACCCCAGAGTACTGCTAGGGGAACCGGTTCTATCCTGGAAGTTCGGGTAGGGACACCGGGCGTATCATGGAGGGTCAGGTAGGAAGGGCGTGTCAAATCCCACGCACCCGTAGGAACAGCAGTTGTACCCTGGAGTACCGGTGGAGGTAGTGGTACTACTCCGGAGTACCGACGAGGGTCACGGGTAATACCCCAGAGTACCAGGTGGAAGTACTGGTACTACCCCAGAGCGTCGGGAAGGGGCGCCAGGCCTACCCCGGAGCATCAGGTAGAGATACCAGACCTACCCTGGAAGGTCAGGAAGGGAGGCCGGGTCTCACACCGCGTGCCCGTAGGGACAACAGGTGAACTCCGGCGCATCACAAAGGTTTCCGGTACAACCCCAGAGTACTGCTAGGGGAACCGGTTCTATCCCGGAACTTCGGGTAGGGACACCGGGCCTAACACGTAGGGTCAGGTAGGAAGGGCGGGTCTAATCAAACGCACCCGTAGGAACAGCAGTTGTACCCTGGAGTACCGCCTGGAGGTACTGGTACTACCCCAGAGTTCGGATGAGGGTTACGGTTCCTACCCCAAAGTTCCCAGTGGGGGTACCAATACTACCCCGGAGCATCGGGAAGGGGCGCCAGGCCTACCTCGGAGCATCAGGTAGAGATACCAGGCCTACCCTGGAGGGTCAGGAAGGGAGGCCGGGTCTAACACCGCGTGCCCGTAGGGACAACAGGTGAACTCCGGCGCATCACAAAGGTTTCCGGTACAACCCCAGAGTACTGCTAGGGGAACCGGTTCTATCCCGGAAGTTCGGGTAGGGACACCGGGCCTAACATGGAGGGTCAGGTAGGAAGGGCGGGTCAAATCCCACGCACCCGTAGGAACAGCAGTTGCACCCTGGAGTACCGGTGGAGGTAGTGGTACTACTCCGGAGTACCGTCGAGGTTCACGGGTAATACCCCAGAGTACCGGGTGGAAGTACTGGTACTACCCCGGAGCGTCGGGAATGGGCGCCAGGCCTAAACCGGAGCATCAGGTAGAGATACCAGACCTACCCTGGAAGGTCAGGAAGGGAGGCCGGGTCTCACACCGCGTGCCCGTAGGGACAACAGGTGAACTCCAGCGCATCACAAAGGTTTCCGGTACAACCCCAGAGTACTGCTAGGGGAACCGGTTCTATCCCGGAAGTTCGGGTAGGGACACCGGGCCTAACACGGAGGGTCAGGTAGGAAGGGCGGGTCAAATCCCACGCACCCGTAGGAACAGCAGTTGTACCCTGGAGTACCGGTGGAGGTACTGGTACTACTCCGGAGTACCGATGAGCGTCACGGGTCATAGCCTAGAGTACCAGGTGGAAGTACTGGTACTACCCCAGAGCATCGGGAAGGGGCACCAGGCCTACCCCGGAGCATCAGGTAGAGATAACAGGCCTACCCTGGAGGGTCAGGAAGGGAGGCCGGGTCTAACACCGCGTGCCCGTAGGGACAACAGGTGAACTCCGGCGCATCACAAAGGTTTCCGGTACAACCCCAGAGTACTGCTAGGGGAACCGGTTCTATCCCGGAACTTCGGGTAGGGACACCGGGAGTATCATGGAGGGTCAGGTAGGAAGGGCGGGTCAAATCGCACGCACCCGTAGGAACAGCAGTTGTACCCTGGAGTACCGGTGGAGGTAGTGGTACTACTCCGGAGTACCGACGAGGGTCACGGGTAATACCCCAGAGTACCAAGTGGAAGTACTGGTACTACCCCAGAGCGTCGGGAAGGGGCGCCAGGCCTAACCCGGAGCATCAGGTAGAGATACCAGGCCTACCCTGGTGGGTCAGGTAGGGAGGCCGGGTCTCACACCCCGTGCCCGTAGGGACAACAGGTGAACTCCGACGCATCACAAAGGTTTCCGGTACAACCCCAGAGTACTGCTAGGGGAACCGGTTCTATCCCGGAACTTCGGGTAGGGACACCGGGCCTATCATGGATGGTCAGGTGGAAGGGTTGGTCAAATCCCACGCACCTGTAGGAACAGCAGTTGTACCACGGCATACCGCCTGGAGGTACTGGTACTACCCCAGCGTTCGGATGAGGGTTACGGTTCCTACCCCAAAGTTCCGAGTGGCGGTACCAGTACTACCCCGGAGCATCGGGAAGAGGCGCCAGGCCTACCCTGAAGCATCAGGTAGGGATAGCAGACCTACCCTGGAAGGTCAGGAAGGGAGGCCGGGTCTAACACCGCGTGCCCGTAGGGACAACAGGTGAACTCCGGCGCATCACAAAGGTTTCCGGTACAACCCCAGAGTACTGCTAGGGGAACCGGTTCTATCCCGGAAGTTCGGGTAGGGACACCGGGCCTAACACGGAGGGTCAGGTGGAAGGGTGGGTCAAATCCCACGCACCTGTAGGAACAGCAGTTGTACCACGGCGTACCGCCTGGAGGTACTGGTACTACCCCAGAGTTCGGATGAGGGTTACGGTTCCTACCCCAAAGTTTCGAGTGGGGGTACCAGTACTACCCCGGAGCGTCGGGAAGGGGCGCCACGCCTACCCCGGCGCATTCAGGAAGAGATACCAGGCCTACCCTGGAGGGTCAGGAAGCGAGGCCGGGTCTAACACCACGTGCCCATAGGGACAACAGGTGAACTCCGGTGCATCACAAAGGTTTCCGGTACAACCCCAGAGTACTGCTAGGGGAACCGGTTCTATCCCGGAAGTTCGGGTAGGGACACCGGGAGTATCATGGAGGGTCAGGTAGGAAGGGCGTGTCAAATCCCACGCACCCGTAGGAACAGCAGTTGTACCCTGGAGTACCGGTGGAGGTAGTGGTACTACTCCGGAGTACCGACGAGGTTCACGGGTAATACCCCAGAGTACCGGGTGGAAGTACTGGTACTACCCCGGAGCGTCGGGAAGGGGCGCCAGGCCTACCCCGGAGCATCAGGTAGAGATACCAGGCCTACCCTGGAGGGTCAGGAAGGGAGGCCGGGTCTCACACCGCGTGCCCGTAGGGACAACAGGTGAACTCCGGCGCATCACAAAGGTTTCCGGTACAACCCCAGAGTACTGCTAGGGGAACCGGTTCTATCCCGGAAGTTCGGGTAGGGACACCGGGCCTAACACGGAGGGTCAGGTAGGAAGGGCGGGTCAAATCCCACGCACCCGTAGGAACAGCAGTTGTACCCTGGAGTACCGGTGGAGGTAGTGGTACTACTCCGGAGTACCGACGAGGGTCACGGGTAATACCCCAAAGTACCGGGTGGGGGTACTGGTACTACCCCGGAGCGTCGGGAAGGGGCACTAGGACTACCCCGGAGCATCAGGTAGAGGTAACAGGCCTACCCTGGAGGGTCAGGAAGGGAGGCCGGGTCTAACACCGCGTGCCCGTAGGGACAACAGGTGAACTCCGACGCATCACAAAGGTTTCCGGTACAACCCCAGAGTACTGCTAGGGGAACCGGTTCTATCCTGGAAGTTCGGGTAGGGACACCGGGCGTATCATGGAGGGTCAGGTAGGAAGGGCGTGTCAAATCCCACGCACCCGTAGGAACAGCAGTTGTACCCTGGAGTACCGGTGGAGGTAGTGGTACTACTCCGGAGTACCGACGAGGGTCACGGGTAATACCCCAGAGTACCAGGTGGAAGTACTGGTACTACCCCAGAGCGTCGGGAAGGGGCGCCAGGCCTACCCCGGAGCATCAGGTAGAGATACCAGACCTACCCTGGAAGGTCAGGAAGGGAGGCCGGGTCTCACACCGCGTGCCCGTAGGGACAACAGGTGAACTCCGGCGCATCACAAAGGTTTCCGGTACAACCCCAGAGTACTGCTAGGGGAACCGGTTCTATCCCGGAACTTCGGGTAGGGACACCGGGCCTAACACGTAGGGTCAGGTAGGAAGGGCGGGTCTAATCAAACGCACCCGTAGGAACAGCAGTTGTACCCTGGAGTACCGCCTGGAGGTACTGGTACTACCCCAGAGTTCGGATGAGGGTTACGGTTCCTACCCCAAAGTTCCCAGTGGGGGTACCAATACTACCCCGGAGCATCGGGAAGGGGCGCCAGGCCTACCTCGGAGCATCAGGTAGAGATACCAGGCCTACCCTGGAGGGTCAGGAAGGGAGGCCGGGTCTAACACCGCGTGCCCGTAGGGACAACAGGTGAACTCCGGCGCATCACAAAGGTTTCCGGTACAACCCCAGAGTACTGCTAGGGGAACCGGTTCTATCCCGGAAGTTCGGGTAGGGACACCGGGCCTAACATGGAGGGTCAGGTAGGAAGGGCGGGTCAAATCCCACGCACCCGTAGGAACAGCAGTTGCACCCTGGAGTACCGGTGGAGGTAGTGGTACTACTCCGGAGTACCGTCGAGGTTCACGGGTAATACCCCAGAGTACCGGGTGGAAGTACTGGTACTACCCCGGAGCGTCGGGAATGGGCGCCAGGCCTAAACCGGAGCATCAGGTAGAGATACCAGACCTACCCTGGAAGGTCAGGAAGGGAGGCCGGGTCTCACACCGCGTGCCCGTAGGGACAACAGGTGAACTCCAGCGCATCACAAAGGTTTCCGGTACAACCCCAGAGTACTGCTAGGGGAACCGGTTCTATCCCGGAAGTTCGGGTAGGGACACCGGGCCTAACACGGAGGGTCAGGTAGGAAGGGCGGGTCAAATCCCACGCACCCGTAGGAACAGCAGTTGTACCCTGGAGTACCGGTGGAGGTACTGGTACTACTCCGGAGTACCGATGAGCGTCACGGGTCATAGCCTAGAGTACCAGGTGGAAGTACTGGTACTACCCCAGAGCATCGGGAAGGGGCACCAGGCCTACCCCGGAGCATCAGGTAGAGATAACAGGCCTACCCTGGAGGGTCAGGAAGGGAGGCCGGGTCTAACACCGCGTGCCCGTAGGGACAACAGGTGAACTCCGGCGCATCACAAAGGTTTCCGGTACAACCCCAGAGTACTGCTAGGGGAACCGGTTCTATCCCGGAACTTCGGGTAGGGACACCGGGAGTATCATGGAGGGTCAGGTAGGAAGGGCGGGTCAAATCCCACGCACCCGTAGGAACAGCAGTTGCACCCTGGAGTACCGGTGGAGGTAGTGGTACTACTCCGGAGTACCGACGAGGGTCACGGGTAATACCCCGGAGTACCGGGTGGAAGTACTGGTACTACCCCGGAGCATCGGGAAGGGGCACCAGGCCTACCTCGGAGCATCAGGTAGAGATACCAGGCCTACCCTGGAGGGTCAGGAAGGGAGGCCGGGTCTAACACCGCGTGCCCGTAGGGACAACAGGTGAACTCCGGCGCATCACAAAGGTTTCTGGTACAACCCCAGAGTACTGCTAGGGGAACCGGTTCAATCCCGGAACTTCGGGTAGGGACACCGGGCCTAACACGGAGGGTCAGGTAGGAAGGGCGGGTCAAATCCCACGCACCCGTAGGAACAGCAGTTGTACCCTGGAGTACCGGTGGAGGTAGTGGTACTACTCCGGAGTACCGTCGAGGTTCACGGGTAATACCCCAGAGTACCGGGTGGAAGTACTGGTACTACCCCGTAGCGTCGGGAAGGGGTGCCAGGCCTACCCCGGAGCATCAGGTAGAGATACCAAGCCTACCCTGGAGGGTCAGGTAGGGAGGCCGGGTCTCACACCCCGTGCCCGTAGGGACAACAGGTGAACTCCGACGCATCACAAAGGTTTCCGGTACAACCCCAGAGTACTGCTAGGGGAACCGGTTCTATCCCGGAAGTTCGGGTAGGGACACCGGGCCTATCATGGATGGTCAGGTGGAAGGGTTGGTCAAATCCCACGCACCTGTAGGAACAGCAGTTGTACCACGGCATACCGCCTGGAGGTACTGGTACTACCCCAGCGTTCGGATGAGGGTTACGGTTCCTACCCCAAAGTTCCGAGTGGCGGTACCAGTACTACCCCGGAGCATCGGGAAGAGGCGCCAGGCCTACCCTGAAGCATCAGGTAGGGATAGCAGACCTACCCTGGAAGGTCAGGAAGGGAGGCCGGGTCTAACACCGCGTGCCCATAGGGACAACAGGTGAACTCCGGCGCATCACAAAGGTTTCCGGTACAACCCCAGAGTACTGCTAGGGGAACCGGTTCTATCCCGGAAGTTCGGGTAGGGACACCGGGAGTATCATGGAGGGTCAGGTAGGAAGGGCGGGTCAAATCGCACGCACCCGTAGGAACAGCAGTTGTACCCTGGAGTACCGGTGGAGGTAGTGGTACTACTCCGGAGTACCGATGAGGGTCACGGGTAATACCCCGGAGTACCGGGTGGAAGTACTGGTACTACCCCGGAGCGTCGGGAAGGGGCACCAGGCCTACCTCGGAGCATCAGGTAGAGATACCAGGCCTACCCTGGAGGGTCAGGAAGGGAGGCCGGGTCTAACACCGCGTGCCCGTAGGGACAACAGGTGAACTCCGGCGCATCACAAAGGTTTCCGGTACAACCCCAGAGTACTGCTAGGGGAACCGGTTCTATCCCGGAATGTTGGGTAGGGACACCGGGCCTAACACGGAGGGTCAGGTAGGAATGGCGGGTCAAATTCCACGCACCCGTAGGAACAGCAGTTGTACCACGGCGTACCGCCTGGAGGTACTGGTACTACCCCAGAGTTCAGATGAGGGTTACGGTTCCTACCCCAAAGTTCCCAGTGGGGGTACCAGTACTACCCCGGAGCATCGGGAAGGGGCGCCAGGCCTACCTCGGAGCATCAGGTAGAGATACCAGGCCTAGCCTGGAGGGTCAGAAAGGGAGGCCGGGTCTAACACCGCGTGCCCGTAGGGACAACAGGTGAACTCCGGCGCATCACAAAGGTTTCCGGTACAACCCCAGAGTACTGCTAGGGGAACCGGTTCTATCCCGGAATGTTGGGTAGGGACACCGGGCCTATCATGGATGGTCAGATGGAAGGGTGGGTCAAATTCCACGCACCTGTAGGAACAGCAGTTGTACCACGGCGTACTGCCTGGAGGTACTGGTACTACCCCAGAGTTCAGATGAGGGTTACGGTTCCTACCCCAAAGTTCCCAGTGAGGTTACCAGTACTACCCCGGAGCATCGGGAAGGGGCGCCAGGCCTACCTCGGAGCATCAGGTAGAGATACCAGGCCTACCCTGGAGGGTCAGGAAGGGAGGCCGGGTCTAACACCGCGTGCCCGTAGGGACAACAGGTGAACTCCGGCGCATCACAAAGGTTTCCGGTACAACCCCAGAGTACTGCTAGGGGAACCGGTTCTATCCCGGAAGTTCGGGTAGGGACACCGGGCCTAACACGGAGGGTCAGGTAGGAAGGGCGGGTCAAATCCCACGCACCCGTAGGAACAGCAGTTGTACCCTGGAGTACCGGTGGAGGTAGTGGTACTACTCCGGAGTACCGTCGAGGTTCACGGGTAATACCCCAGAGTACCGGGTGGAAGTACTGGTACTACCCCGTAGCGTCGGGAAGGGGTGCCAGGCCTACCCCGGAGCATCAGGTAGAGATACCAGGCCTACCCTGGTGGGTCAGGTAGGGAGGCCGGGTCTCACACCCCGTGCCCGTAGGGACAACAGGTGAACTCCGACGCATCACAAAGGTTTCCGGTACAACCCCAGAGTACTGCTAGGGGAACCGGTTCTATCCCGGAATGTTGGGTAGGGACACCGGGCGTATCATGGAGGGTCAGGTAGGAAGGGCGTGTCAAATCCCACGCACCTGTAGGAACAGCAGTTGTACCACGGCATACCGCCTGGAGGTACTGGTACTACCCCAGCGTTCGGATGAGGGTTACGGTTCCTACCCCAAAGTTCCGAGTGGCGGTACCAGTACTACCCCGGAGCATCGGGAAGAGGCGCCAGGCCTACCCTGAAGCATCAGGTAGGGATAGCAGACCTACCCTGGAAGGTCAGGAAGGGAGGCTGGGTCTAACACCGCGTGCCCGTAGGGACAACAGGTGAACTCCGGCGCATCACAAAGGTTTCCGGTACAACCCCAGAGTACTGCTAGGGGAACCGGTTCTATCCCGGAAGTTCGGGTAGGGACACCGGGCCTAACACGGAGGGTCAGGTGGAAGGGTGGGTCAAATCCCACGCACCTGTAGGAACAGCAGTTGTACCACGGCGTACCGCCTGGAGGTACTGGTACTACCCCAGAGTTCGGATGAGGGTTACGGTTCCTACCCCAAAGTTTCGAGTGGGGGTACCAGTACTACCCCGGAGCGTCGGGAAGGGGCGCCAGGCCTACCCCGGAGCATTCAGGAAGAGATACCAGGCCTACCCTGGAGGGTCAGGAAGCGAGGCCGGGTCTAACACCACGTGCCCATAGGGACAACAGGTGAACTCCGGTGCATCACAAAGGTTTCCGGTACAACCCCAGAGTACTGCTAGGGGAACCGGTTCTATCCCGGAACTTCGGGTAGGGACACCGGGAGTATCATGGAGGGTCAGGTAGGAAGGGCGTGTCAAATCCCACGCACCCGTAGGAACAGCAGTTGTACCCTGGAGTACCGGTGGAGGTAGTGGTACTACTCCGGAGTACCGACAAGGGTCACGGGTAATACCCCAGAGTACCAGGTGGAAGTACTGGTACTACCCCGGAGCGTCGGGAAGGGGCGCCAGGCCTACCCCGGAGCATCAGGTAGAGATACCAGACCTACCCTGGAAGGTCAGGAAGGGAGGCCGGGTCTCACACCGCGTGCCCGTAGGGACAACAGGTGAACTCCGGCGCATCACAAAGGTTTCCGGTACAACCCCAGAGTACTGCTAGGGGAACCGGTTCTATCCCGGAACTTCGGGTAGGGACACCGGGCCTAACACGGAGGGTCAGGTAGGAAGGGCGGGTCAAATCCCACGCACCCGTAGGAACAGCAGTTGTACCCTGGAGTACCGGTGGAGGTAGTGGTACTACTCCGGAGTACCGTCGAGGTTCACGGGTAATACCCCAGAGTAACGGGTGGAAGTACTGGTACTACCCCGTAGCGTCGGGAAGGGGTGCCAGGCGTACCCCGGAGCATCAGGTAGAGATACCAGGCCTACCCTGGTGGGTCAGGTAGGGAGGCCGGGTCTCACACCCCGTGCCCGTAGGGACAACAGGTGAACTCCGACGCATCACAAAGGTTTCCGGTACAACCCCAGAGTACTGCTAGGGGAACCGGTTCTATCCCGGAATGTTGGGTAGGGACACCGGGCCTATCATGGATGGTCAGGTGGAAGGGTTGGTCAAATCCCACGCACCTGTAGGAACAGCAGTTGTACCACGGCATACCGCCTGGAGGTACTGGTACTACCCCAGCGTTCGGATGAGGGTTACGGTTCCTACCCCAAAGTTCCGAGTGGCGGTACCAGTACTACCCCGGAGCATCGGGAAGAGGCGCCAGACCTACCCTGAAGCATCAGGTAGGGATAGCAGACCTACCCTGGAAGGTCAGGAAGGGAGGCCGGGTCTAACACCGCGTGCCCGTAGGGACAACAGGTGAACTCCGGCGCATCACAAAGGTTTCCGGTACAACCCCAGAGTACTGCTAGGGGAACCGGTTCTATCCCGGAAGTTCGGGTAGGGACACCGGGCCTAACACGGAGGGTCAGGTAGGAAGGGCGGGTCAATTCCCACGCACCCGTAGGAACAGCAGTTGTACCCTGGAGTACCGGTGGAGGTAGTGGTAATACTCCGGAGTACCGACGAGGGTCACGGGTAATACCCCAGAGTACCGGGTGGAAGTACTGGTACTACCCCGTAGCGTCGGGAAGGGGTGCCAGGCCTACCCCGGAGCATCAGGTAGAGATACCAGGCCTACCCTGGTGGGTCAGGTAGGGAGGCCGGGTCTCACACCCCGTGCCCGTAGGGACAACAGGTGAACTCCGACGCATCACAAAGGTTTCCGGTACAACCCCAGAGTACTGCTAGGGGAACCGGTTCTATCCCGGAATGTTGGGTAGGGACACCGGGCGTATCATGGAGGGTCAGGTAGGAAGGGCGTGTCAAATCCCACGCACCTGTAGGAACAGCAGTTGTACCACGGCATACCGCCTGGAGGTACTGGTACTACCCCAGCGTTCGGATGAGGGTTACGGTTCCTACCCCAAAGTTCCGAGTGGCGGTACCAGTACTACCCCGGAGCATCGGGAAGAGGCGCCAGGCCTACCCTGAAGCATCAGGTAGGGATAGCAGACCTACCCTGGAAGGTCAGGAAGGGAGGCCGGGTCTAACACCGCGTGCCCGTAGGGACAACAGGTGAACTCCGGCGCATCACAAAGGTTTCCGGTACAACCCCAGAGTACTGCTAGGGGAACCGGTTCTATCCCGGAAGTTCGGGTAGGGACACCGGGCCTAACACGGAGGGTCAGGTGGAAGGGTGGGTCAAATCCCACGCACCTGTAGGAACAGCAGTTGTACCACGGCGTACCGCCTGGAGGTACTGGTACTACCCCAGAGTTCGGATGAGGGTTACGGTTCCTACCCCAAAGTTTCGAGTGGGGGTACCAGTACTACCCCGGAGCGTCGGGAAGGGGCGCCAGGCCTACCCCGGAGCATTCAGGAAGAGATACCAGGCCTACCCTGGAGGGTCAGGAAGCGAGGCCGGGTCTAACACCACGTGCCCATAGGGACAACAGGTGAACTCCGGTGCATCACAAAGGTTTCCGGTACAACCCCAGAGTACTGCTAGGGGAACCGGTTCTATCCCGGAACTTCGGGTAGGGACACCGGGCCTAACACGGAGGGTCAGGTAGGAAGGGCGTGTCAAATCCCACGCACCCGTAGGAACAGCAGTTGTACCCTGGAGTACCGGTGGAGGTAGTGGTACTACTCCGGAGTACCGACGAGGGTCACGGGTAATACCCCAGAGTACCAGGTGGAAGTACTGGTACTACCCCGGAGCGTCGGGAAGGGGCGCCAGGCCTACCCCGGAGCATCAGGTAGAGATACCAGACCTACCCTGGAAGGTCAGGAAGGGAGGCCGGGTCTCACACCGCGTGCCCGTAGGGACAACAGGTGAACTCCGGCGCATCACAAAGGTTTCCGGTACAACCCCAGAGTACTGCTAGGGGAACCGGTTCTATCCCGGAACTTCGGGTAGGGACACCGGGCCTAACACGTAGGGTCAGGTAGGAAGGGCGGGTCTAATCAAACGCACCCGTAGGAACAGCAGTTGTACCCTGGAGTACCGCCTGGAGGTACTGGTACTACCCCAGAGTTCGGATGAGGGTTACGGTTCCTACCCCAAAGTTCCCAGTGGGGGTACCAATACTACCCCGGAGCATCGGGAAGGGGCGCCAGGCCTACCTCGGAGCATCAGGTAGAGATACCAGGCCTACCCTGGAGGGTCAGGAAGGGAGGCCGGGTCTAACACCGCGTGCCCGTAGGGACAACAGGTGAACTCCGGCGCATCACAAAGGTTTCCGGTACAACCCCAGAGTACTGCTAGGGGAACCGGTTCTATCCCGGAAGTTCGGGTAGGGACACCGGGCCTAACATGGAGGGTCAGGTAGGAAGGGCGGGTCAAATCCCACGCACCCGTAGGAACAGCAGTTGCACCCTGGAGTACCGGTGGAGGTAGTGGTACTACTCCGGAGTACCGTCGAGGTTCACGGGTAATACCCCAGAGTACCGGGTGGAAGTACTGGTACTACCCCGGAGCGTCGGGAATGGGCGCCAGGCCTAAACCGGAGCATCAGGTAGAGATACCAGACCTACCCTGGAAGGTCAGGAAGGGAGGCCGGGTCTCACACCGCGTGCCCGTAGGGACAACAGGTGAACTCCAGCGCATCACAAAGGTTTCCGGTACAACCCCAGAGTACTGCTAGGGGAACCGGTTCTATCCCGGAACTTCGGGTAGGGACACCGGGCCTAACACGGAGGGTCAGGTAGGAAGGGCGGGTCAAATCCCACGCACCCGTAGGAACAGCAGTTGTACCCTGGAGTACCGGTGGAGGTACTGGTACTACTCCGGAGTACCGATGAGCGTCACGGGTCATAGCCTAGAGTACCAGGTGGAAGTACTGGTACTACCCCAGAGCATCGGGAAGGGGCACCAGGCCTACCCCGGAGCATCAGGTAGAGATAACAGGCCTACCCTGGAGGGTCAGGAAGGGAGGCCGGGTCTAACACCGCGTGCCCGTAGGGACAACAGGTGAACTCCGGCGCATCACAAAGGTTTCCGGTACAACCCCAGAGTACTGCTAGGGGAACCGGTTCTATCCCGGAACTTCGGGTAGGGACACCGGGAGTATCATGGAGGGTCAGGTAGGAAGGGCGGGTCAAATCCCACGCACCCGTAGGAACAGCAGTTGCACCCTGGAGTACCGGTGGAGGTAGTGGTACTACTCCGGAGTACCGACGAGGGTCACGGGTAATACCCCAGAGTACCAGGTGGAAGTACTGGTACTACCCCGGAGCATCGGGAAGGGGCACCAGGCCTACCCCGGAGCATCAGGTAGAGATACCAGACCTACCCTGGAAGGTCAGGAAGGGAGGCCGGGTCTAACACCGCGTGCCCGTAGGGACAACAGGTGAACTCCGGCGCATCACAAAGGTTTCCGGTACAACCCCAGAGTACTGCTAGGGGAACCGGTTCTATCCCGGAATGTTGGGTAGGGACACCGGGCCTATCATGGATGGTCAGGTGGAAGGGTTGGTCAAATCCCACGCACCTGTAGGAACAGCAGTTGTACCACGGCATACCGCCTGGAGGTACTGGTACTACCCCAGCGTTCGGATGAGGGTTACGGTTCCTACCCCAAAGTTCCGAGTGGCGGTACCAGTACTACCCCGGAGCATTGGGAAGAGGCGCCAGACCTACCCTGAAGCATCAGGTAGGGATAGCAGACCTACCCTGGAAGGTCAGGAAGGGAGGCCGGGTCTAACACCGCGTGCCCGTAGGGACAACAGGTGAACTCCGGCGCATCACAAAGGTTTCCGGTACAACCCCAGAGTACTGCTAGGGGAACCGGTTCTATCCCGGAACTTCGGGTAGGGACACCGGGCGTATCATGGAGGGTCAGGTAGGAAGGGCGTGTCAAATCCCACGCACCCGTAGGAACAGCAGTTGTACCCTGGAGTACCGGTGGAGGTAGTGGTACTACTCCGGAGTACCGACGAGGGTCACGGGTAATACCCCAGAGTACCAGGTGGAAGTACTGGTACTACCCCGGAGCGTCGGGAAGGGGTGCCAGGCCTACCCCGGAGCATCAGGTAGAGATACCAGACCTACCCTGGAAGGTCAGGAAGGGAGGCCGGGTCTCAAACCGCGTGCCCGTAGGGACAACAGGTGAACTCCGGCGCATCACAAAGGTTTCCGGTACAACCCCAGAGTACTGCTAGGGGAACCGGTTCAATCCCGGAACTTCGGGTAGGGACACCGGGCCTAACACGGAGGGTCAGGTAGGAAGGGCAGGTCAAATCCCACGCACCCGTAGGAACAGCAGTTGTACCCTGGAGTACCGGTGGAGGTAGTGGTACTACTCCGGAGTACCGTCGAGGTTCACGGGTAATACCCCAGAGTACCGGGTGGAAGTACTGGTACTACCCCGTAGCGTCGGGAAGGGGTGCCAGGCCTACCCCGGAGCATCAGGTAGAGATACCAAGCCTACCCTGGAGGGTCAGGTAGGGAGGCCGGGTCTCACACCCCGTGCCCGTAGGGACAACAGGTGAACTCCGACGCATCACAAAGGTTTCCGGTACAACCCCAGAGTACTGCTAGGGGAACCGGTTCTATCCCGGAATGTTGGGTAGGGACACCGGGCCTATCATGGATGGTCAGGTGGAAGGGTTGGTCAAATCCCACGCACCTGTAGGAACAGCAGTTGTACCACGGCATACCGCCTGGAGGTACTGGTACTACCCCAGCGTTCGGATGAGGGTTACGGTTCCTACCCCAAAGTTCCGAGTGGCGGTACCAGTACTACCCCGGAGCATCGGGAAGAGGCGCCAGGCCTACCCTGAAGCATCAGGTAGGGATAGCAGACCTACCCTGGAAGGTCAGGAAGGGAGGCCGGGTCTAACACCGCGTGCCCGTAGGGACAACAGGTGAACTCCGGCGCATCACAAAGGTTTCCGGTACAACCCCAGAGTACTGCTAGGGGAACCGGTTCTATCCCGGAAGTTCGGGTAGGGACACCGGGCCTAACACGGAGGGTCAGGTGGAAGGGTGGGTCAAATCCCACGCACCTGTAGGAACAGCAGTTGTACCACGGCGTACCGCCTGGAGGTACTGGTACTACCCCAGAGTTCGGATGAGGGTTACGGTTCCTACCCCAAAGTTTCGAGTGGGGGTACCAGTACTACCCCGGAGCGTCGGGAAGGGGCGCCACGCCTACCCCGGAGCATTCAGGAAGAGATACCAGGCCTACCCTGGAGGGTCAGGAAGGGAGGCCGGGTCTAACACCGCGTGCCCATAGGGACAACAGGTGAATTCCGGTGCATCACAAAGGTTTCCGGTACAACCCCAGAGTACTGCTAGGGGAACCGGTTCTATCCCGGAACTTCGGGTAGGGACACCGGGAGTATCATGGAGGGTCAGGTAGGAAGGGCGGGTCAAATCGCACGCACCCGTAGGAACAGCAGTTGTACCCTGGAGTACCGGTGGAGGTAGTGGTACTACTCCGGAGTACCGATGAGGGTCACGGGTAATACCCCGGAGTACCGGGTGGAAGTACTGGTACTACCCCGGAGCATCGGGAAGGGGCACCAGGCCTACCTCGGAGCATCAGGTAGAGATACCAGGCCTACCCTGGAGGGTCAGGAAGGGAGGCCGGGTCTAACACCGCGTGCCCGTAGGGACAACAGGTGAACTCCGGCGCATCACAAAGGTTTCCGGTACAACCCCAGAGTACTGCTAGGGGAACCGGTTCTATCCCGGAAGTTCGGGTAGGGACACCGGGCCTAACACGGAGGGTCAGGTAGGAAGGGCGGGTCAAATCCCACGCACCCGTAGGAACAGCAGTTGTACCCTGGAGTACCGGTGGAGGTAGTGGTACTACTCCGGAGTACCGTCGAGGTTCACGGGTAATACCCCAGAGTACCGGGTGGAAGTACTGGTACTACCCCGTAGCGTCGGGAAGGGGTGCCAGGCCTACCCCGGAGCATCAGGTAGAGATACCAGGCCTACCCTGGTGGGTCAGGTAGGGAGGCCGGGTCTCACACCCCGTGCCCGTAGGGACAACAGGTGAACTCCGACGCATCACAAAGGTTTCCGGTACAACCCCAGAGTACTGCTAGGGGAACCGGTTCTATCCCGGAATGTTGGGTAGGGACACCGGGCGTATCATGGAGGGTCAGGTAGGAAGGGCGTGTCAAATCCCACGCACCTGTAGGAACAGCAGTTGTACCACGGCATACCGCCTGGAGGTACTGGTACTACCCCAGCGTTCGGATGAGGGTTACGGTTCCTACCCCAAAGTTCCGAGTGGCGGTACCAGTACTACCCCGGAGCATCGGGAAGAGGCGCCAGGCCTACCCTGAAGCATCAGGTAGGGATAGCAGACCTACCCAGGAGGGTCAGGAAGGGAGGCCGGGTCTAACACCGCGTGCCCGTAGGGACAACAGGTGAACTCCGGCGCATCACAAAGGTTTCCGGTACAACCCCAGAGTACTGCTAGGGGAACCGGTTCTATCCCGGAAGTTCGGGTAGGGACACCGGGCCTAACACGGAGGGTCAGGTGGAAGGGTGGGTCAAATCCCACGCACCTGTAGGAACAGCAGTTGTACCACGGCGTACCGCCTGGAGGTACTGGTACTACCCCAGAGTTCGGATGAGGGTTACGGTTCCTACCCCAAAGTTTCGAGTGGGGGTACCAGTACTACCCCGGAGCGTCGGGAAGGGGCGCCAGGCCTACCCCGGAGCATTCAGGAAGAGATACCAGGCCTACCCTGGAGGGTCAGGAAGCGAGGCCGGGTCTAACACCACGTGCCCATAGGGACAACAGGTGAACTCCGGTGCATCACAAAGGTTTCCGGTACAACCCCAGAGTACTGCTAGGGGAACCGGTTCTATCCCGGAACTTCGGGTAGGGACACCGGGAGTATCATGGAGGGTCAGGTAGGAAGGGCGTGTCAAATCCCACGCACCCGTAGGAACAGCAGTTGTACCCTGGAGTACCGGTGGAGGTAGTGGTACTCCTCCGGAGTACCGACGAGGGTCACGGGTAATACCCCAGAGTACCAGGTGGAAGTACTGGTACTACCCCGGAGCGTCGGGAAGGGGCGCCAGGCCTACCCCGGAGCATCAGGTAGAGATACCAGACCTACCCTGGAAGGTCAGGAAGGGAGGCCGGGTCTCACACCGCGTGCCCGTAGGGACAACAGGTGAACTCCGGCGCATCACAAAGGTTTCCGGTACAACCCCAGAGTACTGCTAGGGGAACCGGTTCTATCCCGGAACTTCGGGTAGGGACACCGGGCCTAACACGGAGGGTCAGGTAGGAAGGGCGGGTCAAATCCCACGCACCCGTAGGAACAGCAGTTGTACCCTGGAGTACCGGTGGAGGTAGTGGTACTACTCCGGAGTACCGTCGAGGTTCACGGGTAATACCCCAGAGTAACGGGTGGAAGTACTGGTACTACCCCGTAGCGTCGGGAAGGGGTGCCAGGCCTACCCCGGAGCATCAGGTAGAGATACCAGGCCTACCCTGGTGGGTCAGGTAGGGAGGCCGGGTCTCACACCCCGTGCCCGTAGGGACAACAGGTGAACTCCGACGCATCACAAAGGTTTCCGGTACAACCCCAGAGTACTGCTAGGGGAACCGGTTCTATCCCGGAATGTTGGGTAGGGACACCGGGCCTATCATGGATGGTCAGGTGGAAGGGTTGGTCAAATCCCACGCACCTGTAGGAACAGCAGTTGTACCACGGCATACCGCCTGGAGGTACTGGTACTACCCCAGCGTTCGGATGAGGGTTACGGTTCCTACCCCAAAGTTCCGAGTGGCGGTACCAGTACTACCCCGGAGCATCGGGAAGAGGCGCCAGACCTACCCTGAAGCATCAGGTAGGGATAGCAGACCTACCCTGCAAGGTCAGGAAGGGAGGCCGGGTCTAACACCGCGTGCCCGTAGGGACAACAGGTGAACTCCGGCGCATCACAAAGGTTTCCGGTACAACCCCAGAGTACTGCTAGGGGAACCGGTTCTATCCCGGAAGTTCGGGTAGGGACACCGGGCCTAACACGGAGGGTCAGGTAGGAAGGGCGGGTCAAATCCCACGCACCCATAGGAACAGCAGTTGTACCCTGGAGTACCGGTGGAGGTAGTGGTACTACTCCGGAGTACCGATGAGGGTCACGGGTAATACCCCAGAGTACCAGGTGGAAGTACTGGTACTACCCCGGAGCGTCGGGAAGGGGTGCCAGGCCTACCCCGGAGCATCAGGTAGAGATACCAGACCTACCCTGGAAGGTCAGGAAGGGAGGCCGGGTCTCACACCGCGTGCCCGTAGGGACAACAGGTGAACTCCGGCGCATCACAAAGGTTTCCGGTACAACCCCAGAGTACTGCTAGGGGAACCGGTTCTATCCCGGAAGTTCGGGTAGGGACACCGGGCCTAACACGGAGGGTCAGGTAGGAAGGGCGGGTCAAATCCCACGCACCCGTAGGAACAGCAGTTGTACCCTGGAGTACCGGTGGAGGTAGTGGTACTACTCCGGAGTACCGACGAGGTTCACGGGTAATACCCCAGAGTAACGGGTGGAAGTACTGGTACTACCCCGGAGCGTCGGGAAGGGGCGCCAGGCCTACCCCGGAGCATTCAGGAAGAGATACCAGGCCTACCCTGGAAGGTCAGGAAGGGAGGCCGGGTCTCAAACCGCGTGCCCGTAGGGACAACAGGTGAACTCCGGCGCATCACAAAGGTTTCCGGTACAACCCCAGAGTACTGCTAGGGGAACCGGTTCAATCCCGGAACTTCGGGTAGGGACACCGGGCCTAACACGGAGGGTCAGGTAGGAAGGGCAGGTCAAATCCCACGCACCCGTAGGAACAGCAGTTGTACCCTGGAGTACCGGTGGAGGTAGTGGTACTACTCCAGAGTACCGTCGAGGTTCACGGGTAATACCCCAGAGTACCGGGTGGAAGTACTGGTACTACCCCGTAGCGTCGGGAAGGGGTGCCAGGCCTACCCCGGAGCATCAGGTAGAGATACCAGGCCTACCCTGGTGGGTCAGGTAGGGAGGCCGGGTCTCACACCCCATGCCCGTAGGGACAACAGGTGAACTCCGACGCATCACAAAGGTTTCCGGTACAACCCCAGAGTACTGCTAGGGGAACCGGTTCTATCCCGGAATGTTGGGTAGGGACACCGGGCCTATCATGGATGGTCAGGTGGAAGGGTTGGTCAAATCCCACGCACCTGTAGGAACAGCAGTTGTACCACGGCATACCGCCTGGAGGTACTGGTACTACCCCAGCGTTCGGATGAGGGTTACGGTTCCTACCCCAAAGTTCCGAGTGGCGGTACCAGTACTACCCCGGAGCATCGGGAAGAGGCGCCAGGCCTACCCTGAAGCATCAGGTAGGGATAGCAGACCTACCCTGGAAGGTCAGGAAGGGAGGCCGGGTCTAACACCGCGTGCCCGTAGGGACAACAGGTGAACTCCGGCGCATCACAAAGGTTTCCGGTACAACCCCAGAGTACTGCTAGGGGAACCGGTTCTATCCCGGAAGTTCGGGTAGGGACACCGGGCCTAACACGGAGGGTCAGGTGGAAGGGTGGGTCAAATCCCACGCACCTGTAGGAACAGCAGTTGTACCACGGCGTACCGCCTGGAGGTACTGGTACTACCCCAGAGTTCGGATGAGGGTTACGGTTCCTACCCCAAAGTTTCGAGTGGGGGTACCAGTACTACCCCGGAGCGTCGGGAAGGGGCGCCACGCCTACCCCGGAGCATTCAGGAAGAGATACCAGGCCTACCCTGGAGGGTCAGGAAGGGAGGCCGGGTCTAACACCGCGTGCCCATAGGGACAACAGGTGAATTCCGGTGCATCACAAAGGTTTCCGGTACAACCCCAGAGTACTGCTAGGGGAACCGGTTCTATCCCGGAACTTCGGGTAGGGACACCGGGCCTAACACGGAGGGTCAGGTAGGAAGGGCGGGTCAAATCGCACGCACCCGTAGGAACAGCAGTTGTACCCTGGAGTACCGGTGGAGGTAGTGGTACTACTCCGGAGTACCGATGAGGGTCACGGGTAATACCCCAGAGTACCAGGTGGAAGTACTGGTACTACCCCGGAGCATCGGGATGGGGCACCAGGCCTACCTCGGAGCATCAGGTAGAGATACCAGGCCTACCCTGGAAGGTCAGGAAGGGAGGCCGGGTCTAACACCGCGTGCCCGTAGGGACAACAGGTGAACTCCGGCGCATCACAAAGGTTTCCGGTACAACCCCAGAGTACTGCTAGGGGAACCGGTTCTATCCCGGAACTTCGGGTAGGGACACCGGGCCTAACACGGAGGGTCAGGTAGGAAGGGCGGGTCAAATCCCACGCACCCGTAGGAACAGCAGTTGTACCCTGGAGTACCGGTGGAGGTAGTGGTACTACTCCGGAGTACCGACGAGGGTCACGGGTAATACCCCAGAGTACCGGGTGGGGGTACTGGTACTACCCCGGAGCGTCGGGAAGGGGCGCCAGGCCTACCCCGGAGCATCAGGTAGAGATACCAGGCCTACCCTGGAGGGTCAGGAAGGGAGGCCGGGTCTCAAACCGCGTGCGCGTAGGGATAACAGGTGAACTCCGGCGCATCACAAAGGTTTCCGGTACAACCCCAGAGTACTGCTAGGGGAACCGGTTCTATCCCGGAACTTCGGGTAGGGACACCGGGCCTAACACGGAGGGTCAGGTAGGAAGGGCGGGCCAAATCCCACGCACCCGTAGGAACAGCAGTTGTATCCTGGAGTACCGGTGGAGGTAGTGGTACTACTCCGGAGTACCGACGAGGTTCACGGGTAATACCCCAGAGTACCGAGTGGAAGTACTGGTACTACCCCGGAGAGTCGGGAAGGGGCGCCAGGCCTACCCTGGAGCATCAGGTAGGGATAGCAGACCTACCCAGGAGGGTCAGGAAGGGAGTCCGGGTCTAACACCGCGTGCCCGTAGGGACAACAGGTGTATTCCGGCGCATCACAAAAGTTTCCGGTACAACCCCAGAGTACTGCTAGGGGAACCGGTTCTATCCCGGAAGTTCAGGTAGGGACACCGGGCCTAACACGGAGGGTCAGGTGGAAGGGTGGGTCAAATCCCACGCACCTGTAGGAACAGCAGTTGTACCACGGCGTACCGCCTGGAGGTACTGGTACTACCCCAGAGTTCGGATGAGGGTTACGGTTCCTACCCCAAAGTTTCGAGTGGGGGTACCAGTACTACCCCGGAGCGTCGGGAAGGGGCGCCACGCCTACCCCGGAGCATTCAGGAAGAGATACCAGGCCTACCCTGGAGGGTCAGGAAGGGAGGCCGGGTCTAACACCGCGTGCCCATAGGGACAACAGGTGAATTCCGGTGCATCACAAAGGTTTCCGGTACAACCCCAGAGTACTGCTAGGGGAACCGGTTCTATCCCGGAACTTCGGGTAGGGACACCGGGCCTAACACGGAGGGTCAGGTAGGAAGGGCGGGTCAAATCGCACGCACCCGTAGGAACAGCAGTTGTACCCTGGAGTACCGGTGGAGGTAGTGGTACTACTCCGGAGTACCGATGAGGGTCACGGGTAATACCCCAGAGTACCAGGTGGAAGTACTTGTACTACCCCGGAGCATCGGGAAGGGGGACCAGGCCTACCTCGGAGCATCAGGTAGAGATACCAGGCCTACCCTGGAAGGTCAGGAAGGGAGGCCGGGTCTAACACCGCGTGCCCGTAGGGACAACAGGTGAACTCCGGCGCATCACAAAGGTTTCCGGTACAACCCCAGAGTACTGCTAGGGGAACCGGTTCTATCCCGGAAGTTCGGGTAGGGACACCGGGCCTAACACGGAGGGTCAGGTAGGAAGGGCGGGTCAAATCGCACGCACCCGTAGGAACAGCAGTTGTACCCTGGAGTACCGGTGGAGGTAGTGGTACTACTCCGGAGTACCGACGAGGGTCACGGGTAATACCCCAGAGTACCGGGTGGGGGTACTGGTACTACCCCGGAGCGTCGGGAAGGGGCGCCAGGCCTACCCCGGAGCATCAGGTAGAGATACCAGGCCTACCCTGGAGGGTCAGGAAGGGAGGCCGGGTCTAACACCGCGTGCCCGTAGGGATAACAGGTGAACTCCGGCGCATCACAAAGGTTTCCGGTACAACCCCAGAGTACTGCTAGGGGAACCGGTTCTATCCCGGAACTTCGGGTAGGGACACCGGGCCTAACACGGAGGGTCAGGTAGGAAGGGCGGGCCAAATCCCACGCACCCGTAGGAACAGCAGTTGTATCCTGGAGTACCGGTGGAGGTAGTGGTACTACTCCGGAGTACCGACGAGGTTCACGGGTAATACCCCAGAGTACCGAGTGGAAGTACTGGTACTACCCCGGAAAGTCGGGAAGGGGCGCCAGGCCTACCCTGGAGCATCAGGTAGGGATAGCAGACCTACCCAGGAGGGTCAGGAAGGGAGTCCGGGTCTAACACCGCGTGCCCGTAGGGACAACAGGTGTATTCCGGCGCATCACAAAAGTTTCCGGTACAACCCCAGAGTACTGCTAGGGGAACCGGTTCTATCCCGGAATGTTGGGTAGGGACACCGGGCGTATCATGGAGGGTCAGGTAGGAAGGGCGGGTCAAATCCCACGCACCCGTAGGAACAGCAGTTGTACCCTGGAGTACCGGTGGAGGTAGTGGTACTACGCAAGAGTTCCGACGAGGGTTACGGGTAATAACCCAGAGTACCGAGTGGCGGTACTAGTACTACCCCATAGCGTCGGGAAGGGGTGCCAGGCCTATCCCGGAGCATCAGGTAGGAATACCAGGCCTACCCTGGAAGGTCAGGAAGGGAGGCCGGGTCTAACACCGCGTGCCCGTAGGGACAACAGGTGAACTCCGGCGCATCACAAAGGTTTCCGGTACAACCCCAGAGTACTGCTAGGGGAACCGGTTCTATCCCGGAACTTCGGGTAGGGACACCGGGCCTAACACGGAGGGTCAGGTAGGAAGGGCGGGTCTAATCAAACGCACCCGTAGGAACAGCAGTTGTACCCTGGAGTACCGGTGGAGGTAGTGGTACTACTCCGGAGTACCGTCGAGGTTCACGGGTAATACCCCAGAGTACCAGGTGGTGGTACCGGTACTACCCCGGAGCGTCGGGAAGGGGCGCCAGGCCTATCCCGGAGTATCAGGTAGAGATACCAGACCTACCCTGGAAGGTCAGGAAGGGAGGCCGGGTCTAACACCGCGTGCCCGTAGGGACAACAGGTGAACTCCGGCGCATCACAAAGGTTTCCGGTACAACCCCAGAGTACTGCTAGGGGAACCGGTTCTATCCCGGAACTTCGGGTAGGGACACCGGGCCTAACACAGAGGGTCAGGTAGGAAGGGCGGGTCAAATCCCACGCACCCATAGGAACAGCAGTTGTATCCTGGAGTACCGGTGGAGGTAGTGGTACTCCTCCGGAGTACCGACGAGGGTCACGGGTAATACCCCAGAGTACCAGGTGGAAGTACTGGTACTACCCCGGAGCGTCGGGAAGGGACACCAGGCCTACCCCGGAGCATCAGGTAGAGATACCAGGCCTACCCTGGAGGGTCAGGAAGGGAGGCCGGGTCTAACACCACGTGCCCGTAGGGACAACAGGTGAACTCCGGCGCATCACAAAGGTTTCCGGTACAACCCCAGAGTACTGCTAGGGGAACCGGTTCTATCCCGGAAGTTCGGGTAGGGACACCGGGCCTAACACGGAGGGTCAGGTGGAAGGGTGGGTCAAATCCCACGCACCTGTAGGAACAGCAGTTGTACCACAGCGTACCGCCTGGAGGTACTGGTACTACCCCAGAGTTCGGATGAGGGTTACGGTTCCTACACAAAGTTTCGAGTGGGGGTACCAGTACTAGCCCGGAGCGTCGGGAAGGGGCACCAGGCCAACCCCGGAGCATTCAGGAAGAGATACCAGGCCTACCCTGGAGGGTCAGGAAGGGAGGCCGGGTCTAACACCGCGTGCCCGTAGGGACAACAGGTGAACTCCGGCGCATCACAAAGGTTTCCGGTACAACCCCAGAGTACTGCTAGGGGAACCGGTTCTATCCCGGAACTTCGGGTAGGGACACCGGGCCTAACACGGAGGGTCAGGTAGGAAGGGCGGGTCAAATCGCACGCACCCGTAGGAACAGCAGTTGTACCCTGGAGTACCGGTGGAGGTAGTGGTACTACTCCGGAGTACCGACGAGGTTCACGGGTAATACCCCAGAGTACCGGGTGGGGGTACTGGTACTACCCCGGAGTGTCGGGAAGGGGCGCCAGGCCTACCCCGGAGCATCAGGTAGAGATACCAGGCCTACCCTGGAGGGTCAGGAAGGGAGGCCGGGTCTAACACCGCGTGCCCGTAGGGACAACAGGTGAACTCCGGCGCATCACAAAGGTTTCCGGTACAACCCCAGAGTACTGCTAGGGGAACCGGTTCTATCCCGGAACTTCGGGTAGGGACACCGGGCCTAACACGGAGGGTCAGGTAGGAAGGGCGGGTCAAATCCCACGCACCCGTAGGAACAGCAGTTGTACCCTGGAGTACCGGTGGAGGTAGTGGTACTACTCCGGAGTACCGACGAGGTTCACGGGTAATACCCCAGAGTACCGGGTGGGGGTACTGGTACTACCCCGGAGCGTCGGGAAGGGGCGCCAGGCCTACCCCGGAGCATCAGGTAGGGATAGCAGACCTACCCAGGAGGGTCAGGAAGGGAGTCCGGGTCTAACACCGCGTGCCCGTAGGGACAACAGGTGTATTCCGGCGCATCACAAAAGTTTCCGGTACAACCCCAGAGTACTGCTAGGGGAACCGGTTCTATCCCGGAATGTTGGGTAGGGACACCGGGCGTATCATGGAGGGTCAGGTAGGAAGGGCGGGTCAAATCCCACGCACCCGTAGGAACAGCAGTTGTACCCTGGAGTACCGGTGGAGGTAGTGGTACTACGCAAGAGTTCCGACGAGGGTTACGGGTAATAACCCAGAGTACCGAGTGGCGGTACTAGTACTACCCCATAGCGTCGGGAAGGGGTGCCAGGCCTATCCCGGAGCATCAGGTAGGAATACCAGGCCTACCCTGGAAGGTCAGGAAGGGAGGCCGGGTCTAACACCGCGTGCCCGTAGGGACAACAGGTGAACTCCGGCGCATCACAAAGGTTTCCGGTACAACCCCAGAGTACTGCTAGGGGAACCGGTTCTATCCCGGAACTTCGGGTAGGGACACCGGGCCTAACACGGAGGGTCAGGTAGGAAGGGCGGGTCAAATCCCACGCACCCGTAGGAACAGCAGTTGTACCCTGGAGTACCGGTGGAGGTAGTGGTACTACTCCAGAGTACCGACGAGGTTCACGGGTAATACCCCAGAGTACCAGGTGGGGGTTCCGGTACTACCCCGGAGCGTCGGGAAGGGGCGCCAGGCCTATCCCGGAGCATCAGGTAGAGATACCAGACCTACCCTGGAAGGTCAGGAAGGGAGGCCGGGTCTAACACCGCGTGCCCGTAGGGACAACAGGTGAACTCCGGCGCATCACAAAGGTTTCCGGTACAACCCCAGAGTACTGCTAGGGGAACCGGTTCTATCCCGGAACTTCGGGTAGGGACACCGGGCCTAACACGGAGGGTCAGGTGGAAGGGTGGGTCAAATCCCACGCACCTGTAGGAACAGCAGTTGTACCACAGCGTACCGCCTGGAGGTACTGGTACTACCCCAGAGTTCGGATGAGGGTTACGGTTCCTACCCAAAGTTTCGAGTGGGGGTACCAGTACTAGCCCGGAGTGTCGGGAAGGGGCACCAGGCCAACCCCGGAGCATTCAGGAAGAGATACCAGGCCTACCCTGGAGGGTCAGGAAGGGAGGCCGGGTCTAACACCGCGTGCCCGTAGGGACAACAGGTGAACTCCGGCGCATCACAAAGGTTTCCGGTACAACCCCAGAGTACTGCTAGGGGAACCGGTTCTATCCCGGAACTTCGGGTAGGGACACCGGGCCTAACACGGAGGGTCAGGTAGGAAGGGCGGGTCAAATCGCACGCACCCGTAGGAACAGCAGTTGTACCCTGGAGTACCGGTGGAGGTAGTGGTACTACTCCGGAGTACCGACGAGGTTCACGGGTAATACCCCAGAGTACCGGGTGGGGGTACTGGTACTACCCCGGAGTGTCGGGAAGGGGCGCCAGGCCTACCCCGGAGCATCAGGTAGAGATACCAGGCCTACCCTGGAGGGTCAGGAAGGGAGGCCGGGTCTAACACCGCGTGCCCGTAGGGACAACAGGTGAACTCCGGCGCATCACAAAGGTTTCCGGTACAACCCCAGAGTACTGCTAGGGGAACCGGTTCTATCCCGGAACTTCGGGTAGGGACACCGGGCCTAACACGGAGGGTCAGGTAGGAAGGGCGGGTCAAATCCCACGCACCCGTAGGAACAGCAGTTGTACCCTGGAGTACAGGTGGAGGTAGTGGTACTACTCCGGAGTACCGACGAGGGTCACGGGTAATACCCCAGAGTACCAGGTGGAAGTACTGGTACTACCCCAGAGCGTCGGGAAGGGGCGCCAGGACTAACCCGGAGCATCAGGTAGAGATACCAGGCCTACCCTGGAGGGTCAGGAAGGGAGGCCGGGTCTAACACCGCGTGCCCGTAGGGACAAGAGGTGAACTCCGGCGCATCACAAAGGTTTCCGGTACAACCCCAGAGTACTGCTAGGGGAACCGGTTCTATCCCGGAAGTTCGGGTGGGACACCGGGCCTAACACGGAGGGTCAGGTAGGAAGGGCGGGCCAAATCCCACGCACCCGTAGGAACAGCAGTTGTATCCTGGAGTACCGGTGGAGGTAGTGGTACTACTCCGGAGTACCGATGAGGGTCACGGGTAATACCCAAGAGTACCGAGTGGAAGTACTGGTACTACCCCAGAGAGTCGGGAAGGGGCGCCAGGCCTACTCTGGAGCATCAGGTAGGGATAGCAGACCTACCCAGGAGGGTCAGGAAGGGAGGCCGGGTCTAACACCGCGTGCCCGTAGGGACAACAGGTGTATTCCGGCGCATCACAAAAGTTTCCGGTACAACCCCAGAGTACTGCTAGGGGAACCGGTTCTATCCCGGAATGTTGGGTAGGGACACCGGGCCTAACACGGAGGGTCAGGTAGGAAGGGCGGGTCAAATCCCACGCACCCGTAGGAACAGCAGTTGTACCCTGGAGTACCGGTGGAGGTAGTGGTACTACGCAAGAGTTCCGACGAGGGTTACGGGTAATAACCCAGAGTACCGAGTGGCGGTACTAGTACTACCCCATAGCGTCGGGAAGGGATGCCAGGCCTATCCCGGAGCATCAGGTAGGAATACCAGGCCTACCCTGGAAGGTCAGGAAGGGAGGCCGGGTCTAACACCGCGTGCCCGTAGGGACAACAGGTGAACTCCGGCGCATCACAAAGGTTTCCGGTACAACCCCAGAGTACTGCTAGGGGAACCGGTTCTATCCCGGAACTTCGGGTAGGGACACCGGGCCTAATACGGAGGGTCAGGTAGGAAGGGCGGGTCAAATCCCACGCACCCGTAGGAACAGCAGTTGTACCCTGGAGTACCGGTGGAGGTAGTGGTACTACTCCAGAGTACCGTCGAGGGTCACGGGTAATACCCCAGAGTACCAGGTGGGGGTACCGGTACTACCCCGGAGCGTCGGGAAGGGGCGCCAGGCCTATCCCGGAGCATCAGGTAGAGATACCAGGCCTACCCTGGAGGGTCAGGAAGGGAGGCCGGGTCTAACACCACGTGCCCGTAGGGACAACAGGTGAACTCCGGCGCATCACAAAGGTTTCCGGTACAACCCCAGAGTACTGCTAGGGGAACCGGTTCTATCCCGGAACTTCGGGTAGGGACACCGGGCCTAACACGGAGGGTCAGGTAGGAAGGGCGGGTCAAATCCCACGCACCCGTAGGAACAGCAGTTGTACCCTGGAGTACCGGTGGAGGTAGTGGTACTACTCCGGAGTACCGACGAGGTTCACGGGTAATACCCCAGAGTACCGGGTGGGGGTACTGGTACTACCCCGGAGTGTCGGGAAGGGGCGCCAGGCCTATCCCGGAGCATCAGGTAGGAATACCAGGCCTACCCTGGAAGGTCAGGAAGGGAGGCCGGGTCTAACACTGCGTGCCCGTAGGGACAACAGGTGAACTCCGGCGCATCACAAAGGTTTCCGGTACAACCCCAGAGTACTGCTAGGGGAACCGGTTCTATCCCGGAACTTCGGGTAGGGACACCGGGCCTAACACGGAGGGTCAGGTGGAAGGGTGGGTCAAATCCCACACACCTGTAGGAACAGCAGTTGTACCACAGCGTACCGCCTGGAGGTACTGGTACTACCCCAGATTTCGGATGAGGGTTACGGTTCCTACCCCAAAGTTTCGAGTGGGGGTACCAGTACTACCCTGGAGCGTCGGGAAGGGGCGCCAGGCCTACTCCGGAGCATTCAGGAAGAGATACCAGGCCTACCCTGGAGGGTCAGGAAGGGAGGCCGGTTCTAACACCGCGTGCCCATAGGGACAACAGGTGAACTCCGGTGCATCACAAAGGTTTCCGGTACAACCCCAGAGTACTGCTAGGGGAACCGGTTCTATCCCGGAACTTCGGGTAGGGACACCGGGCCTAACACGTAGGGTCAGGTAGGAAGGGCGGGTCTAATCAAACGCACCCGTAGGAACAGCAGTTGTACCCTGGAGTACCGGTGGAGGTAGTGGTACTACTCCGGAGTACCGTCGAGGTTCACGGGTAATACCCCAGAGTACCGGGTGGAAGTACTGGTACTACCCCGGAGCGTCGGGAAGGGGCGCCAGGCCTACCCCGGAGCATCAGGTAGAGATACCAGACCTACCCTGGAAGGTCAGGAAGGGAGGCCGGGTCTCACACCGCGTGCCCGTAGGGACAACAGGTGAACTCCGGCGCATCACAAAGGTTTCCGGTACAACCCCAGAGTACTGCTAGGGGAACCGGTTCTATCCCGGAACTTCGGGTAGGGACACCGGGCCTAACACGGAGGGTCAGGTGGAAGGGTGGGTCAAATCCCACGCACCTGTAGGAACAGCAGTTGTACCACAGCGTACCGCCTGGAGGTACTGGTACTACCTCAGATTTCGGATGAGGGTTACGGTTCCTACCCCAAAGTTTCGAGTGGGGGTACCAGTACTACCCCGGAGCGTCGGGAAGGGGCGCCAGGCCTACTCCGGAGCATTCAGGAAGAGATACCAGGCCTACCCTGGAGGGTCAGGAAGGGAGGCCGGTTCTAACACCACGTGCCCGTAGGGACAACAGGTGAACTCCGGTGCATCACAAAGGTTTCCGGTACAACCCCAGAGTACTGCTAGGGGAACCGGTTCTATCCCGGAACTTCGGGTAGGGACACCGGGCCTAACACGTAGGGTCAGGTAGGAAGGGCGGGTCTAATCAAACGCACCCGTAGGAACAGCAGTTGTACCCTGGAGTACCGGTGGAGGTAGTGGTACTACTCCGGAGTACCGTCGAGGTTCACGGGTAATACCCCAGAGTACCGGGTGGAAGTACTGGTACTACCCCGGAGCGTCGGGAAGGGGCGCCAGGCCTACCCCGGAGCATCAGGTAGAGATACCAGACCTACCCTGGAAGGTCAGGAAGGGAGGCCGGGTCTAACACCGCGTGCCCGTAGGGACAACAGGTGAACTCCGGCGCATCACAAAGGTTTCCGGTACAACCCCAGAGTACTGCTAGGGGAACCGGTTCTATCCCGGAAGTTCGGGTAGGGACACCGGGCCTAACACGGAGGGTCAGGTGGAAGGGTGGGTCAAATCCCACGCACCTGTAGGAACAGCAGTTGTACCACGGCGTACCGCCTGGAGGTACTGGTACTACCCCAGAGTTCGGATGAGGGTTACGGTTCCTACCCCAAAGTTTCGAGTGGGGGTACCAGTACTACCCCGGAGCGTCGGGAAGGGGCGCCAGGCCTACCCCGGAGCATTCAGGAAGAGATACCAGGCCTACCCTGGAGGGTCAGGAAGCGAGGCCGGGTCTAACACCACGTGCCCGTAGGGACAACAGGTGAACTCCGGTGCATCACAAAGGTTTCCGGTACAACCCCAGAGTACTGCTAGGGGAACCAGTTCTATCCCGGAAGTTCGGGTAGGGACACCGGGAGTATCATGGAGGGTCAGGTAGGAAGGGCGTGTCAAATCCCACGCACCCGTAGGAACAGCAGTTGTACCCTGGAGTACCGGTGGAGGTAGTGGTACTACTCCGGAGTACCGACGAGGGTCACGGGTAATACCCCAGAGTACCAGGTGGAAGTACTGGTACTACCCCGGAGCGTCGGGAAGGGGCGCCAGGCCTACCCCGGAGCATCAGGTAGAGATACCAGACCTACCCTGGAAGGTCAGGAAGGGAGGCCGGGTCTCACACCGCGTGCCCGTAGGGACAACAGGTGAACTCCGGCGCATCACAAAGGTTTCCGGTACAACCCCAGAGTACTGCTAGGGGAACCGGTTCTATCCCGGAACTTCGGGTAGGGACACCGGGCCTAACACGGAGGGTCAGGTAGGAAGGGCGGGTCAAATCCCACGCACCCGTAGGAACAGCAGTTGTACCCTGGAGTACCGGTGGAGGTACTGGTACTACTCCGGAGTACCGACGAGGGTCACGGGTAATACCCCAAAGTTCCGAGTGGCGGTACCAGTACTACCCCGGAGCGTCGGGAAGGGGCGCCAGGCCTACCCCAGAGCATCAGGTAGGGATAGCAGACCTACCCAGGAGGGTCAGGAAGGGAGGCCGGGTCTAACACCGCGTGCCCGTAGGGACAACAGGTGTATTCCGGCGCATCACAAAGGTTTCCGGTACAACCCCAGAGTACTGCTAGGGGAACCGGTTCTATCCCGGAAGTTCGGGTAGGGACACCGGGCCTAACACGGAGGGTCAGGTAGGAAGGGCGGGTCAAATCCCACGCACCCGTAGGAACAGCAGTTGTACCCTGGAGTACCGGTGGAGGTAGTGGTAATACTCCGGAGTACCGTCGAGGTTCACGGGTAATACCCCAGAGTACCGGGTGGAAGTACTGGTACTACCCCGGAGCGTCGGGAAGGGGCGCCAGGCCTACCCCGGAGCATCAGGTAGAGATATCAGACCTACCCTGGAAGGTCAGGAAGGGAGGCCGGGTCTAACACCGCGTGCCCGTAGGGACAACAGGTGAACTCCGGCGCATCACAAAGGTTTCCGGTACAACCCCAGAGTACTGCTAGGGGAACCGGTTCTATCCCGGAACTTCGGGTAGGGACACCGGGCCTAACACGGAGGGTCAGGTAGGAAGGGCGGGTCAAATCCCACGCACCCGTAGGAACAGCAGTTGTACCCTGGAGTACCGGTGGAGGTAGTGGTACTACTCCGGATTACCGACGAGGGTCACGGGTAATACCCCAGAGTACCAGGTGGAAGTACTGGTACTACCCCGGAGCGTCGGGAAGGGGCGCCAGGCCTACCCCGGAGCATCAGGTAGAGATACCAGACCTACCCTGGAAGGTCAGGAAGGGAGGCCGGGTCTAACACCGCGTGCCCGTAGGGACAACAGGTGAACTCCGGCGCATCACAAAGGTTTCCGGTACAACCCCAGAGTACTGCTAGGGGAACCGGTTCTATCCCGGAACTTCGGGTAGGGACACCGGGCCTAACACGGAGGGTCAGGTGGAAGGGTGGGTCAAATCCCACGCACCTGTAGGAACAGCAGTTGTACCACAGCGTACCGCCTGGAGGTACTGGTACTACCCCAGATTTCGGATGAGGGTTACGGTTCCTACCCCAAAGTTTCGAGTGGGGGTACCAGTACTACCCTGGAGCGTCGGGAAGGGGCGCCAGGCCTACTCCGGAGCATTCAGGAAGAGATACCAGGCCTACCCTGGAGGGTCAGGAAGGGAGGCCGGTTCTAACACCGCGTGCCCATAGGGACAACAGGTGAACTCCGGTGCATCACAAAGGTTTCCGGTACAACCCCAGAGTACTGCTAGGGGAACCGGTTCTATCCCGGAACTTCGGGTAGGGACACCGGGCCTAACACGTAGGGTCAGGTAGGAAGGGCGGGTCTAATCAAACGCACCCGTAGGAACAGCAGTTGTACCCTGGAGTACCGGTGGAGGTAGTGGTACTACTCCGGAGTACCGTCGAGGTTCACGGGTAATACCCCAGAGTACCGGGTGGAAGTACTGGTACTACCCCGGAGCGTCGGGAAGGGGCGCCAGGCCTACCCCGGAGCATCAGGTAGAGATACCAGACCTACCCTGGAAGGTCAGGAAGGGAGGCCGGGTCTCACACCGCGTGCCCGTAGGGACAACAGGTGAACTCCGGCGCATCACAAAGGTTTCCGGTATGTAATAAAACCTGGAGTTTGTTCATTGTATAAACTTCATCCTGGAAGCGGCCAGAAGGGTGGTAATAGGGTATTGATAAGTAAATTAGTGGTATAGAAAAAGGGAGGGGGATTGTAATGGTTAAGGTACTAATATGTTGATTAAGCAATAATTCTTTAAACTAATTAAATAATGTGCTGTTAGAGTTGGTTGTGTAAGGCCCATTGTAACATAACAGGGATTGCTTTGTTAGAGTTGATGGTGTGAAACTTAGAAACATGCCTTGTGAGATAATTGTAGCTTTGAAATGCACACATGCAGACACAAGAGATAAGATAACCGGAGAAGAAACAAATGGGCTATTACAGCCTCAAGGATGAGAAAAACCAGCAGTTTATAACATAAGACAGACCACAGACTCCCCTGCTTCCCTAGACAGGGGAATCTTGGAATTTATAACCCCTAATAGATAAAGGTTAAGAATTTATAACTCATAAGTCATTGTTAACAAAAACCAACTAACTATCCGAAATAGCTATGTAAAAAAGATGTAATGAATATGTATGATGTACTGAAATAAATACCGGACGCATTAACTGTTTGGTGCGACAGGCCTTTGGAGCGAGACTCCTCCTGTTCGCCCAGCGCTGTTTGCTTAGCCATAGCCTACTAATAAATTACGGACTGGTTATCCTGATTGGCTTTTGGATTTCCCTTATTCGCGTTTATAACAATTTGGTGCCGTGACTCGGATACGGGTGAGTTTGGTGCAGGTCCCCACGAGAAGGGAGGCGCGCCCTATCTACGGATAGCCCTGTGTTGGTTACCCGTACCAACCCCCGTACCGACGAACTCTAAATTTCTGTGGCTAAGCAAAAAACCTGCAGCACCCCTTAAAGTTTCGTGCACGAAGACCAAGCGGGGACCCTGGACAGGGTAAGTATTTGCGTGGTTGTGGGTTCGAGTCCCACCGGGTACGCGGTGAGCCGCTTGGTTGGGGTGGGTGATCCTGAGGTGCGAGTGCTTGAGAGGTCTCGTAGAGGCCAAGCGAGTGTGGACCCTTAAGTAGTGCAGTTCTCGTAGCCCGTGAGGGAGCGAGTCACGAACAAGGGGAAGCGAAAGGAAAAAACCAGGTTGTGGGTTCGAGTCCCACCCGGTAACTGTGAATAAAGGCACCTCGGAAGATGGGCCAAAGGAAAAGTAGGCCTTCTGGACCCATGGGCGGGAAGGACCCGTCACCGGATATACCCCCAGATAGTCCGCTGGGGATGATGCTAACATTTTGGGATGATTCTCCTCGGAGGCAGGAGAAGTCCAAAACCAAAAATGATACATTATTGTATGGAGGTGTGGGGAGGTCAACCCCTTACTAATCCATATATAGTGTGGCCGATTTTCGGTTCTTCCGAAGATTGGGTGTGTCAACAGTTAAATGCTTGGGTTAATGGAAAGAAACCCCCTGTGAGTTCGGAGGAAAGTGAATACGCGGCGTTGTGGATTCCCCAACTAGGGGAGGGTGCTTATTTGTATCCTTTGAAAGAAAAGAAGAAAAAGTCAGGGACGGAGGATCCCTCATGGCCCCCACCCTATGTACCTCAGCCTCCCGAAGCCCCGTTAGAAGCCCAATCTGTGCTTCGGGATGAACCCTGTGAAGGTCCTAAAACTCGGTCACGATCTCGCAGGGAGTTAAAGTCTGCATATAATCAGAAGGGGGGGACATTTCGGGAATGTGGTAGAGCCTTAGAAGGAGAAGGGGCCCCTATGTTAGTGGGGGGTCCCGGGTCAGACTCTGAAACGGAGGAGGAAAGATCCCAGGAGGCTGAGAATGATGTGGTTTCTCGGGGACTTAGTCGGCAGAAGTCTGCGAGGGGAGGTGGTTTGTTTCCTCTGAGAGAGATGTTGATCCCAGGAGCAGGTGGACAGGGAGCACCTGGGACTGGTTATGTCGCGGTCCCGTTAAATACGGGAGATGTGCGCGAGTTTAAAAAGGAGATGGGAAATTTGTTGGACGATCCTATAGGGGTTGCAGAGAGATTGGATCAATTTTTAGGACCCAATCTCTATACTTGGGAGGAGTTGCAATCAATTTTAGGTATTCTTTTTACGGCGGAGGAGAGAAATATGATTAGGGGTGCTGAAATGCGAGTCTGGGATCAGCAGCACCAAGCCGGTCCCGCGGCTGATCAAAAGTGGCCGTTGGCTAGACCTAACTGGAACAATCAGGACCCGGTTCATAGAGACAATATGTCAGATCTTAGGATGATAATAATTCAGGGGATTCAGGAGTCGGTACCTCGGGGGCAGAACATTAATAAGACATTTAATGAGCAGCAGAAAAAGGATGAGACACCAACAGAATGGCTTGAGAGGTTGCGGAAAAGTTTTCAGTTGTATTCGGGAGTGGATCCTGCCACTCCGGTCGGTCAGGCACTTCTAAAAACTCAGTTTGTGGCGAAGTCGTGGGTAGATATTCGGAAAAAGCTCGAGAAAATAGAAGATTGGCAGAATAGAGGTCTGGATGAACTTTTGAGGGAAGCTCAGAAAGCGTTTGTAAGAAGGGAAGAGGAAGTTGAAAGAAGGAAAGCAAGGATTTTGGTAGCTGCTGTTCGGGAAGGGCAGAGAGGAGTTGTGCAGAAGGCCGGACAGCAGAGGGGAGAGCAGGGTGATAAAAAAAAAAAAAAAACAAAAAAACCCCGAATAAGGGAAGAAAAAAATATTGGAGAAATTGAGTGTTTCTATTGCGGAAAGAAAAGACATATGAAGCGGGACTGTAAAAAGCGAGAGCAGGATAAAAAGGCGTTCAGTGAGGATTAGAGGGGTCAAGGGCTTTATTTGCTGGGGACCCCAGGTAAATCAGAGCCCTTGATAACACTGAAAGTGGGTCCCCAGCAACAAAATGTGACTTTTCTGGTGGATACTGGAGCAGAGAGGTCGACCGTCCAATCTTTACCAGAAGGATGTAAAATATCTAAAGAAAGTGTTAGCGTGGTTGGAGCAAAGGGGGAACCGTTTAAGGTTCCGGTGATCAAAAACGTATTGGTGGAATCAGATTGTAAGTGCGGTATAGGGAATTTGCTGTTTGTGCCTGAGGCAGAATATAACTTGTTGGGAAGAGATTTGATCATAGAACTTGGGATAACCCTGGGAGTGGAGGAGAAAGAGTTGAGAGTGAAGTTGTGTCCGCTTACGGAAGTAGATGAAGGGTTAATAAATCCTGAGGTGTGGTATTCCCCCGATACAGTGGGGAAGTTAGACATTGAGCCTTTTGAAGTAGTAATCCGAAATCCGGAGGTGCCAGTAAAAATCAAACAATACCCAGTGTCTCGGGAAGGGAGAGAAGGTTTAAAACCTGAAATAGAAAGATTATTAAAGCAGGGGTTATTGGAGCCCTGCATGTCACCGTTTAACACGCCGATACTTCCAGTTAAAAAGCCAGATGGAACTTATCGGCTGGTGCACGATTTACGGGAAATTAATAAGAGAACTGTAAGTCGGTTCCCGGTGGTAGCAAATCCACATACTTTGCTGAGTCAAATTCCTCCTGATACTCAGTGGTACAGCGTCATAGATTTTAAAGATGCATTCTGGACGTGTCCTCTAAAGGAGGAATGTAGGGATTATTTTGCGTTTGAATGGGAAGATCCAGATACTCACAGAAAACAACAACTTAGGTGGACGGTGCTTCCCCAAGGTTTTACTGAATCTCCTAATTTGTTTGGTCAGGCTTTGGAGCGAATACTCCAAGGTTATCGGTTGCAGGAAGGGGTGACCCTTGTACAATACGTAGATGATCTTTTGCTCGCTGGAAGAGATAGGGAAGCAGTTCAGCGGGAAAGTATTCGTCTATTGAATTTCCTCGGTCTTCAGGGGTTTAAGGTGTCTAAGGCTAAGCTGCAATTTGTGGAGGATGAAGTTAAATACCTCGGACACTGGTTAAATAACGGAACCAAGAAACTTGACCCTGACAGGGTTAATGGGATTCTGTCGCTAAAACCCCCTAGAAGTAAGAGGCAAGTGAGGCAGCTTCTCGGTTTGTTCGGATATTGTCGGCAGTGGATTGAAAATTACAGTGCAAAAGTAAAATTCTTGTATCATAAGTTAACACAAGACGGACTTCTTAAATGGAGCCCGGAGGATGATGCAAGATTAGAAGAACTCAAAACTGATCTAGTAAATGCTCCGGTTTTGAATTTGCCAGATGTACGGAGACCTTTTTATTTGTTTGTGGCTGTTGATGAGGGAACAGCGTACGGAGTTCTTACCCAGGAATGGGCAGGAAGGAGAAAGCCCGTAGGATATATATATCGAAGCTGTTAGACCCGGTGGCGCGGGGGTGGCCAACGTGTTTGCAAGCAATAGTGGCGGTGGCATTATTAGTGGAAGAAACTAATAAAATAACATTTGGAGGGGAGCTTAAAGTCTTCACCCCTCACGATATCAGGGGAATTTTACAACAAAAAGCAGAAAAATGGATTACAGATGCCAGACTCCTGAAGTACGAAGGAATATTAATTCATTCCCCTAAATTAGAAATTGAATCCACAACAATACAAAACCCGGCTCAGTTTTTGTATGGGGTACCGGGGGAAAAGATTAGAACATGACTGTTTAAAGAATATAGAAGAACAGACTAAGATTCGGCCGGATTTGGAGGAGGTGGAGTTGGAGACTGGAGAAAGGTTGTATGTAGATGGATCTTCTCGGGTAGTAGAAGGCAAAAGAAAATATGGGTATGCGATAGTGGAAGGAGAGCATTATACAGTTAAGGAGTCAGGGCCATTGAGTGCTGCGTGGTCTGCTCAAGCGTGTGAACTGTATGCTGTATTAAGGGCTTTGCAGTTGTTGAAAGGGAAAACGGGTACTATATATACTGACTCTAAATATGCTTTCGGAGTAGTGCATACTTTTGGGAAAATATGGGAAGAGCGAGGATTGTTGAATTCAAAGGGAAAGAATTTGATTCACAGAGAATTAATAATTCAAACATTGGAAGCATTACGGGGTCCTGAGCAGATAGCAGTAGTACATCTCAGGGGCCATCAGAAGGGTTTAACACCGCAGGTCCGGGGAAATAACATCGCGGACAGGGAAGCGAGAACAGCAGCTTTGCTAACTCTGAGGGAATCAGGGAATGAAACCAGGAAGGACAGAGAGGGTGAGAAAGAACGTGAGAGGTTAACACTCTCATTTACCGAAGCAGAAAAGAAAAAGCTTCAGCAGATGGGAGCTGAGGAAAAGGAAAATGACTGGGTGTTGCCCGATGGTCGGTGAGTAGTCCCTAAAGCATTAGCTTTTGAAATTATGAAAAGCATACACTCAAAGACTCACTGGGGAACTCAAGCTCTTATAGATCAGTTTGCAGTCAACTATGTGAGTATTGGGATCTACGATGTTGCGAAAGGAATTGTTCAGGGTTGTATAACCTGTCAGAAAATTAACAAGCGGCAAGCTCGTAAGAGGGTAATGGGCGGACGGGAATTAGCACAACGACCGTTTGCTAGAATACAAATAGACTTTACAGACCTTCCAAAGGTGGGAAGATATAAACATTTACTGGTAATGGTAGACCATTTAACCCATTATGTAGAGGCTTTTCCAACAACACGGGCAACAGCTAACAGTGTGGTAAAAGTGCTTCTAGAACACATTATACCCAGATATGGGAGAACTGAAGTTATTGATTCTGACAAGGGCCCCCACTTTGTATCTAAGATAGTGAGGGATGCCCTAGCTCCTTTTGGGACAAAGTGGGAGTACCATAACCCCTGGCACCCACAGAGTTCAGGGAGAGTAGAAAGGATGAATGGAGAAATTAAAAGGCAGCTAACTAAATTAATGATTGAAACTAAAATGTCCTGGCTTAAGTGTTTACCCTTAGCACTTTTAAATATACGGACCCAGCCAAGGACAGATATCGGGTTATCTCCTTTTGAAATGTTATACGGGATGCCATACGATATGGAATGCCCTGCAGATAATCCAATAATAAGCGAAGGGAATATTGAACCCTATATCACCCAATTAATGAAAAGAAGGAAAGAGCTGTGGAAAAAGGGAATGGTAGTACAGAGACCTCCACTGAATATGTCTATCCATTCTATTACACCTGGTGATAAAGTATTAATAAAATCATGGAAAGAGCAGTCCCTTACCCCTCGGTGGGAAGGACCTTTTCTTGTTTTACTCGCTACAGATACAGCGATTCGAACAGCCGAGAGAGGATGGACCCATGCCTCGAGAGTTAAAGGACCTTTGTCAGAGGACCAGTGGGAATTGATAAGAGAGCCTGGATCGCTAAAGATGACAATAAAAAGAAAGAACAGGAAGACTCAATGAACTCTACCGAAGGACCTGTAAAAGTCCAGTTTGTATAATTGGTTTCAGGTACCCGCTGGAAAAATCCTACGAAAGACTAACTGTGCTCCGTGGCATAGTGGTAATTTACCTACACAAACTAGGGGTGCGGGAATATATATAAAATAACAGGGACACATACATGTCTTCCTCATTGCTGCGAAATCACTACTAAGGAACCAGGTGCTTCAAGAAGGCAATCTCGAGCAATACCATGTATTAAACACCCTGATTCGGGACATGTGGGGTGGGTGGTATGTAAATGTGTAAGTTGTGATAAGAAGTGGTATTGTGTATCATTAGCCAGACATTTCCATTGCATGAATTGTGGGGGAGGATCCTCAACTAACCAAGAATGGGAAACTGAGGTAGAAATGTGTAAGTTGCTCTGTGGATGGGAATTGTTGGTGCCTATAATTTGAAAGATATATGAGTGGGATTGGGAATGGTCTGTAAAGCTGTGTGCAAAGCGATTCACTTGGAAGTGGGAAGACCGATCCATCCCCAAATAGAATAGAGAATCAAAGCATAAGGGACGGCTAAATCCACTCACTTTAACAAAAGAGAAAGGTGACCGTCGGGGTTAACAAACTCTCTCCATTTTCCTCAAGAAAAATCCCTCCCAGGTTGCCATGCCAGTATTCCCAGAGAACCCTAACGCGCCTGCTGCCGAGAAGATCCATTACCTCGCTGCTCTCTGCAAAAGAGTAGGCGAAGGAGGCAGAGGCATGCGTACAGAAGGTAAGGGGAATAAGGGAGACGTGAAAGAAAGGAGGAAGGAGAGAAGGGGAATTGGAACCTATTGCAGATTTGCACCTTCCCAGAGGCTGCTGACAACTATCTGTTTGGGAATGGTATTGGTAATAGTGATATACTCCCATCCAGTATACTCCCACGGGCACCGACCATTTAAATGGACATTAATACAGCTGGAATCATCTAAGACAATCCAAACTAAAACTGTTCAGGGGGCTCCACAGTTTAATATAACCTACTGTGGAATTTTCAGACGTCAGAAGGATCCGTGTTACCCAACACAAGTATACCTGTGCCCTAGTTCAAATCCAGGGCGACCTCATTGCAACTATCCTGGATACTATTTTTGTGGACACTGGGGTTGTGAGACACTAGCGACAGCTTGGACACTGGACTTTGCAAATATTTCAACCTCAGTGTATTGAACCCGGAGGATCCTGGGTGGGTTCTGGGGCGAACATGGGGAATGATGTCATGGACCACGGGAAAGGTAATGGGTACATTAATACAAATCAAGAAAGAAATGGCTCCAAGTGAGGAATTATCTCCCGTGGGGCCTAACACAATACTTACCGGGGAATTGGGAACAAAACAGATTAAAACAGAGTTAGTGGTAAATGAAACACAAGATGTAGCAGATAATACCAACAGCCTGAATGGACAAAGAGATATTGAGCCTAACTCTCTTTGGAAGTTAATGGAAGTTAGCTACCAAGTATTAAATCAAACAAATCCAAATTTGACTGACCACTGTTGGTTATGTTTTGACACAAAACCGCCCTATTATGAAGCTATAGGGATTGGCAATAGTTTTAAGTTGACGAATGGGTCAAATCCACCACAATGTAACTGGGAGAATGGCACACAAGGCATATCCATGCAGCAGATTATGGGAAAAGGGAAATGTGTTGGGAGAATACCCATAGAGAAACAACATCTCTGTCTAAACCCTAATGGCCAAATACGAATTCAAAGGCCAGCCCAGTGGCTAATACCCACAAATAATGCTAAATGGGTATGCTCTAAAACCGGAATTACGTCTTGTATCTCCCTCGAATATTTACAGAGTACCAAGGAATTTTGTGTACGGATAATGATTGTTCCAAGGATAATATACCACTCAGAGAGCTATTCCTCTAAGTTAAAAGAGGCAATGAACAGCGTTTCTCTTGAACATTATCTAGTAAAGAGAGAACCTATCACGGCCTTAACCCTAGCCACCCTTATGGTATTAGGAAGTGCAGGTGCAGGCACAGGAATAGCCTCTTTAGTAAAACAAAACCAAGACTTCACATCTTTAAGGGTAGCTGTGGACGAGGACCTTATGAGGATAGAGCAGTCTATAACGGCTCTGGAAACATCAATACGTTCACTCTCTGAAGTAGTCCTGCAGAATCGAAGGGGTTTGGATTTGCTGTTTCTCAAAGAAGGGGGATTATGTGCTGCTCTGAGAGAGGAGTACTGTGTCTATGCGGATCATACTGGGGTGGTTAGAGATACAATGACAAAATTGAGAGAAGGACTGGAGAAACGACAACGGGAGAGAGAGAGCCGACAGAACTGGTATGAAGCAATGTTCAATTATTCTCCCTGGCTAACTACTTTGATTTCTACAATCGCAGGACCTTTACTATTGCTAGTATTGGGACTAACCTTTGGACCTTGTATTTTCAACAAACTGATTTCTATTGTGAAAGGACACTTAGAGGCAGCCCACCTACTGTTCCTGAAAAGCAAGTGCGAACACCCTAAGGAAGGAGAAGAAATATCAACTTTTGCTAAAGCATCGGAAATGTTAAAGAGATTCAATGAACAAAATATGGAATAAATAAGAGGGGGGAATTGTAATAAAACCTGGAGTTTGTTCATTGTATAAACTTCATCCTGGAAGCGGCCAGAAGGGTGGTAATAGGGTATTGATAAGTAAATTAGTGGTATAGAAAAAGGGAGGGGGATTGTAATGGTTAAGGTACTAATATGTTGATTAAGCAATAATTCTTTAAACTAATTAAATAATGTGCTGTTAGAGTTGGTTGTGTAAGGCCCATTGTAACATAACAGGGATTGCTTTGTTAGAGTTGATGGTGTGAAACTTAGAAACATGCCTTGTGAGATAATTGTAGCTTTGAAATGCACACATGCAGACACAAGAGATAAGATAACCGGAGAAGAAACAAATGGGCTATTACAGCCTCAAGGATGAGAAAAACCAGCAGTTTATAACATAAGACAGACCACAGACTCCCCTGCTTCCCTAGACAGGGGAATCTTGGAATTTATAACCCCTAATAGATAAAGGTTAAGAATTTATAACTCATAAGTCATTGTTAACAAAAACCAACTAACTATCCGAAATAGCTATGTAAAAAAGATGTAATGAATATGTATGATGTACTGAAATAAATACCGGACGCATTAACTGTTTGGTGCGACAGGCCTTTGGAGCGAGACTCCTCCTGTTCGCCCAGCGCTGTTTGCTTAGCCATAGCCTACTAATAAATTACGGACTGGTTATCCTGATTGGCTTTTGGATTTCCCTTATTCGCGTTTATAACACGGTACAACCCCAGAGTACTGCTAGGGGAACCGGTTCTATCCCGGAACTTCGGGTAGGGACACCGGGCCTAACACGGAGGGTCAGGTGGAAGGGTGGGTCAAATCCCACGCACCTGTAGGAACAGCAGTTGTACCACAGCGTACCGCCTGGAGGTACTGGTACTACCCCAGATTTCGGATGAGGGTTACGGTCCCTACCCCAAAGTTTCGAGTGGGGGTACCAGTACTACCCCGGAGCGTCGGGAAGGGGCGCCAGGCCTACTCCGGAGCATTCAGGAAGAGATACCAGGCCTACCCTGGAGGGTCAGGAAGGGAGGCCGGTTCTAACACCGCGTGCCAATAGGGACAACAGGTGAACTCCGGTGCATCACAAAGGTTTCCGGTACAACCCCAGAGTACTGCTAGGGGAACCGGTTCTATCCCGGAACTTCGGGTAGGGACACCGGGCCTAACACGTAGGGTCAGGTAGGAAGGGCGGGTCTAATCAAACGCACCCGTAGGAACAGCAGTTGTACCCTGGAGTACCGGTGGAGGTAGTGGTACTACTCCGGAGTACCGTCGAGGTTCACGGGTAATACCCCAGAGTACCGGGTGGAAGTACTGGTACTACCCCGGAGCGTCGGGAAGGGGCGCCAGGCCTACCCCGGAGCATCAGGTAGAGATACCAGACCTACCCTGGAAGGTCAGGAAGGGAGGCCGGGTCTCACACCGCGTGCCCGTAGGGACAACAGGTGAACTCCGGCGCATCACAAAGGTTTCCGGTACAACCCCAGAGTACTGCTAGGGGAACCGGTTCTATCCTGGAACTTCGGGTAGGGACACCGGGCCTAACACGGAAGGTCAGGTAGGAAGGGCGGGTCAAATCCCACGCACCCGTAGGAACAGCAGTTGTACCCTGGAGTACCGGTGGAGGTAGTGGTACTACTCCAGAGTACCGACGAGGGTCACGGGTAATACCCCAGAGTACCGGGTGGAAGTACTGGTACTACCCCGGAGCGTCGGGAAGGGGCGCCAGGCCTACCCCGGAGCATTCAGGAAGAGATACCAGGCCTACCCTGGAGGGTCAGGAAGGGAGGCCGGGTCTAACACCGCGTGCCCGTAGGGACAACAGGTGAACTCCGGCGCATCACAAAGGTTTCCGGTACAACCCCAGAGTACTGCTAGGGGAACCGGTTCTATCCCGGAACTTCGGGTAGGGACACCGGGCCTAACACGGAGGGTCAGGTAGGAAGGGCGGGTCAAATCCCACGCACCCGTAGGAACAGCAGTTGTACCCTGGAGTACCGGTGGAGGTAGTGGTACTACTCCGGAGTACCGATGAGGGTCACGGGTAATACCCCAGAGTACCGGGTGGAAGTACTGGTACTACCCCGTAGCGTAGGGAAGGGGTGCCAGGCCTACCCCGGAGCATCAGGTAGAGATACCAGGCCTACCCTGGTGGGTCAGGTAGGGAGGCCGGGTCTAACACCGCGTGCCCGTAGGGACAACAGGTGAACTCCGACGCATCACAAAGGTTTCCGGTACAACCCCAGAGTACTGCTAGGGGAACCGGTTCTATCCCGGAACTTCGGGTAGGGACACCGGGCCTAACACGGAGGGTCAGGTGGAAGGGTGGGTCAAATCCCACGCACCTGTAGGAACAGCAGTTGTACCACAGCATACCGCCTGGAGGTACTGGTACTACCCCAGAGTTCGGATGAGGGTTACGGTTCCTACCCAAAGTTTCGAGTGGGGGTACCAGTACTAGCCCGGAGCGTCGGGAAGGGGCACCAGGCCAACCCCGGAGCATTCAGGAAGAGATACCAGGCCTACCCTGGAGGGTCAGGAAGGGAGGCCGGGTCTAACACCGCGTGCCCATAGGGAGAACAGGTGAACTCCGGCGCATCACAAAGGTTTCCGGTACAACCCCAGAGTACTGCTAGGGGAACCGGTTCTATCCCGGAACTTCGGGTAGGGACACCGGGCCTAACACGGAGGGTCAGGTAGGAAGGGCGTGTCAAATCGCACGCACCCGTAGGAACAGCAGTTGTACCCTGGAGTACCGGTGGAGGTAGTGGTACTACTCCAGAGTACCGACGAGGTTCACGGGTAATACCCCAGAGTACCGGGTGGGGGTACTGGTACTACCCCGGAGTGTCGGGAAGGGGCGCCAGGCCTACCCCGGAGCATCAGGTAGAGATACCAGGCCTACCCTGGAGGGTCAGGAAGGGAGGCCGGGTCTAACACCGCGTGCCCGTAGGGACAACAGGTGAACTCCGGCGCATCACAAAGGTTTCCGGTACAACCCCAGAGTACTGCTAGGGGAACCGGTTCTATCCCGGAACGTTGGGTAGGGACACCGGGCCTAACACGGAGGGTCAGGTAGGAAGGGCGGGTCAAATCCCACGCACCCGTAGGAACAGCAGTTGTACCCTGGAGTACCGGTGGAGGTAGTGGTACTACTCCGGACTACCGTCGAGGTTCACGGGTAATACCCCAGAGTACCGGGTGGAAGTACTGGTACTACCCCGGAGCGTCGGGAAGGGGCGCCAGGCCTACCCCGGAGCATCAGGTAGAGATACCAGACCTACCCTGGAAGGTCAGGAAGGGAGGCCGGGTCTCACACCGCGTGCCCGTAGGGACAACAGGTGAACTCCGGCGCATCACAAAGGTTTCCGGCACAACCCCAGAGTACTGCTAGGGGAACCGGTTCTATCCCGGAAGTTCGGGTAGGGACACCGGGCGTATCATGGAGGGTCAGGTAGGAAGGGCGGGTCAAATCCCACGCACCCGTAGGAACAGCAGTTGTACCCTGGAGTACCGGTGGAGGTAGTGGTACTACGCCGGATTACCGACGAGGGTCACGGGTAATACCCCAGAGTACCAGGTGGAAGTACTGGTACTACCCCGGAGCGTCGGGAAGGGGCGCCAGGCCTACCCCGGAGCATCAGGTAGAGATACCAGACCTACCCTGGAAGGTCAGGAAGGGAGGCCGGGTCTAACACCGCGTGCCCGTAGGGACAACAGGTGAACTCCGGCGCATCACAAAGGTTTCCGGTACAACCCCAGAGTACTGCTAGGGGAACCGGTTCTATCCCGGAACTTCGGGTAGGGACACCGGGCCTAACACGGAGGGTCAGGTGGAAGGGTGGGTCAAATCCCACGCACCTGTAGGAACAGCAGTTGTACCACAGCGTACCGCCTGGAGGTACTGGTACTACCCCAGATTTCGGATGAGGGTTACGGTTCCTACCCCAAAGTTTCGAGTGGGGGTACCAGTACTACCCTGGAGCGTCGGGAAGGGGCGCCAGGCCTACTCCGGAGCATTCAGGAAGAGATACCAGGCCTACCCTGGAGGGTCAGGAAGGGAGGCCGGTTCTAACACCGCGTGCCCATAGGGACAACAGGTGAACTCCGGTGCATCACAAAGGTTTCCGGTACAACCCCAGAGTACTGCTAGGGGAACCGGTTCTATCCCGGAACTTCGGGTAGGGACACCGGGCCTAACACGTAGGGTCAGGTAGGAAGGGCGGGTCTAATCAAACGCACCCGTAGGAACAGCAGTTGTACCCTGGAGTACCGGTGGAGGTAGTGGTACTACTCCGGAGTACCGTCGAGGTTCACGGGTAATACCCCAGAGTACCGGGTGGAAGTACTGGTACTACCCCGGAGCGTCGGGAAGGGGCGCCAGGCCTACCCCGGAGCATCAGGTAGAGATACCAGACCTACCCTGGAAGGTCAGGAAGGGAGGCCGGGTCTCACACCGCGTGCCCGTAGGGACAACAGGTGAACTCCGGCGCATCACAAAGGTTTCCGGTATGTAATAAAACCTGGAGTTTGTTCATTGTATAAACTTCATCCTGGAAGCGGCCAGAAGGGTGGTAATAGGGTATTGATAAGTAAATTAGTGGTATAGAAAAAGGGAGGGGGATTGTAATGGTTAAGGTACTAATATGTTGATTAAGCAATAATTCTTTAAACTAATTAAATAATGTGCTGTTAGAGTTGGTTGTGTAAGGCCCATTGTAACATAACAGGGATTGCTTTGTTAGAGTTGATGGTGTGAAACTTAGAAACATGCCTTGTGAGATAATTGTAGCTTTGAAATGCACACATGCAGACACAAGAGATAAGATAACCGGAGAAGAAACAAATGGGCTATTACAGCCTCAAGGATGAGAAAAACCAGCAGTTTATAACATAAGACAGACCACAGACTCCCCTGCTTCCCTAGACAGGGGAATCTTGGAATTTATAACCCCTAATAGATAAAGGTTAAGAATTTATAACTCATAAGTCATTGTTAACAAAAACCAACTAACTATCCGAAATAGCTATGTAAAAAAGATGTAATGAATATGTATGATGTACTGAAATAAATACCGGACGCATTAACTGTTTGGTGCGACAGGCCTTTGGAGCGAGACTCCTCCTGTTCGCCCAGCGCTGTTTGCTTAGCCATAGCCTACTAATAAATTACGGACTGGTTATCCTGATTGGCTTTTGGATTTCCCTTATTCGCGTTTATAACACGGTACAACCCCAGAGTACTGCTAGGGGAACCGGTTCTATCCCGGAACTTCGGGTAGGGACACCGGGCCTAACACGGAGGGTCAGGTGGAAGGGTGGGTCAAATCCCACGCACCTGTAGGAACAGCAGTTGTACCACAGCGTACCGCCTGGAGGTACTGGTACTACCCCAGATTTCGGATGAGGGTTACGGTCCCTACCCCAAAGTTTCGAGTGGGGGTACCAGTACTACCCCGGAGCGTCGGGAAGGGGCGCCAGGCCTACTCCGGAGCATTCAGGAAGAGATACCAGGCCTACCCTGGAGGGTCAGGAAGGGAGGCCGGTTCTAACACCGCGTGCCAATAGGGACAACAGGTGAACTCCGGTGCATCACAAAGGTTTCCGGTACAACCCCAGAGTACTGCTAGGGGAACCGGTTCTATCCCGGAACTTCGGGTAGGGACACCGGGCCTAACACGTAGGGTCAGGTAGGAAGGGCGGGTCTAATCAAACGCACCCGTAGGAACAGCAGTTGTACCCTGGAGTACCGGTGGAGGTAGTGGTACTACTCCGGAGTACCGTCGAGGTTCACGGGTAATACCCCAGAGTACCGGGTGGAAGTACTGGTACTACCCCGGAGCGTCGGGAAGGGGCGCCAGGCCTACCCCGGAGCATCAGGTAGAGATACCAGACCTACCCTGGAAGGTCAGGAAGGGAGGCCGGGTCTCACACCGCGTGCCCGTAGGGACAACAGGTGAACTCCGGCGCATCACAAAGGTTTCCGGTACAACCCCAGAGTACTGCTAGGGGAACCGGTTCTATCCTGGAACTTCGGGTAGGGACACCGGGCCTAACACGGAAGGTCAGGTAGGAAGGGCGGGTCAAATCCCACGCACCCGTAGGAACAGCAGTTGTACCCTGGAGTACCGGTGGAGGTAGTGGTACTACTCCAGAGTACCGACGAGGGTCACGGGTAATACCCCAGAGTACCGGGTGGAAGTACTGGTACTACCCCGGAGCGTCGGGAAGGGGCGCCAGGCCTACCCCGGAGCATTCAGGAAGAGATACCAGGCCTACCCTGGAGGGTCAGGAAGGGAGGCCGGGTCTAACACCGCGTGCCCGTAGGGACAACAGGTGAACTCCGGCGCATCACAAAGGTTTCCGGTACAACCCCAGAGTACTGCTAGGGGAACCGGTTCTATCCCGGAACTTCGGGTAGGGACACCGGGCCTAACACGGAGGGTCAGGTAGGAAGGGCGGGTCAAATCCCACGCACCCGTAGGAACAGCAGTTGTACCCTGGAGTACCGGTGGAGGTAGTGGTACTACTCCGGAGTACCGATGAGGGTCACGGGTAATACCCCAGAGTACCGGGTGGAAGTACTGGTACTACCCCGTAGCGTAGGGAAGGGGTGCCAGGCCTACCCCGGAGCATCAGGTAGAGATACCAGGCCTACCCTGGTGGGTCAGGTAGGGAGGCCGGGTCTAACACCGCGTGCCCGTAGGGACAACAGGTGAACTCCGACGCATCACAAAGGTTTCCGGTACAACCCCAGAGTACTGCTAGGGGAACCGGTTCTATCCCGGAACTTCGGGTAGGGACACCGGGCCTAACACGGAGGGTCAGGTGGAAGGGTGGGTCAAATCCCACGCACCTGTAGGAACAGCAGTTGTACCACAGCATACCGCCTGGAGGTACTGGTACTACCCCAGAGTTCGGATGAGGGTTACGGTTCCTACCCAAAGTTTCGAGTGGGGGTACCAGTACTAGCCCGGAGCGTCGGGAAGGGGCACCAGGCCAACACCGGAGCATTCAGGAAGAGATACCAGGCCTACCCTGGAGGGTCAGGAAGGGAGGCCGGGTCTAACACCGCGTGCCCATAGGGAGAACAGGTGAACTCCGGCGCATCACAAAGGTTTCCGGTACAACCCCAGAGTACTGCTAGGGGAACCGGTTCTATCCCGGAACTTCGGGTAGGGACACCGGGCCTAACACGGAGGGTCAGGTAGGAAGGGCGGGTCAAATCGCACGCACCCGTAGGAACAGCAGTTGTACCCTGGAGTACCGGTGGAGGTAGTGGTACTACTCCAGAGTACCGACGAGGTTCACGGGTAATACCCCAGAGTACCGGGTGGGGGTACTGGTACTACCCCGGAGTGTCGGGAAGGGGCGCCAGGCCTACCCCGGAGCATCAGGTAGAGATACCAGGCCTACCCTGGAGGGTCAGGAAGGGAGGCCGGGTCTAACACCGCGTGCCCGTAGGGACAACAGGTGAACTCCGGCGCATCACAAAGGTTTCCGGTACAACCCCAGAGTACTGCTAGGGGAACCGGTTCTATCCCGGAACGTTGGGTAGGGACACCGGGCCTAACACGGAGGGTCAGGTAGGAAGGGCGGGTCAAATCCCACGCACCCGTAGGAACAGCAGTTGTACCCTGGAGTACCGGTGGAGGTAGTGGTACTACTCCGGACTACCGTCGAGGTTCACGGGTAATACCCCAGAGTACCGGGTGGAAGTACTGGTACTACCCCGGAGCGTCGGGAAGGGGCGCCAGGCCTACCCCGGAGCATCAGGTAGAGATACCAGACCTACCCTGGAAGGTCAGGAAGGGAGGCCGGGTCTCACACCGCGTGCCCGTAGGGACAACAGGTGAACTCCGGCGCATCACAAAGGTTTCCGGCACAACCCCAGAGTACTGCTAGGGGAACCGGTTCTATCCCGGAAGTTCGGGTAGGGACACCGGGCGTATCATGGAGGGTCAGGTAGGAAGGGCGGGTCAAATCCCACGCACCCGTAGGAACAGCAGTTGTACCCTGGAGTACCGGTGGAGGTAGTGGTACTACGCCAGAGTTCCGATGAGGGTTACGGGTAAAACCCAGAGTACCGAGTGGCGGTACTAGTACTACCCCATAGCGTCGGGACGGGGCGCCAGGCCTACCCCGGAGCATCAGGTAGAGATATCAGACCTACCCTGGAAGGTCAGGAAGGGAGGCCGGGTCTAACACCGCGTGCCCGTAGGGACAACAGGTGAACTCCGGCGCATCACAAAGGTTTCCGGTACAACCCCAGAGTACTGCTAGGGGAACCGGTTCTATCCCGGAACTTCGGGTAGGGACACCGGGCGTATCATGGAGGGTCAGGTAGGAAGGGCGGGTCAAATCCCACGCACCCGTAGGAACAGCAGTTGTACCCTGGAGTACCGGTGGAGGTAGTGGTACTACTCCGGATTACCGACGAGGGTCACGGGTAATACCCCAGAGTACCAGGTGGAAGTACTGGTACTACCCCGGAGCGTCGGGAAGGGGCGCCAGGCCTACCCCGGAGCATCAGGTAGAGATACCAGACCTACCCTGGAAGGTCAGGAAGGGAGGCCGGGTCTAACACCGCGTGCCCGTAGGGACAACAGGTGAACTCCGGCGCATCACAAAGGTTTCCGGTACAACCCCAGAGTACTGCTAGGGGAACCGGTTCTATCCCGGAACTTCGGGTAGGGACACCGGGCCTAACACGGAGGGTCAGGTGGAAGGGTGGGTCAAATCCCACGCACCTGTAGGAACAGCAGTTGTACCACAGCGTACCGCCTGGAGGTACTGGTACTACCCCAGATTTCGGATGAGGGTTACGGTTCCTACCCCAAAGTTTCGAGTGGGGGTACCAGTACTACCCCGGAGCGTCGGGAAGGGGCGCCAGGCCTACCCCGGAGCATTCAGGAAGAGATACCAGGCCTACCCTGGAGGGTCAGGAAGGGAGGCCGGGTCTAACACCGCGTGCCCGTAGGGACAACAGGTGAACTCCGGCGCATCACAAAGGTTTCCGGTACAACCCCAGAGTACTGCTAGGGGAACCGGTTCTATCCCGGAACGTTGGGTAGGGACACCGGGCCTAACACGGAGGGTCAGGTAGGAAGGGCGGGTCAAATCCCACGCACCCGTAGGAACAGCAGTTGTACCCTGGAGTACCGGTGGAGGTAGTGGTACTACTCCGGAGTACCGTTGAGGTTCACGGGTAATACCCCAGAGTACCGGGTGGAAGTACTGGTACTACCCCGGAGCGTCGGGAAGGGGCGCCAGGCCTACCCCGGAGCATCAGGTAGAGATACCAGACCTACCCTGGAAGGTCAGGAAGGGAGGCCGGGTCTCACACCGCGTGCCCGTAGGGACAACAGGTGAACTCCGGCGCATCACAAAGGTTTCCGGCACAACCCCAGAGTACTGCTAGGGGAACCGTTTCTATCCCGGAAGTTCGGGTAGGGACACCGGGCGTATCATGGAGGGTCAGGTAGGAAGGGCGGGTCAAATCCCACGCACCCGTAGGAACAGCAGTTGTACCCTGGAGTACCGGTGGAGGTAGTGGTACTACGCCAGAGTTCCGATGAGGGTTACGGGTAAAACCCAGAGTACCGAGTGGCGGTACTAGTACTACCCCATAGCGTCGGGACGGGGCGCCAGGCCTACCCCGGAGCATCAGGTAGAGATATCAGACCTACCCTGGAAGGTCAGGAAGGGAGGCCGGGTCTAACACCGCGTGCCCGTAGGGACAACAGGTGAACTCCGGCGCATCACAAAGGTTTCCGGTACAACCCCAGAGTACTGCTAGGGGAACCGGTTCTATCCCGGAACTTCGGGTAGGGACACCGGGCGTATCATGGAGGGTCAGGTAGGAAGGGCGGGTCAAATCCCACGCACCCGTAGGAACAGCAGTTGTACCCTGGAGTACCGGTGGAGGTAGTGGTACTACTCCGGATTACCGACGAGGGTCACGGGTAATACCCCAGAGTACCAGGTGGAAGTACTGGTACTACCCCGGAGCGTCGGGAAGGGGCGCCAGGCCTACCCCGGAGCATCAGGTAGAGATACCAGACCTACCCTGGAAGGTCAGGAAGGGAGGCCGGGTCTAACACCGCGTGCCCGTAGGGACAACAGGTGAACTCCGGCGCATCACAAAGGTTTCCGGTACAACCCCAGAGTACTGCTAGGGGAACCGGTTCTATCCCGGAACTTCGGGTAGGGACACCGGGCCTAACACGGAGGGTCAGGTGGAAGGGTGGGTCAAATCCCACGCACCTGTAGGAACAGCAGTTGTACCACAGCGTACCGCCTGGAGGTACTGGTACTACCCCAGATTTCGGATGAGGGTTACGGTTCCTACCCCAAAGTTTCGAGTGGGGGTACCAGTACTACCCCGGAGCGTCGGGAAGGGGCGCCAGGCCTACCCCGGAGCATTCAGGAAGAGATACCAGGCCTACCCTGGAGGGTCAGGAAGGGAGGCCGGGTCTAACACCGCGTGCCCGTAGGGACAACAGGTGAACTCCGGCGCATCACAAAGGTTTCCGGTACAACCCCAGAGTACTGCTAGGGGAACCGGTTCTATCCCGGAACGTTGGGTAGGGACACCGGGCCTAACACGGAGGGTCAGGTAGGAAGGGCGGGTCAAATCCCACGCACCCGTAGGAACAGCAGTTGTACCCTGGAGTACCGGTGGAGGTAGTGGTACTACTCCGGACTACCGTCGAGGTTCACGGGTAATACCCCAGAGTACCGGGTGGAAGTACTGGTACTACCCCGGAGCGTCGGGAAGGGGCGCCAGGCCTACCCCGGAGCATTCAGGAAGAGATACCAGGCCTACCCTGGAGGGTCAGGAAGGGAGGCCGGGTCTCACACCGCGTGCCCGTAGGGACAACAGGTGAACTCCGGCGCATCACAAAGGTTTCCGGTACAACCCCAGAGTACTGCTAGGGGAACCGGTTCTATCCCGGAACTTCGGGTAGGGACACCGGGCCTAACACGGAGGGTCAGGTAGGAAGGGCGGGTCAAATCCCACGCACCCGTAGGAACAGCAGTTGTACCCTGGAGTACCGGTGGAGGTAGTGGTACTACTCCGGACTACCGTCGAGGTTCACGGGTAATACCCCAGAGTACCGGGTGGAAGTACTGGTACTACCCCGGAGCGTCGGGAAGGGGCGCCAGGCCTACCCCGGAGCATCAGGTAGAGATACCAGACCTACCCTGGAAGGTCAGGAAGGGAGGCCGGGTCTCACACCGCGTGCCCGTAGGGACAACAGGTGAACTCCGGCGCATCACAAAGGTTTCCGGTACAACCCCAGAGTACTGCTAGGGGAACCGGTTCTATCCCGGAAGTTCGGGTAGGGACACCGGGCGTATCATGGAGGGTCAGGTAGGAAGGGCGGGTCAAATCCCACGCACCCGTAGGAACAGCAGTTGTACCCTGGAGTACCGGTGGAGGTAGTGGTACTACGCCAGAGTTCCGATGAGGGTTACGGGTAAAACCCAGAGTACCGAGTGGCGGTACTAGTACTACCCCATAGCGTCGGGAAGGGGTTCCAGGCCTATCCCGGAGCATCAGGTAGGAATACCAGGCCTACCCTGGAAGGTCAGGAAGGGAGGCCGGGTCTAACACCGCGTGCCCGTAGGGACAACAGGTGAACTCCGGCGCATCACAAAGGTTTCCGGTACAACCCCAGAGTACTGCTAGGGGAACCGGTTCTATCCCGGAAGTTCGGGTAGGGACACCGGGCCTAACACGGAGGGTCAGGTAGGAAGGGCGGGTCAAATCCCACGCACCCGTAGGAACAGCAGTTGTACCCTGGAGTACCGGTGGAGGTAGTGGTACTACTCCGGAGTACCGTCGAGGTTCACGGGTAATACCCCAGAGTACCGGGTGGAAGTACTGGTACTACCCCGGAGCGTCGGGAAGGGGCGCCAGGCCTACCCCGGAGCATCAGGTAGAGATACCAGACCTACCCTGGAAGGTCAGGAAGGGAGGCCGGGTCTCACACCGCGTGCCCGTAGGGACAACAGGTGAACTCCGGCGCATCACAAAGGTTTCCGGTACAACCCCAGAGTACTGCTAGGGGAACCGGTTCTATCCCGGAAGTTCGGGTAGGGACACCGGGCGTATCATGGAGGGTCAGGTAGGAAGGGCGGGTCAAATCCCACGCACCCGTAGGAACAGCAGTTGTACCCTGGAGTACCGGTGGAGGTAGTGGTACTACGCCAGAGTTCCGATGAGGGTTACGGGTAAAACCCAGAGTACCGAGTGGCTGTACTAGTACTACCCCATAGCGTCGGGAAGGGGTTCCAGGCCTATCCCGGAGCATCAGGTAGGAATACCAGGCCTACCCTGGAGGGTCAGGAAGGGAGGCCGGGTCTAACACCGCGTGCCCGTAGGGACAACAGGTGAACTCCGGCGCATCACAAAGGTTTCCGGTACAACCCCAGAGTACTGCTAGGGGAACCGGTTCTATCCCGGAACTTCGGGTAGGGACACCGGGCCTAACACGGAGGGTCAGGTAGGAAGGGCGGGTCAAATCCCACGCACCCGTAGGAACAGCAGTTGTACCCTGGAGTACCGGTGGAGGTAGTGGTACTACTCCAGAGTACCGACGAGGTTCACGGGTAATACCCCAGAGTACCAGGTGGAAGTACTGGTACTACCCCGGAGCGTCGGGAAGGGGCGCCAGGCCTACCCCGGAGCATTCAGGAAGAGATACCAGGCCTACCCTGGAGGGTCAGGAAGGGAGGCCGGGTCTAACACCGCGTGCCCGTAGGGACAACAGGTGAACTCCGGCGCATCACAAAGGTTTCCGGTACAACCCCAGAGTACTGCTAGGGGAACCGGTTCTATCCCGGAAGTTCGGGTAGGGACACCGGGCCTAACACGTTGGGTCAGGTAGGAAGGGCGGGTCAAATCCCACGCACCCGTAGGAACAGCAGTTGTACCCTGGAGTACCGGTGGAGGTAGTGGTACTACTCCGGACTACCGTCGAGGTTCACGGGTAATACCCCAGAGTACCGGGTGGAAGTACTGGTACTACCCCGGAGCGTCGGGAAGGGGCGCCAGGCCTACCCCGGAGCATCAGGTAGAGATACCAGACCTACCCTGGAAGGTCAGGAAGGGAGGCCGGGTCTCACACCGCGTGCCCGTAGGGACAACAGGTGAACTCCGGCGCATCACAAAGGTTTCCGGTACAACCCCAGAGTACTGCTAGGGGAACCGGTTCTATCCCGGAACTTCGGGTAGGGACACCGGGCGTATCATGGAGGGTCAGGTAGGAAGGGCGGGTCAAATCCCACGCACCCGTAGGAACAGCAGTTGTACCCTGGAGTACCGGTGGAGGTAGTGGTACTACGCCAGAGTTCCGATGAGGGTTACGGGTAAAACCCAGAGTACCGAGTGGCGGTACTAGTACTACCCCATAGCGTCGGGAAGGGGTTCCAGGCCTATCCCGGAGCATCAGGTAGGAATACCAGGCCTACCCTGGAAGGTCAGGAAGGGAGGCCGGGTCTAACACCGCGTGCCCGTAGGGACAACAGGTGAACTCCGGCGCATCACAAAGGTTTCCGGTACAACCCCAGAGTACTGCTAGGGGAACCGGTTCTATCCCGGAACTTCGGGTAGGGACACCGGGCCTAACATGGAGGGTCAGGTAGGAAGGGCGGGTCAAATCCCACGCACCCGTAGGAACAGCAGTTGTACCCTGGAGTACCGGTGGAGGTAGTGGTACTACTCCAGAGTACCGACGAGGTTCACGGGTAATACCCCAGAGTACCAGGTGGAAGTACTGGTACTACCCCGGAGCGTCGGGAAGGGGCGCCAGGCCTACCCCGGAGCATTCAGGAAGAGATACCAGGCCTACCCTGGAGGGTCAGGAAGGGAGGCCGGGTCTAACACCGCGTGCCCGTAGGGACAACAGGTGAACTCCGGCGCATCACAAAGGTTTCCGGTACAACCCCAGAGTACTGCTAGGGGAACCGGTTCTATCCCGGAACTTCGGGTAGGGACACCGGGCCTAACACGGAGGGTCAGGTAGGAAGGGCGGGTCAAATCCCACGCACCCATAGGAACAGCAGTTGTACCCTGGAGTACCGGTGGAGGTAGTGGTACTACTCCGGAGTACCGACGAGGTTCACGGGTAATACCCCAGAGTACCAGGTGGGGGTACCGGTACTACCCCGGAGCGTCGGGAAGGGGCGCCAGGCCTACCCCGGAGCATTCAGGAAGAGATACCAGACCTACCCTGGAAGGTCAGGAAGGGAGGCCGGGCCTAACACCGCGTGCCCGTAGGGACAACAGGTGAACTCCGGCGCATCACAAAGGTTTCCGGTACAACCCCAGAGTACTGCTAGGGGAACCGGTTCTATCCCGGAATGTTGGGTAGGGACACCGGGCCTAACACGTAGGGTCAGGTGGAAGGGCGGGTCAAATCCCACACACCTGTAGGAACAGCAGTTGTACCACGGCGTACCGCCTGGAGGTACTGGTACTACGCCAGAGTTCGGATGAGGGTTACGGTTCCTACCCCAAAGTTTCGAGTGGGGGTACCAGTACTACCCCGGAGCGTCGGGAAGGGGCGCCAGGCCTACTCCGGAGCATTCAGGAAGAGATACCAGGCCTACCCTGGAGGGTCAGGAAGGGAGGCCGGGTCTAACACCGCGTGCCCGTAGGGACAACAGGTGAACTCCGGCGCATCACAAAGGTTTCCGGTACAACCCCAGAGTACTGCTAGGGGAACCGGTTCTATCCCGGAAGTTCGGGTAGGGACACCGGGCGTATCATGGAGGGTCAGGTAGGAAGGGCGGGTCAAATCCCACGCACCCGTAGGAACAGCAGTTGTACCCTGGAGTACCGGTGGAGGTAGTGGTACTACGCCAGAGTTCCGACGAGGGTTACGGGTAATAACCCAGATTACCGAGTGGCGGTACTAGTACTACCCCATAGCGTCGGGAAGGGGTGCCAGGCCTATCCCGGAGCATCAGGTAGGAATACCAGGCCTACCCTGGAAGGTCAGGAAGGGAGGCCGGTTCTAACACCGCGTGCCCGTAGGGACAACAGGTGAACTCCGGCGCATCACAAAGGTTTCCGGTACAACCCCAGAGTACTGCTAGGGGAACCGGTTCTATCCCGGAAGTTCGGGTAGGGACACCGGGCCTAACACGGAGGATCAGGTGGAAGGGTGGGTCAAATCCCACGCACCTGTAGGAACAGCAGTTGTACCACAGCGTACCGCCTGTTGGTACTGGAACTACCCCAGAGTTCGGATGAGGGTTACGGTTCCTACCCCAAAGTTTCGAGTGGGGGTACCAGTACTACCCCGGAGCATCGGGAAGGGGCGCCAGGCCTACCCCGGAGCATTCAGGAAGAGATACCAGGCCTACCCTGGAGGGTCAGGAAGGGAGGCCGGGTCTAACACCGCGTGCCCGTAGGGACAACAGGTGAACTCCGGCACATCACAAAGGTTTCCGGTACAACCCCAGAGTACTGCTAGGGGAACCGGTTCTATCCCGGAAGTTCGGGTAGGGACACCGGGCCTAACACGGAGGGTCAGGTAGGAAGGGCGGGTCAAATCCCACGCACCCGTAGGAACAGCAGTTGTACCCTGGAGTACCGGTGGAGGTAGTGGTACTACTCCGGAGTACCGTCGAGGTTCACGGGTAATACCCCAGAGTACCGGGTGGAAGTACTGGTACTACCCCGGAGCGTCGGGAATGGGCGCCAGGCCTACCCCGGAGCATCAGGTAGAGATACCAGACCTACCCTGGAAGGTCAGGAAGGGAGGCCGGGTCTCACACCGCGTGCCCGTAGGGACAACAGGTGAACTCCAGCGCATCACAAAGGTTTCCGGTACAACCCCAGAGTACTGCTAGGGGAACCGGTTCTATCCCGGAAGTTCGGGTAGGGACACCGGGCCTAACATGGAGGGTCAGGTAGGAAGGGCGGGTCAAATCCCACGCACCTGTAGGAACAGCAGTTGTACCCTGGAGTACCGGTGGAGGTAGTGGTACTACGCCAGAGTTCCGACGAGGGTTACGGGTAATAACCCAGAGTACCGGGTGGCGGTACTAGTACTACCCCATAGCGTCGGGAAGGGGTGCCAGGCCTATCCCGGAGCATCAGGTAGGAATACCAGGCCTACCCTGGAAGGTCAGGAAGGGAGGCCGGGTCTAACACCGCGTGCCCGTAGGGACAACAGGTGAACTCCGGCGCATCACAAAGGTTTCCGGTACAACCCCAGAGTACTGCTAGGGGAACCGGTTCTATCCCGGAAGTTCGGGTAGGGACACCGGGAGTATCATGGAGGGTCAGGTAGGAAGGGCGGGTCAAATCGCACGCACCAGTAGGAACAGCAGTTGCACCCTGGAGTACCGGTGGAGGTAGTGGTACTACTCCGGAGTACCGACGAGGGTCACGGGTAATACCCCAGAGTACCGGGTGGGGGTACTGGTACTACCCCGGAGCATCGGGAAGGGGCACCAGGCCTACCCCGGAGCATCAGGTAGAGATACCAGACCTACCCTGGAAGGTCAGGAAGGGAGGCCGGGTCTAACACCGCGTGCCCGTAGGGACAACAGGTGAACTCCGGCGCATCACAAAGGTTTCCGGTACAACCCCAGAGTACTGCTAGGGGAACCGGTTCTATCCCGGAAGTTCGGGTAGGGACACCGGGCCTAACACGGAGGGTCAGGTAGGAAGGGCGGGTCAAATCCCACGCACCCGTAGGAACAGCAGTTGTACCCTGGAGTACCGGTGGAGGTAGTGGTACTACTCCGGAGTACCGACGAGGGTCACGGGTAATACCCCAGAGTACCGGGTGGGGGTACTGGTACTACCCCGGAGCGTCGGGAAGGGGCACCAGGACTACCCCAGAGCATCAGGTAGAGGTATCAGGCCTACCCTGGAGGGTCAGGAAGGGAGGCCGGGTCTAACACCGCGTGCCCGTAGGGACAACAGGTGAACTCCGGCGCATCACAAAGGTTTCCAGTACAACCCCAGAGTACTGCTAGGGGAACCGGTTCTATCCCGGAAGTTCGGGTAGGGACACCGGGAGTATCATGGAGGGTCAGGTAGGAAGGGCGGGTCAAATCCCACGCACCCGTAGGAACAGCAGTTGCACCCTGGAGTACCGGTGGAGGTAGTGGTACTACTCCGGAGTACCGACGAGGGTCACGGGTAATACCCCAGAGTACCAGGTGGAAGTACTGGTACTACCCCGGAGCATCGGGAAGGGGCGCCAGGCCTACCCCGGAGCATCAGGTAGAGATACCAGACCTACCCTGGAAGGTCAGGAAGGGAGGCCGGGTCTCACACCGCGTGCCCGTAGGGACAACAGGTGAACTCCGGCGCATCACAAAGGTTTCCGGTACAACCCCAGAGTACTGCTAGGGGAACCGGTTCTATCCTGGAACTTCGGGTAGGGACACCGGGCCTAACACGGAAGGTCAGGTAGGAAGGGCGGGTCAAATCCCACGCACCCGTAGGAACAGCAGTTGTACCCTGGAGTACCGGTGGAGGTAGTGGTACTACTCCAGAGTACCGACGAGGGTCACGGGTAATACCCCAGAGTACCGGGTGGAAGTACTGGTACTACCCCGGAGCGTCGGGAAGGGGTGCCAGGCCTACCCCGGAGCATCAGGTAGAGATACCAGGCCTACCCTGGAAGGTCAGGAAGGGAGGCCGGGTCTAACACCGCGTGCCCGTAGGGACAACAGGTGAACTCCGGCGCATCACAAAGGTTTCCGGTACAACCCCAGAGTACTGCTAGGGGAACCGGTTCTATCCCGGAAGTTCGGGTAGGGACACCGGGAGTATCATGGAGGGTCAGGTAGGAAGGGCGGGTCAAATCGCACGCACCCGTAGGAACAGCAGTTGCACCCTGGAGTACCGGTGGAGGTAGTGGTACTACTCCGGAGTACCGACGAGGGTCACGGGTAATACCCCAGAGTACCAGGTGGAAGTACTGGTACTACCCCGGAGCATCGGGAAGGGGCACCAGGCCTACCCCGGAGCATCAGGTAGAGATACCAGACCTACCCTGGAAGGTCAGGAAGGGAGGCCAGGTCTCACACCGCGTGCCCGTAGGGACAACAGGTGAACTCCGGCGCATCACAAAGGTTTCCGGTACAACCCCAGAGTACTGCTAGGGGAACCGGTTCTATCCCGGAACTTCGGGTAGGGACACCGGGCCTAACACGGAGGGTCAGGTAGGAAGGGCGGGTCAAATCCCACGCACCCGTAGGAACAGCAGTTGTACCCTGGAGTACCGGTGGAGGTAGTGGTACTACTCCGGAGTACCGACGAGGGTCACGGGTAATACCCCAGAGTACCGGGTGGGGGTACTGGTACTACCCCGGAGCATCGGGAAGGGGCACCAGGCCTACCCCGGAGCATCAGGTAGAGATACCAGACCTACCCTGGAGGGTCAGGAAGGGAGGCCGGGTCTAACACCGTGTGCCCGTAGGGACAACAGGTGAACTCCGGCGCATCACAAAGGTTTCCGGTACAACCCCAGAGTACTGCTAGGGGAACCGGTTCTATCCCGGAAGTTCGGGTAGGGACACCGGGCCTAACACGGAGGGTCAGGTAGGAAGGGCGGGTCAAATCCCACGCACCCGTAGGAACAGCAGTTGTACCCTGGAGTACCGGTGGAGGTAGTGGTACTACTCCGGAGTACCGTCGAGGGTCACGGGTAATACCCCAAAGTACCGGGTGGGGGTACTGGTACTACCCCGGAGCGTCGGGAAGGGGCACCAGGACTACCCCGGAGCATCAGGTAGAGGTAACAGGCCTACCCTGGAGGGTCAGGAAGGGAGGCCAGGTCTAACACCGCGTGCCCGTAGGGACAACAGGTGAACTCCGGCGCATCACAAAGGTTTCCGGTACAACCCCAGAGTACTGCTAGGGGAACCGGTTCTATCCCGGAAGTTCGGGTAGGGACACCGGGCCTAACACGGAGGGTCAGGTAGGAAGGGCGGGTCAAATCCCACGCACCCGTAGGAACAGCAGTTGTACCCTGGAGTACCGGTGGAGGTAGTGGTACTACTCCGGAGTACCGACGAGGGTCACGGGTAATACCCCAGAGTACCGGGTGGGGGTACTGGTACTACCCCGGAGCGTCGGGAAGGGGCACCAGGACTACCCCAGAGCATCAGGTAGAGGTATCAGGCCTACCCTGGAGGGTCAGGAAGGGAGGCCGGGTCTAACACCGCGTGCCCGTAGGGACAACAGGTGAACTCCGGCGCATCACAAAGGTTTCCAGTACAACCCCAGAGTACTGCTAGGGGAACCGGTTCTATCCCGGAAGTTCGGGTAGGGACACCGGGAGTATCATGGAGGGTCAGGTAGGAAGGGCGGGTCAAATCCCACGCACCCGTAGGAACAGCAGTTGCACCCTGGAGTACCGGTGGAGGTAGTGGTACTACTCCGGAGTACCGACGAGGGTCACGGGTAATACCCCAGAGTACCAGGTGGAAGTACTGGTACTACCCCGGAGCATCGGGAAGGGGCGCCAGGCCTACCCCGGAGCATCAGGTAGAGATACCAGACCTACCCTGGAAGGTCAGGAAGGGAGGCCGGGTCTCACACCGCGTGCCCGTAGGGACAACAGGTGAACTCCGGCGCATCACAAAGGTTTCCGGTACAACCCCAGAGTACTGCTAGGGGAACCGGTTCTATCCCGGAACTTCGGGTAGGGACACCGGGCCTAACACGGAGGGTCAGGTAGGAAGGGCGGGTCAAATCCCACGCACCCGTAGGAACAGCAGTTGTACCCTGGAGTACCGGTGGAGGTAGTGGTACTACTCCGGAGTACCGACGAGGGTCACGGGTAATACCCCAAAGTACCGGGTGGGGGTACTGGTACTACCCCGGAGCGTCGGGAAGGGGCACCAGGACTACCCCGGAGCATCAGGTAGAGGTAACAGGCCTACCCTGGAGGGTCAGGAAGGGAGGCCGGGTCTAACACCGCGTGCCCGTAGGGACAACAGGTGAACTCCGGCGCATCACAAAGGTTTCCGGTACAACCCCAGAGTACTGCTAGGGGAACCGGTTCTATCCCGGAAGTTCGGGTAGGGACACTGGGAGTATCATGGAGGGTCAGGTAGGAAGGGCGGGTCAAATCCCACGCACCCGTAGGAACAGCAGTTGTACCCTGGAGTACCGGTGGAGGTAGTGGTACTACTCCGGAGTACCGACGAGGGTCACGGGTAATACCCCAGAGTACCAGGTGGAAGTACTGGTACTACCCCGGAGCGTCGGGAAGGGGCGCCAGGCCTACCCCGGAGCATTCAGGAAGAGATACCAGGCCTACCCTGGAGGGTCAGGAAGGGAGGCCGGGTCTAACACCGCGTGCCCGTAGGGACAACAGGTGAACTCCGGCGCATCACAAAGGTTTCCGGTACAACCCCAGAGTACTGCTAGGGGAACTGGTTCTATCCCGGAACTTCGGGTAGGGACACCGGGCCTAACACGGAGGGTCAGGTAGGAAGGGCGGGTCAAATCCCACGCACCCGTAGGAACAGCAGTTGTACCCTGGAGTACCGGTGGAGGTAGTGGTACTACTCCGGAGTACCGACGAGGTTCACGGGTAATACCCCAGAGTACCGGGTGGAAGTACTGGTACTACCCCGGAGCGTCGGGAAGGGGCGCCAGGCCTACCCCGGAGCATCAGGTAGAGATACCAGGCCTACCCTGGAGGGTCAGGAAGGGAGGCCGGTTCTAACACCGCGAGCCCATAGGGACAACAGGTGAACTCCGGCGCATCACAAAGGTTTCCGGTACAACCCCAGAGTACTGCTAGGGGAACTGGTTCTATCCCGGAACTTCGGGTAGGGACACCGGGCCTAACACGGAGGGTCAGGTAGGAAGGGCGGGTCAAATCCCACGCACCCGTAGGAACAGCAGTTGTACCCTGGAGTACCGGTGGAGGTAGTGGTACTACTCCGGAGTACCGACGAGGTTCACGGGTAATACCCCAGAGTACCGGGTGGAAGTACTGGTACTACCCCGGAGCGTCGGGAAGGGGCGCCAGGCCTACCCCGGAGCATCAGGTAGAGATACCAGGCCTACCCTGGAGGGTCAGGAAGGGAGGCCGGTTCTAACACCGCGAGCCCATAGGGACAACAGGTGAACTCCGGTGCATCACAAAGGTTTCCGGTACAACCCCAGAGTACTGCTAGGGGAACCGGTTCTATCCCGGAACATCGGGTAGGGACACCGGGCCTAACACGTAGGGTCAGGTAGGAAGGGCGGGTCTAATCAAACGCACCCGTAGGAACAGCAGTTGTACCCTGGAGTACCGGTGGAGGTAGTGGTACTACTCCGGAGTACCGTCGAGGTTCACGGGTAATACCCCAGAGTACCGGGTGGAAGTACTGGTACTACCCCGGAGCATCGGGAAGGGGCGCCAGGCCTACCCCGGAGCATCAGGTAGAGATACCAGACCTACCCTGGAAGGTCAGGAAGGGAGGCCGGGTCTCACACCGCGTGCCCGTAGGGACAACAGGTGAACTCCGGCGCATCACAAAGGTTTCCGGTACAACCCCAGAGTACTGCTAGGGGAACCGGTTCTATCCCGGAACTTCGGGTAGGGACACCGGGCCTAACACGGAGGGTCAGGTAGGAAGGGCGGGTCAAATCCCACGCACCCGTAGGAACAGCAGTTGTACCCTGGAGTACCGGTGGAGGTAGTGGTACTACTCCGGAGTACCGACGAGGGTCACGGGTAATACCCCAAAGTACCGGGTGGGGGTACTGGTACTACCCCGGAGCGTCGGGAAGGGGCACCAGGACTACCCCGGAGCATCAGGTAGAGGTAACAGGCCTACCCTGGAGGGTCAGGAAGGGAGGCCGGGTCTAACACCGCGTGCCCGTAGGGACAACAGGTGAACTCCGGCGCATCACAAAGGTTTCCGGTACAACCCCAGAGTACTGCTAGGGGAACCGGTTCTATCCCGGAAGTTCGGGTAGGGACACTGGGAGTATCATGGAGGGTCAGGTAGGAAGGGCGGGTCAAATCCCACGCACCCGTAGGAACAGCAGTTGTACCCTGGAGTACCGGTGGAGGTAGTGGTACTACTCCGGAGTACCGTCGAGGTTCACGGGTAATACCCCAGAGTACCAGGTGGAAGTACTGGTACTACCCCGGAGCGTCGGGAAGGGGCGCCAGGCCTACCCCGGAGCATCAGGTAGAGATACCAGGCCTACCCTGGAGGGTCAGGAAGGGAGGCCGGTTCTAACACCGCGAGCCCATAGGGACAACAGGTGAACTCCGGCGCATCACAAAGGTTTCCGGTACAACCCCAGAGTACTGCTAGGGGAACCGGTTCTATCCCGGAACATCGGGTAGGGACACCGGGCCTAACACGTAGGGTCAGGTAGGAAGGGCGGGTCTAATCAAACGCACCCGTAGGAACAGCAGTTGTACCCTGGAGTACCGGTGGAGGTAGTGGTACTACTCCGGAGTACCGTCGAGGTTCACGGGTAATACCCCAGAGTACCGGGTGGAAGTACTGGTACTACCCCGGAGCATCGGGAAGGGGCGCCAGGCCTACCCCGGAGCATCAGGTAGAGATACCAGACCTACCCTGGAAGGTCAGGAAGGGAGGCCGGGTCTCACACCGCGTGCCCGTAGGGACAACAGGTGAACTCCGGCGCATCACAAAGGTTTCCGGTACAACCCCAGAGTACTGCTAGGGGAACCGGTTCTATCCTGGAACTTCGGGTAGGGACACCGGGCCTAACACGGAAGGTCAGGTAGGAAGGGCGGGTCAAATCCCACGCACCCGTAGGAACAGCAGTTGTACCCTGGAGTACCGGTGGAGGTAGTGGTACTACTCCGGAGTACCGACGAGGTTCACGGGTAATACCCCAGAGTACCAGGTGGAAGTACTGGTACTACCCCGGAGCGTCGGGAAGGGGCGCCAGGCCTACCCCGGAGCATTCAGGAAGAGATACCAGGCCTACCCTGGAGGGTCAGGAAGGGAGGCCGGGTCTAACACCGCGTGCCCGTAGGGACAACAGGTGAACTCCGGCGCATCACAAAGGTTTCCGGTACAACCCCAGAGTACTGCTAGGGGAACCGGTTCTATCCCGGAACTTCGGGTAGGGACACCGGGCCTAACACGGAGGGTCAGGTAGGAAGGGCGGGTCAAATCCCACGCACCCGTAGGAACAGCAGTTGTACCCTGGAGTACCGGTGGAGGTAGTGGTACTACTCCGGAGTACCGACGAGGTTCACGGGTAATACCCCAGAGTACCAGGTGGAAGTACTGGTACTACCCCGGAGCGTCGGGAAGGGGCGCCAGGCCTACCCCGGAGCATCAGGTAAAGATACCAGACCTACCCTGGAAGGTCAGGAAGGGAGGCCGGGTCTCACACCGCGTGCCCGTAGGGACAACAGGTGAACTCCGGCGCATCACAAAGGTTTCCGGTACAACCCCAGAGTACTGCTAGGGGAACCGGTTCTATCCCGGAAGTTCGGGTAGGGACACCGGGCGTATCATGGAGGGTCAGGTAGGAAGGGCGGGTCAAATCCCACGCACCCGTAGGAACAGCAGTTGTACCCTGGAGTACCGGTGGAGGTAGTGGTACTACGCCAGAGTTCCGACGAGGGTTACGGGTAATAACCCAGAGTACCGAGTGGCGGTACTAGTACTACCCCATAGCGTCGGGAAGGGGTGCCAGGCCTATCCCGGAGCATCAGGTAGGAATACCAGGCCTACCCTGGAAGGTCAGGAAGGGAGGCCGGGTCTAACACCGTGTGCACGTAGGGATAACAGGTGAACTCCGGCGCATCACAAAGGTTTCCGGTACAACCCCAGAGTACTGCTAGGGGAACCGGTTCTATCCCGGAAGTTCGGGTAGGGACACCGGGCCTAACACGGAGGGTCAGGTAGGAAGGGCGGGTCAAATCCCACGCACCAGTAGGAACAGCAGTTGCACCCTGGAGTACCGGTGGAGGTAGTGGTACTACTCCGGAGTACCGACGAGGGTCACGGGTAATACCCCAGAGTACCAGGTGGAAGTACTGGTACTACCCCGGAGCATCGGGAAGGGGCACCAGGCCTACCCCGGAGCATCAGGTAGAGATACCAGACCTACCCTGGAAGGTCAGGAAGGGAGGCCGGGTCTCACACCGCGTGCCCGTAGGGACAACAGGTGAACTCCGGCGCATCACAAAGGTTTCCGGTACAACCCCAGAGTACTGCTAGGGGAACCGGTTCTATCCTAGAACTTCGGGTAGGGACACCGGGCCTAACACGGAAGGTCAGGTAGGAAGGGCGGGTCAAATCCCACGCACCCGTAGGAACAGCAGTTGTACCCTGGAGTACCGGTGGAGGTAGTGGTACTACTCCGGAGTACCGTCGAGGTTCACGGGTAATACCCCAGAGTACCAGGTGGAAGTACTGGTACTACCCCGGAGCGTCGGGAAGGGGCGCCAGGCCTATCCCGGAGCATCAGGTAGGAATACCAGGCCTACCCTGGAGGGTCAGGAAGGGAGGCCGGGTCTAACACCGCGTGCCCGTAGGGACAACAGGTGAACTCCGGCGCATCACAAAGGTTTCCGGTACAACCCCAGAGTACTGCTAGGGGAACCGGTTCTATCCCGGAAGTTCGGGTAGGGACACCGGGCCTAACACGGAGGGTCAGGTAGGAAGGGCGGGTCAAATCCCACGCACCCGTAGGAACAGCAGTTGTACCCTGGAGTACCGGTGGAGGTAGTGGTACTACGCCAGAGTTCCGACGAGGGTTACGGGTAATAACCCAGAGTACCGAGTGGCGGTACTAGTACTACCCCATAGCGTCGGGAAGGGGTGCCAGGCCTATCCCGGAGCATCAGGTAGGAATACCAGGCCTACCCTGGAAGGTCAGGAAGGGAGGCCGGGTCTAACACCGCGTGCCCGTAGGGACAACAGGTGAACTCCGGCGCATCACAAAGGTTTCCGGTACAACCCCAGAGTACTGCTAGGGGAACCGGTTCTATCCCGGAACTTCGGGTAGGGACACCGGGCCTAACACGGAGGGTCAGGTAGGAAGGGCGGGTCAAATCCCACGCACCCGTAGGAACAGCAGTTGTACCCTGGAGTACCGGTGGAGGTAGTGGTACTACTCCGGAGTACCGACGAGGTTCACGGGTAATACCCCAGAGTACCAGGTGGAAGTACTGGTACTACCCCGGAGCGTCGGGAAGGGGCGCCAGGCCTACCCCGGAGCATCAGGTAGAGATACCAGACCTACCCTGGAAGGTCAGGAAGGGAGGCCGGGTCTCACACCGCGTGCCCGTAGGGACAACAGGTGAACTCCGGCGCATCACAAAGGTTTCCGGTACAACCCCAGAGTACTGCTAGGGGAACCGGTTCTATCCCGGAAGTTCGGGTAGGGACACCGGGCGTATCATGGAGGGTCAGGTAGGAAGGGCGGGTCAAATCCCACGCACCCGTAGGAACAGCAGTTGTACCCTGGAGTACCGGTGGAGGTAGTGGTACTACGCCAGAGTTCCGACGAGGGTTACGGGTAATAACCCAGAGTACCGAGTGGCGGTACTAGTACTACCCCATAGCGTCGGGAAGGGGTGCCAGGCCTATCCCGGAGCATCAGGTAGGAATACCAGGCCTACCCTGGAAGGTCAGGAAGGGAGGCCGGGTCTAACACCGCGTGCCCGTAGGGACAACAGGTGAACTCCGGCGCATCACAAAGGTTTCCGGTACAACCCCAGAGTACTGCTAGGGGAACCGGTTCTATCCCGGAAGTTCGGGTAGGGACACCGGGCCTAACATGGAGGGTCAGGTAGGAAGGGCGGGTCAAATCCCACGCACCCGTAGGAACAGCAGTTGCACCCTGGAGTACCGGTGGAGGTAGTGGTACTACTCCGGAGTACCGACGAGGGTCACGGGTAATACCCCAGAGTACCAGGTGGAAGTACTGGTACTACCCCGGAGCATCGGGAAGGGGCACCAGGCCTACCCCGGAGCATCAGGTAGAGATACCAGACCTACCCTGGAAGGTCAGGAAGGGAGGCCGGGTCTCACACCGCGTGCCCGTAGGGACAACAGGTGAACTCCGGCGCATCACAAAGGTTTCCGGTACAACCCCAGAGTACTGCTAGGGGAACCGGTTCTATCCTAGAACTTCGGGTAGGGACACCGGGCCTAACACGGAAGGTCAGGTAGGAAGGGCGGGTCAAATCCCACGCACCCGTAGGAACAGCAGTTGTACCCTGGAGTACCGGTGGAGGTAGTGGTACTACTCCGGAGTAGCGTCGAGGTTCACGGGTAATACCCCAGAGTACCAGGTGGAAGTACTGGTACTACCCCGGAGCGTCGGGAAGGGGCGCCAGGCCTATCCCGGAGCATCAGGTAGGAATACCAGGCCTACCCTGGAGGGTCAGGAAGGGAGGCCGGGTCTAACACCGCGTGCCCGTAGGGACAACAGGTGAACTCCGGCGCATCACAAAGGTTTCCGGTACAACCCCAGAGTACTGCTAGGGGAACCGGTTCTATCCCGGAAGTTCGGGTAGGGACACCGGGCCTAACACGGAGGGTCAGGTAGGAAGGGCGGGTCAAATCCCACGCACCCGTAGGAACAGCAGTTGTACCCTGGAGTACCGGTGGAGGTAGTGGTACTACGCCAGAGTTCCGACGAGGGTTACGGGTAATAACCCAGAGTACCGAGTGGCGGTACTAGTACTACCCCATAGCGTCGGGAAGGGGTGCCAGGCCTATCCCGGAGCATCAGGTAGGAATACCAGGCCTACCCTGGAAGGTCAGGAAGGGAGGCCGGGTCTAACACCGCGTGCCCGTAGGGACAACAGGTGAACTCCGGCGCATCACAAAGGTTTCCGGTACAACCCCAGAGTACTGCTAGGGGAACCGGTTCTATCCCGGAAGTTCGGGTAGGGACACCGGGAGTATCATGGAGGGTCAGGTAGGATGGGCGGGTCAAATCGCACGCACCCGTAGGAACAGCAGTTGCACCCTGGAGTACCGGTGGAGGTAGTGGTACTACTCCGGAGTACCGACGAGGGTCACGGGTAATACCCCAGAGTACCAGGTGGAAGTACTGGTACTACCCCGGAGCATCGGGAAGGGGCACCAGGCCTACCCCGGAGCATCAGGTAGAGATACCAGACCTACCCTGGAAGGTCAGGAAGGGAGGCCGGGTCTAACACCGCGTGCCCGTAGGGACAACAGGTGAACTCCGGCGCATCACAAAGGTTTCCGGTACAACCCCAGAGTACTGCTAGGGGAACCGGTTCTATCCCGGAAGTTCGGGTAGGGACACCGGGCCTAACACGGAGGGTCAGGTAGGAAGGGCGGGTCAAATCCCACGCACCCGTAGGAACAGCAGTTGTACCCTGGAGTACCGGTGGAGGTAGTGGTACTACTCCGGAGTACCGACGAGGGTCACAGGTAATACCCCAGAGTACCGGGTGGGGGTACTGGTACTACCCCGGAGCATCGGGAAGGGGCACCAGGCCTACCCCGGAGCATCAGGTAGAGATACCAGACCTACCCTGGAAGGTCAGGAAGGGAGGCCGGGTCTAACACCGCGTGCCCGTAGGGACAACTGGTGAACTCCGGCGCATCACAAAGGTTTCCGGTACAACCCCAGAGTACTGCTAGGGGAACCGGTTCTATCCCGGAAGTTCGGGTAGGGACACCGGGCCTAACACGGAGGGTCAGGTAGGAAGGGCGGGTCAAATCCCACGCACCCGTAGGAACAGCAGTTGTACCCTGGAGTACCGGTGGAGGTAGTGGTACTACTCCGGAGTACCGATGAGGGTCACGGGTAATACCCCAGAGTACCGGGTGGGGGTACTGGTACTACCCCGGAGCATCGGGAAGGGGCACCAGGCCTACCCCGGAGCATCAGGTAGAGATACCAGACCTACGCTGGAAGGTCAGGAAGGGAGGCCGGGTCTAACACCGCGTGCCCGTAGGGACAACAGGTGAACTCCGGCGCATCACAAAGGTTTCCGGTACAACCCCAGAGTACTGCTAGGGGAACCGGTTCTATCCCGGAAGTTCGGGTAGGGACACCGGGCCTAACACGGAGGATCAGGTGGAAGGGTGGGTCAAATCCCACGCACCTGTAGGAACAGCAGTTGTACCACAGCGTACCGCCTGTTGGTACTGGAACTACCCCAGAGTTCGGATGAGGGTTACGGTTCCTACCCCAAAGTTTCGAGTGGGGGTACCAGTACTACCCCGGAGCATCGGGAAGGGGCGCCAGGCCTACCCCGAAGCATTCAGGAAGAGATACCAGGCCTACCCTGGAGGGTCAGGAAGGGAGGCCGGGTCTAACACCGCGTGCCCGTAGGGACAACAGGTGAACTCCGGCACATCACAAAGGTTTCCGGTACAACCCCAGAGTACTGCTAGGGGAACCGGTTCTATCCCGGAAGTTCGGGTAGGGACACCGGGCCTAACACGGAGGGTCAGGTAGGAAGGGCGGGTCAAATCCCACGCACCCGTAGGAACAGCAGTTGTACCCTGGAGTACCGGTGGAGGTAGTGGTACTACTCCGGAGTACCGACGAGGTTCACGGGTAATACCCCAGAGTACCGGGTGGAAGTACTGGTACTAACCCGGAGCATCGGGAAGGGGCGCCAGGCCTACCCCGGAGCATCAGGTAGAGATACCAGACCTACCCTGGAAGGTCAGGAAGGGAGGCCGGGTCTCACACCGCGTGCCCGTAGGGACAACAGGTGAACTCCAGCGCATCACAAAGGTTTCCGGTACAACCCCAGAGTACTGCTAGGGGAACCGGTTCTATCCCGGAAGTTCGGGTAGGGACACCGGGCCTAACATGGAGGGTCAGGTAGGAAGGGCGGGTCAAATCCCACGCACCCGTAGGAACAGCAGTTGTACCCTGGAGTACCGGTGGAGGTAGTGGTACTACGCCAGAGTTCCGACGAGGGTTACGGGTAATAACCCAGAGTACCGGGTGGCGGTACTAGTACTACCCCATAGCGTCGGGAAGGGGTGCCAGGCCTATCCCGGAGCATCAGGTAGGAATACCAGGCCTACCCTGGAAGGTCAGGAAGGGAGGCCGGGTCTAACACCGCGTGCCCGTAGGGACAACAGGTGAACTCCGGCGCATCACAAAGGTTTCCGGTACAACCCCAGAGTACTGCTAGGGGAACCGGTTCTATCCCGGAAGTTCGGGTAGGGACACCGGGCCTAACACGGAGGGTCAGGTAGGAAGGGCGGGTCAAATCCCACGCACCAGTAGGAACAGCAGTTGCACCCTGGAGTACCGGTGGAGGTAGTTGTACTACTCCGGAGTACCGACGAGGGTCACGGGTAATACCCCAGAGTACCAGGTGGAAGTACTGGTACTACCCCGGAGCATCGGGAAGGGGCACCAGGCCTACCCCGGAGCATCAGGTAGAGATACCAGACCTACCCTGGAAGGTCAGGAAGGGAGGCCGGGTCTCACACCGCGTGCCCGTAGGGACAACAGGTGAACTCCGGCGCATCACAAAGGTTTCCGGTACAACCCCAGAGTACTGCTAGGGGAACCGGTTCTATCCTAGAACTTCGGGTAGGGACACCGGGCCTAACACGGAAGGTCAGGTAGGAAGGGCGGGTCAAATCCCACGCACCCGTAGGAACAGCAGTTGTACCCTGGAGTACCGGTGGAGGTAGTGGTACTACTCCGGAGTACCGTCGAGGTTCACGGGTAATACCCCAGAGTACCAGGTGGAAGTACTGGTACTACCCCGGAGCGTCGGGAAGGGGCGCCAGGCCTATCCCGGAGCATCAGGTAGGAATACCAGGCCTACCCTGGAGGGTCAGGAAGGGAGGCCGGGTCTAACACCGCGTGCCCGTAGGGACAACAGGTGAACTCCGGCGCATCACAAAGGTTTCCGGTACAACCCCAGAGTACTGCTAGGGGAACCGGTTCTATCCCGGAAGTTCGGGTAGGGACACCGGGCGTATCATGGAGGGTCAGGTAGGAAGGGCGGGTCAAATCCCACGCACCCGTAGGAACAGCAGTTGTACCCTGGAGTACCGGTGGAGGTAGTGGTACTACGCCAGAGTTCCGACGAGGGTTACGGGTAATAACCCAGAGTACCGAGTGGCGGTACTAGTACTACCCCATAGCGTCGGGAAGGGGTGCCAGGCCTATCCCGGAGCATCAGGTAGGAATACCAGGCCTACCCTGGAAGGTCAGGAAGGGAGGCCGGGTCTAACACCGCGTGCCCGTAGGGACAACAGGTGAACTCCGGCGCATCACAAAGGTTTCCGGTACAACCCCAGAGTACTGCTAGGGGAACCGGTTCTATCCCGGAAGTTCGGGTAGGGACACCGGGAGTATCATGGAGGGTCAGGTAGGAAGGGCGGGTCAAATCGCACGCACCCGTAGGAACAGCAGTTGCACCCTGGAGTACCGGTGGAGGTAGTGGTACTACTCCGGAGTACCGACGAGGGTCACGGGTAATACCCCAGAGTACCAGGTGGAAGTACTGGTACTACCCCGGAGCATCGGGAAGGGGCACCAGGCCTACCACGGAGCATCAGGTAGAGATACCAGACCTACCCTGGAAGGTCAGGAAGGGAGGCCGGGTCTAACACCGTGTGCCCGTAGGGACAACAGGTGAACTCCGGCGCATCACAAAGGTTTCCGGTACAACCCCAGAGTACTGCTAGGGGAACCGGTTCTATCCCGGAAGTTCGGGTAGGGACACCGGGCCTAACACGGAGGGTCAGGTAGGAAGGGCGGGTCAAATCCCACGCACCCGTAGGAACAGCAGTTGTACCCTGGAGTACCGGTGGAGGTAGTGGTACTACTCCAGAGTACCGACGAGGGTCACGGGTAATACCCCAAAGTACCGGGTGGGGGTACTGGTACTACCCCGGAGCGTCGGGAAGGGGCACCAGGACTACCCCGGAGCATCAGGTAGAGGTAACAGGCCTACCCTGGAGGGTCAGGAAGGGAGGCCGGGTCTAACACCGCGTGCCCGTAGGGACAACAGGTGAACTCCGGCGCATCACAAAGGTTTCCGGTACAACCCCAGAGTACTGCTAGGGGAACCGGTTCTATCCCGGAAGTTCGGGTAGGGACACCGGGCCTAACACGGAGGGTCAGGTAGGAAGGGCGGGTCAAATCCCACGCACCCATAGGAACAGCAGTTGCACCCTGGAGTACCGGTGGAGGTAGTGGTACTACTCCGGAGTACCGACGAGGTTCACGGGTAATACCCCAGAGTACCAGGTGGAAGTACTGGTACTACCCCGGAGCATCGGGAAGGGGCACCAGGCCTACCCCGGAGCATCAGGTAGAGATACCAGACCTACCCTGGAAGGTCAGGAAGGGAGGCCGGGTCTCACACCGCGTGCCCGTAGGGACAACAGGTGAACTCCGGCGCATCACAAAGGTTTCCGGTACAACCCCAGAGTACTGCTAGGGGAACCGGTTCTATCCTGGAACTTCGGGTAGGGACACCGGGCGTAACACGGAAGGTCAGGTAGGAAGGGCGGGTCAAATCCCACGCACCCGTAGGAACAGCAGTTGTACCCTGGAGTACCGGTGGAGGTAGTGGTACTACGCCAGAGTTCCGACGAGGGTTACGGGTAATAACCCAGAGTACCGAGTGGCGGTACTAGTACTACCCCATAGCGTCGGGAAGGGGTGCCAGGCCTATCCCGGAGCATCAGGTAGGAATACCAGGCCTACCCTGGAAGGTCAGGAAGGGAGGCCGGGTCTAACACCGCGTGCCCGTAGGGACAACAGGTGAACTCCGGCGCATCACAAAGGTTTCCGGTACAACCCCAGAGTACTGCTAGGGGAACCGGTTCTATCCCGGAACTTCGGGTAGGGACACCGGGCCTAACACGGAGGGTCAGGTAGGAAGGGCGGGTCAAATCGCACGCACCCGTAGGAACAGCAGTTGCACCCTGGAGTACCGGTGGAGGTAGTGGTACTACTCCGGAGTACCGACGAGGGTCACGGGTAATACCCCAGAGTACCAGGTGGAAGTACTGGTACTACCCCGGAGCATCGGGAAGGGGCACCAGGCCTACCCCGGAGCATCAGGTAGAGATACCAGACCTACCCTGGAAGGTCAGGAAGGGAGGCCGGGTCTAACACCGCGTGCCCGTAGGGACAACAGGTGAACTCCGGCGCATCACAAAGGTTTCCGGTACAACCCCAGAGTACTGCTAGGGGAACCGGTTCTATCCCGGAAGTTCGGGTAGGGACACCGGGCCTAACACGGAGGGTCAGGTAGGAAGGGCGGGTCAAATCCCACGCACCCGTAGGAACAGCAGTTGTACCCTGGAGTACCGGTGGAGGTAGTGGTACTACTCCGGAGTACCGACGAGGTTCACGGGTAATACCCCAGAGTACCGGGTGGAAGTACTGGTACTACCCCGGAGCGTCGGGAAGGGGCGCCAGGCCTACCCCGGAGCATCAGGTAGAGATACCAGACCTACCCTGGAAGGTCAGGAAGGGAGGCCGGGTCTCACACCGCGTGCCCGTAGGGACAACAGGTGAACTCCGGCGCATCACAAAGGTTTCCGGTACAACCCCAGAGTACTGCTAGGGGAACCGGTTCTATCCCGGAAGTTCGGGTAGGGACACCGGGCGTATCATGGAGGGTCAGGTAGGAAGGGCGGGTCAAATCCCACGCACCCGTAGGAACAGCAGTTGCACCCTGGAGTACCGGTGGAGGTAGTGGTACTACTCCGGAGTACCGACGAGGGTCACGGGTAATACCCCAGAGTACCAGGTGTAAGTACTGGTACTACCCCGGAGCGTCGGGAAGGGGCACCAGGACTACCCCGGAGCATCAGGTAGAGATACCAGACCTACCCTGGAAGGTCAGGAAGGGAGGCCGGGTCTAACACCGTGTGCCCGTAGGGACAACAGGTGAACTCCGGCGCATCACAAAGGTTTCCGGTACAACCCCAGAGTACTGCTAGGGGAACCGGTTCTATCCCGGAAGTTCGGGTAGGGACACCGGGCCTAACACGGAGGGTCAGGTAGGAAGGGCGGGTCAAATCCCACGCACCCGTAGGAACAGCAGTTGCACCCTGGAGTACCGGTGGAGGTAGTGGTACTACTCCGGAGTACCGACGAGGTTCACGGGTAATACCCCAGAGTACCAGGTGGAAGTACTGGTACTACCCCGGAGCATCGGGAAGGGGCACCAGGCCTACCCCGGAGCATCAGGTAGAGATACCAGACCTACCCTGGAAGGTCAGGAAGGGAGGCCGGGTCTCACACCGCGTGCCCGTAGGGACAACAGGTGAACTCCGGCGCATCACAAAGGTTTCCGGTACAACCCCAGAGTACTGCTAGGGGAACCGGTTCTATCCTGGAACTTCGGGTAGGGACACCGGGCGTAACACGGAAGGTCAGGTAGGAAGGGCGGGTCAAATCCCACGCACCCGTAGGAACAGCAGTTGTACCCTGGAGTACCGGTGGAGGTAGTGGTACTACTCCGGAGTACCGACGAGGTTCACGGGTAATACCCCAGAGTACCGGGTGGAAGTACTGGTACTACCCCGGAGCGTCGGGAAGGGGCGCCAGGCCTACCCCGGAGCATCAGGTAGAGATACCAGACCTACCCTGGAAGGTCAGGAAGGGAGGCCGGGTCTAACACCGCGTGCCCGTAGGGACAACAGGTGAACTCCGGCGCATCACAAAGGTTTCCGGTACAACCCCAGAGTACTGCTAGGGGAACCGGTTCTATCCCGGAAGTTCGGGTAGGGACACCGGGCCTAACACGGAGGGTCAGGTAGGAAGGGCGGGTCAAATCCCACGCACCCGTAGGAACAGCAGTTGTACCCTGGAGTACCGGTGGAGGTAGTGGTACTACGCCAGAGTTCCGACGAGGGTTACGGGTAATAACCCAGAGTACCGAGTGGCGGTACTAGTACTACCCCATAGCGTCGGGAAGGGGTGCCAGGCCTATCCCGGAGCATCAGGTAGGAATACCAGGCCTACCCTGGAAGGTCAGGAAGGGAGGCCGGGTCTAACACCGCGTGCCCATAGGGACAACAGGTGAACTCCGGCGCATCACAAAGGTTTCCGGTACAACCCCAGAGTACTGCTAGGGGAACCGGTTCTATCCCGGAAGTTCGGGTAGGGACACCGGGAGTATCATGGAGGGTCAGGTAGGAAGGGCGGGTCAAATCGCACGCACCCGTAGGAACAGCAGTTGCACCCTGGAGTACCGGTGGAGGTAGTGGTACTACTCCGGAGTACCGACGAGGGTCACGGGTAATACCCCAGAGTACCAGGTGGAAGTACTGGTACTACCCCGGAGCATCGGGAAGGGGCACCAGGCCTACCCCGGAGCATCAGGTAGAGATACCAGACCTACCCTGGAAGGTCAGGAAGGGAGGCCGGGTCTAACACCGCGTGCCCGTAGGGACAACAGGTGAACTCCGGCGCATCACAAAGGTTTCCGGTACAACCCCAGAGTACTGCTAGGGGAACCGGTTCTATCCCGGAAGTTCGGGTAGGGACACCGGGCCTAACACGGAGGGTCAGGTAGGAAGGGCGGGTCAAATCCCACGCACCCGTAGGAACAGCAGTTGTACCCTGGAGTACCGGTGGAGGTAGTGGTACTACTCCGGAGTACCGACGAGGTTCACGGGTAATACCCCAGAGTACCAGGTGGAAGTACTGGTACTACCCCGGAGCATCGGGAAGGGGCACCAGGCCTACCCCGGAGCATCAGGTAGAGATACCAGACCTACGCTGGAAGGTCAGGAAGGGAGGCCGGGTCTCACACCGCGTGCCCGTAGGGACAACAGGTGAACTCCGGCGCATCACAAAGGTTTCCGGTACAACCCCAGAGTACTGCTAGGGGAACCGGTTCTATCCTGGAACTTCGGGTAGGGACACCGGGCGTAACACGGAAGGTCAGGTAGGAAGGGCGGGTCAAATCCCACGCACCCGTAGGAACAGCAGTTGTACCCTGGAGTACCGGTGGAGGTAGTGGTACTACTCCGGAGTACCGACGAGGTTCACGGGTAATACCCCAGAGTACCGGGTGGAAGTACTGGTACTACCCCGGAGCGTCGGGAAGGGGCGCCAGGCCTACCCCGGAGCATCAGGTAGAGATACCAGACCTACCCTGGAAGGTCAGGAAGGGAGGCCGGGTCTAACACCGCGTGCCCGTAGGGACAACAGGTGAACTCCGGCGCATCACAAAGGTTTCCGGTACAACCCCAGAGTACTGCTAGGGGAACCGGTTCTATCCCGGAAGTTCGGGTAGGGACACCGGGCCTAACACGGAGGGTCAGGTAGGAAGGGCGGGTCAAATCCCACGCACCCGTAGGAACAGCAGTTGTACCCTGGAGTACCGGTGGAGGTAGTGGTACTACGCCAGAGTTCCGACGAGGGTTACGGGTAATAACCCAGAGTACCGAGTGGCGGTACTAGTACTACCCCATAGCGTCGGGAAGGGGTGCCAGGCCTATCCCGGAGCATCAGGTAGGAATACCAGGCCTACCCTGGAAGGTCAGGAAGGGAGGCCGGGTCTAACACCGCGTGCCCATAGGGACAACAGGTGAACTCCGGCGCATCACAAAGGTTTCCGGTACAACCCCAGAGTACTGCTAGGGGAACCGGTTCTATCCTGGAAGTTCGGGTAGGGACACCGGGAGTATCATGGAGGGTCAGGTAGGAAGGGCGGGTCAAATCGCACGCACCCGTAGGAACAGCAGTTGCACCCTGGAGTACCGGTGGAGGTAGTGGTACTACTCCGGAGTACCGACGAGGGTCACGGGTAATACCCCAGAGTACCAGGTGGAAGTACTGGTACTACCCCGGAGCATCGGGAAGGGGCACCAGGCCTACCCCGGAGCATCAGGTAGAGATACCAGACCTACCCTGGAAGGTCAGGAAGGGAGGCCGGGTCTAACACCGCGTGCCCGTAGGGACAACAGGTGAACTCCGGCGCATCACAAAGGTTTCCGGTACAACCCCAGAGTACTGCTAGGGGAACCGGTTCTATCCCGGAAGTTCGGGTAGGGACACCGGGCCTAACACGGAGGGTCAGGTAGGAAGGGCGGGTCAAATCCCACGCACCCGTAGGAACAGCAGTTGTACCCTGGAGTACCGGTGGAGGTAGTGGTACTACTCCAGAGTACCGACGAGGGTCACGGGTAATACCCCAAAGTACCGGGTGGGGGTACTGGTACTACCCCGGAGCGTCGGGAAGGGGCACCAGGACTACCCCGGAGCATCAGGTAGAGGTAACAGGCCTACCCTGGAGGGTCAGGAAGGGAGGCCGGGTCTAACACCGCGTGCCCGTAGGGACAACAGGTGAACTCCGGCGCATCACAAAGGTTTCCGGTACAACCCCAGAGTACTGCTAGGGGAACCGGTTCTATCCCGGAAGTTCGGGTAGGGACACCGGGCCTAACACGGAGGGTCAGGTAGGAAGGGCGGGTCAAATCCCACGCACCCGTAGGAACAGCAGTTGCACCCTGGAGTACCGGTGGAGGTAGTGGTACTACTCCGGAGTACCGACGAGGTTCACGGGTAATACCCCAGAGTACCAGGTGGAAGTACTGGTACTACCCCGGAGCATCGGGAAGGGGCACCAGGCCTACCCCGGAGCATCAGGTAGAGATACCAGACCTACCCTGGAAGGTCAGGAAGGGAGGCCGGGTCTCACACCGCGTGCCCGTAGGGACAACAGGTGAACTCCGGCGCATCACAAAGGTTTCCGGTACAACCCCAGAGTACTGCTAGGGGAACCGGTTCTATCCTGGAACTTCGGGTAGGGACACCGGGCGTAACACGGAAGGTCAGGTAGGAAGGGCGGGTCAAATCCCACGCACCCGTAGGAACAGCAGTTGTACCCTGGAGTACCGGTGGAGGTAGTGGTACTACTCCGGAGTACCGACGAGGTTCACGGGTAATACCCCAGAGTACCGGGTGGAAGTACTGGTACTACCCCGGAGCGTCGGGAAGGGGCGCCAGGCCTACCCCGGAGCATCAGGTAGAGATACCAGACCTACCCTGGAAGGTCAGGAAGGGAGGCCGGGTCTAACACCGCGTGCCCGTAGGGACAACAGGTGAACTCCGGCGCATCACAAAGGTTTCCGGTACAACCCCAGAGTACTGCTAGGGGAACCGGTTCTATCCCGGAAGTTCGGGTAGGGACACCGGGCCTAACACGGAGGGTCAGGTAGGAAGGGCGGGTCAAATCCCACGCACCCGTAGGAACAGCAGTTGTACCCTGGAGTACCGGTGGAGGTAGTGGTACTACGCCAGAGTTCCGACGAGGGTTACGGGTAATAACCCAGAGTACCGAGTGGCGGTACTAGTACTACCCCATAGCGTCGGGAAGGGGTGCCAGGCCTATCCCGGAGCATCAGGTAGGAATACCAGGCCTACCCTGGAAGGTCAGGAAGGGAGGCCGGGTCTAACACCGCGTGCCCGTAGGGACAACAGGTGAACTCCGGCGCATCACAAAGGTTTCCGGTACAACCCCAGAGTACTGCTAGGGGAACCGGTTCTATCCCGGAACTTCGGGTAGGGACACCGGGCCTAACACGGAGGGTCAGGTAGGAAGGGCGGGTCAAATCGCACGCACCCGTAGGAACAGCAGTTGCACCCTGGAGTACCGGTGGAGGTAGTGGTACTACTCCGGAGTACCGACGAGGGTCACGGGTAATACCCCAGAGTACCAGGTGGAAGTACTGGTACTACCCCGGAGCATCGGGAAGGGGCACCAGGCCTACCCCGGAGCATCAGGTAGAGATACCAGACCTACCCTGGAAGGTCAGGAAGGGAGGCCGGGTCTAACACCGCGTGCCCGTAGGGACAACAGGTGAACTCCGGCGCATCACAAAGGTTTCCGGTACAACCCCAGAGTACTGCTAGGGGAACCGGTTCTATCCCGGAAGTTCGGGTAGGGACACCGGGCCTAACACGGAGGGTCAGGTAGGAAGGGCGGGTCAAATCCCACGCACCCGTAGGAACAGCAGTTGTACCCTGGAGTACCGGTGGAGGTAGTGGTACTACTCCGGAGTACCGACGAGGTTCACGGGTAATACCCCAGAGTACCGGGTGGAAGTACTGGTACTACCCCGGAGCGTCGGGAAGGGGCGCCAGGCCTACCCCGGAGCATCAGGTAGAGATACCAGACCTACCCTGGAAGGTCAGGAAGGGAGGCCGGGTCTAACACCGTGTGCCCGTAGGGACAACAGGTGAACTCCGGCGCATCACAAAGGTTTCCGGTACAACCCCAGAGTACTGCTAGGGGAACCGGTTCTATCCCGGAAGTTCGGGTAGGGACACCGGGCCTAACACGGAGGGTCAGGTAGGAAGGGCGGGTCAAATCCCACGCACCCGTAGGAACAGCAGTTGTACCCTGGAGTACCGGTGGAGGTAGTGGTACTACTCCAGAGTACCGACGAGGGTCACGGGTAATACCCCAAAGTACCGGGTGGGGGTACTGGTACTACCCCGGAGCGTCGGGAAGGGGCACCAGGACTACCCCGGAGCATCAGGTAGAGGTAACAGGCCTACCCTGGAGGGTCAGGAAGGGAGGCCGGGTCTAACACCGCGTGCCCGTAGGGACAACAGGTGAACTCCGGCGCATCACAAAGGTTTCCGGTACAACCCCAGAGTACTGCTAGGGGAACCGGTTCTATCCCGGAAGTTCGGGTAGGGACACTGGGAGTATCATGGAGGGTCAGGTAGGAAGGGCGGGTCAAATCCCACGCACCCGTAGGAACAGCAGTTGCACCCTGGAGTACCGGTGGAGGTAGTGGTACTACTCCGGAGTACCGACGAGGGTCACGGGTAATACCCCAGAGTACCAGGTGGAAGTACTGGTACTACCCCGGAGCATCGGGAAGGGGCACCAGGCCTACCCCGGAGCATCAGGTAGAGATACCAGACCTACCCTGGAAGGTCAGGAAGGGAGGCCGGGTCTCACACCGCGTGCCCGTAGGGACAACAGGTGAACTCCGGCGCATCACAAAGGTTTCCGGTACAACCCCAGAGTACTGCTAGGGGAACCGGTTCTATCCTGGAACTTCGGGTAGGGACACCGGGCCTAACACGGAAGGTCAGGTAGGAAGGGCGGGTCAAATCCCACGCACCCGTAGGAACAGCAGTTGTACCCTGGAGTACCGGTGGAGGTAGTGGTACTACTCCGGAGTACCGTCGAGGTTCACGGGTAATACCCCAGAGTACCAGGTGGAAGTACTGGTACTACCCCGGAGCGTCGGGAAGGGGCGCCAGGCCTACCCCGGAGCATTCAGGAAGAGATACCAGGCCTACCCTGGAGGGTCAGGAAGGGAGGCCGGGTCTAACACCGCGTGCCCGTAGGGACAACAGGTGAACTCCGGCGCATCACAAAGGTTTCCGGTACAACCCCAGAGTACTGCTAGGGGAACCGGTTCTATCCCGGAACTTCGGGTAGGGACACCGGGCCTAACACGGAGGGTCAGGTAGGAAGGGCGGGTCAAATCCCACGCACCCGTAGGAACAGCAGTTGTACCCTGGAGTACCGGTGGAGGTAGTGGTACTACGCCAGAGTTCCGACGAGGGTTACGGGTAATAACCCAGAGTACCGAGTAGCGGTACTAGTACTACCCCATAGCGTCGGGAAGGGGTGCCAGGCCTATCCCGGAGCATCAGGTAGGAATACCAGGCCTACCCTGGAAGGTCAGGAAGGGAGGCCGGGTCTAACACCGCGTGCCCGTAGGGACAACAGGTGAACTCCGGCGCATCACAAAGGTTTCCGGTACAACCCCAGAGTACTGCTAGGGGAACCGGTTCTATCCCGGAAGTTCGGGTAGGGACACTGGGAGTATCATGGAGGGTCAGGTAGGAAGGGCGGGTCAAATCCCACGCACCCGTAGGAACAGCAGTTGCACCCTGGAGTACCGGTGGAGGTAGTGGTACTACTCCGGAGTACCGACGAGGTTCACGGGTAATACCCCAGAGTACCAGGTGGAAGTACTGGTACTACCCCGGAGCATCGGGAAGGGGCACCAGGCCTACCCCGGAGCATCAGGTAGAGATACCAGACCTACCCTGGAAGGTCAGGAAGGGAGGCCGGGTCTCACACCGCGTGCCCGTAGGGACAACAGGTGAACTCCGGCGCATCACAAAGGTTTCCGGTACAACCCCAGAGTACTGCTAGGGGAACCGGTTCTATCCTGGAACTTCGGGTAGGGACACCGGGCGTAACACGGAAGGTCAGGTAGGAAGGGCGGGTCAAATCCCACGCACCCGTAGGAACAGCAGTTGTACCCTGGAGTACCGGTGGAGGTAGTGGTACTACTCCGGAGTACCGACGAGGTTCACGGGTAATACCCCAGAGTACCGGGTGGAAGTACTGGTACTACCCCGGAGCGTCGGGAAGGGGCGCCAGGCCTACCCCGGAGCATCAGGTAGAGATACCAGACCTACCCTGGAAGGTCAGGAAGGGAGGCCGGGTCTAACACCGCGTGCCCGTAGGGACAACAGGTGAACTCCGGCGCATCACAAAGGTTTCCGGTACAACCCCAGAGTACTGCTAGGGGAACCGGTTCTATCCCGGAACTTCGGGTAGGGACACCGGGCCTAACACGGAGGGTCAGGTAGGAAGGGCGGGTCAAATCCCACGCACCCGTAGGAACAGCAGTTGTACCCTGGAGTACCGGTGGAGGTAGTGGTACTACGCCAGAGTTCCGACGAGGGTTACGGGTAATAACCCAGAGTACCGAGTGGCGGTACTAGTACTACCCCATAGCGTCGGGAAGGGGTGCCAGGCCTATCCCGGAGCATCAGGTAGGAATACCAGGCCTACCCTGGAAGGTCAGGAAGGGAGGCCGGGTCTAACACCGCGTGCCCGTAGGGACAACAGGTGAACTCCGGCGCATCACAAAGGTTTCCGGTACAACCCCAGAGTACTGCTAGGGGAACCGGTTCTATCCCGGAAGTTCGGGTAGGGACACCGGGCCTAACACGGAGGGTCAGGTAGGAAGGGCGGGTCAAATCCCACGCACCCGTAGGAACAGCAGTTGTACCCTGGAGTACCGGTGGAGGTAGTGGTACTACGCCAGAGTTCCGACGAGGGTTACGGGTAATAACCCAGAGTACCGAGTGGCGGTACTAGTACTACCCCATAGCGTCGGGAAGGGGTGCCAGGCCTATCCCGGAGCATCAGGTAGGAATACCAGGCCTACCCTGGAAGGTCAGGAAGGGAGGCCGGGTCTAACACCGCGTGCCCGTAGGGACAACAGGTGAACTCCGGCGCATCACAAAGGTTTCCGGTACAACCCCAGAGTACTGCTAGGGGAACCGGTTCTATCCCGGAAGTTCGGGTAGGGACACCGGGAGTATCATGGAGGGTCAGGTAGGAAGGGCGGGTCAAATCGCACGCACCCGTAGGAACAGCAGTTGCACCCTGGAGTACCGGTGGAGGTAGTGGTACTACTCCGGAGTACCGACGAGGGTCACGGGTAATACCCCAGAGTACCAGGTGGAAGTACTGGTACTACCCCGGAGCATCGGGAAGGGGCACCAGGCCTACCCCGGAGCATCAGGTAGAGATACCAGACCTACCCTGGAAGGTCAGGAAGGGAGGCCGGGTCTAACACCGTGTGCCCGTAGGGACAACAGGTGAACTCCGGCGCATCACAAAGGTTTCCGGTACAACCCCAGAGTACTGCTAGGGGAACCGGTTCTATCCCGGAAGTTCGGGTAGGGACACCGGGCCTAACACGGAGGGTCAGGTAGGAAGGGCGGGTCAAATCCCACGCACCCGTAGGAACAGCAGTTGTACCCTGGAGTACCGGTGGAGGTAGTGGTACTACTCCAGAGTACCGACGAGGGTCACGGGTAATACCCCAAAGTACCGGGTGGGGGTACTGGTACTACCCCGGAGCGTCGGGAAGGGGCACCAGGACTACCCCGGAGCATCAGGTAGAGGTAACAGGCCTACCCTGGAGGGTCAGGAAGGGAGGCCGGGTCTAACACCGCGTGCCCGTAGGGACAACAGGTGAACTCCGGCGCATCACAAAGGTTTCCGGTACAACCCCAGAGTACTGCTAGGGGAACCGGTTCTATCCCGGAAGTTCGGGTAGGGACACCGGGCCTAACACGGAGGGTCAGGTAGGAAGGGCGGGTCAAATCCCACGCACCCGTAGGAACAGCAGTTGCACCCTGGAGTACCGGTGGAGGTAGTGGTACTACTCCGGAGTACCGACGAGGTTCACGGGTAATACCCCAGAGTACCAGGTGGAAGTACTGGTACTACCCCGGAGCATCGGGAAGGGGCACCAGGCCTACCCCGGAGCATCAGGTAGAGATACCAGACCTACCCTGGAAGGTCAGGAAGGGAGGCCGGGTCTCACACCGCGTGCCCGTAGGGACAACAGGTGAACTCCGGCGCATCACAAAGGTTTCCGGTACAACCCCAGAGTACTGCTAGGGGAACCGGTTCTATCCTGGAACTTCGGGTAGGGACACCGGGCGTAACACGGAAGGTCAGGTAGGAAGGGCGGGTCAAATCCCACGCACCCGTAGGAACAGCAGTTGTACCCTGGAGTACCGGTGGAGGTAGTGGTACTACGCCAGAGTTCCGACGAGGGTTACGGGTAATAACCCAGAGTACCGAGTGGCGGTACTAGTACTACCCCATAGCGTCGGGAAGGGGTGCCAGGCCTATCCCGGAGCATCAGGTAGGAATACCAGGCCTACCCTGGAAGGTCAGGAAGGGAGGCCGGGTCTAACACCGCGTGCCCGTAGGGACAACAGGTGAACTCCGGTGCATCACAAAGGTTTCCGGTACAACCCCAGAGTACTGCTAGGGGAACCGGTTCTATCCCGGAACTTCGGGTAGGGACACCGGGCCTAACACGGAGGGTCAGGTAGGAAGGGCGGGTCAAATCGCACGCACCCGTAGGAACAGCAGTTGCACCCTGGAGTACCGGTGGAGGTAGTGGTACTACTCCGGAGTACCGACGAGGGTCACGGGTAATACCCCAGAGTACCAGGTGGAAGTACTGGTACTACCCCGGAGCATCGGGAAGGGGCACCAGGCCTACCCCGGAGCATCAGGTAGAGATACCAGACCTACCCTGGAAGGTCAGGAAGGGAGGCCGGGTCTAACACCGCGTGCCCGTAGGGACAACAGGTGAACTCCGGCGCATCACAAAGGTTTCCGGTACAACCCCAGAGTACTGCTAGGGGAACCGGTTCTATCCCGGAAGTTCGGGTAGGGACACCGGGCCTAACACGGAGGGTCAGGTAGGAAGGGCGGGTCAAATCCCACGCACCCGTAGGAACAGCAGTTGTACCCTGGAGTACCGGTGGAGGTAGTGGTACTACTCCGGAGTACCGACGAGGTTCACGGGTAATACCCCAGAGTACCGGGTGGAAGTACTGGTACTACCCCGGAGCGTCGGGAAGGGGCGCCAGGCCTACCCCGGAGCATCAGGTAGAGATACCAGACCTACCCTGGAAGGTCAGGAAGGGAGGCCGGGTCTCACACCGCGTGCCCGTAGGGACAACAGGTGAACTCCGGCGCATCACAAAGGTTTCCGGTACAACCCCAGAGTACTGCTAGGGGAACCGGTTCTATCCCGGAAGTTCGGGTAGGGACACCGGGCGTATCATGGAGGGTCAGGTAGGAAGGGCGGGTCAAATCCCACGCACCCGTAGGAACAGCAGTTGCACCCTGGAGTACCGGTGGAGGTAGTGGTACTACTCCGGAGTACCGACGAGGGTCACGGGTAATACCCCAGAGTACCAGGTGTAAGTACTGGTACTACCCCGGAGCATCGGGAAGGGGCACCAGGCCTACCCCGGAGCATCAGGTAGAGATACCAGACCTACCCTGGAAGGTCAGGAAGGGAGGCCGGGTCTAACACCGTGTGCCCGTAGGGACAACAGGTGAACTCCGGCGCATCACAAAGGTTTCCGGTACAACCCCAGAGTACTGCTAGGGGAACCGGTTCTATCCTGGAACTTCGGGTAGGGACACCGGGCCTAACACGGAGGGTCAGGTAGGAAGGGCGGGTCAAATCCCACGCACCCGTAGGAACAGCAGTTGTACCCTGGAGTACTGGTGGAGGTAGTGGTACTACTCCAGAGTACCGACGAGGGTCACGGGTAATACCCCAAAGTACCGGGTGGGGGTACTGGTACTACCCCGGAGCGTCGGGAAGGGGCACCAGGACTACCCCGGAGCATCAGGTAGAGGTAACAGGCCTACCCTGGAGGGTCAGGAAGGGAGGCCGGGTCTAACACCGCGTGCCCGTAGGGACAACAGGTGAACTCCGGCGCATCACAAAGGTTTCCGGTACAACCCCAGAGTACTGCTAGGGGAACCGGTTCTATCCCGGAAGTTCGGGTAGGGACACCGGGCCTAACACGGAGGGTCAGGTAGGAAGGGCGGGTCAAATCCCACGCACCCGTAGGAACAGCAGTTGCACCCTGGAGTACCGGTGGAGGTAGTGGTACTACTCCGGAGTACCGACGAGGTTCACGGGTAATACCCCAGAGTACCAGGTGGAAGTACTGGTACTACCCCGGAGCATCGGGAAGGGGCACCAGGCCTACCCCGGAGCATCAGGTAGAGATACCAGACCTACCCTGGAAGGTCAGGAAGGGAGGCCGGGTCTCACACCGCGTGCCCGTAGGGACAACAGGTGAACTCCGGCGCATCACAAAGGTTTCCGGTACAACCCCAGAGTACTGCTAGGGGAACCGGTTCTATCCTGGAACTTCGGGTAGGGACACCGGGCGTAACACGGAAGGTCAGGTAGGAAGGGCGGGTCAAATCCCACGCACCCGTAGGAACAGCAGTTGTACCCTGGAGTACCGGTGGAGGTAGTGGTACTACTCCGGAGTACCGACGAGGTTCACGGGTAATACCCCAGAGTACCGGGTGGAAGTACTGGTACTACCCCGGAGCGTCGGGAAGGGGCGCCAGGCCTACCCCGGAGCATCAGGTAGAGATACCAGACCTACCCTGGAAGGTCAGGAAGGGAGGCCGGGTCTAACACCGCGTGCCCGTAGGGACAACAGGTGAACTCCGGCGCATCACAAAGGTTTCCGGTACAACCCCAGAGTACTGCTAGGGGAACCGGTTCTATCCCGGAAGTTCGGGTAGGGACACCGGGCCTAACACGGAGGGTCAGGTAGGAAGGGCGGGTCAAATCCCACGCACCCGTAGGAACAGCAGTTGTACCCTGGAGTACCGGTGGAGGTAGTGGTACTACGCCAGAGTTCCGACGAGGGTTACGGGTAATAACCCAGAGTACCGAGTGGCGGTACTAGTACTACCCCATAGCGTCGGGAAGGGGTGCCAGGCCTATCCCGGAGCATCAGGTAGGAATACCAGGCCTACCCTGGAAGGTCAGGAAGGGAGGCCGGGTCTAACACCGCGTGCCCATAGGGACAACAGGTGAACTCCGGCGCATCACAAAGGTTTCCGGTACAACCCCAGAGTACTGCTAGGGGAACCGGTTCTATCCCGGAAGTTCGGGTAGGGACACCGGGAGTATCATGGAGGGTCAGGTAGGAAGGGCGGGTCAAATCGCACGCACCCGTAGGAACAGCAGTTGCACCCTGGAGTACCGGTGGAGGTAGTGGTACTACTCCGGAGTACCGACGAGGGTCACGGGTAATACCCCAGAGTACCAGGTGGAAGTACTGGTACTACCCCGGAGCATCGGGAAGGGGCACCAGGCCTACCCCGGAGCATCAGGTAGAGATACCAGACCTACCCTGGAAGGTCAGGAAGGGAGGCCGGGTCTCACACCGCGTGCCCGTAGGGACAACAGGTGAACTCCGGCGCATCACAAAGGTTTCCGGTACAACCCCAGAGTACTGCTAGGGGAACCGGTTCTATCCTGGAACTTCGGGTAGGGACACCGGGCCTAACACGGAAGGTCAGGTAGGAAGGGCGGGTCAAATCCCACGCACCCGTAGGAACAGCAGTTGTACCCTGGAGTACCGGTGGAGGTAGTGGTACTACTCCGGAGTACCGACGAGGTTCACGGGTAATACCCCAGAGTACCGGGTGGAAGTACTGGTACTACCCCGGAGCGTCGGGAAGGGGCGCCAGGCCTACCCCGGAGCATCAGGTAGAGATACCAGACCTACCCTGGAAGGTCAGGAAGGGAGGCCGGGTCTAACACCGCGTGCCCGTAGGGACAACAGGTGAACTCCGGCGCATCACAAAGGTTTCCGGTACAACCCCAGAGTACTGCTAGGGGAACCGGTTCTATCCCGGAAGTTCGGGTAGGGACACCGGGCCTAACACGGAGGGTCAGGTAGGAAGGGCGGGTCAAATCCCACGCACCCGTAGGAACAGCAGTTGTACCCTGGAGTACCGGTGGAGGTAGTGGTACTACGCCAGAGTTCCGACGAGGGTTACGGGTAATAACCCAGAGTACCGAGTGGCGGTACTAGTACTACCCCATAGCGTCGGGAAGGGGTGCCAGGCCTATCCCGGAGCATCAGGTAGGAATACCAGGCCTACCCTGGAAGGTCAGGAAGGGAGGCCGGGTCTAACACCGCGTGCCCATAGGGACAACAGGTGAACTCCGGCGCATCACAAAGGTTTCCGGTACAACCCCAGAGTACTGCTAGGGGAACCGGTTCTATCCCGGAAGTTCGGGTAGGGACACCGGGAGTATCATGGAGGGTCAGGTAGGAAGGGCGGGTCAAATCGCACGCACCCGTAGGAACAGCAGTTGCACCCTGGAGTACCGGTGGAGGTAGTGGTACTACTCCGGAGTACCGACGAGGGTCACGGGTAATACCCCAGAGTACCAGGTGGAAGTACTGGTACTACCCCGGAGCATCGGGAAGGGGCACCAGGCCTACCCCGGAGCATCAGGTAGAGATACCAGACCTACCCTGGAAGGTCAGGAAGGGAGGCCGGGTCTAACACCGCGTGCCCGTAGGGACAACAGGTGAACTCCGGCGCATCACAAAGGTTTCCGGTACAACCCCAGAGTACTGCTAGGGGAACCGGTTCTATCCCGGAAGTTCGGGTAGGGACACCGGGCCTAACACGGAGGGTCAGGTAGGAAGGGCGGGTCAAATCCCACGCACCCGTAGGAACAGCAGTTGTACCCTGGAGTACCGGTGGAGGTAGTGGTACTACTCCAGAGTACCGACGAGGGTCACGGGTAATACCCCAAAGTACCGGGTGGGGGTACTGGTACTACCCCGGAGCGTCGGGAAGGGGCACCAGGACTACCCCGGAGCATCAGGTAGAGGTAACAGGCCTACCCTGGAGGGTCAGGAAGGGAGGCCGGGTCTAACACCGCGTGCCCGTAGGGACAACAGGTGAACTCCGGCGCATCACAAAGGTTTCCGGTACAACCCCAGAGTACTGCTAGGGGAACCGGTTCTATCCCGGAAGTTCGGGTAGGGACACCGGGCCTAACACGGAGGGTCAGGTAGGAAGGGCGGGTCAAATCCCACGCACCCGTAGGAACAGCAGTTGCACCCTGGAGTACCGGTGGAGGTAGTGGTACTACTCCGGAGTACCGACGAGGTTCACGGGTAATACCCCAGAGTACCAGGTGGAAGTACTGGTACTACCCCGGAGCATCGGGAAGGGGCACCAGGCCTACCCCGGAGCATCAGGTAGAGATACCAGACCTACCCTGGAAGGTCAGGAAGGGAGGCCGGGTCTCACACCGCGTGCCCGTAGGGACAACAGGTGAACTCCGGCGCATCACAAAGGTTTCCGGTACAACCCCAGAGTACTGCTAGGGGAACCGGTTCTATCCTGGAACTTCGGGTAGGGACACCGGGCGTAACACGGAAGGTCAGGTAGGAAGGGCGGGTCAAATCCCACGCACCCGTAGGAACAGCAGTTGTACCCTGGAGTACCGGTGGAGGTAGTGGTACTACTCCGGAGTACCGACGAGGTTCACGGGTAATACCCCAGAGTACCGGGTGGAAGTACTGGTACTACCCCGGAGCGTCGGGAAGGGGCGCCAGGCCTACCCCGGAGCATCAGGTAGAGATACCAGACCTACCCTGGAAGGTCAGGAAGGGAGGCCGGGTCTAACACCGCGTGCCCGTAGGGACAACAGGTGAACTCCGGCGCATCACAAAGGTTTCCGGTACAACCCCAGAGTACTGCTAGGGGAACCGGTTCTATCCCGGAAGTTCGGGTAGGGACACCGGGCCTAACACGGAGGGTCAGGTAGGAAGGGCGGGTCAAATCCCACGCACCCGTAGGAACAGCAGTTGTACCCTGGAGTACCGGTGGAGGTAGTGGTACTACGCCAGAGTTCCGATGAGGGTTACGGGTAATAACCCAGAGTACCGAGTGGCGGTACTAGTACTACCCCATAGCGTCGGGAAGGGGTGCCAGGCCTATCCCGGAGCATCAGGTAGGAATACCAGGCCTACCCTGGAAGGTCAGGAAGGGAGGCCGGGTCTAACACCGCGTGCCCGTAGGGACAACAGGTGAACTCCGGCGCATCACAAAGGTTTCCGGTACAACCCCAGAGTACTGCTAGGGGAACCGGTTCTATCCCGGAACTTTGGGTAGGGACACCGGGCCTAACACGGAGGGTCAGGTAGGAAGGGCGGGTCAAATCGCACGCACCCGTAGGAACAGCAGTTGCACCCTGGAGTACCGGTGGAGGTAGTGGTACTACTCCGGAGTACCGACGAGGGTCACGGGTAATACCCCAGAGTACCAGGTGGAAGTACTGGTACTACCCCGGAGCATCGGGAAGGGGCACCAGGCCTACCCCGGAGCATCAGGTAGAGATACCAGACCTACCCTGGAAGGTCAGGAAGGGAGGCCGGGTCTAACACCGCGTGCCCGTAGGGACAACAGGTGAACTCCGGCGCATCACAAAGGTTTCCGGTACAACCCCAGAGTACTGCTAGGGGAACCGGTTCTATCCCGGAAGTTCGGGTAGGGACACCGGGCCTAACACGGAGGGTCAGGTAGGAAGGGCGGGTCAAATCCCACGCACCCGTAGGAACAGCAGTTGTACCCTGGAGTACCGGTGGAGGTAGTGGTACTACTCCGGAGTACCGACGAGGTTCACGGGTAATACCCCAGAGTACCGAGTGGAAGTACTGGTACTACCCCGGAGCGTCGGGAAGGGGCGCCAGGCCTACCCCGGAGCATCAGGTAGAGATACCAGACCTACCCTGGAAGGTCAGGAAGGGAGGCCGGGTCTCACACCGCGTGCCCGTAGGGACAACAGGTGAACTCCGGCGCATCACAAAGGTTTCCGGTACAACCCCAGAGTACTGCTAGGGGAACCGGTTCTATCCCGGAAGTTCGGGTAGGGACACCGGGCGTATCATGGAGGGTCAGGTAGGAAGGGCGGGTCAAATCCCACGCACCCGTAGGAACAGCAGTTGCACCCTGGAGTACCGGTGGAGGTAGTGGTACTACTCCGGAGTACCGACGAGGGTCACGGGTAATACCCCAGAGTACCAGGTGTAAGTACTGGTACTACCCCGGAGCATCGGGAAGGGGCACCAGGCCTACCCCGGAGCATCAGGTAGAGATACCAGACCTACCCTGGAAGGTCAGGAAGGGAGGCCGGGTCTAACACCGTGTGCCCGTAGGGACAACAGGTGAACTCCGGCGCATCACAAAGGTTTCCGGTACAACCCCAGAGTACTGCTAGGGGAACCGGTTCTATCCCGGAAGTTCGGGTAGGGACACCGGGCCTAACACGGAGGGTCAGGTAGGAAGGGCGGGTCAAATCCCACGCACCCGTAGGAACAGCAGTTGTACCCTGGAGTACCGGTGGAGGTAGTGGTACTACTCCAGAGTACCGACGAGGGTCACGGGTAATACCCCAAAGTACCGGGTGGGGGTACTGGTACTACCCCGGAGCGTCGGGAAGGGGCACCAGGACTACCCCGGAGCATCAGGTAGAGGTAACAGGCCTACCCTGGAGGGTCAGGAAGGGAGGCCGGGTCTAACACCGCGTGCCCGTAGGGACAACAGGTGAACTCCGGCGCATCACAAAGGTTTCCGGTACAACCCCAGAGTACTGCTAGGGGAACCGGTTCTATCCCGGAAGTTCGGGTAGGGACACTGGGAGTATCATGGAGGGTCAGGTAGGAAGGGCGGGTCAAATCCCACGCACCCGTAGGAACAGCAGTTGCACCCTGGAGTACCGGTGGAGGTAGTGGTACTACTCCGGAGTACCGACGAGGGTCACGGGTAATACCCCAGAGTACCAGGTGGAAGTACTGGTACTACCCCGGAGCATCGGGAAGGGGCACCAGGCCTACCCCGGAGCATCAGGTAGAGATACCAGACCTACCCTGGAAGGTCAGGAAGGGAGGCCGGGTCTCACACCGCGTGCCCGTAGGGACAACAGGTGAACTCCGGCGCATCACAAAGGTTTCCGGTACAACCCCAGAGTACTGCTAGGGGAACCGGTTCTATCCTGGAACTTCGGGTAGGGACACCGGGCCTAACACGGAAGGTCAGGTAGGAAGGGCGGGTCAAATCCCACGCACCCGTAGGAACAGCAGTTGTACCCTGGAGTACCGGTGGAGGTAGTGGTACTACTCCGGAGTACCGTCGAGGTTCACGGGTAATACCCCAGAGTACCAGGTGGAAGTACTGGTACTACCCCGGAGCGTCGGGAAGGGGCGCCAGGCCTACCCCGGAGCATTCAGGAAGAGATACCAGGCCTACCCTGGAGGGTCAGGAAGGGAGGCCGGGTCTAACACCGCGTGCCCGTAGGGACAACAGGTGAACTCCGGCGCATCACAAAGGTTTCCGGTACAACCCCAGAGTACTGCTAGGGGAACCGGTTCTATCCCGGAACTTCGGGTAGGGACACCGGGCCTAACACGGAGGGTCAGGTAGGAAGGGCGGGTCAAATCCCACGCACCCGTAGGAACAGCAGTTGTACCCTGGAGTACCGGTGGAGGTAGTGGTACTACGCCAGAGTTCCGACGAGGGTTACGGGTAATAACCCAGAGTACCGAGTAGCGGTACTAGTACTACCCCATAGCGTCGGGAAGGGGTGCCAGGCCTATCCCGGAGCATCAGGTAGGAATACCAGGCCTACCCTGGAAGGTCAGGAAGGGAGGCCGGGTCTAACACCGCGTGCCCGTAGGGACAACAGGTGAACTCCGGCGCATCACAAAGGTTTCCGGTACAACCCCAGAGTACTGCTAGGGGAACCGGTTCTATCCCGGAAGTTCGGGTAGGGACACTGGGAGTATCATGGAGGGTCAGGTAGGAAGGGCGGGTCAAATCCCACGCACCCGTAGGAACAGCAGTTGCACCCTGGAGTACCGGTGGAGGTAGTGGTACTACTCCGGAGTACCGACGAGGGTCACGGGTAATACCCCAGAGTACCAGGTGGAAGTACTGGTACTACCCCGGAGCATCGGGAAGGGGCACCAGGCCTACCCCGGAGCATCAGGTAGAGATACCAGACCTACCCTGGAAGGTCAGGAAGGGAGGCCGGGTCTCACACCGCGTGCCCGTAGGGACAACAGGTGAACTCCGGCGCATCACAAAGGTTTCCGGTACAACCCCAGAGTACTGCTAGGGGAACCGGTTCTATCCCGGAAGTTCGGGTAGGGACACCGGGAGTATCATGGAGGGTCAGGTAGGAAGGGCGGGTCAAATCGCACGCACCCGTAGGAACAGCAGTTGCACCCTGGAGTACCGGTGGAGGTAGTGGTACTACTCCGGAGTACCGACGAGGGTCACGGGTAATACCCCAGAGTACCGGGTGGGGGTACTGGTACTACCCCGGAGCGTCGGGAAGGGGCGCCAGGCCTACCCCGGAGCATCAGGTAGAGATACCAGACCTACCCTGGAAGGTCAGGAAGGGAGGCCGGGTCTAACACCGCGTGCCCGTAGGGACAACAGGTGAACTCCGGCGCATCACAAAGGTTTCCGGTACAACCCCAGAGTACTGCTAGGGGAACCGGTTCTATCCCGGAAGTTCGGGTAGGGACACCGGGCCTAACACGGAGGGTCAGGTAGGAAGGGCGGGTCAAATCCCACGCACCCGTAGGAACAGCAGTTGTACCCTGGAGTACCGGTGGAGGTAGTGGTACTACTCCGGAGTACCGACGAGGGTCACGGGTAATACCCCAGAGTACCGGGTGGGGGTACTGGTACTACCCCGGAGCATCGGGAAGGGGCACCAGGCCTACCCCGGAGCATCAGGTAGAGATACCAGACCTACCCTGGAAGGTCAGGAAGGGAGGCCGGGTCTAACACCGCGTGCCCGTAGGGACAACAGGTGAACTCCGGCGCATCACAAAGGTTTCCGGTACAACCCCAGAGTACTGCTAGGGGAACCGGTTCTATCCCGGAAGTTCGGGTAGGGACACCGGGCCTAACACGGAGGGTCAGGTAGGAAGGGCGGGTCAAATCCCACGCACCCGTAGGAACAGCAGTTGTACCCTGGAGTACCGGTGGAGGTAGTGGTACTACTCCGGAGTACCGATGAGGGTCACGGGTAATACCCCAGAGTACCGGGTGGGGGTACTGGTACTACCCCGGAGCATCGGGAAGGGGCACCAGGCCTACCCCGGAGCATCAGGTAGAGATACCAGACCTACCCTGGAAGGTCAGGAAGGGAGGCCGGGTCTAACACCGCGTGCCCGTAGGGACAACAGGTGAACTCCGGCGCATCACAAAGGTTTCCGGTACAACCCCAGAGTACTGCTAGGGGAACCGGTTCTATCCCGGAAGTTCGGGTAGGGACACCGGGCCTAACACGGAGGGTCAGGTAGGAAGGGCGGGTCAAATCCCACGCACCCGTAGGAACAGCAGTTGTACCCTGGAGTACCGGTGGAGGTAGTGGTACTACTCCGGAGTACCGATGAGGGTTACGGGTAATACCCCAAAGTACCGGGTGGGGGTACTGGTACTACCCCGGAGCGTCGGGAAGTGGCGCCAGGACTACCCCGGAGCATCAGGTAGAGGTAACAGGCCTACCCTGGAGGGTCAGGAAGGGAGGCCGGGTCTAACACCGCGTGCCCGTAGGGACAACAGGTGAACTCCGGCGCATCACAAAGGTTTCCGGTACAACCCCAGAGTACTGCTAGGGGAACCGGTTCTATCCCGGAAGTTCGGGTAGGGACACCGGGCCTAACACGGAGGGTCAGGTAGGAAGGGCGGGTCAAATCCCACGCACCCGTAGGAACAGCAGTTGTACCCTGGAGTACCGGTGGAGGTAGTGGTACTACTCCGGAGTACCGACGAGGTTCACGGGTAATACCCCAGAGTACCGGGTGGAAGTACTGGTACTACCCCGGAGCGTCGGGAAGGGGCGCCAGGCCTACCCCGGAGCATCAGGTAGAGATACCAGACCTACCCTGGAAGGTCAGGAAGGGAGGCCGGGTCTCACACCGCGTGCCCGTAGGGGCAACAGGTGAACTCCGGCGCATCACAAAGGTTTCCGGTACAACCCCAGAGTACTGCTAGGGGAACCGGTTCTATCCCGGAACTTCGGGTAGGGACACCGGGCGTATCATGGAGGGTCAGGTAGGAAGGGCGGGTCAAATCCCACGCACCCGTAGGAACAGCAGTTGTACCCTGGAGTACCGGTGGAGGTAGTGGTACTACGCCAGAGTTCCGACGAGGGTTACAGGTAATAACCCAGAGTACCGAGTGGCGGTACTAGTACTACCCCATAGCGTCGGGAAGGGGTGCCAGGCCTATCCCGGAGCATCAGGTAGGAATACCAGGCCTACCCTGGAAGGTCAGGAAGGGAGGCCGGGTCTAACACCGCGTGCCCGTAGGGACAACAGGTGAACTCCGGCGCATCACAAAGGTTTCCGGTACAACCCCAGAGTACTGCTAGGGGAACCGGTTCTATCCCGGAAGTTCGGGTAGGGACACCGGGCCTAACACGGAGGATCAGGTGGAAGGGTGGGTCAAATCCCACGCACCTGTAGGAACAGCAGTTGTACCACAGCGTACCGCCTGTTGGTACTGGAACTACCCCAGAGTTCGGATGAGGGTTACGGTTCCTACCCCAAAGTTTCGAGTGGGGGTACCAGTACTACCCCGGAGCATCGGGAAGGGGCGCCAGGCCTACCCCGAAGCATTCAGGAAGAGATACCAGGCCTACCCTGGAGGGTCAGGAAGGGAGGCCGGGTCTAACACCGCGTGCCCGTAGGGACAACAGGTGAACTCCGGCACATCACAAAGGTTTCCGGTACAACCCCAGAGTACTGCTAGGGGAACTGGTTCTATCCCGGAAGTTCGGGTAGGGACACCGGGCCTAACACGGAGGGTCAGGTAGGAAGGGCGGGTCAAATCCCACGCACCCGTAGGAACAGCAGTTGTACCCTGGAGTACCGGTGGAGGTAGTGGTACTACTCCGGAGTACCGTCGAGGTTCACGGGTAATACCCCAGAGTACCGGGTGGAAGTACTGGTACTAACCCGGAGCATCGGGAATGGGCGCCAGGCCTACCCCGGAGCATCAGGTAGAGATACCAGACCTACCCTGGAAGGTCAGGAAGGGAGGCCGGGTCTCACACCGCGTGCCCGTAGGGACAACAGGTGAACTCCAGCGCATCACAAAGGTTTCCGGTACAACCCCAGAGTACTGCTAGGGGAACCGGTTCTATCCCGGAAGTTCGGGTAGGGACACCGGGCCTAACATGGAGGGTCAGGTAGGAAGGGCGGGTCAAATCCCACGCACCCGTAGGAACAGCAGTTGTACCCTGGAGTACCGGTGGAGGTAGTGGTACTACGCCAGAGTTCCGACGAGGGTTACGGGTAATACCCCAGAGTACCAGGTGGAAGTACTGGTACTACCCCGGAGCGTCGGGAAGGGGTGCCAGGCCTATCCCGGAGCATCAGGTAGGAATACCAGGCCTACCCTGGAAGGTCAGGAAGGGAGGCCGGGTCTAACACCGCGTGCCCGTAGGGACAACAGGTGAACTCCGGCGCATCACAAAGGTTTCCGGTACAACCCCAGAGTACTGCTAGGGGAACCGGTTCTATCCCGGAAGTTCGGGTAGGGACACCGGGCCTAACACGGAAGGTCAGGTAGGAAGGGCGGGTCAAATCCCACGCACCCGTAGGAACAGCAGTTGTACCCTGGAGTACCGGTGGAGGTAGTGGTACTACTCCAGAGTACCGACGAGGGTCACGGGTAATACCCCAAAGTACCGGGTGGGGGTACTGGTACTACCCCGGAGCGTCGGGAAGGGGCACCAGGACTACCCCGGAGCATCAGGTAGAGGTAACAGGCCTACCCTGGAGGGTCAGGAAGGGAGGCCGGGTCTAACACCGCGTGCCCGTAGGGACAACAGGTGAACTCCGGCGCATCACAAAGGTTTCCGGTACAACCCCAGAGTACTGCTAGGGGAACCGGTTCTATCCCGGAAGTTCGGGTAGGGACACCGGGCCTAACACGGAGGGTCAGGTAGGAAGGGCGGGTCAAATCCCACGCACCCGTAGGAACAGCAGTTGCACCCTGGAGTACCGGTGGAGGTAGTGGTACTACTCCGGAGTACCGACGAGGGTCACGGGTAATACCCCAGAGTACCAGGTGGAAGTACTGGTACTACCCCGGAGCATCGGGAAGGGGCACCAGGCCTACCCCGGAGCATCAGGTAGAGATACCAGGCCTACCCTGGAGGGTCAGGAAGGGAGGCCGGGTCTCACACCGCGTGCCCGTAGGGACAACAGGTGAACTCCGGCGCATCACAAAGGTTTCCGGTACAACCCCAGAGTACTGCTAGGGGAACCGGTTCTATCCTGGAACTTCGGGTAGGGACACCGGGCCTAACACGGAAGGTCAGGTAGGAAGGGCGGGTCAAATCCCACGCACCCGTAGGAACAGCAGTTGTACCCTGGAGTACCGGTGGAGGTAGTGGTACTACTCCGGAGTACCGACGAGGTTCACGGGTAATACCCCAGAGTACCGGGTGGAAGTACTGGTACTACCCCGGAGCGTCGGGAAGGGGCGCCAGGCCTACCCCGGAGCATCAGGTAGAGATACCAGACCTACCCTGGAAGGTCAGGAAGGGAGGCCGGGTCTAACACCGCGTGCCCGTAGGGACAACAGGTGAACTCCGGCGCATCACAAAGGTTTCCGGTACAACCCCAGAGTACTGCTAGGGGAACCGGTTCTATCCCGGAAGTTCGGGTAGGGACACCGGGCCTAACACGGAGGGTCAGGTAGGAAGGGCGGGTCAAATCCCACGCACCCGTAGGAACAGCAGTTGTACCCTGGAGTACCGGTGGAGGTAGTGGTACTACGCCAGAGTTCCGACGAGGGTTACGGGTAATAACCCAGAGTACCGAGTGGCGGTACTAGTACTACCCCATAGCGTCGGGAAGGGGTGCCAGGCCTATCCCGGAGCATCAGGTAGGAATACCAGGCCTACCCTGGAAGGTCAGGAAGGGAGGCCGGGTCTAACACCGCGTGCCCATAGGGACAACAGGTGAACTCCGGCGCATCACAAAGGTTTCCGGTACAACCCCAGAGTACTGCTAGGGGAACCGGTTCTATCCCGGAAGTTCGGGTAGGGACACCGGGAGTATCATGGAGGGTCAGGTAGGAAGGGCGGGTCAAATCGCACGCACCCGTAGGAACAGCAGTTGCACCCTGGAGTACCGGTGGAGGTAGTGGTACTACTCCGGAGTACCGACGAGGGTCACGGGTAATACCCCAGAGTACCAGGTGGAAGTACTGGTACTACCCCGGAGCATCGGGAAGGGGCACCAGGCCTACCCCGGAGCATCAGGTAGAGATACCAGACCTACCCTGGAAGGTCAGGAAGGGAGGCCGGGTCTAACACCGCGTGCCCGTAGGGACAACAGGTGAACTCCGGCGCATCACAAAGGTTTCCGGTACAACCCCAGAGTACTGCTAGGGGAACCGGTTCTATCCCGGAAGTTCGGGTAGGGACACCGGGCCTAACACGGAGGGTCAGGTAGGAAGGGCGGGTCAAATCCCACGCACCCGTAGGAACAGCAGTTGTACCCTGGAGTACCGGTGGAGGTAGTGGTACTACTCCGGAGTACCGACGAGGTTCACGGGTAATACCCCAGAGTACCGGGTGGAAGTACTGGTACTACCCCGGAGCGTCGGGAAGGGGCGCCAGGCCTACCCCGGAGCATCAGGTAGAGATACCAGACCTACCCTGGAAGGTCAGGAAGGGAGGCCGGGTCTCACACCGCGTGCCCGTAGGGACAACAGGTGAACTCCGGCGCATCACAAAGGTTTCCGGTACAACCCCAGAGTACTGCTAGGGGAACCGGTTCTATCCCGGAAGTTCGGGTAGGGACACCGGGCGTATCATGGAGGGTCAGGTAGGAAGGGCGGGTCAAATCCCACGCACCCGTAGGAACAGCAGTTGCAACCTGGAGTACCGGTGGAGGTAGTGGTACTACTCCGGAGTACCGACGAGGGTCACGGGTAATACCCCAGAGTACCAGGTGGAAGTACTGGTACTACCCCGGAGCATCGGGAAGGGGCACCAGGCCTACCCCGGAGCATCAGGTAGAGATACCAGACCTACCCTGGAAGGTCAGGAAGGGAGGCCGGGTCTCACACCGCGTGCCCGTAGGGACAACAGGTGAACTCCGGCGCATCACAAAGGTTTCCGGTACAACCCCAGAGTACTGCTAGGGGAACCGGTTCTATCCCGGAAGTTCGGGTAGGGACACCGGGCGTATCATGGAGGGTCAGGTAGGAAGGGCGGGTCAAATCCCACGCACCCGTAGGAACAGCAGTTGTACCCTGGAGTACCGGTGGAGGTAGTGGTACTACGCCAGAGTTCCGACGAGGGTCACGGGTAATACCCCAAAGTACCGGGTGGGGGTACTGGTACTACCCCGGAGCGTCGGGAAGGGGCACCAGGACTACCCCGGAGCATCAGGTAGAGGTAACAGGCCTACCGTGGAGGGTCAGGAAGGGAGGCCGGGTCTAACACCGCGTGCCCGTAGGGACAACAGGTGAACTCCGGCGCATCACAAAGGTTTCCGGTACAACCCCAGAGTACTGCTAGGGGAACCGGTTCTATCCCGGAAGTTCGGGTAGGGACACCGGGAGTATCATGGAGGGTCAGGTAGGAAGGGCGGGTCAAATCGCACGCACCCGTAGGAACAGCAGTTGCACCCTGGAGTACCGGTGGAGGTAGTGGTACTACTCCGGAGTACCGACGAGGGTCACGGGTAATACCCCAGAGTACCAGGTGGAAGTACTGGTACTACCCCGGAGCATCGGGAAGGGGCACCAGGCCTACCCCGGAGCATCAGGTAGAGATACCAGACCTACCCTGGAAGGTCAGGAAGGGAGGCCGGGTCTCACACCGCGTGCCCGTAGGGACAACAGGTGAACTCCGGCGCATCACAAAGGTTTCCGGTACAACCCCAGAGTACTGCTAGGGGAACCGGTTCTATCCTGGAACTTCGGGTAGGGACACCGGGCCTAACACGGAAGGTCAGGTAGGAAGGGCGGGTCAAATCCCACGCACCCGTAGGAACAGCAGTTGTACCCTGGAGTACCGGTGGAGGTAGTGGTACTACTCCGGAGTACCGTCGAGGTTCACGGGTAATACCCCAGAGTACCAGGTGGAAGTACTGGTACTACCCCGGAGCGTCGGGAAGGGGCGCCAGGCCTACCCCGGAGCATTCAGGAAGAGATACCAGGCCTACCCTGGAGGGTCAGGAAGGGAGGCCGGGTCTAACACCGCGTGCCCGTAGGGACAACAGGTGAACTCCGGCGCATCACAAAGGTTTCCGGTACAACCCCAGAGTACTGCTAGGGGAACCGGTTCTATCCCGGAACTTCGGGTAGGGACACCGGGCCTAACACGGAGGGTCAGGTAGGAAGGGCGGGTCAAATCCCACGCACCCGTAGGAACAGCAGTTGTACCCTGGAGTACCGGTGGAGGTAGTGTTACTACGCCAGAGTTCCGACGAGGGTTACGGGTAATAACCCAGAGTACCGAGTAGCGGTACTAGTACTACCCCATAGCGTCGGGAAGGGGTGCCAGGCCTATCCCGGAGCATCAGGTAGGAATACCAGGCCTACCCTGGAAGGTCAGGAAGGGAGGCCGGGTCTAACACCGCGTGCCCGTAGGGACAACAGGTGAACTCCGGCGCATCACAAAGGTTTCCGGTACAACCCCAGAGTACTGCTAGGGGAACCGGTTCTATCCCGGAAGTTCGGGTAGGGACACTGGGAGTATCATGGAGGGTCAGGTAGGAAGGGCGGGTCAAATCCCACGCACCCGTAGGAACAGCAGTTGCACCCTGGAGTACCGGTGGAGGTAGTGGTACTACTCCGGAGTACCGACGAGGGTCACGGGTAATACCCCAGAGTACCGGGTGGAAGTACTGGTACTACCCCGGAGCGTCGGGAAGGGGCGCCAGGCCTACCCCGGAGCATCAGGTAGAGATACCAGACCTACCCTGGAAGGTCAGGAAGGGAGGCCGGGTCTAACACCGCGTGCCCGTAGGGACAACAGGTGAACTCCGGCGCATCACAAAGGTTTCCGGTACAACCCCAGAGTACTGCTAGGGGAACCGGTTCTATCCCGGAAGTTCGGGTAGGGACACCGGGCCTAACACGGAGGGTCAGGTAGGAAGGGCGGGTCAATTCCCACGCACCCGTAGGAACAGCAGTTGTACCCTGGAGTACCGGTGGAGGTAGTGGTACTACTCCGGAGTACCGACGAGGGTCACGGGTAATACCCCAAAGTACCGGGTGGGGGTACTGGTACTACCCCGGAGCGTCGGGAAGGGGCACCAGGACTACCCCGGAGCATCAGGTAGAGGTAACAGGCCTACCGTGGAGGGTCAGGAAGGGAGGCCGGGTCTAACACCGCGTGCCCGTAGGGACAACAGGTGAACTCCGGCGCATCACAAAGGTTTCCGGTACAACCCCAGAGTACTGCTAGGGGAACCGGTTCTATCCCGGAAGTTCGGGTAGGGACACTGGGAGTATCATGGAGGGTCAGGTAGGAAGGGCGGGTCAAATCCCACGCACCCGTAGGAACAGCAGTTGCACCCTGGAGTACCGGTGGAGGTAGTGGTACTACTCCGGAGTACCGACGAGGGTCACGGGTAATACCCCAGAGTACCAGGTGGAAGTACTGGTACTACCCCGGAGCATCGGGAAGGGGCACCAGGCCTACCCCGGAGCATCAGGTAGAGATACCAGACCTACCCTGGAAGGTCAGGAAGGGAGGCCGGGTCTCACACCGCGTGCCCGTAGGGACAACAGGTGAACTCCGGCGCATCACAAAGGTTTCCGGTACAACCCCAGAGTACTGCTAGGGGAACCGGTTCTATCCTGGAACTTCGGGTAGGGACACCGGGCCTAACACGGAAGGTCAGGTAGGAAGGGCGGGTCAAATCCCACGCACCCGTAGGAACAGCAGTTGTACCCTGGAGTACCGGTGGAGGTAGTGGTACTACTCCGGAGTACCGTCGAGGTTCACGGGTAATACCCCAGAGTACCAGGTGGAAGTACTGGTACTACCCCGGAGCGTCGGGAAGGGGCGCCAGGCCTACCCCGGAGCATTCAGGAAGAGATACCAGGCCTACCCTGGAGGGTCAGGAAGGGAGGCCGGGTCTAACACCGCGTGCCCGTAGGGACAACAGGTGAACTCCGGCGCATCACAAAGGTTTCCGGTACAACCCCAGAGTACTGCTAGGGGAACCGGTTCTATCCCGGAACTTCGGGTAGGGACACCGGGCCTAACACGGAGGGTCAGGTAGGAAGGGCGGGTCAAATCCCACGCACCCGTAGGAACAGCAGTTGTACCCTGGAGTACCGGTGGAGGTAGTGGTACTACGCCAGAGTTCCGACGAGGGTTACGGGTAATAACCCAGAGTACCGAGTAGCGGTACTAGTACTACCCCATAGCGTCGGGAAGGGGTGCCAGGCCTATCCCGGAGCATCAGGTAGGAATACCAGGCCTACCCTGGAAGGTCAGGAAGGGAGGCCGGGTCTAACACCGCGTGCCCATAGGGACAACAGGTGAACTCCGGCGCATCACAAAGGTTTCCGGTACAACCCCAGAGTACTGCTAGGGGAACCGGTTCTATCCCGGAAGTTCGGGTAGGGACACCGGGAGTATCATGGAGGGTCAGGTAGGAAGGGCGGGTCAAATCGCACGCACCCGTAGGAACAGCAGTTGCACCCTGGAGTACCGGTGGAGGTAGTGGTACTACTCCGGAGTACCGACGAGGGTCACGGGTAATACCCCAGAGTACCAGGTGGAAGTACTGGTACTACCCCGGAGCATCGGGAAGGGGCACCAGGCCTACCCCGGAGCATCAGGTAGAGATACCAGACCTACCCTGGAAGGTCAGGAAGGGAGGCCGGGTCTAACACCGCGTGCCCGTAGGGACAACAGGTGAACTCCGGCGCATCACAAAGGTTTCCGGTACAACCCCAGAGTACTGCTAGGGGAACCGGTTCTATCCCGGAACTTCGGGTAGGGACACCGGGCCTAACACGGAGGGTCAGGTAGGAAGGGCGGGTCAAATCCCACGCACCCGTAGGAACAGCAGTTGTACCCTGGAGTACCGGTGGAGGTAGTGGTACTACTCCGGAGTACCGACGAGGGTCACGGGTAATACCCCAAAGTACCGGGTGGGGGTACTGGTACTACCCCGGAGCGACGGGAAGGGGCACCAGGACTACCCCGGAGCATCAGGTAGAGGTAACAGGCCTACCCTGGAGGGTCAGGAAGGGAGGCCGGGTCTAACACCGCGTGCCCGTAGGGACAACAGGTGAACTCCGGCGCATCACAAAGGTTTCCGGTACAACCCCAGAGTACTGCTAGGGGAACCGGTTCTATCCCGGAAGTTCGGGTAGGGACACCGGGCCTAACACGGAGGGTCAGGTAGGAAGGGCGGGTCAAATCCCACGCACCCGTAGGAACAGCAGTTGTACCCTGGAGTACCGGTGGAGGTAGTGGTACTACTCCGGATTACCGACGAGGGTCACGGGTAATACCCCAGAGTACCAGGTGGAAGTACTGGTACTACCCCGGAGCGTCGGGAAGGGGCGCCAGGCCTACCCCGGAGCATCAGGTAGAGATACCAGACCTACCCTGGAAGGTCAGGAAGGGAGGCCGGGTCTAACACCGCGTGCCCGTAGGGACAACAGGTGAACTCCGGCGCATCACAAAGGTTTCCGGTACAACCCCAGAGTACTGCTAGGGGAACCGGTTCTATCCCGGAACTTCGGGTAGGGACACCGGGCCTAACACGGAGGGTCAGGTGGAAGGGTGGGTCAAATCCCACGCACCTGTAGGAACAGCAGTTGTACCACAGCGTACCGCCTGGAGGTACTGGTACTACCCCAGAGTTCGGATGAGGGTTACGGTTCCTACCCCAAAGTTTCGAGTGGGGGTACCAGTACTACCCCGGAGCGTCGGGAAGGGGCGCCAGGCCTACTCCGGAGCATTCAGGAAGAGATACCAGGCCTACCCTAGAGGGTCAGGAAGGGAGGCCGGTTCTAACACCGCGTGCCCATAGGGACAACAGGTGAACTCCGGTGCATCACAAAGGTTTCCGGTACAACCCCAGAGTACTGCTAGGGGAACCGGTTCTATCCCGGAACTTCGGGTAGGGACACCGGGCCTAACACGTAGGGTCAGGTAGGAAGGGCGGGTCTAATCAAACGCACCCGTAGGAACAGCAGTTGTACCCTGGAGTATCGGTGGAGGTAGTGGTACTACTCCGGAGTACCGTCGAGGTTCACGGGTAATACCCCAGAGTACCGGGTGGGGGTACTGGTACTACCCCGGAGTGTCGGGAAGGGGCGCCAGGCCTACCCCGGAGCATCAGGTAGAGATACCAGGCCTACCCTGGAGGGTCAGGAAGGGAGGCCGGGTCTAACACCGCGTGCCCGTAGGGACAACAGGTGAACTCCGGCGCATCACAAAGGTTTCCGGTACAACCCCAGAGTACTGCTAGGGGAACCGGTTCTATCCCGGAACTTCGGGTAGGGACACCGGGCCTAACACGGAGGGTCAGGTGGAAGGGTGGGTCAAATCCCACGCACCTGTAGGAACAGCAGTTGTACCACAGCGTACCGCCTGGAGGTACTGGTACTACCCCAGATTTCGGATGAGGGTTACGGTTCCTACCCCAAAGTTTCGAGTGGGGGTACCAGTACTACCCCGGAGCGTCGGGAAGGGGCGCCAGGCCTACTCCGGAGCATTCAGGAAGAGATACCAGGCCTACCCTGGAGGGTCAGGAAGGGAGGCCGGTTCTAACACCGCGTGCCCATAGGGACAACAGGTGAATTCCGGTGCATCACAAAGGTTTCCGGTACAACCCCAGAGTACTGCTAGGGGAACCGGTTCTATCCCGGAACTTCGGGTAGGGACACCGGGCCTAACACGTAGGGTCAGGTAGGAAGGGCGGGTCTAATCAAACGCACCCGTAGGAACAGCAGTTGTACCCTGGAGTACCGGTGGAGGTAGTGGTACTACTCCGGAGTACCGACGAGGTTCACGGGTAATACCCCAGAGTACCGGGTGGAAGTACTGGTACTACCCCGGAGCGTCGGGAAGGGGCGCCAGGCCTACCCCGGAGCATCAGGTAGAGATACCAGACCTACCCTGGAAGGTCAGGAAGGGAGGCCGGGTCTAACACCGCGTGCCCGTAGGGACAACAGGTGAACTCCGGCGCATCACAAAGGTTTCCGGTACAACCCCAGAGTACTGCTAGGGGAACCGGTTCTATCCCGGAAGTTCGGGTAGGGACACCGGGCCTAACACGGAGGGTCAGGTGGGAAGGGCGGGTCAAATCCCACGCACCTGTAGGAACAGCAGTTGTACCACGGCGTACCGCCTGGAGGTACTGGTACTACCCCAGAGTTCGGATGAGGGTTACGGTTCCTACCCCAAAGTTTCGAGTGGGGGTACCAGTACTACCCCGGAGCGTCGGGAAGGGGCGCCAGGCCTACCCCGGAGCATTCAGAAAGAGATACCAGGCCTACCCTGGAGGGTCAGGAAGCGAGGCCGGGTCTAATACCACGTGCCCGTAGGGACAACAGGTGAACTCCGGTGCATCACAAAGGTTTCCGGTACAACCCCAGAGTACTGCTAGGGGAACCGGTTCTATCCCGGAAGTTCGGGTAGGGACACCGGGCCTAACACGGAGGGTCAGGTAGGAAGGGCGGGTCAAATCCCACGCACCCGTAGGAACAGCAGTTGTACCCTGGAGTACCGGTGGAGGTAGTGGTACTACTCCGGAGTACCGACGAGGGTCACGGGTAATACCCCAGAGTACCGGGTGGAAGTACTGGTACTACCCCGGAGCGACGGGAAGGGGCACCAGGACTACCCCGGAGCATCAGGTAGAGGTAACAGGCCTACCCTGGAGGGTCAGGAAGGGAGGCCGGTTCTAACACCGCGTGCCCGTAGGGACAACAGGTGAACTCCGGCGCATCACAAAGGTTTCCGGTACAACCCCAGAGTACTGCTAGGGGAACCGGTTCTATCCCGGAACTTCGGGTAGGGACACCGGGCCTAACACGGAGGGTCAGGTGGGAAGGGCGGGTCAAATCCCACGCACCTGTAGGAACAGCAGTTGTACCACGGCGTACCGCCTGGAGGTACTGGTACTACCCCAGAGTTCGGATGAGGGTTACGGTTCCTACCCCAAAGTTTCGAGTGGGGGTACCAGTACTACCCCGGAGCGTCGGGAAGGGGCGCCAGGCCTACCCCGGAGCATTCAGGAAGAGATACCAGGCCTACCCTGGAGGGGCAGGAAGCGAGGCCGGGTCTAACACCACGTGCCCGTAGGGACAACAGGTGAACTCCGGTGCATCACAAAGGTTTCCGGTACAACCCCAGAGTACTGCTAGGGGAACCGGTTCTATCCCGGAACTTCGGGTAGGGACACCGGGAGTATCATGGAGGGTCAGGTAGGAAGGGCGTGTCAAATCCCACGCACCCGTAGGAACAGCAGTTGTACCCTGGAGTACCGGTGGAGGTAGTGGTACTACTCCGGAGTACCGACGAGGGTCACGGGTAATACCCCAGAGTACCAGGTGGAAGTACTGGTACTACCCCGGAGCGTCGGGAAGGGGCGCCAGGCCTACCCCGGAGCATCAGGTAGAGATACCAGACCTACCCTGGAAGGTCAGGAAGGGAGGCCGGGTCTCACACCGCGTGCCCGTAGGGACAACAGGTGAACTCCGGCGCATCACAAAGGTTTCCGGTACAACCCCAGAGTACTGCTAGGGGAACCGGTTCTATCCCGGAACTTCGGGTAGGGACACCGGGCCTAACACGGAGGGTCAGGTAGGAAGGGCGGGTCAAATCCCACGCACCCATAGGAACAGCAGTTGTACCCTGGAGTACCGGTGGAGGTAGTGGTACTACTCCGGAGTACCGTCGAGGTTCACGGGTAATACCCCAGAGTACCGGGTGGAAGTACTGGTACTACCCCGTAGCGTCGGGAAGGGGTGCCAGGCCTACCCCGGAGCATCAGGTAGAGATACCAGGCCTACCCTGGTGGGTCAGGTAGGGAGGCCGGGTCTCACACCCCGTGCCCGTAGGGACAACAGGTGAACTCCGACGCATCACAAAGGTTTCCGGTACAACCCCAGAGTACTGCTAGGGGAACCGGTTCTATCCCGGAATGTTGGGTAGGGACACCGGGCCTATCATGGATGGTCAGGTGGAAGGGTTGGTCAAATCCCACGCACCTGTAGGAACAGCAGTTGTACCACGGCATACCGCCTGGAGGTACTGGTACTACCCCAGCGTTCGGATGAGGGTTACGGTTCCTACCCCAAAGTTCCGAGTGGCGGTACCAGTACTACCCCGGAGCATCGGGAAGAGGCGCCAGACCTACCCTGAAGCATCAGGTAGGGATAGCAGACCTACCCTGGAAGGTCAGGAAGGGAGGCCGGGTCTAACACCGCGTGCCCGTAGGGACAACAGGTGAACTCCGGCGCATCACAAAGGTTTCCGGTACAACCCCAGAGTACTGCTAGGGGAACCGGTTCTATCCCGGAACTTCGGGTAGGGACACCGGGCCTAACACGGAGGGTCAGGTAGGAAGGGCGGGTCAAATCCCACGCACCCGTAGGAACAGCAGTTGTACCCTGGAGTACCGGTGGAGGTAGTGGTACTACTCCAGAGTACCGACGAGGTTCACGGGTAATACCCCAGAGTACCAGGTGGGGCTACCGGTACTACCCCGGAGCGTCGGGAAGGGGCGCCAGGCCTATCCCGGAGCATCAGGTAGAGATACCAGGCCTACCCTGGAGGGTCAGGAAGGGAGGCCGGGTCTAACACCACGTGCCCGTAGGGACAACAGGTGAACTCCGGCGCATCACAAAGGTTTCCGGTACAACCCCAGAGTACTGCTAGGGGAACCGGTTCTATCCCGGAACTTCGGGTAGGGACACCGGGCCTAACACGGAGGGTCAGGTAGGAAGGGCGGGTCAAATCCCACGCACCCGTAGGAACAGCAGTTGTACCCTGGAGTACCGGTGGAGGTAGTGGTACTACTCTGGAGTACCGACGAGGTTCACGGGTAATACCCCAGAGTACCGGGTGGAAGTACTGGTACTACCCCGGAGCGTCGGGAAGGGGCGCCAGGCCTACCCCGGAGCATCAGGTAGAGATACCAGGCCTACCCTGGAGGGTCAGGAAGGGAGGCCGGGTCTAACACCGCGTGCCCGTAGGGACAACAGGTGAACTCCGGCGCATCACAAAGGTTTCCGGTACAACCCCAGAGTACTGCTAGGGGAACCGGTTCTATCCCGGAAGTTCGGGTAGGGACACCGGGCCTAACACGTAGGGTCAGGTAGGAAGGGCGGGTCAAATCCCACGCACCCGTAGGAACAGCAGTTTTACCCTGGAGTACCGGTGGAGGTAGTGGTACTACTCCGGAGTACCGACGAGGGTCACGGGTAATACCCCAAAGTTCCGAGTGGCGGTACCAGTACTACCCCGGAGCGTCGGGAAGGGGCGCCAGGCCTACCCCGGAGCATCAGGTAGGGATAGCAGACCTACCCAGGAGGGTCAGGAAGGGAGGCCGGGTCTAACACCGCGTGCCCGTAGGGACAACAGGTGTATTCCGGCGCATCACAAAGGTTTCCGGTACAACCCCAGAGTACTGCTAGGGGAACCGGTTCTATCCCGGAAGTTCGGGTAGGGACACCGGGCCTATCATGGATGGTCAGGTGGAAGGGTTGGTCAAATCCCACGCACCTGTAGGAACAGCAGTTGTACCACGGCATACCGCCTGGAGGTACTGGTACTACCCCAGCGTTCGGATGAGGGTTACGGTTCCTACCCCAAAGTTCCGAGTGGCGGTACCAGTACTACCCCGGAGCATCGGGAAGAGGCGCCAGACCTACCCTGAAGCATCAGGTAGGGATAGCAGACCTACCCTGGAAGGTCAGGAAGGGAGGCCGGGTCTAACACCGCGTGCCCGTAGGGACAACAGGTGAACTCCGGCGCATCACAAAGGTTTCCGGTACAACCCCAGAGTACTGCTAGGGGAACCGGTTCTATCCCGGAACTTCGGGTAGGGACACCGGGCCTAACACGGAGGGTCAGGTAGGAAGGGCGGGTCAAATCCCACGCACCCGTAGGAACAGCAGTTGTACCCTGGAGTACCGGTGGAGGTAGTGGTACTACTCCAGAGTACCGACGAGGTTCACGGGTAATACCCCAGAGTACCAGGTGGGGCTACCGGTACTACCCCGGAGCGTCGGGAAGGGGCGCCAGGCCTATCCCGGAGCATCAGGTAGAGATACCAGGCCTACCCTGGAGGGTCAGGAAGGGAGGCCGGGTCTAACACCACGTGCCCGTAGGGACAACAGGTGAACTCCGGCGCATCACAAAGGTTTCCGGTACAACCCCAGAGTACTGCTAGGGGAACCGGTTCTATCCCGGAAGTTCGGGTAGGGACACCGGGCCTAACACGGAGGGTCAGGTAGGAAGGGCGGGTCAAATCCCACGCACCCGTAGGAACAGCAGTTGTACCCTGGAGTACCGGTGGAGGTAGTGGTACTACTCTGGAGTACCGACGAGGTTCACGGGTAATACCCCAGAGTACCGGGTGGAAGTACTGGTACTACCCCGGAGCGTCGGGAAGGGGCGCCAGGCCTACCCCGGAGCATCAGGTAGAGATACCAGGCCTACCCTGGAGGGTCAGGAAGGGAGGCCGGGTCTAACACCGCGTGCCCGTAGGGACAACAGGTGAACTCCGGCGCATCACAAAGGTTTCCGGTACAACCCCAGAGTACTGCTAGGGGAACCGGTTCTATCCCGGAAGTTCGGGTAGGGACACCGGGCCTAACACGTAGGGTCAGGTAGGAAGGGCGGGTCAAATCCCACGCACCCGTAGGAACAGCAGTTTTACCCTGGAGTACCGGTGGAGGTAGTGGTACTACTCCGGAGTACCGACGAGGGTCACGGGTAATACCCCAAAGTTCCGAGTGGCGGTACCAGTACTACCCCGGAGCGTCGGGAAGGGGCGCCAGGCCTACCCCGGAGCATCAGGTAGGGATAGCAGACCTACCCAGGAGGGTCAGGAAGGGAGGCCGGGTCTAACACCGCGTGCCCGTAGGGACAACAGGTGTATTCCGGCGCATCACAAAGGTTTCCGGTACAACCCCAGAGTACTGCTAGGGGAACCGGTTCTATCCCGGAAGTTCGGGTAGGGACACCGGGCCTAACACGGAGGGTCAGGTAGGAAGGGCGGGTCAAATCCCACGCACCCGTAGGAACAGCAGTTGTACCCTGGATTACCGGTGGAGGTAGTGGTACTACTCCGGAGTACCGTCGAGGTTCACGGGTAATACCCCAGAGTACCGGGTGGAAGTACTGGTACTACCCCGGAGCGTCGGGAAGGGGCGCCAGGCCTACCCCGGAGCATCAGGTAGAGATATCAGACCTACCCTGGAAGGTCAGGAAGGGAGGCCGGGTCTAACACCGCGTGCCCGTAGGGACAACAGGTGAACTCCGGCGCATCACAAAGGTTTCCGGTACAACCCCAGAGTACTGCTAGGGGAACCGGTTCTATCCCGGAAGTTCGGGTAGGGACACCGGGCCTAACACGGAGGGTCAGGTGGAAGGGTGGGTCAAATCCCACGCACCTGTAGGAACAGCAGTTGTACCACAGCGTACCGCCTGGAGGTACTGGTACTACCCCAGATTTCGGATGAGGGTTACGGTTCCTACCCCAAAGTTTCGAGTGGGGGTACCAGTACTAGCCCGGAGCATCGGGAAGGGGCACCAGGCCAACCCCGGAGCATTCAGGAAGAGATACCAGGCCTACCCTGGAGGGTCAGGAAGGGAGGCCGGGTCTAACACCGCGTGCCCGTAGGGACAACAGGTGAACTCCGGCGCATCACAAAGGTTTCCGGTACAACCCCAGAGTACTGCTAGGGGAACCGGTTCTATCCCGGAACGTTGGGTAGGGACACCGGGCCTAACATGTAGGGTCAGGTAGGAAGGGCGGGTCAAATCCCACGCACCCGTAGGTACAGCAGTTTTACCCTGGAGTACCGGTGGAGGTAGTGGTACTACTCCGGAGTACAGACGAGGGTCACGGGTAATACCCCAAAGTTCCGAGTGGCGGTACCAGTACTACCCCGGAGCGTCGGGAAGGGGTGCCAGGCCTACCCCGGAGCATCAGGTAGAGATACCAGGCCTACCCTGGTGGGTCAGGTAGGGAGGCCGGGTCTCACACCCCGTGCCCGTAGGGACAACAGGTGAACTCCGACGCATCACAAAGGTTTCCGGTACAACCCCAGAGTACTGCTAGGGGAACCGGTTCTATCCCGGAATGTTGGGTAGGGACACCGGGCCTATCATGGATGGTCAGGTGGAAGGGTTGGTCAAATCCCACGCACCTGTAGGAACAGCAGTTGTACCACGGCATACCGCCTGGAGGTACTGGTACTACCCCAGCGTTCGGATGAGGGTTACGGTTCCTACCCCAAAGTTCCGAGTGGCGGTACCAGTACTACCCCGGAGCATCGGGAAGAGGCGCCAGGCCTACCCTGAAGCATCAGGTAGGGATAGCAGACCTACCCTGGAAGGTCAGGAAGGGAGGCCGGGTCTAACACCGCGTGCCCGTAGGGACAACAGGTGAACTCCGGCGCATCACAAAGGTTTCCGGTACAACCCCAGAGTACTGCTAGGGGAACCGGTTCTATCCCGGAAGTTCGGGTAGGGACACCGGGCCTAACACGGAGGGTCAGGTGGAAGGGTGGGTCAAATCCCACGCACCTGTAGGAACAGCAGTTGTACCACGGCGTACCGCCTGGAGGTACTGGTACTACCCCAGAGTTCGGATGAGGGTTACGGTTCCTACCCCAAAGTTTCGAGTGGGGGTACCAGTACTACCCCGGAGCGTCGGGAAGGGGCGCCAGGCCTACCCCGGAGCATTCAGGAAGAGATACCAGGCCTACCCTGGAGGGTCAGGAAGCGAGGCCGGGTCTAACACCACGTGCCCATAGGGACAACAGGTGAACTCCGGTGCATCACAAAGGTTTCCGGTACAACCCCAGAGTACTGCTAGGGGAACCGGTTCTATCCCGGAAGTTCGGGTAGGGACACCGGGAGTATCATGGAGGGTCAGGTAGGAAGGGCGTGTCAAATCCCACGCACCCGTAGGAACAGCAGTTTTACCCTGGAGTACCGGTGGAGGTAGTGGTACTACTCCGGAGTACCGACGAGGGTCACGGGTAATACCCCAGAGTACCAGGTGGAAGTACTGGTACTACCCCGGAGCGTCGGGAAGGGGCGCCAGGCCTACCCCGGAGCATCAGGTAGAGATACCAGACCTACCCTGGAAGGTCAGGAAGGGAGGCCGGGTCTCACACCGCGTGCCCGTAGGGACAACAGGTGAACTCCGGCGCATCACAAAGGTTTCCGGTACAACCCCAGAGTACTGCTAGGGGAACCGGTTCTATGCCGGAACTTCGGGTAGGGACACCGGGCCTAACACGGAGGGTCAGGTAGGAAGGGCGGGTCAAATCCCACGCACCCGTAGGAACAGCAGTTGTACCCTGGAGTACCGGTGGAGGTAGTGGTACTACTCCGGAGTACCGACGAGGGTCACGGGTAATACCCCAGAGTACCGGGTGGAAGTACTGGTACTACCCCGTAGCGTCGGGAAGGGGTGCCAGGCCTACCCCGGAGCATCAGGTAGAGATACCAGGCCTACCCTGGTGGGTCAGGTAGGGAGGCCGGGTCTCACACCCCGTGCCCGTAGGGACAACAGGTGAACTCCGACGCATCACAAAGGTTTCCGGTACAACCCCAGAGTACTGCTAGGGGAACCGGTTCTATCCCGGAATGTTGGGTAGGGACACCGGGCCTATCATGGATGGTCAGGTGGAAGGGTTGGTCAAATCCCACGCACCTGTAGGAACAGCAGTTGTACCACGGCATACCGCCTGGAGGTACTGGTACTACCCCAGCGTTCGGATGAGGGTTACGGTTCCTACCCCAAAGTTCCGAGTGGCGGTACCAGTACTACCCCGGAGCATCGGGAAGAGGCGCCAGACCTACCCTGAAGCATCAGGTAGGGATAGCAGACCTACCCTGGAAGGTCAGGAAGGGAGGCCGGGTCTAACACCGCGTGCCCGTAGGGACAACAGGTGAACTCCGGCGCATCACAAAGGTTTCCGGTACAACCCCAGAGTACTGCTAGGGGAACCGGTTCTATCCCGGAACTTCGGGTAGGGAAACCGGGCATATCATGGAGGGTCAGGTAGGAAGGGCGTGTCAAATCCCACGCACCCGTAGGAACAGCAGTTGTACCCTGGAGTACCGGTGGAGGTAGTGGTACTACTCCGGAGTACCGATGAGGGTCACGGGTAATACCCCAGAGTACCAGGTGGAAGTACTGGTACTACCCCGGAGTGTCGGGAAGGGGCGCCAGGCCTACCCCGGAGCATCAGGTAGAGATACCAGGCCTACCCTGGAGGGTCAGGAAGGGAGGCCGGGTCTAACACCGCGTGCCCGTAGGGACAAGAGGTGAACTCCGGCGCATCACAAAGGTTTCCGGTACAACCCCAGAGTACTGCTAGGGGAACCGGTTCTATCCCGGAACGTTGGGTAGGGACACCGGGCCTAACACGGAGGGTCAGGTAGGAAGGGCGGGTCAAATCCCACGCACCCGTAGGAACAGCAGTTGTACCCTGGAGTACCGGTGGAGGTAGTGGTACTACTCCGGACTACCGTCGAGGTTCACGGGTAATACCCCAGAGTACCGGGTGGAAGTACTAGTACTACCCCATAGCGTCGGGAAGGGGCGCCAGGCCTACCCCGGAGCATCAGGTAGAGATACCAGACCTACCCTGGAAGGTCAGGAAGGGAGGCCGGGTCTAACACCGCGTGCCCGTAGGGACAACAGGTGAACTCCGGCGCATCACAAAGGTTTCCGGTACAACCCCAGAGTACTGCTAGGGGAACCGGTTCTATCCCGGAACTTCGGGTAGGGACACCGGGCCTAACACGGAGGGTCAGGTAGGAAGGGCGGGTCAAATCCCACGCACCCGTAGGAACAGCAGTTGTACCCTGGAGTACCGGTGGAGGTAGTGGTACTACTCCGGATTACCGACGAGGGTCACGGGTAATACCCCAGAGTACCAGGTGGAAGTACTGGTACTACCCCGGAGCGTCGGGAAGGGGCGCCAGGCCTACCCCGGAGCATCAGGTAGAGATACCAGACCTACCCAGGAGGGTCAGGAAGGGAGGCCAGGTCTAACACCGCGTGCCCGTAGGGACAACAGGTGAACTCCGGCGAATCACAAAGGTTTCCGGTACAACCCCAGAGTACTGCTAGGGGTACCGGTTCTATCCCGGAACTTCGGGTAGGGACACCGGGCCTAACACGGAGGGTCAGGTGGAAGGGTGGGTCAAATCCCACGCACCTGTAGGAACAGCAGTTGTACCACAGCGTACCGCCTGGAGGTACTGGTACTACCCCAGATTTCGGATGAGGGTTACGGTTCCTACCCCAAAGTTTCGAGTGGGGGTACCAGTACTACCCCGGAGCGTCGGGAAGGGGCGCCAGGCCTACCCCGGAGCATTCAGGAAGAGATACCAGGCCTACCCTCGAGGGTCAGGAAGGGAGGCCGGGTCTAACACCGCGTGCCCATAGGGACAACAGGTGAACTCCGGTGCATCACAAAGGTTTCCGGTACAACCCCAGAGTACTGCTAGGGGAACCGGTTCTATCCCGGAAGTTCGGGTAGGGACACCGGGCCTAACACGGAGGGTCAGGTAGGAAGGGCGGGTCAAATCCCACGCACCCGTAGGAACAGCAGTTTTACCCTGGAGTACCGGTGGAGGTAGTGGTACTACTCCGGAGTACCGTTGAGGTTCACGGGTAATACCCCAGAGTACCGGGTGGAAGTACTGGTACTACCCCGGAGCGCCGGGAAGGGGCGCCAGGCCTACCCCGGAGCATCAGGTAGAGATACCAGACCTACCCTGGAAGGTCAGGAAGGGAGGCCGGGTCTAACACCGCGTGCCCGTAGGGACAACAGGTGAACTCCGGCGCATCACAAAGGTTTCCGGTACAACCCCAGAGTACTGCTAGGGGAACCGGTTCTATCCTGGAACTTCGGGTAGGGACACCGGGCCTAACACGGAAGGTCAGGTAGGAAGGGCGGGTCAAATCCCACGCACCCGTAGGAACAGCAGTTGTACCCTGGAGTACCGGTGGAGGTAGTGGTACTACTCCAGAGTACCGACGAGGTTCACGGGTAATACCCCAGAGTACCAGGTGGAAGTACTGGTACTACCCCGGAGCGTCGGGAAGGGGCACCAGGCCTACCCCGGAGCATTCAGGAAGAGATACCAGGCCTACCCTGGAGGGTCAGGAAGGGAGGCCGGGTCTAACACCGCGTGCCCATAGGGACAACAGGTGAACTCCGGTGCATCACAAATGTTTCCGGTACAACTTCAGAGTACTGCTAGGGGAACCGGTTCTATCCCGGAAGTTCGGGTAGGGACACCGGGCCTAACACGGAGGGTCAGGTAGGAAGGGCGGGTCAAATCCCACGCACCCGTAGGAACAGCAGTTTTACCCTGGAGTACCGGTGGAGGTAGTGGTACTACTCCGGAGTACCGTCGAGGTTCACGGGTAATACCCCAGAGTACCGGGTGGAAGTACTGGTACTACCCCGGAGCGCCGGGAAGGGGCGCCAGGCCTACCCCGGAGGATCAGGTAGAGATACCAGACCTACCCTGGAAGGTCAGGAAGGGAGGCCGGGTCTAACACCGCGTGCCCGTAGGGACAACAGGTGAACTCCGGCGCATCACAAAGGTTTCCGGTACAACCCCAGAGTACTGCTAGGGGAACCGGTTCTATCCTGGAACTTCGGGTAGGGACACCGGGCCTAACACGGAAGGTCAGGTAGGAAGGGCGGGTCAAATCCCACGCACCCGTAGGAACAGCAGTTGTACCCTGGAGTACCGGTGGAGGTAGTGGTACTACTCCAGAGTACCGACGAGGTTCACGGGTAATACCCCAGAGTACCAGGTGGAAGTACTGGTACTACCCCGGAGCGTCGGGAAGGGGCACCAGGCCTACCCCGGAGCATTCAGGAAGAGATACCAGGCCTACCCTGGAGGGTCAGGAAGGGAGGCCGGGTCTAACACCGCGTGCCCGTAGGGACAACAGGTGAACTCCGGCGCATCACAAAGGTTTCCGGTACAACCCCAGAGTACTGCTAGGGGAACCGGTTCTATCCCGGAACTTCGGGTAGGGACACCGGGCCTAACACGGAGGGTCAGGTAGGAAGGGCGGGTCAAATCCCACGCACCCGTAGGAACAGCAGTTGTACCCTGGAGTACCGGTGGAGGTAGTGGTACTACTCCGGACTACCGTCGAGGTTCACGGGTAATACCCCAGAGTACCGGGTGGAAGTACTGGTACTACCCCGGAGCGTCGGGAAGGGGCGCCAGGCCTATCCCGGAGCATCAGGTAGGAATACCAGGCCTACCCTGGAAGGTCAGGAAGGGAGGCCGGGTCTAACACCGCGTGCCCGTAGGGACAACAGGTGAACTCCGGCGCATCACAAAGGTTTCCGGTACAACCCCAGAGTACTGCTAGGGGAACCGGTTCTATCCTGGAACTTCGGGTAGGGACACCGGGCCTAACACGGAGGGTCAGGTAGGAAGGGCGGGTCAAATCCCACGCACCCGTAGGAACAGCAGTTGTACCCTGGAGTACCGGTGGAGGTAGTGGTACTACTCCAGAGTACCGACGAGGTTCACGGGTAATACCCCAGAGTACCAGGTGGAAGTACTGGTACTACCCCGGAGCGTCGGGAAGGGGCGCCAGGCCTACCCCGGAGCATTCAGGAAGAGATACCAGGCCTACCCTGGAGGGTCAGGAAGGGAGGCCGGGTCTAACACCGCGTGCCCGTAGGGACAACAGGTGAACTCCGGCGCATCACAAAGGTTTCCGGTACAACCCCAGAGTACTGCTAGGGGAACCGGTTCTATCCCGGAACTTCGGGTAGGGACACCGGGCCTAACACGGAGGGTCAGGTAGGAAGGGCGGGTCAAATCCCACGCACCCGTAGGAACAGCAGTTGTACCCTGGAGTACCGGTGGAGGTAGTGGTACTACTCCGGACTACCGTCGAGGTTCACGGGTAATACCCCAGAGTACCGGGTGGAAGTACTGGTACTACCCCGGAGCGTCGGGAAGGGGCGCCAGGCCTACCCCGGAGCATCAGGTAGAGATACCAGACCTACCCTGGAAGGTCAGGAAGGGAGGCCGGGTCTCACACCGCGTGCCCGTAGGGACAACAGGTGAACTCCGGCGCATCACAAAGGTTTCCGGTACAACCCCAGAGTACTGCTAGGGGAACCGGTTCTATCCCGGAATGTTGGGTAGGGACACCGGGCGTATCATGGAGGGTCAGGTAGGAAGGGCGGGTCAAATCCCACGCACCCGTAGGAACAGCAGTTGTACCCTGGAGTACCGGTGGAGGTAGTGGTACTACGCAAGAGTTCCGACGAGGGTTACGGGTAATAACCCAGAGTACCGAGTGGCGGTACTAGTACTACCCCATAGCGTCGGGAAGGGGTGCCAGGCCTATCCCGGAGCATCAGGTAGGAATACCAGGCCTACCCTGGAAGGTCAGGAAGGGAGGCCGGGTCTCACACCGCGTGACCGTAGGGACAACAGGTGAACTCCGGCGCATCACAAAGGTTTCCGGTACAACCCCAGAGTACTGCTAGGGGAACCGGTTCTATCCCGGAAGTTCGGGTAGGGACACCGGGCCTAACATGGAGGGTCAGGTAGGAAGGGCGGGTCAAATCCCACGCACCCGTAGGAACAGCAGTTGTACCCTGGAGTACCGGTGGAGGTAGTGGTACTACGCCAGAGTTCCGACGAGGGTTACGGGTAATAACCCAGAGTACCGGGTGGCGGTACTAGTACTACCCCATAGCGTCGGGAAGGGGTGCCAGGCCTATCCCGGAGCATCAGGTAGGAATACCAGGCCTACCCTGGAAGGTCAGGAAGGGAGGCCGGGTCTAACACCGCGTGCCCGTAGGGACAACAGGTGAACTCCGGCGCATCACAAAGGTTTCCGGTACAACCCCAGAGTACTGCTAGGGGAACCGGTTCTATCCCGGAAGTTCGGGTAGGGACACCGGGCCTAACACGGAGGGTCAGGTAGGAAGGGCGGGTCAAATCCCACGCACCCGTAGGAACAGCAGTTGTACCCTGGAGTACCGGTGGAGGTAGTGGTACTACTCCGGACTACCGTCGAGGTTCACGGGTAATACCCCAGAGTACCGGGTGGAAGTACTGGTACTACCCCGGAGCGTCGGGAAGGGGCGCCAGGCCTACCCCGGAGCATCAGGTAGAGATACCAGACCTACCCTGGAAGGTCAGGAAGGGAGGCCGGGTCTCACACCGCGTGCCCGTAGGGACAACAGGTGAACTCCGGCGCATCACAAAGGTTTCCGGTACAACCCCAGAGTACTGCTAGGGGAACCGGTTCTATCCCGGAAGTTCGGGTAGGGACACCGGGCCTAACACGGAGGGTCAGGTAGGAAGGGCGGGTCAAATCCCACGCACCCGTAGGAACAGCAGTTGTACCCTGGAGTACCGGTGGAGGTAGTGGTACTACGCCAGAGTTCCGACGAGGGTTACGGGTAATAACCCAGAGTACCGAGTGGCGGTACTAGTACTACCCCATAGCGTCGGGAAGGGGCGCCAGGCCTATCCCGGAGCATCAGGTAGGAATACCAGGCCTACCCTGGAAGGTCAGGAAGGGAGGCCGGGTCTAACACCGTGTGCCCGTAGGGACAACAGGTGAACTCCGGCGCATCACAAAGGTTTCCGGTACAACCCCAGAGTACTGCTAGGGGAACCGGTTCTATCCCGGAAGTTCGGGTAGGGACACCGGGCCTAACACGGAGGGTCAGGTAGGAAGGGCGGGTCAAATCCCACGCACCCGTAGGAACAGCAGTTGTACCCTGGAGTACCGGTGGAGGTAGGGGTACTACTCCGGAGTACCGACGAGGGTCACGGGTAATACCCCAGAGTACCGGGTGGGGGTACTGGTACTACCCCGGAGCGTCGGGAAGGGGCACCAGGACTACCCCGGAGCATCAGGTAGAGGTAACAGGCCTACCCTGGAGGGTCAGGAAGGGAGGCCGGGTCTAACACCGCGTGCCCGTAGGGACAACAGGTGAACTCCGGCGCATCACAAAGGTTTCCGGTACAACCCCAGAGTACTGCTAGGGGAACCGGTTCTATCCTGGAACTTCGGGTAGGGACACCGGGCCTAACACGGAAGGTCAGGTAGGAAGGGCGGGTCAAATCCCACGCACCCGTAGGAACAGCAGTTGTACCCTGGAGTACCGGTGGAGGTAGTGGTACTACTCCGGATTACCGACGAGGTTCACGGGTAATACCCCAGAGTACCAGGTGGAAGTACTGGTACTACCCCGGAGCGTCGGGAAGGGGCGCCAGGCCTACCCCGGAGCATCAGGTAGAGATACCAGACCTACCCAGGAGGGTCAGGAAGGGAGGCCAGGTCTAACACCGCGTGCCCGTAGGGACAACAGGTGAACTCCGGCGCATCACAAAGGTTTCCGGTACAACCCCAGAGTACTGCTAGGGGTACCGGTTCTATCCCGGAACTTCGGGTAGGGACACCGGGCCTAACACGGAGGGTCAGGTGGAAGGGTGGGTCAAATCCCACGCACCTGTAGGAACAGCAGTTGTACCACAGCGTACCGCCTGGAGGTACTGGTACTACCCCAGATTTCGGATGAGGGTTACGGTTCCTACCCCAAAGTTTCGAGTGGGGGTACCAGTACTACCCCGGAGCGTCGGGAAGGGGCGCCAGGCCTACCGCGGAGCATTCAGGAAGAGATACCAGGCCTACCCTCGAGGGTCAGGAAGGGAGGCCGGGTCTAACACCGCGTGCCCATAGGGACAACAGGTGAACTCCGGTGCATCACAAAGGTTTCCGGTACAACCCCAGAGTACTGCTAGGGGAACCGGTTCTATCCCGGAAGTTCGGGTAGGGACACCGGGCCTAACACGGAGGGTCAGGTAGGAAGGGCGGGTCAAATCCCACGCACCCGTAGGAACAGCAGTTTTACCCTGGAGTACCGGTGGAGGTAGTGGTACTACTCCGGAGTACCGTCGAGGTTCACGGGTAATACCCCAGAGTACCGGGTGGAAGTACTGGTACTACCCCGGAGCGCCGGGAAGGGGCGCCAGGCCTACCCCGGAGCATCAGGTAGAGATACCAGACCTACCCTGGAAGGTCAGGAAGGGAGGCCGGGTCTAACACCGCGTGCCCGTAGGGACAACAGGTGAACTCCGGCGCATCACAAAGGTTTCCGGTACAACCCCAGAGTACTGCTAGGGGAACCGGTTCTATCCTGGAACTTCGGGTAGGGACACCGGGCCTAACACGGAAGGTCAGGTAGGAAGGGCGGGTCAAATCCCACGCACCCGTAGGAACAGCAGTTGTACCCTGGAGTACCGGTGGAGGTAGTGGTACTACTCCAGAGTACCGACGAGGTTCACGGGTAATACCCCAGAGTACCAGGTGGAAGTACTGGTACTACCCCGGAGCGTCGGGAAGGGGCACCAGGCCTACCCCGGAGCATTCAGGAAGAGATACCAGGCCTACCCTGGAGGGTCAGGAAGGGAGGCCGGGTCTAACACCGCGTGCCCGTAGGGACAACAGGTGAACTCCGGCGCATCACAAAGGTTTCCGGTACAACCCCAGAGTACTGCTAGGGGAACCGGTTCTATCCCGGAACTTCGGGTAGGGACACCGGGCCTAACACGGAGGGTCAGGTAGGAAGGGCGGGTCAAATCCCACGCACCCGTAGGAACAGCAGTTGTACCCTGGAGTACCGGTGGAGGTAGTGGTACTACTCCGGACTACCGTCGAGGTTCACGGGTAATACCCCAGAGTACCGGGTGGAAGTACTGGTACTACCCCGGAGCGTCGGGAAGGGGCGCCAGGCCTATCCCGGAGCATCAGGTAGGAATACCAGGCCTACCCTGGAAGGTCAGGAAGGGAGGCCGGGTCTAACACCGCGTGCCCGTAGGGACAACAGGTGAACTCCGGCGCATCACAAAGGTTTCCGGTACAACCCCAGAGTACTGCTAGGGGAACCGGTTCTATCCTGGAACTTCGGGTAGGGACACCGGGCCTAACACGGAGGGTCAGGTAGGAAGGGCGGGTCAAATCCCACGCACCCGTAGGAACAGCAGTTGTACCCTGGAGTACCGGTGGAGGTAGTGGTACTACTCCAGAGTACCGACGAGGTTCACGGGTAATACCCCAGAGTACCAGGTGGAAGTACTGGTACTACCCCGGAGCGTCGGGAAGGGGCGCCAGGCCTACCCCGGAGCATTCAGGAAGAGATACCAGGCCTACCCTGGAGGGTCAGGAAGGGAGGCCGGGTCTAACACCGCGTGCCCGTAGGGACAACAGGTGAACTCCGGCGCATCACAAAGGTTTCCGGTACAACCCCAGAGTACTGCTAGGGGAACCGGTTCTATCCCGGAAGTTCGGGTAGGGACACCGGGCCTAACACGGAGGGTCAGGTAGGAAGGGCGGGTCAAATCCCACGCACCCGTAGGAACAGCAGTTGTACCCTGGAGTACCGGTGGAGGTAGTGGTACTACTCCGGACTACCGTCGAGGTTCACGGGTAATACCCCAGAGTACCGGGTGGAAGTACTGGTACTACCCCGGAGCGTCGGGAAGGGGCGCCAGGCCTACCCCGGAGCATCAGGTAGAGATACCAGACCTACCCTGGAAGGTCAGGAAGGGAGGCCGGGTCTCACACCGCGTGCCCGTAGGGACAACAGGTGAACTCCGGCGCATCACAAAGGTTTCCGGTACAACCCCAGAGTACTGCTAGGGGAACCGGTTCTATCCCGGAATGTTGGGTAGGGACACCGGGCGTATCATGGAGGGTCAGGTAGGAAGGGCGGGTCAAATCCCACGCACCCGTAGGAACAGCAGTTGTACCCTGGAGTACCGGTGGAGGTAGTGGTACTACGCAAGAGTTCCGACGAGGGTTACGGGTAAAACTCAGAGTACCGAGTGGCGGTACTAGTACTACCCCATAGCGTCGGGAAGGGGTGCCAGGCCTATCCCGGAGCATCAGGTAGGAATACCAGGCCTACCCTGGAAGGTCAGGAAGGGAGGCCGGGTCTAACACCGCGTGCCCGTAGGGACAACAGGTGAACTCCGGCGCATCACAAAGGTTTCCGGTACAACCCCAGAGTACTGCTAGGGGAACCGGTTCTATCCCGGAACTTCGGGTAGGGACACCGGGCCTAACACGGAGGGTCAGGTAGGAAGGGCGGGTCAAATCCCACGCACCCGTAGGAACAGCAGTTGTACCCTGGAGTACCGGTGGAGGTAGTGGTACTACGCCAGAGTTCCGACGAGGGTTACGGGTAATAACCCAGAGTACCGAGTGGCGGTACTAGTACTACCCCATAGCGTCGGGAAGGGGTGCCAGGCCTATCCCGGAGCATCAGGTAGGAATACCAGGCCTACCCTGGAAGGTCAGGAAGGGAGGCCGGGTCTCACACCGCGTGACCGTAGGGACAACAGGTGAACTCCGGCGCATCACAAAGGTTTCCGGTACAACCCTAGAGTACTGCTAGGGGAACCGGTTCTATCCCGGAAGTTCGGGTAGGGACACCGGGCCTAACATGGAGGGTCAGGTAGGAAGGGCGGGTCAAATCCCACGCACCCGTAGGAACAGCAGTTGTACCCTGGAGTACCGGTGGAGGTAGTGGTACTACGCCAGAGTTCCGACGAGGGTTACGGGTAATAACCCAGAGTACCGGGTGGCGGTACTAGTACTACCCCATAGCGTCGGGAAGGGGTGCCAGGCCTATCCCGGAGCATCAGGTAGGAATACCAGGCCTACCCTGGAAGGTCAGGAAGGGAGGCCGGGTCTAACACCGCGTGCCCGTAGGGACAACAGGTGAACTCCGGCGCATCACAAAGGTTTCCGGTACAACCCCAGAGTACTGCTAGGGGAACCGGTTCTATCCCGGAAGTTCGGGTAGGGACACCGGGAGTATCATGGAGGGTCAGGTAGGAAGGGCGGGTCAAATCGCACGCACCAGTAGGAACAGCAGTTGCACCCTGGAGTACCGGTGGAGGTAGTGGTACTACTCCGGAGTACCGACGAGGGTCACGGGTAATACCCCAGAGTACCAGGTGGAAGTACTGGTACTACCCCGGAGCATCGGGAAGGGGCACCAGGCCTACCCCGGAGCATCAGGTAGAGATACCAGACCTACCCTGGAAGGTCAGGAAGGGAGGCCGGGTCTCACACCGCGTGCCCGTAGGGACAACAGGTGAACTCCGGCGCATCACAAAGGTTTCCGGTACAACCCCAGAGTACTGCTAGGGGAACCGGTTCTATCCTGGAACTTCGGGTAGGGACACCGGGCCTAACACGGAAGGTCAGGTAGGAAGGGCGGGTCAAATCCCACGCACCCGTAGGAACAGCAGTTGTACCCTGGAGTACCGGTGGAGGTAGTGGTACTACTCCGGAGTACCGTCGAGGTTCACGGGTAATACCCCAGAGTACCAGGTGGAAGTACTGGTACTACCCCGGAGCGTCGGGAAGGGGCGCCAGGCCTATCCCGGAGCATCAGGTAGGAATACCAGGCCTACCCTGGAAGGTCAGGAAGGGAGGCCGGGTCTAACACCGCGTGCCCGTAGGGACAACAGGTGAACTCCGGCGCATCACAAAGGTTTCCGGTACAACCCCAGAGTACTGCTAGGGGAACCGGTTCTATCCCGGAACTTCGGGTAGGGACACCGGGCCTAACACGGAGGGTCAGGTAGGAAGGGCGGGTCAAATCCCACGCACCCGTAGGAACAGCAGTTGTACCCTGGAGTACCGGTGGAGGTAGTGGTACTACTCCGGACTACCGTCGAGGTTCACGGGTAATACCCCAGAGTACCGGGTGGAAGTACTGGTACTACCCCGGAGCGTCGGGAAGGGGCGCCAGGCCTACCCCGGAGCATCAGGTAGAGATACCAGACCTACCCTGGAAGGTCAGGAAGGGAGGCCGGGTCTCACACCGCGTGCCCGTAGGGACAACAGGTGAACTCCGGCGCATCACAAAGGTTTCCGGTACAACCCCAGAGTACTGCTAGGGGAACCGGTTCTATCCCGGAACTTCGGGTAGGGACACCGGGCCTAACACGGAGGGTCAGGTAGGAAGGGCGGGTCAAATCCCACGCACCCGTAGGAACAGCAGTTGTACCCTGGAGTACCGGTGGAGGTAGTGGTACTACGCCAGAGTTCCGACGAGGGTTACGGGTAATAACCCAGAGTACCGAGTGGCGGTACTAGTACTACCCCATAGCGTCGGGAAGGGGCGCCAGGCCTATCCCGGAGCATCAGGTAGGAATACCAGGCCTACCCTGGAAGGTCAGGAAGGGAGGCCGGGTCTAACACCGTGTGCCCGTAGGGACAACAGGTGAACTCCGGCGCATCACAAAGGTTTCCGGTACAACCCCAGAGTACTGCTAGGGGAACCGGTTCTATCCCGGAAGTTCGGGTAGGGACACCGGGCCTAACACGGAGGGTCAGGTAGGAAGGGCGGGTCAAATCCCACGCACCCGTAGGAACAGCAGTTGTACCCTGGAGTACCGGTGGAGGTAGGGGTACTACTCCGGAGTACCGACGAGGGTCACGGGTAATACCCCAGAGTACCGGGTGGGGGTACTGGTACTACCCCGGAGCGTCGGGAAGGGGCACCAGGACTACCCCGGAGCATCAGGTAGAGGTAACAGGCCTACCCTGGAGGGTCAGGAAGGGAGGCCGGGTCTAACACCGCGTGCCCGTAGGGACAACAGGTGAACTCCGGCGCATCACAAAGGTTTCCGGTACAACCCCAGAGTACTGCTAGGGGAACCGGTTCTATCCTGGAACTTCGGGTAGGGACACCGGGCCTAACACGGAAGGTCAGGTAGGAAGGGCGGGTCAAATCCCACGCACCCGTAGGAACAGCAGTTGTACCCTGGAGTACCGGTGGAGGTAGTGGTACTACTCCAGAGTACCGACGAGGTTCACGGGTAATACCCCAGAGTACCAGGTGGAAGTACTGGTACTACCCCGGAGCGTCGGGAAGGGGCACCAGGCCTACCCCGGAGCATTCAGGAAGAGATACCAGGCCTACCCTGGAGGGTCAGGAAGGGAGGCCGGGTCTAACACCGCGTGCCCATAGGGACAACAGGTGAACTCCGGTGCATCACAAATGTTTCCGGTACAACTTCAGAGTACTGCTAGGGGAACCGGTTCTATCCCGGAAGTTCGGGTAGGGACACCGGGCCTAACACGTAGGGTCAGGTAGGAAGGGCGGGTCAAATCCCACGCACCCGTAGGAACAGCAGTTTTACCCTGGAGTACCGGTGGAGGTAGTGGTACTACTCCGGAGTACCGTCGAGGTTCACGGGTAATACCCCAGAGTACCGGGTGGAAGTACTGGTACTACCCCGGAGCGCCGGGAAGGGGCGCCAGGCCTACCCCGGAGGATCAGGTAGAGATACCAGACCTACCCTGGAAGGTCAGGAAGGGAGGCCGGGTCTAACACCGCGTGCCCGTAGGGACAACAGGTGAACTCCGGCGCATCACAAAGGTTTCCGGTACAACCCCAGAGTACTGCTAGGGGAACCGGTTCTATCCTGGAACTTCGGGTAGGGACACCGGGCCTAACACGGAAGGTCAGGTAGGAAGGGCGGGTCAAATCCCACGCACCCGTAGGAACAGCAGTTGTACCCTGGAGTACCGGTGGAGGTAGTGGTACTACTCCAGAGTACCGACGAGGTTCACGGGTAATACCCCAGAGTACCAGGTGGAAGTACTGGTACTACCCCGGAGCGTCGGGAAGGGGCACCAGGCCTACCCCGGAGCATTCAGGAAGAGATACCAGGCCTACCCTGGAGGGTCAGGAAGGGAGGCCGGGTCTAACACCGCGTGCCCGTAGGGACAACAGGTGAACTCCGGCGCATCACAAAGGTTTCCGGTACAACCCCAGAGTACTGCTAGGGGAACCGGTTCTATCCCGGAACTTCGGGTAGGGACACCGGGCCTAACACGGAGGGTCAGGTAGGAAGGGCGGGTCAAATCCCACGCACCCGTAGGAACAGCAGTTGTACCCTGGAGTACCGGTGGAGGTAGTGGTACTACTCCGGACTACCGTCGAGGTTCACGGGTAATACCCCAGAGTACCGGGTGGAAGTACTGGTACTACCCCGGAGCGTCGGGAAGGGGTGCCAGGCCTATCCCGGAGCATCAGGTAGGAATACCAGGCCTACCCTGGAAGGTCAGGAAGGGAGGCCGGGTCTCACACCGCGTGCCCGTAGGGACAACAGGTGAACTCCGGCGCATCACAAAGGTTTCCGGTACAACCCCAGAGTACTGCTAGGGGAACCGGTTCTATCCTGGAACTTCGGGTAGGGACACCGGGCCTAACACGGAGGGTCAGGTAGGAAGGGCGGGTCAAATCCCACGCACCCGTAGGAACAGCAGTTGTACCCTGGAGTACCGGTGGAGGTAGTGGTACTACTCCAGAGTACCGACGAGGTTCACGGGTAATACCCCAGAGTACCAGGTGGAAGTACTGGTACTACCCCGGAGCGTCGGGAAGGGGCGCCAGGCCTACCCCGGAGCATTCAGGAAGAGATACCAGGCCTACCCTGGAGGGTCAGGAAGGGAGGCCGGGTCTAACACCGCGTGCCCGTAGGGACAACAGGTGAACTCCGGCGCATCACAAAGGTTTCCGGTACAACCCCAGAGTACTGCTAGGGGAACCGGTTCTATCCCGGAAGTTCGGGTAGGGACACCGGGCCTAACACGGAGGGTCAGGTAGGAAGGGCGGGTCAAATCCCACGCACCCGTAGGAACAGCAGTTGTACCCTGGAGTACCGGTGGAGGTAGTGGTACTACTCCGGACTACCGTCGAGGTTCACGGGTAATACCCCAGAGTACCGGGTGGAAGTACTGGTACTACCCCGGAGCGTCGGGAAGGGGCGCCAGGCCTACCCCGGAGCATCAGGTAGAGATACCAGACCTACCCTGGAAGGTCAGGAAGGGAGGCCGGGTCTCACACCGCGTGCCCGTAGGGACAACAGGTGAACTCCGGCGCATCACAAAGGTTTCCGGTACAACCCCAGAGTACTGCTAGGGGAACCGGTTCTATCCCGGAATGTTGGGTAGGGACACCGGGCGTATCATGGAGGGTCAGGTAGGAAGGGCGGGTCAAATCCCACGCACCCGTAGGAACAGCAGTTGTACCCTGGAGTACCGGTGGAGGTAGTGGTACTACGCAAGAGTTCCGACGAGGGTTACGGGTAATAACCCAGAGTACCGAGTGGCGGTACTAGTACTACCCCATAGCGTCGGGAAGGGGTGCCAGGCCTATCCCGGAGCATCAGGTAGGAATACCAGGCCTACCCTGGAAGGTCAGGAAGGGAGGCCGGGTCTCACACCGCGTGACCGTAGGGACAACAGGTGAACTCCGGCGCATCACAAAGGTTTCCGGTACAACCCCAGAGTACTGCTAGGGGAACCGGTTCTATCCCGGAAGTTCGGGTAGGGACACCGGGCCTAACATGGAGGGTCAGGTAGGAAGGGCGGGTCAAATCCCACGCACCCGTAGGAACAGCAGTTGTACCCTGGAGTACCGGTGGAGGTAGTGGTACTACGCCAGAGTTCCGACGAGGGTTACGGGTAATAACCCAGAGTACCGGGTGGCGGTACTAGTACTACCCCATAGCGTCGGGAAGGGGTGCCAGGCCTATCCCGGAGCATCAGGTAGGAATACCAGGCCTACCCTGGAAGGTCAGGAAGGGAGGCCGGGTCTAACACCGCGTGCCCGTAGGGACAACAGGTGAACTCCGGCGCATCACAAAGGTTTCCGGTACAACCCCAGAGTACTGCTAGGGGAACCGGTTCTATCCCGGAAGTTCGGGTAGGGACACCGGGCCTAACACGGAGGGTCAGGTAGGAAGGGCGGGTCAAATCCCACGCACCCGTAGGAACAGCAGTTGTACCCTGGAGTACCGGTGGAGGTAGTGGTACTACTCCGGACTACCGTCGAGGTTCACGGGTAATACCCCAGAGTACCGGGTGGAAGTACTGGTACTACCCCGGAGCGTCGGGAAGGGGCGCCAGGCCTACCCCGGAGCATCAGGTAGAGATACCAGACCTACCCTGGAAGGTCAGGAAGGGAGGCCGGGTCTCACACCGCGTGCCCGTAGGGACAACAGGTGAACTCCGGCGCATCACAAAGGTTTCCGGTACAACCCCAGAGTACTGCTAGGGGAACCGGTTCTATCCCGGAAGTTCGGGTAGGGACACCGGGCCTAACACGGAGGGTCAGGTAGGAAGGGCGGGTCAAATCCCACGCACCCGTAGGAACAGCAGTTGTACCCTGGAGTACCGGTGGAGGTAGTGGTACTACGCCAGAGTTCCGACGAGGGTTACGGGTAATAACCCAGAGTACCGAGTGGCGGTACTAGTACTACCCCATAGCGTCGGGAAGGGGCGCCAGGCCTATCCCGGAGCATCAGGTAGGAATACCAGGCCTACCCTGGAAGGTCAGGAAGGGAGGCCGGGTCTAACACCGTGTGCCCGTAGGGACAACAGGTGAACTCCGGCGCATCACAAAGGTTTCCGGTACAACCCCAGAGTACTGCTAGGGGAACCGGTTCTATCCCGGAAGTTCGGGTAGGGACACCGGGCCTAACACGGAGGGTCAGGTAGGAAGGGCGGGTCAAATCCCACGCACCCGTAGGAACAGCAGTTGTACCCTGGAGTACCGGTGGAGGTAGGGGTACTACTCCGGAGTACCGACGAGGGTCACGGGTAATACCCCAGAGTACCGGGTGGGGGTACTGGTACTACCCCGGAGCGTCGGGAAGGGGCACCAGGACTACCCCGGAGCATCAGGTAGAGGTAACAGGCCTACCCTGGAGGGTCAGGAAGGGAGGCCGGGTCTAACACCGCGTGCCCGTAGGGACAACAGGTGAACTCCGGCGCATCACAAAGGTTTCCGGTACAACCCCAGAGTACTGCTAGGGGAACCGGTTCTATCCTGGAACTTCGGGTAGGGACACCGGGCCTAACACGGAAGGTCAGGTAGGAAGGGCGGGTCAAATCCCACGCACCCGTAGGAACAGCAGTTGTACCCTGGAGTACCGGTGGAGGTAGTGGTACTACTCCGGATTACCGACGAGGTTCACGGGTAATACCCCAGAGTACCAGGTGGAAGTACTGGTACTACCCCGGAGCGTCGGGAAGGGGCGCCAGGCCTACCCCGGAGCATCAGGTAGAGATACCAGACCTACCCAGGAGGGTCAGGAAGGGAGGCCAGGTCTAACACCGCGTGCCCGTAGGGACAACAGGTGAACTCCGGCGCATCACAAAGGTTTCCGGTACAACCCCAGAGTACTGCTAGGGGTACCGGTTCTATCCCGGAACTTCGGGTAGGGACACCGGGCCTAACACGGAGGGTCAGGTGGAAGGGTGGGTCAAATCCCACGCACCTGTAGGAACAGCAGTTGTACCACAGCGTACCGCCTGGAGGTACTGGTACTACCCCAGATTTCGGATGAGGGTTACGGTTCCTACCCCAAAGTTTCGAGTGGGGGTACCAGTACTACCCCGGAGCGTCGGGAAGGGGCGCCAGGCCTACCGCGGAGCATTCAGGAAGAGATACCAGGCCTACCCTCGAGGGTCAGGAAGGGAGGCCGGGTCTAACACCGCGTGCCCATAGGGACAACAGGTGAACTCCGGTGCATCACAAAGGTTTCCGGTACAACCCCAGAGTACTGCTAGGGGAACCGGTTCTATCCCGGAAGTTCGGGTAGGGACACCGGGCCTAACACGGAGGGTCAGGTAGGAAGGGCGGGTCAAATCCCACGCACCCGTAGGAACAGCAGTTTTACCCTGGAGTACCGGTGGAGGTAGTGGTACTACTCCGGAGTACCGTCGAGGTTCACGGGTAATACCCCAGAGTACCGGGTGGAAGTACTGGTACTACCCCGGAGCGCCGGGAAGGGGCGCCAGGCCTACCCCGGAGCATCAGGTAGAGATACCAGACCTACCCTGGAAGGTCAGGAAGGGAGGCCGGGTCTAACACCGCGTGCCCGTAGGGACAACAGGTGAACTCCGGCGCATCACAAAGGTTTCCGGTACAACCCCAGAGTACTGCTAGGGGAACCGGTTCTATCCTGGAACTTCGGGTAGGGACACCGGGCCTAACACGGAAGGTCAGGTAGGAAGGGCGGGTCAAATCCCACGCACCCGTAGGAACAGCAGTTGTACCCTGGAGTACCGGTGGAGGTAGTGGTACTACTCCAGAGTACCGACGAGGTTCACGGGTAATACCCCAGAGTACCAGGTGGAAGTACTGGTACTACCCCGGAGCGTCGGGAAGGGGCACCAGGCCTACCCCGGAGCATTCAGGAAGAGATACCAGGCCTACCCTGGAGGGTCAGGAAGGGAGGCCGGGTCTAACACCGCGTGCCCGTAGGGACAACAGGTGAACTCCGGCGCATCACAAAGGTTTCCGGTACAACCCCAGAGTACTGCTAGGGGAACCGGTTCTATCCCGGAACTTCGGGTAGGGACACCGGGCCTAACACGGAGGGTCAGGTAGGAAGGGCGGGTCAAATCCCACGCACCCGTAGGAACAGCAGTTGTACCCTGGAGTACCGGTGGAGGTAGTGGTACTACTCCGGACTACCGTCGAGGTTCACGGGTAATACCCCAGAGTACCGGGTGGAAGTACTGGTACTACCCCGGAGCGTCGGGAAGGGGCGCCAGGCCTATCCCGGAGCATCAGGTAGGAATACCAGGCCTACCCTGGAAGGTCAGGAAGGGAGGCCGGGTCTAACACCGCGTGCCCGTAGGGACAACAGGTGAACTCCGGCGCATCACAAAGGTTTCCGGTACAACCCCAGAGTACTGCTAGGGGAACCGGTTCTATCCTGGAACTTCGGGTAGGGACACCGGGCCTAACACGGAGGGTCAGGTAGGAAGGGCGGGTCAAATCCCACGCACCCGTAGGAACAGCAGTTGTACCCTGGAGTACCGGTGGAGGTAGTGGTACTACTCCAGAGTACCGACGAGGTTCACGGGTAATACCCCAGAGTACCAGGTGGAAGTACTGGTACTACCCCGGAGCGTCGGGAAGGGGCGCCAGGCCTACCCCGGAGCATTCAGGAAGAGATACCAGGCCTACCCTGGAGGGTCAGGAAGGGAGGCCGGGTCTAACACCGCGTGCCCGTAGGGACAACAGGTGAACTCCGGCGCATCACAAAGGTTTCCGGTACAACCCCAGAGTACTGCTAGGGGAACCGGTTCTATCCCGGAAGTTCGGGTAGGGACACCGGGCCTAACACGGAGGGTCAGGTAGGAAGGGCGGGTCAAATCCCACGCACCCGTAGGAACAGCAGTTGTACCCTGGAGTACCGGTGGAGGTAGTGGTACTACTCCGGACTACCGTCGAGGTTCACGGGTAATACCCCAGAGTACCGGGTGGAAGTACTGGTACTACCCCGGAGCGTCGGGAAGGGGCGCCAGGCCTACCCCGGAGCATCAGGTAGAGATACCAGACCTACCCTGGAAGGTCAGGAAGGGAGGCCGGGTCTCACACCGCGTGCCCGTAGGGACAACAGGTGAACTCCGGCGCATCACAAAGGTTTCCGGTACAACCCCAGAGTACTGCTAGGGGAACCGGTTCTATCCCGGAATGTTGGGTAGGGACACCGGGCGTATCATGGAGGGTCAGGTAGGAAGGGCGGGTCAAATCCCACGCACCCGTAGGAACAGCAGTTGTACCCTGGAGTACCGGTGGAGGTAGTGGTACTACGCAAGAGTTCCGACGAGGGTTACGGGTAAAACTCAGAGTACCGAGTGGCGGTACTAGTACTACCCCATAGCGTCGGGAAGGGGTGCCAGGCCTATCCCGGAGCATCAGGTAGGAATACCAGGCCTACCCTGGAAGGTCAGGAAGGGAGGCCGGGTCTAACACCGCGTGCCCGTAGGGACAACAGGTGAACTCCGGCGCATCACAAAGGTTTCCGGTACAACCCCAGAGTACTGCTAGGGGAACCGGTTCTATCCCGGAACTTCGGGTAGGGACACCGGGCCTAACACGGAGGGTCAGGTAGGAAGGGCGGGTCAAATCCCACGCACCCGTAGGAACAGCAGTTGTACCCTGGAGTACCGGTGGAGGTAGTGGTACTACGCCAGAGTTCCGACGAGGGTTACGGGTAATAACCCAGAGTACCGAGTGGCGGTACTAGTACTACCCCATAGCGTCGGGAAGGGGTGCCAGGCCTATCCCGGAGCATCAGGTAGGAATACCAGGCCTACCCTGGAAGGTCAGGAAGGGAGGCCGGGTCTCACACCGCGTGACCGTAGGGACAACAGGTGAACTCCGGCGCATCACAAAGGTTTCCGGTACAACCCTAGAGTACTGCTAGGGGAACCGGTTCTATCCCGGAAGTTCGGGTAGGGACACCGGGCCTAACATGGAGGGTCAGGTAGGAAGGGCGGGTCAAATCCCACGCACCCGTAGGAACAGCAGTTGTACCCTGGAGTACCGGTGGAGGTAGTGGTACTACGCCAGAGTTCCGACGAGGGTTACGGGTAATAACCCAGAGTACCGGGTGGCGGTACTAGTACTACCCCATAGCGTCGGGAAGGGGTGCCAGGCCTATCCCGGAGCATCAGGTAGGAATACCAGGCCTACCCTGGAAGGTCAGGAAGGGAGGCCGGGTCTAACACCGCGTGCCCGTAGGGACAACAGGTGAACTCCGGCGCATCACAAAGGTTTCCGGTACAACCCCAGAGTACTGCTAGGGGAACCGGTTCTATCCCGGAAGTTCGGGTAGGGACACCGGGAGTATCATGGAGGGTCAGGTAGGAAGGGCGGGTCAAATCGCACGCACCAGTAGGAACAGCAGTTGCACCCTGGAGTACCGGTGGAGGTAGTGGTACTACTCCGGAGTACCGACGAGGGTCACGGGTAATACCCCAGAGTACCAGGTGGAAGTACTGGTACTACCCCGGAGCATCGGGAAGGGGCACCAGGCCTACCCCGGAGCATCAGGTAGAGATACCAGACCTACCCTGGAAGGTCAGGAAGGGAGGCCGGGTCTCACACCGCGTGCCCGTAGGGACAACAGGTGAACTCCGGCGCATCACAAAGGTTTCCGGTACAACCCCAGAGTACTGCTAGGGGAACCGGTTCTATCCTGGAACTTCGGGTAGGGACACCGGGCCTAACACGGAAGGTCAGGTAGGAAGGGCGGGTCAAATCCCACGCACCCGTAGGAACAGCAGTTGTACCCTGGAGTACCGGTGGAGGTAGTGGTACTACTCCGGAGTACCGTCGAGGTTCACGGGTAATACCCCAGAGTACCAGGTGGAAGTACTGGTACTACCCCGGAGCGTCGGGAAGGGGCGCCAGGCCTATCCCGGAGCATCAGGTAGGAATACCAGGCCTACCCTGGAAGGTCAGGAAGGGAGGCCGGGTCTAACACCGCGTGCCCGTAGGGACAACAGGTGAACTCCGGCGCATCACAAAGGTTTCCGGTACAACCCCAGAGTACTGCTAGGGGAACCGGTTCTATCCCGGAACTTCGGGTAGGGACACCGGGCCTAACACGGAGGGTCAGGTAGGAAGGGCGGGTCAAATCCCACGCACCCGTAGGAACAGCAGTTGTACCCTGGAGTACCGGTGGAGGTAGTGGTACTACTCCGGACTACCGTCGAGGTTCACGGGTAATACCCCAGAGTACCGGGTGGAAGTACTGGTACTACCCCGGAGCGTCGGGAAGGGGCGCCAGGCCTACCCCGGAGCATCAGGTAGAGATACCAGACCTACCCTGGAAGGTCAGGAAGGGAGGCCGGGTCTCACACCGCGTGCCCGTAGGGACAACAGGTGAACTCCGGCGCATCACAAAGGTTTCCGGTACAACCCCAGAGTACTGCTAGGGGAACCGGTTCTATCCCGGAACTTCGGGTAGGGACACCGGGCCTAACACGGAGGGTCAGGTAGGAAGGGCGGGTCAAATCCCACGCACCCGTAGGAACAGCAGTTGTACCCTGGAGTACCGGTGGAGGTAGTGGTACTACGCCAGAGTTCCGACGAGGGTTACGGGTAATAACCCAGAGTACCGAGTGGCGGTACTAGTACTACCCCATAGCGTCGGGAAGGGGCGCCAGGCCTATCCCGGAGCATCAGGTAGGAATACCAGGCCTACCCTGGAAGGTCAGGAAGGGAGGCCGGGTCTAACACCGTGTGCCCGTAGGGACAACAGGTGAACTCCGGCGCATCACAAAGGTTTCCGGTACAACCCCAGAGTACTGCTAGGGGAACCGGTTCTATCCCGGAAGTTCGGGTAGGGACACCGGGCCTAACACGGAGGGTCAGGTAGGAAGGGCGGGTCAAATCCCACGCACCCGTAGGAACAGCAGTTGTACCCTGGAGTACCGGTGGAGGTAGGGGTACTACTCCGGAGTACCGACGAGGGTCACGGGTAATACCCCAGAGTACCGGGTGGGGGTACTGGTACTACCCCGGAGCGTCGGGAAGGGGCACCAGGACTACCCCGGAGCATCAGGTAGAGGTAACAGGCCTACCCTGGAGGGTCAGGAAGGGAGGCCGGGTCTAACACCGCGTGCCCGTAGGGACAACAGGTGAACTCCGGCGCATCACAAAGGTTTCCGGTACAACCCCAGAGTACTGCTAGGGGAACCGGTTCTATCCTGGAACTTCGGGTAGGGACACCGGGCCTAACACGGAAGGTCAGGTAGGAAGGGCGGGTCAAATCCCACGCACCCGTAGGAACAGCAGTTGTACCCTGGAGTACCGGTGGAGGTAGTGGTACTACTCCAGAGTACCGACGAGGTTCACGGGTAATACCCCAGAGTACCAGGTGGAAGTACTGGTACTACCCCGGAGCGTCGGGAAGGGGCACCAGGCCTACCCCGGAGCATTCAGGAAGAGATACCAGGCCTACCCTGGAGGGTCAGGAAGGGAGGCCGGGTCTAACACCGCGTGCCCGTAGGGACAACAGGTGAACTCCGGCGCATCACAAAGGTTTCCGGTACAACCCCAGAGTACTGCTAGGGGAACCGGTTCTATCCCGGAACTTCGGGTAGGGACACCGGGCCTAACACGGAGGGTCAGGTAGGAAGGGCGGGTCAAATCCCACGCACCCGTAGGAACAGCAGTTGTACCCTGGAGTACCGGTGGAGGTAGTGGTACTACTCCGGACTACCGTCGAGGTTCACGGGTAATACCCCAGAGTACCGGGTGGAAGTACTGGTACTACCCCGGAGCGTCGGGAAGGGGCGCCAGGCCTATCCCGGAGCATCAGGTAGGAATACCAGGCCTACCCTGGAAGGTCAGGAAGGGAGGCCGGGTCTAACACCGCGTGCCCGTAGGGACAACAGGTGAACTCCGGCGCATCACAAAGGTTTCCGGTACAACCCCAGAGTACTGCTAGGGGAACCGGTTCTATCCTGGAACTTCGGGTAGGGACACCGGGCCTAACACGGAGGGTCAGGTAGGAAGGGCGGGTCAAATCCCACGCACCCGTAGGAACAGCAGTTGTACCCTGGAGTACCGGTGGAGGTAGTGGTACTACTCCGGAGTACCGTCGAGGTTCACGGGTAATACCCCAGAGTACCGGGTGGGGGTACTGGTACTACCCCGGAGCGTCGGGAAGGGGCGCCAGGCCTACCCCGGAGCATCAGGTAGAGATATCAGACCTACCCTGGAAGGTCAGGAAGGGAGGCCGGGTCTAACACCGCGTGCCCGTAGGGACAACAGGTGAACTCCGGCGCATCACAAAGGTTTCCGGTACAACCCCAGAGTACTGCTAGGGGAACCGGTTCTATCCCGGAATGTTGGGTAGGGACACCGGGCCTATCATGGATGGTCAGGTGGAAGGGTTGGTCAAATCCCACGCACCTGTAGGAACAGCAGTTGTACCACGGCATACCGCCTGGAGGTACTGGTACTACCCCAGAGTTCGGATGAGGGTTACGGTTCCTACCCCAAAGTTCCGAGTGGCGGTACCAGTACTACCCCGGAGCATCGGGAAGAGGCGCCAGACCTACCCTGAAGCATCAGGTAGGGATAGCAGACCTACCCTGGAAGGTCAGGAAGGGAGGCCGGGTCTAACACCGCGTGCCCGTAGGGACAACAGGTGAACTCCGGCGCATCACAAAGGTTTCCGGTACAACCCCAGAGTACTGCTAGGGGAACCGGTTCTATCCCGGAACTTCGGGTAGGGACACCGGGCCTAACACGGAGGGTCAGGTAGGAAGGGCGGGTCAAATCCCACGCACCCGTAGGAACAGCAGTTGTACCCTGGAGTACCGGTGGAGGTAGTGGTACTACTCCAGAGTACCGACGAGGTTCACGGGTAATACCCCAGAGTACCAGGTGGGGGTACCGGTACTACCCCGGAGCGTCGGGAAGGGGCGCCAGGCCTATCCCGGAGCATCAGGTAGAGATACCAGGCCTACCCTGGAGGGTCAGGAAGGGAGGCCGGGTCTAACACCACGTGCCCGTAGGGACAACAGGTGAACTCCGGCGCATCACAAAGGTTTCCGGTACAACCCCAGAGTACTGCTAGGGGAACCGGTTCTATCCCGGAAGTTCGGGTAGGGACACCGGGCCTAACACGGAGGGTCAGGTGGAAGGGTGGGTCAAATCCCACGCACCTGTAGGAACAGCAGTTGTACCACAGCGTACCGCCTGGAGGTACTGGTACTACCCCAGATTTCGGATGAGGGTTACGGTTCCTACCCCAAAGTTTCGAGTGGGGGTACCAGTACTAGCCCGGAGCATCGGGAAGGGGCACCAGGCCAACCCCGGAGCATTCAGGAAGAGATACCAGGCCTACCCTGGAGGGTCAGGAAGGGAGGCCGGGTCTAACACCGCGTGCCCGTAGGGACAACAGGTGAACTCCGGCGCATCACAAAGGTTTCCGGTACAACCCCAGAGTACTGCTAGGGGAACCGGTTCTATCCCGGAACGTTGGGTAGGGACACCGGGCCTAACATGTAGGGTCAGGTAGGAAGGGCGGGTCAAATCGCACGCACCCGTAGGTACAGCAGTTTTACCCTGGAGTACCGGTGGAGGTAGTGGTACTACTCCGGAGTACAGACGAGGGTCACGGGTAATACCCCAAAGTTCCGAGTGGCGGTACCAGTACTACCCCGGAGCGTCGGGAAGGGGTGCCAGGCCTACCCCGGAGCATCAGGTAGAGATACCAGGCCTACCCTGGTGGGTCAGGTAGGGAGGCCGGGTCTCACACCCCGTGCCCGTAGGGACAACAGGTGAACTCCGACGCATCACAAAGGTTTCCGGTACAACCCCAGAGTACTGCTAGGGGAACCGGTTCTATCCCGGAATGTTGGGTAGGGACACCGGGCCTATCATGGATGGTCAGGTGGAAGGGTTGGTCAAATCCCACGCACCTGTAGGAACAGCAGTTGTACCACGGCATACCGCCTGGAGGTACTGGTACTACCCCAGCGTTCGGATGAGGGTTACGGTTCCTACCCCAAAGTTCCGAGTGGCGGTACCAGTACTACCCCGGAGCATCGGGAAGAGGCGCCAGGCCTACCCTGAAGCATCAGGTAGGGATAGCAGACCTACCCTGGAAGGTCAGGAAGGGAGGCCGGGTCTAACACCGCGTGCCCGTAGGGACAACAGGTGAACTCCGGCGCATCACAAAGGTTTCCGGTACAACCCCAGAGTACTGCTAGGGGAACCGGTTCTATCCTGGAACTTCGGGTAGGGACACCGGGCGTAACACGGAAGGTCAGGTAGGAAGGGCGGGTCAAATCGCACGCACCCGTAGGAACAGCAGTTGCACCCTGGAGTACCGGTGGAGGTAGTGGTACTACTCCGGAGTACCGACGAGGGTCACGGGTAATACCCCAGAGTACCAGGTGGAAGTACTGGTACTACCCCGGAGCATCGGGAAGGGGCACCAGGCCTACCCCGGAGCATCAGGTAGAGATACCAGACCTACCCTGGAAGGTCAGGAAGGGAGGCCGGGTCTCACACCGCGTGCCCGTAGGGACAACAGGTGAACTCCGGCGCATCACAAAGGTTTCCGGTACAACCCCAGAGTACTGCTAGGGGAACCGGTTCTATCCTGGAACTTCGGGTAGGGACACCGGGCCTAACACGGAAGGTCAGGTAGGAAGGGCGGGTCAAATCCCACGCACCCGTAGGAACAGCAGTTGTACCCTGGAGTACCGGTGGAGGTAGTGGTACTACTCCGGACTACCGTCGAGGTTCACGGGTAATACCCCAGAGTACCGGGTGGAAGTACTGGTACTACCCCGGAGCGTCGGGAAGGGGCGCCAGGCCTACCCCGGAGCATCAGGTAGAGATACCAGACCTACCCTGGAAGGTCAGGAAGGGAGGCCGGGTCTCACACCGCGTGCCCGTAGGGACAACAGGTGAACTCCGGCGCATCACAAAGGTTTCCGGTACAACCCCAGAGTACTGCTAGGGGAACCGGTTCTATCCCGGAACTTCGGGTAGGGACACCGGGCCTAACACGGAGGGTCAGGTAGGAAGGGCGGGTCAAATCCCACGCACCCGTAGGAACAGCAGTTGTACCCTGGAGTACCGGTGGAGGTAGTGGTACTTCGCCAGAGTTCCGACGAGGGTTACGGGTAATAACCCAGAGTACCGAGTGGCGGTACTAGTACTACCCCATAGCGTCGGGAAGGGGCGCCAGGCCTATCCCGGAGCATCAGGTAGGAATACCAGGCCTACCCTGGAAGGTCAGGAAGGGAGGCCGGGTCTAACACCGTGTGCCCGTAGGGACAACAGGTGAACTCCGGCGCATCACAAAGGTTTCCGGTACAACCCCAGAGTACTGCTAGGGGAACCGGTTCTATCCCGGAAGTTCGGGTAGGGACACCGGGCCTAACACGGAGGGTCAGGTAGGAAGGGCGGGTCAAATCCCACGCACCCGTAGGAACAGCAGTTGTACCCTGGAGTACCGGTGGAGGTAGGGGTACTACTCCGGAGTACCGACGAGGGTCACGGGTAATACCCCAGAGTACCGGGTGGGGGTACTGGTACTACCCCGGAGCGTCGGGAAGGGGCACCAGGACTACCCCGGAGCATCAGGTAGAGGTAACAGGCCTACCCTGGAGGGTCAGGAAGGGAGGCCGGGTCTAACACCGCGTGCCCGTAGGGACAACAGGTGAACTCCGGCGCATCACAAAGGTTTCCGGTACAACCCCAGAGTACTGCTAGGGGAACCGGTTCTATCCTGGAACTTCGGGTAGGGACACCGGGCCTAACACGGAAGGTCAGGTAGGAAGGGCGGGTCAAATCCCACGCACCCGTAGGAACAGCAGTTGTACCCTGGAGTACCGGTGGAGGTAGTGGTACTACTCCAGAGTACCGACGAGGTTCACGGGTAATACCCCAGAGTACCAGGTGGAAGTACTGGTACTACCCCGGAGCGTCGGGAAGGGGCACCAGGCCTACCCCGGAGCATTCAGGAAGAGATACCAGGCCTACCCTGGAAGGTCAGGAAGGGAGGCCGGGTCTAACACCGCGTGCCCGTAGGGACAACAGGTGAACTCCGGCGCATCACAAAGGTTTCCGGTACAACCCCAGAGTACTGCTAGGGGAACCGGTTCTATCCCGGAACTTCGGGTAGGGACACCGGGCCTAACACGGAGGGTCAGGTAGGAAGGGCGGGTCAAATCCCACGCACCCGTAGGAACAGCAGTTGTACCCTGGAGTACCGGTGGAGGTAGTGGTACTACTCCGGACTACCGTCGAGGTTCACGGGTAATACCCCAGAGTACCGGGTGGAAGTACTGGTACTACCCCGGAGCGTCGGGAAGGGGCGCCAGGCCTATCCCGGAGCATCAGGTAGGAATACCAGGCCTACCCTGGAAGGTCAGGAAGGGAGGCCGGGTCTAACACCGCGTGCCCGTAGGGACAACAGGTGAACTCCGGCGCATCACAAAGGTTTCCGGTACAACCCCAGAGTACTGCTAGGGGAACCGGTTCTATCCTGGAACTTCGGGTAGGGACACCGGGCCTAACACGGAGGGTCAGGTAGGAAGGGCGGGTCAAATCCCACGCACCCGTAGGAACAGCAGTTGTACCCTGGATTACCGGTGGAGGTAGTGGTACTACTCCGGAGTACCGTCGAGGTTCACGGGTAATACCCCAGAGTACCGGGTGGAAGTACTGGTACTACCCCGGAGCGTCGGGAAGGGGCGCCAGGCCTACCCCGGAGCATCAGGTAGAGATATCAGACCTACCCTGGAAGGTCAGGAAGGGAGGCCGGGTCTAACACCGCGTGCCCGTAGGGACAACAGGTGAACTCCGGCGCATCACAAAGGTTTCCGGTACAACCCCAGAGTACTGCTAGGGGAACCGGTTCTATCCCGGAATGTTGGGTAGGGACACCGGGCCTATCATGGATGGTCAGGTGGAAGGGTTGGTCAAATCCCACGCACCTGTAGGAACAGCAGTTGTACCACGGCATACCGCCTGGAGGTACTGGTACTACCCCAGAGTTCGGATGAGGGTTACGGTTCCTACCCCAAAGTTCCGAATGGCGGTACCAGTACTACCCCGGAGCATCGGGAAGAGGCGCCAGACCTACCCTGAAGCATCAGGTAGGGATAGCAGACCTACCCTGGAAGGTCAGGAAGGGAGGCCGGGTCTAACACCGCGTGCCCGTAGGGACAACAGGTGAACTCCGGCGCATCACAAAGGTTTCCGGTACAACCCCAGAGTACTGCTAGGGGAACCGGTTCTATCCCGGAACTTCGGGTAGGGACACCGGGCCTAACACGGAGGGTCAGGTAGGAAGGGCGGGTCAAATCCCACGCACCCGTAGGAACAGCAGTTGTACCCTGGAGTACCGGTGGAGGTAGTGGTACTACTCCAGAGTACCGACGAGGTTCACGGGTAATACCCCAGAGTACCAGGTGGGGGTACCGGTACTACCCCGGAGCGTCGGGAAGGGGCGCCAGGCCTATCCCGGAGCATCAGGTAGAGATACCAGGCCTACCCTGGAGGGTCAGGAAGGGAGGCCGGGTCTAACACCACGTGCCCGTAGGGACAACAGGTGAACTCCGGCGCATCACAAAGGTTTCCGGTACAACCCCAGAGTACTGCTAGGGGAACCGGTTCTATCCCGGAAGTTCGGGTAGGGACACCGGGCCTAACACGGAGGGTCAGGTGGAAGGGTGGGTCAAATCCCACGCACCTGTAGGAACAGCAGTTGTACCACAGCGTACCGCCTGGAGGTACTGGTACTACCCCAGATTTCGGATGAGGGTTACGGTTCCTACCCCAAAGTTTCGAGTGGGGGTACCAGTACTAGCCCGGAGCATCGGGAAGGGGCACCAGGCCAACCCCGGAGCATTCAGGAAGAGATACCAGGCCTACCCTGGAGGGTCAGGAAGGGAGGCCGGGTCTAACACCGCGTGCCCGTAGGGACAACAGGTGAACTCCGGCGCATCACAAAGGTTTCCGGTACAACCCCAGAGTACTGCTAGGGGAACCGGTTCTATCCCGGAACGTTGGGTAGGGACACCGGGCCTAACATGTAGGGTCAGGTAGGAAGGGCGGGTCAAATCGCACGCACCCGTAGGTACAGCAGTTTTACCCTGGAGTACCGGTGGAGGTAGTGGTACTACTCCGGAGTACAGACGAGGGTCACAGGTAATACCCCAAAGTTCCGAGTGGCGGTACCAGTACTACCCCGGAGCGTCGGGAAGGGGTGCCAGGCCTACCCCGGAGCATCAGGTAGAGATACCAGGCCTACCCTGGTGGGTCAGGTAGGGAGGCCGGGTCTCACACCCCGTGCCCGTAGGGACAACAGGTGAACTCCGACGCATCACAAAGGTTTCCGGTACAACCCCAGAGTACTGCTAGGGGAACCGGTTCTATCCCGGAATGTTGGGTAGGGACACCGGGCCTATCATGGATGGTCAGGTGGAAGGGTTGGTCAAATCCCACGCACCTGTAGGAACAGCAGTTGTACCACGGCATACCGCCTGGAGGTACTGGTACTACCCCAGCGTTCGGATGAGGGTTACGGTTCCTACCCCAAAGTTCCGAGTGGCGGTACCAGTACTACCCCGGAGCATCGGGAAGAGGCGCCAGGCCTACCCTGAAGCATCAGGTAGGGATAGCAGACCTACCCTGGAAGGTCAGGAAGGGAGGCCGGGTCTAACACCGCGTGCCCGTAGGGACAACAGGTGAACTCCGGCGCATCACAAAGGTTTCCGGTACAACCCCAGAGTACTGCTAGGGGAACCGGTTCTATCCCGGAAGTTCGGGTAGGGACACCGGGCCTAACACGGAGGGTCAGGTGGAAGGGTGGGTCAAATCCCACGCACCTGTAGGAACAGCAGTTGTACCACGGCGTACCGCCTGGAGGTACTGGTACTACCCCAGAGTTCGGATGAGGGTTACGGTTCCTACCCCAAAGTTTCGAGTGGGGGTACCAGTACTACCCCGGAGCGTCGGGAAGGGGCGCCAGGCCTACCCCGGAGCATTCAGGAAGAGATACCAGGCCTACCCTGGAGGGTCAGGAAGCGAGGCCGGGTCTAACACCACGTGCCCATAGGGACAACAGGTGAACTCCGGTGCATCACAAAGGTTTCCGGTACAACCCCAGAGTACTGCTAGGGGAACCGGTTCTATCCCGGAAGTTCGGGTAGGGACACCGGGAGTATCATGGAGGGTCAGGTAGGAAGGGCGTGTCAAATCCCACGCACCCGTAGGAACAGCAGTTGTACCCTGGAGTACCGGTGGAGGTAGTGGTACTACTCCGGAGTACCGACGAGGGTCACGGGTAATACCCCAGAGTACCAGGTGGAAGTACTGGTACTACCCCGGAGCGTCGGGAAGGGGCGCCAGGCCTACCCCGGAGCATCAGGTAGAGATACCAGACCTACCCTGGAAGGTCAGGAAGGGAGGCCGGGTCTCACACCGCGTGCCCGTAGGGACAACAGGTGAACTCCGGCGCATCACAAAGGTTTCCGGTACAACCCCAGAGTACTGCTAGGGGAACCGGTTCTATCCCGGAACTTCGGGTAGGGACACCGGGCCTAACACGGAGGGTCAGGTAGGAAGGGCGGGTCAAATCCCACGCACCCGTAGGAACAGCAGTTGTACCCTGGAGTACCGGTGGAGGTAGTGGTACTACTCCGGAGTACCGACGAGGGTCACGGGTAATACCCCAGAGTACCGGGTGGAAGTACTGGTACTACCCCGTAGCGTCGGGAAGGGGTGCCAGGCCTACCCCGGAGCATCAGGTAGAGATACCAGGCCTACCCTGGTGGGTCAGGTAGGGAGGCCGGGTCTCACACCCCGTGCCCGTAGGGACAACAGGTGAACTCCGACGCATCACAAAGGTTTCCGGTACAACCCCAGAGTACTGCTAGGGGAACCGGTTCTATCCCGGAATGTTGGGTAGGGACACCGGGCCTATCATGGATGGTCAGGTGGAAGGGTTGGTCAAATCCCACGCACCTGTAGGAACAGCAGTTGTACCACGGCATACCGCCTGGAGGTACTGGTACTACCCCAGCGTTCGGATGAGGGTTACGGTTCCTACCCCAAAGTTCCGAGTGGCGGTACCAGTACTACCCCGGAGCATCGGGAAGAGGCGCCAGACCTACCCTGAAGCATCAGGTAGGGATAGCAGACCTACCCTGGAAGGTCAGGAAGGGAGGCCGGGTCTAACACCGCGTGCCCGTAGGGACAACAGGTGAACTCCGGCGCATCACAAAGGTTTCCGGTACAACCCCAGAGTACTGCTAGGGGAACCGGTTCTATCCCGGAACTTCGGGTAGGGAAACCGGGCATATCATGGAGGGTCAGGTAGGAAGGGCGTGTCAAATCCCACGCACCCGTAGGAACAGCAGTTGTACCCTGGAGTACCGGTGGAGGTAGTGGTACTACTCCGGAGTACCGATGAGGGTCACGGGTAATACCCCAGAGTACCAGGTGGAAGTACTGGTACTACCCCGGAGCGTCGGGAAGGGGTGCCAGGCCTACCCCGGAGCATCAGGTAGAGATACCAGACCTACCCTGGAAGGTCAGGAAGGGAGGCCGGGTCTCACACCGCGTGCCCGTAGGGACAACAGGTGAACTCCGGCGCATCACAAAGGTTTCCGGTACAACCCCAGAGTACTGCTAGGGGAACCGGTTCTATCCCGGAACTTCGGGTAGGGACACCGGGCCTAACACGGAGGGTCAGGTAGGAAGGGCGGGTCAAATCCCACGCACCCGTAGGAACAGCAGTTGTACCCTGGAGTACCGGTGGAGGTAGTGGTACTACTCCGGAGTACCGACGAGGGTCACGGGTAATACCCCAGAGTACCGGGTGGAAGTACTGGTACTACCCCGGAGCGTCGGGAAGGGGCGCCAGGCCTACCCCGGAGCATTAGGTAGAGATACCAGGCCTACCCTGGAAGGTCAGGAAGGGAGGCCGGGTCTCAAACCGCGTGCCCGTAGGGACAACAGGTGAACTCCGGCGCATCACAAAGGTTTCCGGTACAACCCCAGAGTACTGCTAGGGGAACCGGTTCTATCCCGGAAGTTCGGGTAGGGACACCGGGCCTAACACGGAGGGTCAGGTAGGAAGGGCGGGTCAAATCCCACGCACCCGTAGGAACAGCAGTTGTACCCTGGAGTACCGGTGGAGGTAGTGGTACTACTCCGGAGTACCGTCGAGGTTCACGGGTAATACCCCAGAGTACCGGGTGGAAGTACTGGTACTACCCCGGAGCGTCGGGAAGGGGTGCCAGGCCTACCCCGGAGCATCAGGTAGAGATACCAGGCCTACCCTGGTGGGTCAGGTAGGGAGGCCGGGTCTCACACCCCGTGCCCGTAGGGACAACAGGTGAACTCCGACGCATCACAAAGGTTTCCGGTACAACCCCAGAGTACTGCTAGGGGAACCGGTTCTATCCCGGAATGTTGGGTAGGGACACCGGGCCTATCATGGATGGTCAGGTGGAAGGGTTGGTCAAATCCCACGCACCTGTAGGAACAGCAGTTGTACCACGGCATACCGCCTGGAGGTACTGGTACTACCCCAGCGTTCGGATGAGGGTTACGGTTCCTACCCCAAAGTTCCGAGTGGCGGTACCAGTACTACCCCGGAGCATCGGGAAGAGGCGCCAGGCCTACCCTGAAGCATCAGGTAGGGATAGCAGACCTACCCTGGAAGGTCAGGAAGGGAGGCCGGGTCTAACACCGCGTGCCCGTAGGGACAACAGGTGAACTCCGGCGCATCACAAAGGTTTCCGGTACAACCCCAGAGTACTGCTAGGGGAACCGGTTCTATCCCGGAAGTTCGGGTAGGGACACCGGGCCTAACACGGAGGGTCAGGTGGAAGGGTGGGTCAAATCCCACGCACCTGTAGGAACAGCAGTTGTACCACAGCGTACCGCCTGGAGGTACTGGTACTACCCCAGAGTTCGGATGAGGGTTACGGTTCCTACCCAAAGTTTCGAGTGGGGGTACCAGTACTACCCCGGAGCGTCGGGAAGGGGCGCCACGCCTACCCCGGAGCATTCAGGAAGAGATACCAGGCCTACCCTGGAGGGTCAGGAAGGGAGGCCGGGTCTAACACCGCGTGCCCGTAGGGACAACAGGTGAACTCCGGCGCATCACAAAGGTTTCCGGTACAACCCCAGAGTACTGCTAGGGGAACCGGTTCTATCCCGGAACTTCGGGTAGGGACACCGGGCCTAACACGGAGGGTCAGGTAGGAAGGGCGGGTCAAATCCCACGCACCCGTAGGAACAGCAGTTGTACCCTGGAGTACCGGTGGAGGTAGTGGTACTACTCCGGACTACCGACGAGGTTCACGGGTAATACCCCAGAGTACCGGGTGGGGGTACTGGTACTACCCCGGAGTGTCGGGAAGGGGCGCCAGGCCTACCCCGGAGCATCAGGTAGAGATACCAGGCCTACCCTGGAGGGTCAGGAAGGGAGGCCGGGTCTAACACCGCGTGCCCGTAGGGACAAGAGGTGAACTCCGGCGCATCACAAAGGTTTCCGGTACAACCCCAGAGTACTGCTAGGGGAACCGGTTCTATCCCGGAACGTTGGGTAGGGACACCGGGCCTAACACGGAGGGTCAGGTAGGAAGGGCGGGTCAAATCCCACGCACCCGTAGGAACAGCAGTTGTACCCTGGAGTACCGGTGGAGGTAGTGGTACTACTCCGGAGTACCGACGAGGGTCACGGGTAATACCCCAGAGTACCGGGTGGAAGTACTAGTACTACCCCGGAGCGTCGGGAAGGGGCGGCAGGCCTACCCCGGAGCATCAGGTAGAGATATCAGACCTACCCTGGAAGGTCAGGAAGGGAGGCCGGGTCTAACACCGCGTGCCCGTAGGGACAACAGGTGAACTCCGGCGCATCACAAAGGTTTCCGGTACAACCCCAGAGTACTGCTAGGGGAACCGGTTCTATCCCTGAACTTCGGGTAGGGACACCGGGCCTAACACGGAGGGTCAGGTAGGAAGGGCGGGTCAAATCCCACGCACCCGTAGGAACAGCAGTTGTACCCTGGAGTACCGGTGGAGGTAGTGGTACTACTCCGGATTACCGACGAGGGTCACAGGTAATACCCCAGAGTACCAGGTGGAAGTACTGGTACTACCCCGGAGCGTCGGGAAGGGGCGCCAGGCCTACCCCGGAGCATCAGGTAGAGATACCAGACCTACCCAGGAGGGTCAGGAAGGGAGGCCAGGTCTAACACCGCGTGCCCGTAGGGACAACAGGTGAACTCCGGCGCATCACAAAGGTTTCCGGTACAACCCCAGAGTACTGCTAGGGGTACCGGTTCTATCCCGGAACTTCGGGTAGGGACACCGGGCCTAACACGGAGGGTCAGGTGGAAGGGTGGGTCAAATCCCACGCACCTGTAGGAACAGCAGTTGTACCACAGCGTACCGCCTGGAGGTACTGGTACTACCCCAGATTTCGGATGAGGGTTACGGTTCCTACCCCAAAGTTTCGAGTGGGGGTACCAGTACTACCCCGGAGCGTCGGGAAGGGGCGCCAGGCCTACCCCGGAGCATTCAGGAAGAGATACCAGGCCTACCCTCGAGGGTCAGGAAGGGAGGCCGGGTCTAACACCGCGTGCCCATAGGGACAACAGGTGAACTCCGGTGCATCACAAAGGTTTCCGGTACAACCCCAGAGTACTGCTAGGGGAACCGGTTCTATCCCGGAAGTTCGGGTAGGGACACCGGGCCTAACACGGAGGGTCAGGTAGGAAGGGCGGGTCAAATCCCACGCACCCGTAGGAACAGCAGTTTTACCCTGGAGTACCGGTGGAGGTAGTGGTACTACTCCGGAGTACCGTCGAGGTTCACGGGTAATACCCCAGAGTACCGGGTGGAAGTACTGGTACTACCCCGGAGCGCCGGGAAGGGGCGCCAGGCCTACCCCGGAGCATCAGGTAGAGATACCAGACCTACCCTGGAAGGTCAGGAAGGGAGGCCGGGTCTAACACCGCGTGCCCGTAGGGACAACAGGTGAACTCCGGCGCATCACAAAGGTTTCCGGTACAACCCCAGAGTACTGCTAGGGGAACCGGTTCTATCCTGGAACTTCGGGTAGGGACACCGGGCCTAACACGGAAGGTCAGGTAGGAAGGGCGGGTCAAATCCCACGCACCCGTAGGAACAGCAGTTGTACCCTGGAGTACCGGTGGAGGTAGTGGTACTACTCCAGAGTACCGACGAGGTTCACGGGTAATACCCCAGAGTACCAGGTGGAAGTACTGGTACTACCCCGGAGCGTCGGGAAGGGGCACCAGGCCTACCCCGGAGCATTCAGGAAGAGATACCAGGCCTACCCTGGAGGGTCAGGAAGGGAGGCCGGGTCTAACACCGCGTGCCCATAGGGACAACAGGTGAACTCCGGTGCATCACAAATGTTTCCGGTACAACCCCAGAGTACTGCTAGGGGAACCGGTTCTATCCCGGAAGTTCGGGTAGGGACACCGGGCCTAACACGGAGGGTCAGGTAGGAAGGGCGGGTCAAATCCCACGCACCCGTAGGAACAGCAGTTTTACCCTGGAGTACCGGTGGAGGTAGTGGTACTACTCCGGAGTACCGTCGAGGTTCACGGGTAATACCCCAGAGTACCGGGTGGAAGTACTGGTACTACCCCGGAGCGCCGGGAAGGGGCGCCAGGCCTACCCCGGAGCATCAGGTAGAGATACCAGGCCTACCCTGGAAGGTCAGGAAGGGAGGCCGGGTCTAACACCGCGTGCCCGTAGGGACAACAGGTGAACTCCGGCGCATCACAAAGGTTTCCGGTACAACCCCAGAGTACTGCTAGGGGAACCGGTTCTATCCTGGAACTTCGGGTAGGGACACCGGGCCTAACACGGAAGGTCAGGTAGGAAGGGCGGGTCAAATCCCACGCACCCGTAGGAACAGCAGTTGTACCCTGGAGTACCGGTGGAGGTAGTGGTACTACTCCACAGTACCGACGAGGTTCACGGGTAATACCCCAGAGTACCAGGTGGAAGTACTGGTACTACCCCGGAGCGTCGGGAAGGGGCACCAGGCCTACCCCGGAGCATTCAGGAAGAGATACCAGGCCTACCCTGGAGGGTCAGGAAGGGAGGCCGGGTCTAACACCGCGTGCCCGTAGGGACAACAGGTGAACTCCGGCGCATCACAAAGGTTTCCGGTACAACCCCAGAGTACTGCTAGGGGAACCGGTTCTATCCCGGAACTTCGGGTAGGGACACCGGGCCTAACACGGAGGGTCAGGTAGGAAGGGCGGGTCAAATCCCACGCACCCGTAGGAACAGCAGTTGTACCCTGGAGTACCGGTGGAGGTAGTGGTACTACTCCGGACTACCGTCGAGGTTCACGGGTAATACCCCAGAGTACCGGGTGGAAGTACTGGTACTACCCCGGAGCGTCGGGAAGGGGCGCCAGGCCTATCCCGGAGCATCAGGTAGGAATACCAGGCCTACCCTGGAAGGTCAGGAAGGGAGGCCGGGTCTAACACCGCGTGCCCGTAGGGACAACAGGTGAACTCCGGCGCATCACAAAGGTTTCCGGTACAACCCCAGAGTACTGCTAGGGGAACCGGTTCTATCCCGGAAGTTCGGGTAGGGACACCGGGCCTAACACGGAGGGTCAGGTAGGAAGGGTGGGTCAAATCCCACGCACCCGTAGGAACAGCAGTTGTACCCTGGAGTACCGGTGGAGGTAGTGGTACTACGCCAGAGTTCCGACGAGGTTCACGGGTAATACCCCAGAGTACCGAGTGGCGGTACTAGTACTACCCCATAGCGTTGGGAAGGGGTGCCAGGCCTATCCCGGAGCATCAGGTAGGAATACCAGGCCTACCCTGGAAGGTCAGGAAGGGAGGCCGGGTCTCACACCGCGTGACCTTAGGGACAACAGGTGAACTCCGGCGCATCACAAAGGTTTCCGGTACAACCCCAGAGTACTGCTAGGGGAACCGGTTCTATCCCGGAAGTTCGGGTAGGGACACCGGGCCTAACATGGAGGGTCAGGTAGGAAGGGCGGGTCAAATCCCACGCACCCGTAGGAACAGCAGTTGTACCCTGGAGTACCGGTGGAGGTAGTGGTACTACGCCAGAGTTCCGACGAGGGTTACGGGTAATAACCCAGAGTACCGGGTGGCGGTACTAGTACTACCCCATAGCGTCGGGAAGGGGTGCCAGGCCTATCCCGGAGCATCAGGTAGGAATACCAGGCCTACCCTGGAAGGTCAGGAAGGGAGGCCGGGTCTAACACCGCGTGCCCGTAGGGACAACAGGTGAACTCCGGCGCATCACAAAGGTTTCCGGTACAACCCCAGAGTACTGCTAGGGGAACCGGTTCTATCCCGGAAGTTCGGGTAGGGACACCGGGAGTATCATGGAGGGTCAGGTAGGAAGGGCGGGTCAAATCGCACGCACCAGTAGGAACAGCAGTTGCACCCTGGAGTACCGGTGGAGGTAGTGGTACTACTCCGGAGTACCGACGAGGGTCACGGGTAATACCCCAAAGTACCGGGTGGGGGTACTGGTACTACCCCGGAGCATCGGGAAGGGGCACCAGGCCTACCCCGGAGCATCAGGTAGAGATACCAGACCTACCCTGGAAGGTCAGGAAGGGAGGCCGGGTCTAACACCGCGTGCCCGTAGGGACAACAGGTGAACTCCGGCGCATCACAAAGGTTTCCGGTACAACCCCAGAGTACTGCTAGGGGAACCGGTTCTATCCTGGAACTTCGGGTAGGGACACCGGGCCTAACACGGAAGGTCAGGTAGGAAGGGCGGGTCAAATCCCACGCACCCGTAGGAACAGCAGTTGTACCCTGGAGTACCGGTGGAGGTAGTGGTACTACTCCGGAGTACCGTCGAGGTTCACGGGTAATACCCCAGAGTACCAGGTGGAAGTACTGGTACTACCCCGGAGCGTCGGGAAGGGGCGCCAGGCCTATCCCGGAGCATCAGGTAGGAATACCAGGCCTACCCTGGAAGGTCAGGAAGGGAGGCCGGGTCTAACACCGCGTGCCCGTAGGGACAACAGGTGAACTCCGGCGCATCACAAAGGTTTCCGGTACAACCCCAGAGTACTGCTAGGGGAACCGGTTCTATCCCGGAACTTCGGGTAGGGACACCGGGCCTAACACGGAGGGTCAGGTAGGAAGGGCGGGTCAAATCCCACGCACCCGTAGGAACAGCAGTTGTACCCTGGAGTACCGGTGGAGGTAGTGGTACTACTCCGGACTACCGTCGAGGTTCACGGGTAATACCCCAGAGTACCGGGTGGAAGTACTGGTACTACCCCGGAGCGTCGGGAAGGGGCGCCAGGCCTACCCCGGAGCATCAGGTAGAGATACCAGACCTACCCTGGAAGGTCAGGAAGGGAGGCCGGGTCTAACACCGCGTGCCCGTAGGGACAACAGGTGAACTCCGGCGCATCACAAAGGTTTCCGGTACAACCCCAGAGTACTGCTAGGGGAACCGGTTCTATCCCGGAACTTCGGGTAGGGACACCGGGCCTAACACGGAGGGTCAGGTAGGAAGGGCGGGTCAAATCCCACGCACCCGTAGGAACAGCAGTTGTACCCTGGAGTACCGGTGGAGGTAGTGGTACTACGCCAGAGTTCCGACGAGGGTTACGGGTAATAACCCAGAGTACCGAGTGGCGGTACTAGTACTACCCCATAGCGTCGGGAAGGGGCGCCAGGCCTATCCCGGAGCATCAGGTAGGAATACCAGGCCTACCCTGGAAGGTCAGGAAGGGAGGCCGGGTCTAACACCGTGTGCCCGTAGGGACAACAGGTGAACTCCGGCGCATCACAAAGGTTTCCGGTACAACCCCAGAGTACTGCTAGGGGAACCGGTTCTATCCCGGAACTTCGGGTAGGGACACCGGGCCTAACACGGAGGGTCAGGTAGGAAGGGCGGGTCAAATCCCACGCACCCGTAGGAACAGCAGTTGTACCCTGGAGTACCGGTGGAGGTAGTGGTACTACTCCGGACTACCGTCGAGGTTCACGGGTAATACCCCAGAGTACCGGGTGGAAGTACTGGTACTACCCCGGAGCGTCGGGAAGGGGCGCCAGGCCTATCCCGGAGCATCAGGTAGGAATACCAGGCCTACCCTGGAAGGTCAGGAAGGGAGGCCGGGTCTAACACCGCGTGCCCGTAGGGACAACAGGTGAACTCCGGCGCATCACAAAGGTTTCCGGTACAACCCCAGAGTACTGCTAGGGGAACCGGTTCTATCCTGGAACTTCGGGTAGGGACACCGGGCCTAACACGGAGGGTCAGGTAGGAAGGGCGGGTCAAATCCCACGCACCCGTAGGAACAGCAGTTGTACCCTGGAGTACCGGTGGAGGTAGTGGTACTACTCCAGAGTACCGACGAGGTTCACGGGTAATACCCCAGAGTACCAGGTGGAAGTACTGGTACTACCCCGGAGCGTCGGGAAGGGGCGCCAGGCCTACCCCGGAGCATTCAGGAAGAGATACCAGGCCTACCCTGGAGGGTCAGGAAGGGAGGCCGGGTCTAACACCGCGTGCCCGTAGGGACAACAGGTGAACTCCGGCGCATCACAAAGGTTTCCGGTACAACCCCAGAGTACTGCTAGGGGAACCGGTTCTATCCCGGAAGTTCGGGTAGGGACACCGGGCCTAACACGGAGGGTCAGGTAGGAAGGGCGGGTCAAATCCCACGCACCCGTAGGAACAGCAGTTGTACCCTGGAGTACCGGTGGAGGTAGTGGTACTACTCCGGACTACCGTCGAGGTTCACGGGTAATACCCCAGAGTACCGGGTGGAAGTACTGGTACTACCCCGGAGCGTCGGGAAGGGGCGCCAGGCCTACCCCGGAGCATCAGGTAGAGATACCAGGCCTACCCTGGAAGGTCAGGAAGGGAGGCCGGGTCTCACACCGCGTGCCCGTAGGGACAACAGGTGAACTCCGGCGCATCACAAAGGTTTCCGGTACAACCCCAGAGTACTGCTAGGGGAACCGGTTCTATCCCGGAAGTTCGGGTAGGGACACCGGGCGTATCATGGAGGGTCAGGTAGGAAGGGCGGGTCAAATCCCACGCACCCGTAGGAACAGCAGTTGTACCCTGGAGTACCGGTGGAGGTAGTGGTACTACGCAAGAGTTCCGACGAGGGTTACGGGTAAAACTCAGAGTACCGAGTGGCGGTACTAGTACTACCCCATAGCGTCGGGAAGGGGTGCCAGGCCTATCCCGGAGCATCAGGTAGGAATACCAGGCCTACCCTGGAAGGTCAGGAAGGGAGGCCGGGTCTAACACCGCGTGCCCGTAGGGACAACAGGTGAACTCCGGCGCATCACAAAGGTTTCCGGTACAACCCCAGAGTACTGCTAGGGGAACCGGTTCTATCCCGGAACTTCGGGTAGGGACACCGGGCCTAACACGGAGGGTCAGGTAGGAAGGGCGGGTCAAATCCCACGCACCCGTAGGAACAGCAGTTGTACCCTGGAGTACCGGTGGAGGTAGTGGTACTACGCCAGAGTTCCGACGAGGGTTACGGGTAATAACCCAGAGTACCGAGTGGCGGTACTAGTACTACCCCATAGCGTCGGGAAGGGGTGCCAGGCCTATCCCGGAGCATCAGGTAGGAATACCAGGCCTACCCTGGAAGGTCAGGAAGGGAGGCCGGGTCTAACACCGCGTGCCCGTAGGGACAACAGGTGAACTCCGGCGCATCACAAAGGTTTCCGGTACAACCCCAGAGTACTGCTAGGGGAACCGGTTCTATCCCGGAAGTTCGGGTAGGGACACCGGGAGTATCATGGAGGGTCAGGTAGGAAGGGCGGGTCAAATCGCACGCACCCGTAGGAACAGCAGTTGCACCCTGGAGTACCGGTGGAGGTAGTGGTACTACTCCGGACTACCGTCGAGGTTCACGGGTAATACCCCAGAGTACCGGGTGGAAGTACTGGTACTACCCCGGAGCGTCGGGAAGGGGCGCCAGGCCTATCCCGGAGCATCAGGTAGGAATACCAGGCCTACCCTGGAAGGTCAGGAAGGGAGGCCGGGTCTAACACCGCGTGCCCGTAGGGACAACAGGTGAACTCCGGCGCATCACAAAGGTTTCCGGTACAACCCCAGAGTACTGCTAGGGGAACCGGTTCTATCCCGGAAGTTCGGGTAGGGACACCGGGCCTAACACGGAGGGTCAGGTAGGAAGGGCGGGTCAAATCCCACGCACCCGTAGGAACAGCAGTTGTACCCTGGAGTACCGGTGGAGGTAGTGGTACTACGCCAGAGTTCCGACGAGGGTTACGGGTAATAACCCAGAGTACCGGGTGGCGGTACTAGTACTACCCCATAGCGTCGGGAAGGGGTGCCAGGCCTATCCCGGAGCATCAGGTAGGAATACCAGGCCTACCCTGGAAGGTCAGGAAGGGAGGCCGGGTCTAACACCGCGTGCCCGTAGGGACAACAGGTGAACTCCGGCGCATCACAAAGGTTTCCGGTACAACCCCAGAGTACTGCTAGGGGAACCGGTTCTATCCCGGAAGTTCGGGTAGGGACACCGGGAGTATCATGGAGGGTCAGGTAGGAAGGGCGGGTCAAATCGCACGCACCAGTAGGAACAGCAGTTGCACCCTGGAGTACCGGTGGAGGTAGTGGTACTACTCCGGAGTACCGACGAGGGTCACGGGTAATACCCCAGAGTACCAGGTGGAAGTACTGGTACTACCCCGGAGCATCGGGAAGGGGCACCAGGCCTACCCCGGAGCATCAGGTAGAGATACCAGACCTACCCTGGAAGGTCAGGAAGGGAGGCCGGGTCTCACACCGCGTGCCCGTAGGGACAACAGGTGAACTCCGGCGCATCACAAAGGTTTCCGGTACAACCCCAGAGTACTGCTAGGGGAACCGGTTCTATCCTGGAACTTCGGGTAGGGACAACGGGCCTAACACGGAAGGTCAGGTAGGAAGGGCGGGTCAAATCCCACGCACCCGTAGGAACAGCAGTTGTACCCTGGAGTACCGGTGGAGGTAGTGGTACTACTCCGGAGTACCGTCGAGGTTCACGGGTAATACCCCAGAGTACCAGGTGGAAGTACTGGTACTACCCCGGAGCGTCGGGAAGGGGCGCCAGGCCTATCCCGGAGCATCAGGTAGGAATACCAGGCCTACCCTGGAAGGTCAGGAAGGGAGGCCGGGTCTAACACCGCGTGCCCGTAGGGACAACAGGTGAACTCCGGCGCATCACAAAGGTTTCCGGTACAACCCCAGAGTACTGCTAGGGGAACCGGTTCTATCCCGGAAGTTCGGGTAGGGACACCGGGAGTATCATGGAGGGTCAGGTAGGAAGGGCGGGTCAAATCGCACGCACCCGTAGGAACAGCAGTTGCACCCTGGAGTACCGGTGGAGGTAGTGGTACTACTCCGGAGTACCGACGAGGGTCACGGGTAATACCCCAGAGTACCAGGTGGAAGTACTGGTACTACCCCGGAGCATCGGGAAGGGGCACCAGGCCTACCCCGGAGCATCAGGTAGAGATACCAGACCTACCCTGGAAGGTCAGGAAGGGAGGCCGGGTCTAACACCGCATGCCCGTAGGGACAACAGGTGAACTCCGGCGCATCACAAAGGTTTCCGGTACAACCCCAGAGTACTGCTAGGGGAACCGGTTCTATCCCGGAACTTCGGGTAGGGACACCGGGCCTAACACGGAGGGTCAGGTAGGAAGGGCGGGTCAAATCCCACGCACCCGTAGGAACAGCAGTTGTACCCTGGAGTACCGGTGGAGGTAGTGGTACTACTCCGGAGTACCGACGAGGGTCACGGGTAATACCCCAGAGTACCGGGTGGGGGTACTGGTACTACCCCGGAGCATCGGGAAGGGGCACCAGGCCTACCCCGGAGCATCAGGTAGAGATACCAGACCTACCCTGGAAGGTCAGGAAGGGAGGCCGGGTCTAACACCGTGTGCCCGTAGGGACAACAGGTGAACTCCGGCGCATCACAAAGGTTTCCGGTACAACCCCAGAGTACTGCTAGGGGAACCGGTTCTATCCCGGAAGTTCGGGTAGGGACACCGGGCCTAACACGGAGGGTCAGGTAGGAAGGGCGGGTCAAATCCCACGCACCCGTAGGAACAGCAGTTGTACCCTGGAGTACCGGTGGAGGTAGTGGTACTACTCCGGAGTACCGACGAGGGTCACGGGTAATACCCCAGAGTACCGGGTGGGGGTACTGGTACTACCCCGGAGCATCGGGAAGGGGCACCAGGACTACCCCAGAGCATCAGGTAGAGGTAACAGGCCTACCCTGGAGGGTCAGGAAGGGAGGCCGGGTCTAACACCGCGTGCCCGTAGGGACAACAGGTGAACTCCGGCGCATCACAAAGGTTTCCGGTACAACCCCAGAGTACTGCTAGGGGAACCGGTTCTATCCCGGAAGTTCGGGTAGGGACACCGGGAGTATCATGGAGGGTCAGGTAGGAAGGGCGGGTCAAATCCCACGCACCCGTAGGAACAGCAGTTGCACCCTGGAGTACCGGTGGAGGTAGTGGTACTACGCCAGAGTTCCGACGAGGGTTACGGGTAATAACCCAGAGTACCTGGTGGCGGTACTAGTACTACCCCATAGCGTCGGGAAGGGGTGCCAGGCCTATCCCGGAGCATCAGGTAGGAATACCAGGCCTACCCTGGAAGGTCAGGAAGGGAGGCCGGGTCTAACACCGCGTGCCCGTAGGGACAACAGGTGAACTCCGGCGCATCACAAAGGTTTCCGGTACAACCCCAGAGTACTGCTAGGGGAACCGGTTCTATCCCGGAAGTTCGGGTAGGGACACCGGGAGTATCATGGAGGGTCAGGTAGGAAGGGCGGGTCAAATCGCACGCACCCGTAGGAACAGCAGTTGCACCCTGGAGTACCGGTGGAGGTAGTGGTACTACTCCGGAGTACCGACGAGGGTCACGGGTAATACCCCAGAGTACCAGGTGGAAGTACTGGTACTACCCCGGAGCATCGGGAAGGGGCACCAGGCCTACCCCGGAGCATCAGGTAGAGATACCAGACCTACCCTGGAAGGTCAGGAAGGGAGGCCGGGTCTAACACCGCGTGCCCGTAGGGACAACAGGTGAACTCCGGCGCATCACAAAGGTTTCCGGTACAACCCCAGAGTACTGCTAGGGGAACCGGTTCTATCCCGGAAGTTCGGGTAGGGACACCGGGCCTAACACGGAGGGTCAGGTAGGAAGGGCGGGTCAAATCCCACGCACCCGTAGGAACAGCAGTTGTACCCTGGAGTACCGGTGGAGGTAGTGGTACTACTCCGGAGTACCGACGAGGTTCACGGGTAATACCCCAGAGTACCGGGTGGGGGTACTGGTACTACCCCGGAGCATCGGGAAGGGGCACCAGGCCTACCCCGGAGCATCAGGTAGAGATACCAGGCCTACCCTGGAAGGTCAGGAAGGGAGGCCGGGTCTAACACCGCATGCCCGTAGGGACAACAGTTGAACTCCGGCGCATCACAAAGGTTTCCGGTACAACCCCAGAGTACTGCTAGGGGAACCGGTTCTATCCTGGAAGTTCGGGTAGGGACACCGGGCCTAACACGGAGGGTCAGGTAGGAAGGGCGGGTCAAATCCCACGCACCCGTAGGAACAGCAGTTGTACCCTGGAGTACCGGTGGAGGTAGTGGTACTACTCCGGAGTACCGACGAGGGTCACGGGTAATACCCCAGAGTACCGGGTGGGGGTACTGGTACTACCCCGGAGCGTCGGGAAGGGGCGCCAGGCCTAACCTGGAGCATCAGGTAGAGATACCAGGCCTACCCTGGAGGGTCAGGAAGGGAGGCCGGGTCTAACACCGCGTGCCCGTAGGGACAACAGGTGAACTCCGGCGCATCACAAAGGTTTCCGGTACAACCCCAGAGTACTGCTAGGGGAACCGGTTCTATCCCGGAAGTTCGGGTAGGGACACCGGGCCTAACACGGAGGGTCAGATAGGAAGGGCGGGTCAAATCCCACGCACTTGTAGGAACAGCAGTTGTACCACAGCGTACCGCCTGGAGGTACTGGTACTACCCCAGAGTTCGGATGAGGGTTACGGTTCCTACCCCAAAGTTTCGAGTGGGGGTACCAGTACTACCCCGGAGCGTCGGGAAGGGGCGCCAGGCCTACCCCGGAGCATTCAAGAAGAGATACCAGGCCAACCCTGGAGGGTCAGGAAGGGAGGCCGGGTCTAACACCACGTGCCCATAGGGACAACAGGTGAACTCCGGTGCATCACAAAGGTTTCCGGTACAACCCCAGAGTACTGCTAGGGGAACCGGTTCTATCCCGGAACTTCGGGTAGGGACACCGGGCGTATCATGGAGGGTCAGGTAGGAAGGGCGTGTCAAATCCCACGCACCCGTAGGAACAGCAGTTGTACCCTGGAGTACCGGTGGAGGTAGTGGTACTACTCCGGAGTACCGACGAGGGTCACGGGTAATACCCCAGAGTACCAAGTGGAAGTACTGGTACTACCCCAGAGCGTCGGGAAGGGGCGCCAGGCCTAACCCGGAGCATCAGGTAGAGATACCAGGCCTACCCTGGAGGGTCAGGAAGGGAGGCCGGGTCTGACACCGCGTGCCCGTAGGGACAACAGGTGAACTCCGGCGCATCACAAAGGTTTCCGGTACAACCCCAGAGTACTGCTAGGGGAACCGGTTCTATCCCGGAAGTTCGGGTAGGGACACCGGGCCTAACACGGAGGGTCAGGTAGGAAGGGCGGGTCAAATTCCACGCACCTGTAGGAACAGCAGTTGTACCACGGCGTACCGCCTGGAGGTACTGGTACTACCCCAGAGTTCGGATGAGGGTTACGGTTCCTAGCCCAAAGTTCCCAGTGGGGGTACCAGTACTACCCCGGAGCATCGGGAAGGGGCGCCAGGCCTACCCCGGAGCATCAGGTAGAGATACCAGGCCTACCCTGGAGGGTCAGGAAGGGAGGCCGGGTCTAACACCGCGTGCCCGTAGGGACAACAGGTGAACTCCGGCGCATCACAAAGGTTTCCGGTACAACCCCAGAGTACTGCTAGGGGAACTGGTTCTATCCCGGAACTTCGGGTAGGGACACCGGGCGTATCATGGAGGGTCAGGTAGGAAGGCCGTGTCAAATCCCACGCACCCGTAGGAACAGCAGTTGTACCCTGGAGTACCGGTGGAGGTAGTGGTACTGCTCCGGAGTACCGATGAGGGTCACGGGTAATACCCCAGAGTACCAGGTGGAAGTACTGGTACTACCCCGGAGCGTCGGGAAGGGGCGCCAGGCCTACCCCGGAGCATCAGGTAGAGATACCAGACCTACCCTGGAAGGTCAGGAAGGGAGGCCGGGTCTCACACCGCGTGCCCGTAGGGACAACAGGTGAACTCCAGCGCATCACAAAGGTTTCCAGTACAACCCCAGAGTACTGCTAGGGGAACCGGTTCTATCCCGGAAGTTCGGGTAGGGACACCGGGCCTAACACGGAGGGTCAGGTGGAAGGGTGGGTCAAATCCCACGCACCTGTAGGAACAGCAGTTGTACCACAGCGTACCGCCTGGAGGTACTGGTACTACCCCAGATTTCGGATGAGGGTTACGGTTCCTACCCCAAAGTTTCGAGTGGGGGTACCAGTACTACCCCGGAGCATCGGGAAGGGGCGCCAGGCCTACCCCGGAGCATTCAGGAAGAGATACCAGGCCTACCCTGGAGGGTCAGGAAGGGAGGCCGGGTCTAACACCGCGTGCCCGTAGGGACAACAGGTGAACTCCGGCACATCACAAAGGTTTCCGGTACAACCCCAGAGTACTGCTAGGGGAACCGGTTCTATCCCGGAAGTTCGGGTAGGGACACCGGGCCTAACACGTAGGGTCAGGTAGGAAGGGCGGGTCAAATCCCACGCACCCGTAGGAACAGCAGTTGTACCCTGGAGTACCGGTGGAGGTAGTGGTACTACTCCGGAGTACCGATGAGGGTCACGGGAAATACCCCAAAGTACCGGGTGGGGGTACTGGTACTATCCCGGAGCGTCGGGAAGGGGCACCAGGCCTACCCCGGAGCATCAGGTAGAGGTAACAGGCCTACCCTGGAGGGTCAGAAAGGGAGGCCGGCTCTTACACCGCGTGCCCGTAGGGACAACAGGTGAACTCCGGCGCATCACAAAGGTTTCCGGTACAACCCCAGAGTACTGCTAGGGGAACCGGTTCTATCCTGGAAGTTCGGGTAGGGACACCGGGCGTATCATGGAGGGTCAGGTAGGAAGGGCGTGTCAAATCCCACGCACCCGTAGGAACAGCAGTTGTACCCTGGAGTACCGGTGGAGGTAGTGGTACTACTCCGGAGTACCGACGAGGGTCACGGGTAATACCCCAGAGTACCAAGTGGAAGTACTGGTACTACCCCAGAGCGTCGGGAAGGGGCGCCAGGCCTACCCCGGAGCATCAGGTAGAGATACCAGGCCTACCCTGGAGGGTCAGGAAGGGAGGCCGGGTCTAACACCGCGTGCCCGTAGGGACAACAGGTGAACTCCGGCGCATCACAAAGGTTTCCGGTACAACCCCAGAGTACTGCTAGGGGAACCGGTTCTATCCCGGAAGTTCGGGTAGGGACACCGGGCCTAACACGGAGGGTCAGGTAGGAAGGGCGGGTCAAATTCCACGCACCTGTAGGAACAGCAGTTGTACCACGGCGTACCGCCTGGAGGTACTGGTACTACCCCAGCGTTCGGATGAGGGTTACGGTTCCTACCCCAAAGTTCCGAGTGGCGGTACCAGTACTACCCCGGAGCATCGGGAAGAGGCGCCAGGCCTACCCTGAAGCATCAGGTAGGGATAGCAGACCTACCCTGGAAGGTCAGGAAGGGAGGCCGGGTCTAACACCGCGTGCCCGTAGGGACAACAGGTGAACTCCGGCGCATCACAAAGGTTTCCGGTACAACCCCAGAGTACTGCTAGGGGAACCGGTTCTATCCCGGAAGTTCGGGTAGGGACACCGGGCCTAACACGGAGGGTCAGGTGGAAGGGTGGGTCAAATCCCACGCACCTGTAGGAACAGCAGTTGTACCACGGCGTACCGCCTGGAGGTACTGGTACTACCCCAGAGTTCGGATGAGGGTTACGGTTCCTACCCCAAAGTTTCGAGTGGGGGTACAAGTACTACCCCGGAGCTTCGGGAAGGGGCGCCAGGCCTACCCCGGAGCATTCAGGAAGAGATACCATGCCTACCCTGGAGGGTCAGGAAGGGAGGCCGGGTCTAACACCGCGTGCCCGTAGGGACAACAGGTGAACTCCGGTGCATCACAAAGGTTTCCGGTACAACCCCAGAGTACTGCTAGGGGAACCGGTTCTATCCCGGAACTTCGGGTAGGGACACCGGGAGTATCATGGAGGGTCAGGTAGGAAGGGTGTGTCAAATCCCACGCACCCGTAGGAACAGCAGTTGTACCCTGGAGTACCGGTGGAGGTAGTGGTACTACTCCGGAGTACCGACGAGGGTCACGGGTAATACCACAGAGTACCAGGTGGAAGTACTGGTACTACCCCGGAGCGTCGGGAAGGGGCGCCAGGCCTACCCCGGAGCATCAGGTAGAGATACCAGACCTACCCTGGAAGGTCAGGAAGGGAGGCCGGGTCTCACACCGCGTGCCCGTAGGGACAACAGGTGAACTCCGGCGCATCACAAAGGTTTCCGGTACAACCCCAGAGTACTGCTAGGGGAACCGGTTCTATCCCGGAAGTTCGGGTAGGGACACCGGGCCTAACACGGAGGGTCAGGTAGGAAGGGCGGGTCAAATCCCACGCACCCGTAGGAACAGCAGTTGTACCCTGGAGTACCGGTGGAGGTAGTGGTACTACTCCGGAGTACCGACGAGGGTCACGGGTAATACCCCAGAGTACCAGGTGGAAGTACTGGTACTACCCCGTAGCGTCGGGAAGGGGTGCCAGGCCTACCCCGGAGCATCAGGTAGAGATACCAGGCCTACCCTGGTGGGTCAGGTAGGGAGGCCGGGTCTCACACCCCGTGCCAGTAGGGACAACAGGTGAACTCCGACGCATCACAAAGGTTTCCGGTACAACCCCAGAGTACTGCTAGGGGAACCGGTTCTATCCCGGAATGTTGGGTAGGGACACCGGGCCTATCATGGATGGTCAGGTGGAAGGGTTGGTCAAATCCCACGCACCTGTAGGAACAGCAGTTGTACCACGGCATACCGCCTGGAGGTACTGGTACTACCCCAGCGTTCGGATGAGGGTTACGGTTCCTACCCCAAAGTTCCGAGTGGCGGTACCAGTACTACCCCGGAGCATCGGGAAGAGGCGCCAGACCTACCCTGAAGCATCAGGTAGGGATAGCAGACCTACCCTGGAAGGTCAGGAAGGGAGGCCGGGTCTAACACCGCGTGCCCGTAGGGACAACAGGTGAACTCCGGCGCATCACAAAGGTTTCCGGTACAACCCCAGAGTACTGCTAGGGGAACCGGTTCTATCCCGGAACTTCGGGTAGGGACACCGGGCGTATCATGGAGGGTCAGGTAGGAAGGGCGTGTCAAATCCCACGCACCCGTAGGAACAGCAGTTGTACCCTGGAGTACCGGTGGAGGTAGTGGTACTACTCCGGAGTACCGATGAGGGTCAAGGTAATACCCCAGAGTACCAGGTGGAAGTACTGGTACTACCCCGGAGCGTCGGGAAGGGGTGCCAGGCCTACCCCGCAGCATCAGGTAGAGATACCAGGCCTACCCTGGAGGGTCAGGAAGGGAGGCCGGGTCTAACACCACGTGCCCGTAGGGACAACAGGTGAACTCCGGCGCATCACAAAGTTTTCCGGTACAACCCCAGAGTACTGCTAGGGGAACCGGTTCTATCCCGGAAGTTCGGGTAGGGACACCGGGCCTAACACGGAGGGTCAGGTGGAAGGGTGGGTCAAATCCCACGCACCTGTAGGAACAGCAGTTGTACCACAGCGTACCGCCTGGAGGTACTGGTACTACCCCAGAGTTCGGATGAGGGTTACGGTTCCTACCCAAAGTTTCGAGTGGGGGTACCAGTACTAGCCCGGAGCGTCGGGAAGGGGCACCAGGCCAACCCCGGAGCATTCAGGAAGAGATACCAGGCCTACCCTGGAGGGTCAGGAAGGGAGGCCGGGTCTAACACCGCGTGCCCGTAGGGACAACAGGTGAACTCCGGCGCATCACAAAGGTTTCCGGTACAACCCCAGAGTACTGCTAGGGGAACCGGTTCTATCCCGGAAGTTCGGGTAGGGACACCGGGCCTAACACGGAGGGTCAGGTAGGAAGGGCGGGTCAAATCCCACGCACCCGTAGGAACAGCAGTTGTACCCTGGAGTACCGGTGGAGGTAGTGGTACTACTCCGGAGTACCGACGAGGGTCACGGGTAATACCCCAGAGTACCGGGTGGAAGTACTGGTACTACCCCGGAGCGTCGGGAAGGGGCGCCAGGCCTACCCCGGAGCATCAGGTAGAGATATCAGAACTACCCTGGAAGGTCAGGAAGGGAGGCCGGGTCTAACACCGCGTGCCCGTAGGGACAACAGGTGAACTCCAGCGCATCACAAAGGTTTCCGGTACAACCCCAGAGTACTGCTAGGGGAACCGGTTCTATCCCGGAACTTCGGGTAGGGACACCGGGCCTAACACGGAGGGTCAGGTAGGAAGGGCGGGTCAAATCCCACGCACCCGTAGGAACAGCAGTTGTACCACGGCGTACCGCCTGGAGGTACTGGTACTACCCCAGATTTCGGATGAGGGTTACGGTTCCTACCCCAAAGTTTCGAGTGGGGGTACCAGTACTACCCCGGAGCGTCGGGAAGGGGCGCCACGCCTACCCCGGAGCATTCAGGAAGAGATACCAGGCCTACCCTGGAGGGTCAGGAAGGGAGGCCGGTTCTAACACCGCGTGCCCATAGGGACAACAGGTGAACTCCGGTGCATCACAAAGGTTTCCGGTACAACCCCAGAGTACTGCTAGGGGAACCGGTTCTATCCCGGAACTTCGGGTAGGGACACCGGGCCTAACACGTAGGGTCAGGTAGGAAGGGCGGGTCAAATCGCACGCACCCGTAGGAACAGCAGTTGTACTCTGGAGTACCGGTGGAGGTACTGGTACTAATCCGGAGTACCGATGAGGGTCACGGGAAATACCCCAAAGTACCGGGTGGGGGTACTGGTACTATCCCGGAGCGTCGGGAAGGGGCACCAGGACTACCCCGGAGCATCAGGTAGAGGTAACAGGCCTACCCTGGAGGGTCAGGAAGGGAGGCCGGCTCTTACACCGCGTGCCCGTAGGGACAACAGGTGAACTCCGGCGCATCACAAAGGTTTCCGGTACAACCCCAGAGTACTGCTAGGGGAACCGGTTCTATCCTGGAAGTTCGGGTAGGGACACCGGGCGTATCATGGAGGGTCAGGTAGGAAGGGCGTGTCAAATCCCACGCACCCGTAGGAACAGCAGTTGTACCCTGGAGTACCGGTGGAGGTAGTGGTACTACTCCGGAGTACCGACGAGGGTCACGGGTAATACCCCAGAGTACCAAGTGGAAGTACTGGTACTACCCCAGAGCGTCGGGAAGTGGCGCCAGGCCTACCCCGGAGCATCAGGTAGAGATACCAGGCCTACCCTGGAGGGTCAGGAAGGGAGGCCGGGTCTAACACCGCGTGCCCGTAGGGACAACAGGTGAACTCCGGCGCATCACAAAGGTTTCCGGTACAACCCCAGAGTACTGCTAGGGGAACCGGTTCTATCCCGGAAGTTCGGGTAGGGACACCGGGCCTAACACGGAGGGTCAGGTAGGAAGGGCGGGTCAAATTCCACGCACCTGTAGGAACAGCAGTTGTACCACGGCGTACCGCCTGGAGGTACTGGTACTACCCCAGCGTTCGGATGAGGGTTACGGTTCCTACCCCAAAGTTCCGAGTGGCGGTACCAGTACTACCCCGGAGCATCGGGAAGAGGCGCCAGGCCTACCCTGAAGCATCAGGTAGGGATAGCAGACCTACCCTGGAAGGTCAGGAAGGGAGGCCGGGTCTAACACCGCGTGCCCGTAGGGACAACAGGTGAACTCCGGCGCATCACAAAGGTTTCCGGTACAACCCCAGAGTACTGCTAGGGGAACCGGTTCTATCCCGGAAGTTCGGGTAGGGACACCGGGCCTAACACGGAGGGTCAGGTGGAAGGGTGGGTCAAATCCCACGCACCTGTAGGAACAGCAGTTGTACCACGGCGTACCGCCTGGAGGTACTGGTACTACCCCAGAGTTCGGATGAGGGTTACGGTTCCTACCCCAAAGTTTCGAGTGGGGGTACAAGTACTACCCCGGAGCGTCGGGAAGGGGCGCCAGGCCTACCCCGGAGCATTCAGGAAGAGATACCAGGCCTACCCTGGAGGGTCAGGAAGCGAGGCCGGGTCTAACACCACGTGCCCATAGGGACAACAGGTGAACTCCGGTGCATCACAAAGGTTTCCGGTACAACCCCAGAGTACTGCTAGGGGAACCGGTTCTATCCCGGAACTTCGGGTAGGGACACCGGGAGTATCATGGAGGGTCAGGTAGGAAGGGCGTGTCAAATCCCACGCACCCGTAGGAACAGCAGTTGTACCCTGGAGTACCGGTGGAGGTAGTGGTACTACTCCGGAGTACCGACGAGGGTCACGGGTAATACCACAGAGTACCAGGTGGAAGTACTGGTACTACCCCGGAGCGTCGGGAAGGGGCGCCAGGCCTACCCCGGAGCATCAGGTAGAGATACCAGACCTACCCTGGAAGGTCAGGAAGGGAGGCCGGGTCTCACACCGCATGCCCGTAGGGACAACAGGTGAACTCCGGCGCATCACAAAGGTTTCCGGTACAACCCCAGAGTACTGCTAGGGGAACCGGTTCTATCCCGGAAGTTCGGGTAGGGACACCGGGCCTAACACGGAGGGTCAGGTAGGAAGGGCGGGTCAAATCCCACGCACCCGTAGGAACAGCAGTTGTACCCTGGAGTACCGGTGGAGGTAGTGGTACTACTCCGGAGTACCGACGAGGGTCACGGGTAATACCCCAGAGTACCAGGTGGAAGTACTGGTACTACCCCGTAGCGTCGGGAAGGGGTGCCAGGCCTACCCCGGAGCATCAGGTAGAGATACCAGGCCTACCCTGGTGGGTCAGGTAGGGAGGCCGGGTCTCACACCCCGTGCCAGTAGGGACAACAGGTGAACTCCGACGCATCACAAAGGTTTCCGGTACAACCCCAGAGTACTGCTAGGGGAACCGGTTCTATCCCGGAACTTCGGGTAGGGACACCGGGCGTATCATGGAGGGTCAGGTAGGAAGGGCGTGTCAAATCCCACGCACCCGTAGGAACAGCAGTTGTACCCTGGAGTACCGGTGGAGGTAGTGGTACTACTCCGGAGTACCGATGAGGGTCAAGGTAATACCCCAGAGTACCAGGTGGAAGTACTGGTACTACCCCGGAGCGTCGGGAAGGGGTGCCAGGCCTACCCCGCAGCATCAGGTAGAGATACCAGGCCTACCCTGGAGGGTCAGGAAGGGAGGCCGGGTCTAACACCACGTGCCCGTAGGGACAACAGGTGAACTCCGGCGCATCACAAAGTTTTCCGGTACAACCCCAGAGTACTGCTAGGGGAACCGGTTCTATCCCGGAAGTTCGGGTAGGGACACCGGGCCTAACACGGAGGGTCAGGTGGAAGGGTGGGTCAAATCCCACGCACCTGTAGGAACAGCAGTTGTACCACAGCGTACCGCCTGGAGGTACTGGTACTACCCCAGAGTTCGGATGAGGGTTACGGTTCCTACCCAAAGTTTCGAGTGGGGGTACCAGTACTAGCCCGGAGCGTCGGGAAGGGGCACCAGGCCAACCCCGGAGCATTCAGGAAGAGATACCAGGCCTACCCTGGAGGGTCAGGAAGGGAGGCCGGGTCTAACACCGCGTGCCCGTAGGGACAACAGGTGAACTCCGGCGCATCACAAAGGTTTCCGGTACAACCCCAGAGTACTGCTAGGGGAACCGGTTCTATCCCGGAAGTTCGGGTAGGGACACCGGGCCTAACACGGAGGGTCAGGTAGGAAGGGCGGGTCAAATCCCACGCACCTGTAGGAACAGCAGTTGTACCCTGGAGTACCGGTGGAGGTAGTGGTACTACTCCGGAGTACCGACGAGGTTCACGGGTAATACCCCAGAGTACCGGGTGGGGGTACTGGTACTACCCCGGAGTGTCGGGAAGGGGCGCCAGGCCTACCCCGCAGCATCAGGTAGAGATACCAGGCCTACCCTGGAGGGTCAGGAAGGGAGGCCGGGTCTAACACCGCGTGCCCGTAGGGACAACAGGTGAACTCCGGCGCATCACAAAGGTTTCCGGTACAACCCCAGAGTACTGCTAGGGGAACCGGTTCTATCCCGGAACGTTGGGTAGGGACACCGGGCCTAACACGTAGGGTCAGGTAGGAAGGGCGGGTCAAATCCCACGCACCCGTAGGAACAGCAGTTTTACCCTGGAGTACCGGTGGAGGTAGTGGTACTACTCCGGAGTACCGACGAGGGTCACGGGTAATACCCCAGAGTACCAGGTGGAAGTACCGGTACTACCCCGGAGCGTCGGGAAGGGGCGCCAGGCCTACCCCAGAGCATCAGGTAGGGATAGCAGACCTACCCAGGAGGGTCAGGAAGGGAGGCCGGGTCTAACACCGCGTGCCCGTAGGGACAACAGGTGTATTCCGGCGCATCACAAAGGTTTCCGGTACAACCCCAGAGTACTGCTAGGGGAACCGGTTCTATCCCGGAAGTTCGGGTAGGGACACCGGGCCTAACACGGAGGGTCAGGTAGGAAGGGCGGGTCAAATCCCACGCACCCGTAGGAACAGCAGTTGTACCCTGGAGTACCGGTGGAGGTAGTGGTACTACTCCGGAGTACCGACGAGGGTCACGGGTAATACCCCAGAGTACCGGGTGGAAGTACTGGTACTACCCCGGAGCGTCGGGAAGGGGCGCCAGGCCTACCCCGGAGCATCAGGTAGAGATATCAGAACTACCCTGGAAGGTCAGGAAGGGAGGCCGGGTCTAACACCGCGTGCCCGTAGGGACAACAGGTGAACTCCAGCGCATCACAAAGGTTTCCGGTACAACCCCAGAGTACTGCTAGGGGAACCGGTTCTATCCCGGAACTTCGGGTAGGGACACCGGGCCTAACACGGAGGGTCAGGTAGGAAGGGCGGGTCAAATCCCACGCACCCGTAGGAACAGCAGTTGTACCCTGGAGTACCGGTGGAGGTAGTGGTACTACTCCGGATTACCGACGAGGGTCACGGGTAATACCCCAGAGTACCAGGTGGAAGTACTGGTACTACCCCGGAGCGTCGGGAAGGGGCGCCAGGCCTACCCCGGAGCATCAGGTAGAGATACCAGACCTACCCTGGAAGGTCAGGAAGGGAGGCCGGGTCTAACACCGCGTGCCCGTAGGGACAACAGGTGAAATCCGGCGCATCACAAAGGTTTCCGGTACAACCCCAGAGTACTGCTAGGGGAACCGGTTCTATCCCGGAACTTCGGGTAGGGACACCGGGCCTAACACGGAGGGTCAGGTGGAAGGGTGGGTCAAATCCCACGCACCTGTACGAACAGCAGTTGTACCACAGAGTACCGCCTGGAGGTACTGGTACTACCCCAGATTTCGGATGAGGGTTACGGTTCCTACCCCAAAGTTTCGAGTGGGGGTACCAGTACTACCCCGGAGCGTCGGGAAGGGGCGCCAGGCCTACCCCGGAGCATTCAGGAAGAGATACCAGGCCTACCCTGGAGGGTCAGGAAGGGAGGCCGGTTCTAACACCGCGTGCCCATAGGGACAACAGGTGAACTCCGGTGCATCACAAAGGTTTCCGGTACAACCCCAGAGTACTGCTAGGGGAACCGGTTCTATCCCGGAACTTCGGGTAGGGACACCGGGCCTAACACGGAGGGTCAGGTAGGAAGGGCGGGTCAAATCGCACGCACCCGTAGGAACAGCAGTTGTACCCTGGAGTACGGGTGGAGGTAGTGGTACTACTCCGGAGTACCGACGAGGGTCACGGGTAATACCCCAGAGTACCGGGTGGGGGTACTGGTACTACCCCGGAGCGTCGGGAAGGGGCGCCAGGCCTACCCCGGAGCATCAGGTAGAGATACCAGGCCTACCCTGGAGGGTCAGGAAGGGAGGCCGGGTCTAACACCGCGTGCCCGTAGGGACAACAGGTGAACTCCGGCGCATCACAAAGGTTTCCGGTACAACCCCAGAGTACTGCTAGGGGAACCGGTTCTATCCCGGAAGTTCGGGTAGGGACACCGGGCCTAACACGGAGGGTCAGGTAGGAAGGGTGGGTCAAATCGCACGCACCCGTAGGAACAGCAGTTGTACCACAGCGTACCGCCTGGAGGTACTGGTACTACCCCAGAGTTCGGATGAGGGTTACGGTTCCTACCCCAAAGTTTCGAGTGGGGGTACCAGTACTACCCCGGAGCGTCGGGAAGGGGCGCCAGGCCTACCCCGGAGCATTCAGGAAGAGATACCAGGCCTACCCTGGAGGGTCAGGAAGGGAGGCCGGGTCTAACACCGCGTGCCCATAGGGACAACAGGTGAACTCCGGTGCATCACAAAGGTTTCCGGTACAACCCCAGAGTACTGCTAGGGGAACCGGTTCTATCCCGGAACTTCGGGTAGGGACACCGGGAGTATCATGGAGGGTCAGGTAGGAAGGGCGGGTCAAATCGCACGCACCCGTAGGAACAGCAGTTGTACTCTGGAGTACCGGTGGAGGTAGTGGTACTACTCCGGAGTACCGACGAGGGTCACGGGTAATACCCCAGAGTACCGGGTGGGGGTACTGGTACTACCCCGGAGCGTCGGGAAGGGGCGCCAGGCCTACCCCGGAGCATCAGGTAGAGATACCAGGCCTACCCTGGAAGGTCAGGAAGGGAGGCCGGGTCTAACACCGCGTGCCCGTAGGGACAACAGGTGAACTGCGGCGCATCACAAAGGTTTCCGGTACAACCCCAGAGTACTGCTAGGGGAACCGGTTCTATCCCGGAAGTTCGGGTAGGGACACCGGGCCTAACACGGAGGGTCAGGTAGGAAGTGCGGGTCAAATCCCACGCACCCGTAGGAACAGCAGTTGTACCCTGGAGTACCGGTGGAGGTAGTGGTACTACTCCGGAGTACCGTCGAGGTTCACGGGTAATACCCCAGAGTACCAGGTGGAAGTACTGGTACTACCCCGGAGCGTCGGGAAGGGGCACCAGGCCTACCCCGGAGCATCAGGTAGAGATACCAGGCCTACCCTGGAGGGTCAGGAAGGGAGGCCGGGTCTAACACCGCGTGCCCGTAGGGACAACAGGTGAACTCCGGCGCATCACAAAGGTTTCCGGTACAACCCCAGAGTACTGCTAGGGGAACCGGTTCTATCCCGGAAGTTCGGGTAGGGACACCGGGCCTAACACGGAGGGTCAGGTGGAAGGGTGGGTCAAATACCAAGCACCTGTAGGAACAGCAGTTGTACCACAGCGTACCGCCTGGAGGTACTGGTACTACCCCAGATTTCGGATGAGGGTTACGGTTCCTACCCCAAAGTTTCGAGTGGGGGTACCAGTACTACCCCGGAGCGTCGGGAAGGGGCGCCAGGCCTACTCCGGAGCATTCAGGAAGAGATACCAGGCCTACCCTGGAGGGTCAGGAAGGGAGGCCGGTTCTAACACCGCGTGCCCATAGGGACAACAGGTGAACTCCGGTGCATCACAAAGGTTTCCGGTACAACCCCAGAGTACTGCTAGGGGAACCGGTTCTATCCCGGAAGTTCGGGTAGGGACACCGGGCCTAACACGTAGGGTCAGGTAGGAAGGGCGGGTCAAATCCCACGCACCCGTAGGAACAGCAGTTGTACCCTGGAGTACCGGTGGAGGTAGTGGTACTACTCCGGAGTACCGACGAGGTTCACGGGTAATACCCCAGAGTACCAGGTGGGGGTACCGGTACTACCCTGGAGCGTCGGGAAGGGGCGCCAGGCCTATCCCGGAGCATCAGGTAGAGATACCAGACCTACCCTGGAAGGTCAGGAAGGGAGGCCGGGTCTAACACCGCGTGCCCGTAGGGACAACAGGTGAACTCCGGCGCATCACAAAGGTTTCCGGTACAACCCCAGAGTACTGCTAGGGGAACCGGTTCTATCCCGGAAGTTCGGGTAGGGACACCGGGCCTAACACGGAGGGTCAGGTAGGAAGGGCGGGTCAAATCCCACGCACCTGTAGGAACAGCAGTTGTACCACAGCGTACCGCCTGGAGGTACTGGTACTACCCCAGAGTTCGGATGAGGGTTACGGTTCCTACTCAAAGTTTCGAGTGGGGGTACCAGTACTACCCCGGAGCGTCGGGAAGGGGCGCCAGGCCAACCCCGGAGCATTCAGGAAGAGATACCAGGCCTACCCTGGAGGGTCAGGAAGGGAGGCCGGGTCTAACACCGCGTGCCCGTAGGGACAACAGGTGAACTCCGGCGCATCACAAAGGTTTCCGGTACAACCCCAGAGTACTGCTAGGGGAACTGGTTCTATCCCGGAAGTTCGGGTAGGGACACCGGGCGTATCATGGAGGGTCAGGTAGGAAGGGCGGGTCAAATCCCACGCACCCGTAGGAACAGCAGTTGTACCCTGGAGTACCGGTGGAGGTAGTGGTACTACTCCGGAGTACCGACGAGGTTCACGGGTAATACCCCAGAGTACCAGGTGGGGGTACCGGTACTACCCCGGAGCGTCGGGAAGGGGCGCCAGGCCTATCCCGGAGCATCAGGTAGAGATACCAGACCTACCCTGGAAGGTCAGGAAGGGAGGCCGGGTCTAACACCGCGTGCCCGTAGGGACAACAGGTGATCTCCGGCGCATCACAAAGGTTTCCGGTACAACCCCAGAGTACTGCTAGGGGAACCGGTTCTATCCCGGAACTTCGGGTAGGGACACCGGGCCTAACACAGAGGGTCAGGTAGGAAGGGCGGGTCAAATCCCACGCACCCATAGGAACAGCAGTTGTATCCTGGAGTACCGGTGGAGGTAGTGGTACTACTCCGGAGTACCGACGAGGGTCACGGGTAATACCCCAGAGTACCGGGTGGAACTACTGGTACTACCCCGGAGCGTCGGGAAGGGGCGCCAGGCCTACCCCGGAGCATCAGGTAGAGATACCAGACCTACCCTGGAAGGTCAGGAAGGGAGGCCGGGTCTCACACCGCGTGCCCGTAGGGACAACAGGTGAACTCCGGCGCATCACAAAGGTTTCCGGTACAACCCCAGAGTACTGCTAGGGGAACCGGTTCTATCCCGGAACTTCGGGTAGGGACACCGGGCCTAACACGGAGGGTCAGGTAGGAAGGGCGGGTCAAATCCCACGCACCCGTAGGAACAGCAGTTGTACCCTGGAGTACCGGTGGAGGTAGTGGTACTACTCCGGAGTACCGTCGAGGTTCACGGGTAATACCCCAGAGTACCGGGTGGAAGTACTGGTACTACCCCGGAGCGTCGGGAAGGGGCGCCAGGCCTACCTTGGAGCATTCAGGAAGAGATACCAGACCTACCCTGGAAGGTCAGGAAGGGAGGCCGGGTCTCACACCGCGTGCCCGTAGGGACAACAGGTGAACTCCGGCGCATCACAAAGGTTTCCGGTACAACCCCAGAGTACTGCTAGGGGAACCGGTTCTATCCCGGAAGTTCGGGTAGGGACACCGGGCGTATCATGGAGGGTCAGGTAGGAAGGGCGGGTCAAATCCCACGCACCCGTAGGAACAGCAGTTGTACCCTGGAGTACCGGTGGAGGTAGTGGTACTACTCCGGAGTACCGACGAGGGTCACGGGTAATAACCCAGATTACCGAGTGGCGGTACTAGTACTACCCCATAGCGTCGGGAAGGGGTGCCAGGCCTATCCCGGAGCATCAGGTAGGAATACCAGGCCTACCCTGGAAGGTCAGGAAGGGAGGCCGGGTCTAACACCGCGTGCCCGTAGGGACAACAGGTGAACTCCGGCGCATCACAAAGGTTTCCGGTACAACCCCAGAGTACTGCTAGGGGAACCGGTTCTATCCCGGAACTTCGGGTAGGGACACCGGGCCTAACACGGAGGGTCAGGTAGGAAGGGCGGGTCAAATCCCACGCACCCGTAGGAACAGCAGTTGTACCCTGGAGTACCGGTGGAGGTAGTGGTACTACGCCAGAGTACCGACGAGGTTCACGGGTAATACCCCAGAGTACCAGGTGGGGGTACCGGTACTACCCTGGAGCGTCGGGAAGGGGCGCCAGGCCTATCCCGGAGCATCAGGTAGAGATACCAGACCTACCCTGGAAGGTCAGGAAGGGAGGCCGGGTCTAACACCGCGTGCCCGTAGGGACAACAGGTGAACTCCGGCGCATCACAAAGGTTTCCGGTACAACCCCAGAGTACTGCTAGGGGAACCGGTTCTATCCCGGAACTTCGGCTAGGGACACCGGGCCTAACACAGAGGGTCAGGTGGAAGGGTGGGTCAAATCCCACGCACCTGTAGGAACAGCAGTTGTACCACAGCGTACCGCCTGGAGGTACTGGTACTACCCCAGAGTTCGGATGAGGGTTACGGTTCCTACTCAAAGTTTCGAGTGGGGGTACCAGTACTACCCCGGAGCGTCGGGAAGGGGCGCCAGGCCAACCCCGGAGCATTCAGGAAGAGATACCAGGCCTACCCTGGAGGGTCAGGAAGGGAGGCCGGGTCTAACACCGCGTGCCCGTAGGGACAACAGGTGAACTCCGGCGCATCACAAAGGTTTCCGGTACAACCCCAGAGTACTGCTAGGGGAACTGGTTCTATCCCGGAAGTTCGGGTAGGGACACCGGGCGTATCATGGAGGGTCAGGTAGGAAGGGCGGGTCAAATCCCACGCACCCGTAGGATCAGCAGTTGTACCCTGGAGTACCGGTGGAGGTAGTGGTACTACTCCGGAGTACCGACGAGGTTCACGGGTAATACCCCAGAGTACCAGGTGGGGGTACCGGTACTACCCCGGAGCGTCGGGAAGGGGCGCCAGGCCTATCCCGGAGCATCAGGTAGAGATACCAGACCTACCCTGGAAGGTCAGGAAGGGAGGCCGGGTCTAACACCGCGTGCCCGTAGGGACAACAGGTGAACTCCGGCGCATCACAAAGGTTTCCGGTACAACCCCAGAGTACTGCTAGGGGAACCGGTTCTATCCCGGAACTTCGGGTAGGGACACCGGGCCTAACACAGAGGGTCAGGTAGGAAGGGCGGGTCAAATCCCACGCACCCATAGGAACAGCAGTTGTATCCTGGAGTACCGGTGGAGGTAGTGGTACTACTCCGGAGTACCGACGAGGGTCACGGGTAATACCCCAGAGTACCGGGTGGAACTACTGGTACTACCCCGGAGCGTCGGGAAGGGGCGCCAGGCCTACCCCGGAGCATCAGGTAGAGATACCAGACCTACCCTGGAAGGTCAGGAAGGGAGGCCGGGTCTCACACCGCGTGCCCGTAGGGACAACAGGTGAACTCCGGCGCATCACAAAGGTTTCCGGTACAATCCCAGAGTACTGCTAGGGGAACCGGTTCTATCCCGGAAGTTCGGGTAGGGACACCGGGCCTAACACGGAGGGCCAGGTGGAAGGGTGGGTCAAATCCCACGCACCTGTAGGAACAGCAGTTGTACCACAGCGTACCGCCTGGAGGTACTGGTACTACCCCAGAGTTCGGATGAGGGTTACGGTTCCTACCCAAAGTTTCGAGTGGGGGTACCAGTACTACCCCGGAGCGTCGGGAAGGGGCGCCAGGCCTACCCCGGAGCATTCAGGAAGAGATACCAGGCCTACCCTGGAGGGTCAGGAAGGGAGGCCGGGTCTCACACCGCGTGCCCGTAGGGACAACAGGTGAACTCCGGCGCATCACAAAGGTTTCCGGTACAACCCCAGAGTACTGCTAGGGGAACCGGTTCTATCCCGGAACTTCGGGTAGGGACACCGGGCCTAACACGGAGGGTCAGGTAGGAAGGGCGGGTCAAATCCCACGCACCCGTAGGAACAGCAGTTGTACCCTGGAGTACCGGTGGAGGTAGTGGTACTACTCCGGAGTACCGTCGAGGTTCACGGGTAATACCCCAGAGTACCGGGTGGAAGTACTGGTACTACCCCGGAGCGTCGGGAAGGGGCGCCAGGCCTACCTTGGAGCATTCAGGAAGAGATACCAGACCTACCCTGGAAGGTCAGGAAGGGAGGCCGGGTCTCACACCGCGTGCCCGTAGGGACAACAGGTGAACTCCGGCGCATCACAAAGGTTTCCGGTACAACCCCAGAGTACTGCTAGGGGAACCGGTTCTATCCCGGAAGTTCGGGTAGGGACACCGGGCGTATCATGGAGGGTCAGGTAGGAAGGGCGGGTCAAATCCCACGCACCCGTAGGAACAGCAGTTGTACCCTGGAGTACCGGTGGAGGTAGTGGTACTACTCCGGAGTACCGACGAGGGTCACGGGTAATAACCCAGATTACCGAGTGGCGGTACTAGTACTACCCCATAGCGTCGGGAAGGGGTGCCAGGCCTATCCCGGAGCATCAGGTAGGAATACCAGGCCTACCCTGGAAGGTCAGGAAGGGAGGCCGGGTCTAACACCGCGTGCCCGTAGGGACAACAGGTGAACTCCGGCGCATCACAAAGGTTTCCGGTACAACCCCAGAGTACTGCTAGGGGAACCGGTTCTATCCCGGAACTTCGGGTAGGGACACCGGGCCTAACACGGAGGGTCAGGTAGGAAGGGCGGGTCAAATCCCACGCACCCGTAGGAACAGCAGTTGTACCCTGGAGTACCGGTGGAGGTAGTGGTACTACGCCAGAGTACCGACGAGGTTCACGGGTAATACCCCAGAGTACCAGGTGGGGGTACCGGTACTACCCTGGAGCGTCGGGAAGGGGCGCCAGGCCTATCCCGGAGCATCAGGTAGAGATACCAGACCTACCCTGGAAGGTCAGGAAGGGAGGCCGGGTCTAACACCGCGTGCCCGTAGGGACAACAGGTGAACTCCGGCGCATCACAAAGGTTTCCGGTACAACCCCAGAGTACTGCTAGGGGAACCGGTTCTATCCCGGAACTTCGGCTAGGGACACCGGGCCTAACACAGAGGGTCAGGTGGAAGGGTGGGTCAAATCCCACGCACCTGTAGGAACAGCAGTTGTACCACAGCGTACCGCCTGGAGGTACTGGTACTACCCCAGAGTTCGGATGAGGGTTACGGTTCCTACTCAAAGTTTCGAGTGGGGGTACCAGTACTACCCCGGAGCGTCGGGAAGGGGCGCCAGGCCAACCCCGGAGCATTCAGGAAGAGATACCAGGCCTACCCTGGAGGGTCAGGAAGGGAGGCCGGGTCTAACACCGCGTGCCCGTAGGGACAACAGGTGAACTCCGGCGCATCACAAAGGTTTCCGGTACAACCCCAGAGTACTGCTAGGGGAACTGGTTCTATCCCGGAAGTTCGGGTAGGGACACCGGGCCTAACACAGAGGGTCAGGTAGGAAGGGCGGGTCAAATCCCACGCACCCGTAGGAACAGCAGTTGTATCCTGGAGTACCGGTGGAGGTAGTGGTACTACTCCGGAGTACCGACGAGGGTCACGGGTAATACCCCAGAGTACCGGGTGGGGGTACTGGTACTACCCCGGAGCGTCGGGAAGGGGCGCCAGGCCTACCCCGGAGCATCAGGTAGAGATACCAGGCCTACCCTGGAAGGTCAGGAAGGGAGGCCGGGTCTAACACCGCGTGCCCGTAGGGACAACAGGTGAACTCCGGCGCATCACAAAGGTTTCCGGTACAACCCCAGAGTACTGCTAGGGGAACCGGTTCTATCCCGGAACTTCGGGTAGGGACACCGGGCCTAACACGTAGGGTCAGGTAGGAAGGGCGGGTCAAATCCCACGCACCCGTAGGAACAGCAGTTGTACCCTGGAGTACCGGTGGAGGTAGTGGTACTACTCCGGAGTACCGTCGAGGTTCACGGGTAATACCCCAGAGTACCGGGTGGAAGTACTGGTACTACCCCGGAGCGTCGGGAAGGGGTGCCAGGCCTACCCTGGAGCATCAGGTAGAGATACCAGGCCTACCCTGGAGGGTCAGGAAGGGAGGCCGGGTCTCACACCGCGTGCCGGTAGGGACAACAGGTGAACTCCGGCGCATCACAAAGGTTTCCGGTACAACCCCAGAGTACTGCTAGGGGAACCGGTTCTATCCCGGAACTTCGGGTAGGGACACCGGGCCTAACACGGAGGGTCAGGTAGGAAGGGCGGGTCAAATCCCACGCACCCGTAGGAACAGCAGTTGTACCCTGGAGTACCGGTGGAGGTAGTGGTACTACTCCGGAGTACCGACGAGGGTCACGGGTAATACCCCAGAGTACCAGGTGGAAGTACTGGTACTACCCCAGAGCGTCGGGAAGGGGCGCCAGGCCTACCCCGGAGCATTCAGGAAGAGATACCAGGCCTACCCTGGAAGGTCAGGAAGGGAGGCCGGGTCTAACACCGCGTGCCCGTAGGGACAACAGGTGAACTCCGGCGCATCACAAAGGTTTCCGGTACAACCCCAGAGTACTGCTAGGGGAACCAGTTCTATCCCGGAATGTTGGGTAGGGACAGCGGGCCTATCATGGATGGTCAGGTGGAAGGGCGGGTCAAATCCCACGCACCTGTAGGAACAGCATTTGTACCACGGCGTACCGCCTGGAGGTACTGGTACTACCCCAGAGTTTGGATGAGGGATACGGTTCCTACCCCAAAGTTCGCAGTGGGGGTACCAGTAATACCCCGGAGCATCGGGAAGGGGCACCAGGCCTACCCCGGAGCATCAGGTAGAGATACCAGGCCTACCCTGGAAGGTCAGGAAGGGAGGCCGGGTCTAACACCGCGTGCCCGTAGGGACAACAGGTGAACTCCGGCGCATCACAAAGGTTTCCGGTACAACCCCAGAGTACTGCTAGGGGAACCGGTTCTATCCCGGAACTTCGGGTAGGGACACCGGGCCTAACACGTAGGGTCAGGTAGGAAGGGCGGGTCAAATCCCACGCACCCGTAGGAAAAGCAGTTGTACCCTGGAGTACCGGTGGAGGTAGTGGTACTACGCCAGAGTTCCGACGAGGGTCACGGGTAATACCCCAGAGTACCAGGTGGAAGTACTGGTACTACCCCGGAGCGTCGGGAAGGGGCGCCAGGCCTACCCCGGAGCATCAGGTAGAGATACCAGGCCTACCCTGGAAGGTCAGGAAGGGAGGCCGGGTCTAACACCGCGTGCCCGTAGGGACAACAGGTGAACTCCGGCGCATCACAAAGGTTTCCGGTACAACCCCAGAGTACTGCTAGGGGAACCGGTTCTATCCCGGAAGTTCGGGTAGGGACACCGGGCCTAACACGGAGGGTCAGGTAGGAAGGGCGGGTCAAATCCCACGCACCTGTAGGAACAGCAGTTGTACCCTGGAGTACCGGTGGAGGTAGTGGTACTACTCCGGAGTACCGACGAGGGTCACGGGTAATACCCCAGAGTACCAGGTGGGGGTACTGGTACTACCCCGGAGCGTCGGGAAGGGGCGCCAGGCCTACCCCGGAGCATCAGGTAGAGATACCAGGCCTACCCTGGAGGGTCAGGAAGGGAGGCCGGGTCTAACACCGCGTGCCCGTAGGGACAACAGGTGAACTCCGGCGCATCACAAAGGTTTCCGGTACAACCCCAGAGTACTGCTAGGGGAACCGGTTCTATCCTGGAACTTCGGGTAGGGACACCGGGCCTAACACGGAGGGTCAGGTAGGAAGGGCGGGTCAAATCCCACGCACCCGTAGGAACAGCAGTTGTACCCTGGAGTACCGGTGGAGGTAGTGGTACTACTCCGGAGTACCGTCGAGGTTCACGGGTAATACCCCAGAGTACCGGGTGGAAGTACTGGTACTACCCCGGAGCGTCGGGAAGGGGCGCCAGGCCTACCCTGGAGCATCAGGTAGAGATACCAGGCCTACCCTGGAAGGTCAGGAAGGGAGGCCGGGTCTAACACCGCGTGCCCGTAGGGACAACAGGTGAACTCCGGCGCATCACAAAGGTTTCCGGTACAACCCCAGAGTACTGCTAGGGGAACCAGTTCTATCCCGGAATGTTGGGTAGGGACAGCGGGCCTATCATGGATGGTCAGGTGGAAGGGCGGGTCAAATCCCACGCACCTGTAGGAACAGCATTTGTACCACGGCGTACCGCCTGGAGGTACTGGTACTACCCCAGAGTTTGGATGAGGGATACGGTTCCTACCCCAAAGTTCGCAGTGGGGGTACCAGTAATACCCCGGAGCATCGGGAAGGGGCACCAGGCCTACCCCGGAGCATCAGGTAGAGATACCAGGCCTACCCTGGAAGGTCAGGAAGGGAGGCCGGGTCTAACACCGCGTGCCCGTAGGGACAACAGGTGAACTCCGGCGCATCACAAAGGTTTCCGGTACAACCCCAGAGTACTGCTAGGGGAACCGGTTCTATCCCGGAACTTCGGGTAGGGACACCGGGCCTAACACGTAGGGTCAGGTAGGAAGGGCGGGTCAAATCCCACGCACCCGTAGGAACAGCAGTTGTACCCTGGAGTACCGGTGGAGGTAGTGGTACTACTCCGGAGTACCGTCGAGGTTCACGGGTAATACCCCAGAGTACCGGGTGGAAGTACTGGTACTACCCCGTAGCGTCGGGAAGGGGCGCCAGGCCTACCCCGGAGCATCAGGTAGAGATACCAGGCCTACCCTGGAGGGTCAGGAAGGGAGGCCGGGTCTCACACCGCGTGCCGGTAGGGACAACAGGTGAACTCCGGCGCATCACAAAGGTTTCCGGTACAACCCCAGAGTACTACTAGGGGAACCGGTTCTATCCCGGAACTTCGGGTAGGGACACCGGGCCTAACACGGAGGGTCAGGTAGGAAGGGCGGGTCAAATCGCACGCACCCGTAGGAACAGCAGTTGTACCCTGGAGTACCGGTGGAGGTAGTGGTACTACTCCGGAGTACCGACGAGGGTCACGGGTAATACCCCAGAGTACCGGGTGGGGGTACTGGTACTACCCCGGAGCGTCGGGAAGGGGCGCCAGGCCTACCCCGGAGCATCAGGTAGAGATACCAGGCCTACCCTGGAGGGTCAGGAAGGGAGGCCGGGTCTAACACCGCGTGCCCGTAGGGACAACAGGTGAACTCCGGTGCATCACAAAGGTTTCCGGTACAACCCCAGAGTACTGCTAGGGGAACCGGTTCTATCCCGGAAGTTCGGGTAGGGACACCGGGCGTATCATGGAGGGTCAGGTAGGAAGGGCGGGTCAAATCCCACGCACCCGTAGGAACAGCAGTTGTACCCTGGAGTACCGGTGGAGGTAGTGGTACTACGCCAGAGTTCCGACGAGGGTTACGGGTAATAACCCAGAGTACCGAGTGGCGGTACTAGTACTACCCCATAGCGTCGGGAAGGGGTTCCAGGCCTATCCCGGAGCATCAGGTAGGAATACCAGGCCTACCCTGGAAGGTCAGGAAGGGAGGCCGGGTCTAACACCGCGTGCCCGTAGGGACAACAGGTGAACTCCGGCGCATCACAAAGGTTTCCGGTACAACCCCAGAGTACTGCTAGGGGAACCGGTTCTATCCCGGAAGTTCGGGTACGGACACCGGGCCTAACACGTAGGGTCAGGTAGGAAGGGCGGGTCAAATCCCACGCACCCGTAGGAACAGCAGTTGTACCCTGGAGTACCGGTGGAGGTAGTGGTACTACTCCGGAGTACCGACGAGGGTCACGGGTAATACCCCAGAGTACCGGGTGGAAGTACTGGTACTACCCCGGAGCGTCGGGAAGGGGCGCCAGGCCTACCCCGGAGCATCAGGTAGAGATACCAGGCCTACCCTGGAAGGTCAGGAAGGGAGGCCGGGTCTAACACCGCGTGCCCGTAGGGACAACAGGTGAACTCCGGCGCATCACAAAGGTTTCCGGTACAACCCCAGAGTACTGCTAGGGGAACCGGTTCTATCCCGGAACTTCGGGTAGGGACACCGGGCCTAACACGTAGGGTCAGGTAGGAAGGGCGGGTCAAATCCCACGCACCCGTAGGAACAGCAGTTGTACCCTGGAGTACCGGTGGAGGTAGTGGTACTACTCCGGAGTACCGTCGAGGTTCACGGGTAATACCCCAGAGTACCGGGTGGAAGTACTGGTACTACCCCGGAGCGTCGGGAAGGGGTGCCAGGCCTACCCTGGAGCATCAGGTAGAGATACCAGGCCTACCCTGGAGGGTCAGGAAGGGAGGCCGGGTCTCACACCGCGTGCCGGTAGGGACAACAGGTGAACTCCGGCGCATCACAAAGGTTTCCGGTACAACCCCAGAGTACTGCTAGGGGAACCGGTTCTATCCCGGAACTTCGGGTAGGGACACCGGGCCTAACACGGAGGGTCAGGTAGGAAGGGCGGGTCAAATCCCACGCACCCGTAGGAACAGCAGTTGTACCCTGGAGTACCGGTGGAGGTAGTGGTACTACTCCGGAGTACCGACGAGGGTCACGGGTAATACCCCAGAGTACCAGGTGGAAGTACTGGTACTACCCCAGAGCGTCGGGAAGGGGCGCCAGGCCTACCCCGGAGCATTCAGGAAGAGATACCAGGCCTACCCTGGAAGGTCAGGAAGGGAGGCCGGGTCTAACACCGCGTGCCCGTAGGGACAACAGGTGAACTCCGGCGCATCACAAAGGTTTCCGGTACAACCCCAGAGTACTGCTAGGGGAACCAGTTCTATCCCGGAATGTTGGGTAGGGACAGCGGGCCTATCATGGATGGTCAGGTGGAAGGGCGGGTCAAATCCCACGCACCTGTAGGAACAGCATTTGTACCACGGCGTACCGCCTGGAGGTACTGGTACTACCCCAGAGTTTGGATGAGGGATACGGTTCCTACCCCAAAGTTCGCAGTGGGGGTACCAGTAATACCCCGGAGCATCGGGAAGGGGCACCAGGCCTACCCCGGAGCATCAGGTAGAGATACCAGGCCTACCCTGGAAGGTCAGGAAGGGAGGCCGGGTCTAACACCGCGTGCCCGTAGGGACAACAGGTGAACTCCGGCGCATCACAAAGGTTTCCGGTACAACCCCAGAGTACTGCTAGGGGAACCGGTTCTATCCCGGAACTTCGGGTAGGGACACCGGGCCTAACACGTAGGGTCAGGTAGGAAGGGCGGGTCAAATCCCACGCACCCGTAGGAAAAGCAGTTGTACCCTGGAGTACCGGTGGAGGTAGTGGTACTACGCCAGAGTTCCGACGAGGGTCACGGGTAATACCCCAGAGTACCAGGTGGAAGTACTGGTACTACCCCGGAGCGTCGGGAAGGGGCGCCAGGCCTACCCCGGAGCATCAGGTAGAGATACCAGGCCTACCCTGGAGGGTCAGGAAGGGAGGCCGGGTCTCACACCGCGTGCCGGTAGGGACAACAGGTGAACTCCGGCGCATCACAAAGGTTTCCGGTACAACCCCAGAGTACTACTAGGGGAACCGGTTCTATCCCGGAACTTCGGGTAGGGACACCGGGCCTAACACGGAGGGTCAGGTAGGAAGGGCGGGTCAAATCGCACGCACCCGTAGGAACAGCAGTTGTACCCTGGAGTACCGGTGGAGGTAGTGGTACTACTCCGGAGTACCGACGAGGGTCACGGGTAATACCCCAGAGTACCGGGTGGGGGTACTGGTACTACCCCGGAGCGTCGGGAAGGGGCGCCAGGCCTACCCCGGAGCATCAGGTAGAGATACCAGGCCTACCCTGGAGGGTCAGGAAGGGAGGCCGGGTCTAACACCGCGTGCCCGTAGGGACAACAGGTGAACTCCGGTGCATCACAAAGGTTTCCGGTACAACCCCAGAGTACTGCTAGGGGAACCGGTTCTATCCCGGAAGTTCGGGTAGGGACACCGGGCGTATCATGGAGGGTCAGGTAGGAAGGGCGGGTCAAATCCCACGCACCCGTAGGAACAGCAGTTGTACCCTGGAGTACCGGTGGAGGTAGTGGTACTACGCCAGAGTTCCGACGAGGGTTACGGGTAATAACCCAGAGTACCGAGTGGCGGTACTAGTACTACCCCATAGCGTCGGGAAGGGGTTCCAGGCCTATCCCGGAGCATCAGGTAGGAATACCAGGCCTACCCTGGAAGGTCAGGAAGGGAGGCCGGGTCTAACACCGCGTGCCCGTAGGGACAACAGGTGAACTCCGGCGCATCACAAAGGTTTCCGGTACAACCCCAGAGTACTGCTAGGGGAACCGGTTCTATCCCGGAAGTTCGGGTACGGACACCGGGCCTAACACGTAGGGTCAGGTAGGAAGGGCGGGTCAAATCCCACGCACCCGTAGGAACAGCAGTTGTACCCTGGAGTACCGGTGGAGGTAGTGGTACTACTCCGGAGTACCGACGAGGGTCACGGGTAATACCCCAGAGTACCGGGTGGAAGTACTGGTACTACCCCGGAGCGTCGGGAAGGGGCGCCAGGCCTACCCCGGAGCATCAGGTAGAGATACCAGGCCTACCCTGGAAGGTCAGAAGGGAGGCCGGGTCTCACACCGCGTGCCCGTAGGGACAACAGGTGAACTCCGGCGCATCACAAAGGTTTCCGGTACAACCCCAGAGTACTGCTAGGGGAACCGGTTCTATCCCGGAACTTCGGGTAGGGACACCGGGCCTAACACGGAGGGTCAGGTAGGAAGGGCGGGTCAAATCCCACGCACCCGTAGGAACAGCAGTTGTACCCTGGAGTACCGGTGGAGGTAGTGGTACTACTCCGGAGTACCGTCGAGGTTCACGGGTAATACCCCAGAGTACCGGGTGGAAGTACTGGTACTACCCCGGAGCGTCGGGAAGGGGCGCCAGGCCTACCTTGGAGCATTCAGGAAGAGATACCAGACCTACCCTGGAAGGTCAGGAAGGGAGGCCGGGTCTCACACCGCGTGCCCGTAGGGACAACAGGTGAACTCCGGCGCATCACAAAGGTTTCCGGTACAACCCCAGAGTACTGCTAGGGGAACCGGTTCTATCCCGGAAGTTCGGGTAGGGACACCGGGCGTATCATGGAGGGTCAGGTAGGAAGGGCGGGTCAAATCCCACGCACCCGTAGGAACAGCAGTTGTACCCTGGAGTACCGGTGGAGGTAGTGGTACTACTCCGGAGTACCGACGAGGGTCACGGGTAATAACCCAGATTACCGAGTGGCGGTACTAGTACTACCCCATAGCGTCGGGAAGGGGTGCCAGGCCTATCCCGGAGCATCAGGTAGGAATACCAGGCCTACCCTGGAAGGTCAGGAAGGGAGGCCGGGTCTAACACCGCGTGCCCGTAGGGACAACAGGTGAACTCCGGCGCATCACAAAGGTTTCCGGTACAACCCCAGAGTACTGCTAGGGGAACCGGTTCTATCCCGGAACTTCGGGTAGGGACACCGGGCCTAACACAGAGGGTCAGGTAGGAAGGGCGGGTCAAATCCCACGCACCCATAGGAACAGCAGTTGTATCCTGGAGTACCGGTGGAGGTAGTGGTACTACTCCGGAGTACCGACGAGGGTCACGGGTAATACCCCAGAGTACCGGGTGGAACTACTGGTACTACCCCGGAGCGTCGGGAAGGGGCGCCAGGCCTACCCCGGAGCATCAGGTAGAGATACCAGACCTACCCTGGAAGGTCAGGAAGGGAGGCCGGGTCTCACACCGCGTGCCCGTAGGGACAACAGGTGAACTCCGGCGCATCACAAAGGTTTCCGGTACAATCCCAGAGTACTGCTAGGGGAACCGGTTCTATCCCGGAAGTTCGGGTAGGGACACCGGGCCTAACACGGAGGGCCAGGTGGAAGGGTGGGTCAAATCCCACGCACCTGTAGGAACAGCAGTTGTACCACAGCGTACCGCCTGGAGGTACTGGTACTACCCCAGAGTTCGGATGAGGGTTACGGTTCCTACCCAAAGTTTCGAGTGGGGGTACCAGTACTACCCCGGAGCGTCGGGAAGGGGCGCCAGGCCTACCCCGGAGCATTCAGGAAGAGATACCAGGCCTACCCTGGAGGGTCAGGAAGGGAGGCCGGGTCTCACACCGCGTGCCCGTAGGGACAACAGGTGAACTCCGGCGCATCACAAAGGTTTCCGGTACAACCCCAGAGTACTGCTAGGGGAACCGGTTCTATCCCGGAACTTCGGGTAGGGACACCGGGCCTAACACGGAGGGTCAGGTAGGAAGGGCGGGTCAAATCCCACGCACCCGTAGGAACAGCAGTTGTACCCTGGAGTACCGGTGGAGGTAGTGGTACTACTCCGGAGTACCGTCGAGGTTCACGGGTAATACCCCAGAGTACCGGGTGGAAGTACTGGTACTACCCCGGAGCGTCGGGAAGGGGCGCCAGGCCTACCTTGGAGCATTCAGGAAGAGATACCAGACCTACCCTGGAAGGTCAGGAAGGGAGGCCGGGTCTCACACCGCGTGCCCGTAGGGACAACAGGTGAACTCCGGCGCATCACAAAGGTTTCCGGTACAACCCCAGAGTACTGCTAGGGGAACCGGTTCTATCCCGGAAGTTCGGGTAGGGACACCGGGCGTATCATGGAGGGTCAGGTAGGAAGGGCGGGTCAAATCCCACGCACCCGTAGGAACAGCAGTTGTACCCTGGAGTACCGGTGGAGGTAGTGGTACTACTCCGGAGTACCGACGAGGGTCACGGGTAATAACCCAGATTACCGAGTGGCGGTACTAGTACTACCCCATAGCGTCGGGAAGGGGTGCCAGGCCTATCCCGGAGCATCAGGTAGGAATACCAGGCCTACCCTGGAAGGTCAGGAAGGGAGGCCGGGTCTAACACCGCGTGCCCGTAGGGACAACAGGTGAACTCCGGCGCATCACAAAGGTTTCCGGTACAACCCCAGAGTACTGCTAGGGGAACCGGTTCTATCCCGGAACTTCGGGTAGGGACACCGGGCCTAACACGGAGGGTCAGGTAGGAAGGGCGGGTCAAATCCCACGCACCCGTAGGAACAGCAGTTGTACCCTGGAGTACCGGTGGAGGTAGTGGTACTACGCCAGAGTACCGACGAGGTTCACGGGTAATACCCCAGAGTACCAGGTGGGGGTACCGGTACTACCCTGGAGCGTCGGGAAGGGGCGCCAGGCCTATCCCGGAGCATCAGGTAGAGATACCAGACCTACCCTGGAAGGTCAGGAAGGGAGGCCGGGTCTAACACCGCGTGCCCGTAGGGACAACAGGTGAACTCCGGCGCATCACAAAGGTTTCCGGTACAACCCCAGAGTACTGCTAGGGGAACCGGTTCTATCCCGGAACTTCGGCTAGGGACACCGGGCCTAACACAGAGGGTCAGGTGGAAGGGTGGGTCAAATCCCACGCACCTGTAGGAACAGCAGTTGTACCACAGCGTACCGCCTGGAGGTACTGGTACTACCCCAGAGTTCGGATGAGGGTTACGGTTCCTACTCAAAGTTTCGAGTGGGGGTACCAGTACTACCCCGGAGCGTCGGGAAGGGGCGCCAGGCCAACCCCGGAGCATTCAGGAAGAGATACCAGGCCTACCCTGGAGGGTCAGGAAGGGAGGCCGGGTCTAACACCGCGTGCCCGTAGGGACAACAGGTGAACTCCGGCGCATCACAAAGGTTTCCGGTACAACCCCAGAGTACTGCTAGGGGAACTGGTTCTATCCCGGAAGTTCGGGTAGGGACACCGGGCCTAACACAGAGGGTCAGGTAGGAAGGGCGGGTCAAATCCCACGCACCCGTAGGAACAGCAGTTGTATCCTGGAGTACCGGTGGAGGTAGTGGTACTACTCCGGAGTACCGACGAGGGTCACGGGTAATACCCCAGAGTACCGGGTGGGGGTACTGGTACTACCCCGGAGCGTCGGGAAGGGGCGCCAGGCCTACCCCGGAGCATCAGGTAGAGATACCAGGCCTACCCTGGAAGGTCAGGAAGGGAGGCCGGGTCTAACACCGCGTGCCCGTAGGGACAACAGGTGAACTCCGGCGCATCACAAAGGTTTCCGGTACAACCCCAGAGTACTGCTAGGGGAACCGGTTCTATCCCGGAACTTCGGGTAGGGACACCGGGCCTAACACGTAGGGTCAGGTAGGAAGGGCGGGTCAAATCCCACGCACCCGTAGGAACAGCAGTTGTACCCTGGAGTACCGGTGGAGGTAGTGGTACTACTCCGGAGTACCGTCGAGGTTCACGGGTAATACCCCAGAGTACCGGGTGGAAGTACTGGTACTACCCCGGAGCGTCGGGAAGGGGTGCCAGGCCTACCCTGGAGCATCAGGTAGAGATACCAGGCCTACCCTGGAGGGTCAGGAAGGGAGGCCGGGTCTCACACCGCGTGCCGGTAGGGACAACAGGTGAACTCCGGCGCATCACAAAGGTTTCCGGTACAACCCCAGAGTACTGCTAGGGGAACCGGTTCTATCCCGGAACTTCGGGTAGGGACACCGGGCCTAACACGGAGGGTCAGGTAGGAAGGGCGGGTCAAATCCCACGCACCCGTAGGAACAGCAGTTGTACCCTGGAGTACCGGTGGAGGTAGTGGTACTACTCCGGAGTACCGACGAGGGTCACGGGTAATACCCCAGAGTACCAGGTGGAAGTACTGGTACTACCCCAGAGCGTCGGGAAGGGGCGCCAGGCCTACCCCGGAGCATTCAGGAAGAGATACCAGGCCTACCCTGGAAGGTCAGGAAGGGAGGCCGGGTCTAACACCGCGTGCCCGTAGGGACAACAGGTGAACTCCGGCGCATCACAAAGGTTTCCGGTACAACCCCAGAGTACTGCTAGGGGAACCAGTTCTATCCCGGAATGTTGGGTAGGGACAGCGGGCCTATCATGGATGGTCAGGTGGAAGGGCGGGTCAAATCCCACGCACCTGTAGGAACAGCATTTGTACCACGGCGTACCGCCTGGAGGTACTGGTACTACCCCAGAGTTTGGATGAGGGATACGGTTCCTACCCCAAAGTTCGCAGTGGGGGTACCAGTAATACCCCGGAGCATCGGGAAGGGGCACCAGGCCTACCCCGGAGCATCAGGTAGAGATACCAGGCCTACCCTGGAAGGTCAGGAAGGGAGGCCGGGTCTAACACCGCGTGCCCGTAGGGACAACAGGTGAACTCCGGCGCATCACAAAGGTTTCCGGTACAACCCCAGAGTACTGCTAGGGGAACCGGTTCTATCCCGGAACTTCGGGTAGGGACACCGGGCCTAACACGTAGGGTCAGGTAGGAAGGGCGGGTCAAATCCCACGCACCCGTAGGAACAGCAGTTGTACCCTGGAGTACCGGTGGAGGTAGTGGTACTACGCCAGAGTTCCGACGAGGGTCACGGGTAATACCCCAGAGTACCAGGTGGAAGTACTGGTACTACCCCGGAGCGTCGGGAAGGGGCGCCAGGCCTACCCCGGAGCATCAGGTAGAGATACCAGGCCTACCCTGGAAGGTCAGGAAGGGAGGCCGGGTCTAACACCGCGTGCCCGTAGGGACAACAGGTGAACTCCGGCGCATCACAAAGGTTTCCGGTACAACCCCAGAGTACTGCTAGGGGAACCGGTTCTATCCCGGAAGTTCGGGTAGGGACACCGGGCCTAACACGGAGGGTCAGGTAGGAAGGGCGGGTCAAATCCCACGCACCTGTAGGAACAGCAGTTGTACCCTGGAGTACCGGTGGAGGTAGTGGTACTACTCCGGAGTACCGACGAGGGTCACGGGTAATACCCCAGAGTACCAGGTGGGGGTACTGGTACTACCCCGGAGCGTCGGGAAGGGGCGCCAGGCCTACCCCGGAGCATCAGGTAGAGATACCAGGCCTACCCTGGAGGGTCAGGAAGGGAGGCCGGGTCTAACACCGCGTGCCCGTAGGGACAACAGGTGAACTCCGGCGCATCACAAAGGTTTCCGGTACAACCCCAGAGTACTGCTAGGGGAACCGGTTCTATCCTGGAACTTCGGGTAGGGACACCGGGCCTAACACGGAGGGTCAGGTAGGAAGGGCGGGTCAAATCCCACGCACCCGTAGGAACAGCAGTTGTACCCTGGAGTACCGGTGGAGGTAGTGGTACTACTCCGGAGTACCGTCGAGGTTCACGGGTAATACCCCAGAGTACCGGGTGGAAGTACTGGTACTACCCCGGAGCGTCGGGAAGGGGCGCCAGGCCTACCCTGGAGCATCAGGTAGAGATACCAGGCCTACCCTGGAAGGTCAGGAAGGGAGGCCGGGTCTAACACCGCGTGCCCGTAGGGACAACAGGTGAACTCCGGCGCATCACAAAGGTTTCCGGTACAACCCCAGAGTACTGCTAGGGGAACCAGTTCTATCCCGGAATGTTGGGTAGGGACAGCGGGCCTATCATGGATGGTCAGGTGGAAGGGCGGGTCAAATCCCACGCACCTGTAGGAACAGCATTTGTACCACGGCGTACCGCCTGGAGGTACTGGTACTACCCCAGAGTTTGGATGAGGGATACGGTTCCTACCCCAAAGTTCGCAGTGGGGGTACCAGTAATACCCCGGAGCATCGGGAAGGGGCACCAGGCCTACCCCGGAGCATCAGGTAGAGATACCAGGCCTACCCTGGAAGGTCAGGAAGGGAGGCCGGGTCTAACACCGCGTGCCCGTAGGGACAACAGGTGAACTCCGGCGCATCACAAAGGTTTCCGGTACAACCCCAGAGTACTGCTAGGGGAACCGGTTCTATCCCGGAACTTCGGGTAGGGACACCGGGCCTAACACGTAGGGTCAGGTAGGAAGGGCGGGTCAAATCCCACGCACCCGTAGGAACAGCAGTTGTACCCTGGAGTACCGGTGGAGGTAGTGGTACTACTCCGGAGTACCGTCGAGGTTCACGGGTAATACCCCAGAGTACCGGGTGGAAGTACTGGTACTACCCCGTAGCGTCGGGAAGGGGCGCCAGGCCTACCCCGGAGCATCAGGTAGAGATACCAGGCCTACCCTGGAGGGTCAGGAAGGGAGGCCGGGTCTCACACCGCGTGCCGGTAGGGACAACAGGTGAACTCCGGCGCATCACAAAGGTTTCCGGTACAACCCCAGAGTACTACTAGGGGAACCGGTTCTATCCCGGAACTTCGGGTAGGGACACCGGGCCTAACACGGAGGGTCAGGTAGGAAGGGCGGGTCAAATCGCACGCACCCGTAGGAACAGCAGTTGTACCCTGGAGTACCGGTGGAGGTAGTGGTACTACTCCGGAGTACCGACGAGGGTCACGGGTAATACCCCAGAGTACCGGGTGGGGGTACTGGTACTACCCCGGAGCGTCGGGAAGGGGCGCCAGGCCTACCCCGGAGCATCAGGTAGAGATACCAGGCCTACCCTGGAGGGTCAGGAAGGGAGGCCGGGTCTAACACCGCGTGCCCGTAGGGACAACAGGTGAACTCCGGTGCATCACAAAGGTTTCCGGTACAACCCCAGAGTACTGCTAGGGGAACCGGTTCTATCCCGGAAGTTCGGGTAGGGACACCGGGCGTATCATGGAGGGTCAGGTAGGAAGGGCGGGTCAAATCCCACGCACCCGTAGGAACAGCAGTTGTACCCTGGAGTACCGGTGGAGGTAGTGGTACTACGCCAGAGTTCCGACGAGGGTTACGGGTAATACCCCAGAGTACCGAGTGGCGGTACTAGTACTACCCCATAGCGTCGGGAAGGGGTTCCAGGCCTATCCCGGAGCATCAGGTAGGAATACCAGGCCTACCCTGGAAGGTCAGGAAGGGAGGCCGGGTCTAACACCGCGTGCCCGTAGGGACAACAGGTGAACTCCGGCGCATCACAAAGGTTTCCGGTACAACCCCAGAGTACTGCTAGGGGAACCGGTTCTATCCCGGAAGTTCGGGTACGGACACCGGGCGTATCATGGAGGGTCAGGTAGGAAGGGCGGGTCAAATCCCACGCACCCGTAGGAACAGCAGTTGTACCCTGGAGTACCGGTGGAGGTAGTGGTACTACTCCGGAGTACCGACGAGGGTCACGGGTAATACCCCAGAGTACCGGGTGGAAGTACTGGTACTACCCCGGAGCGTCGGGAAGGGGCGCCAGGCCTACCCCGGAGCATCAGGTAGAGATACCAGGCCTACCCTGGAAGGTCAGAAGGGAGGCCGGGTCTCACACCGCGTGCCCGTAGGGACAACAGGTGAACTCCGGCGCATCACAAAGGTTTCCGGTACAACCCCAGAGTACTGCTAGGGGAACCGGTTCTATCCCGGAACTTCGGGTAGGGACACCGGGCCTAACACGGAGGGTCAGGTAGGAAGGGCGGGTCAAATCCCACGCACCCGTAGGAACAGCAGTTGTACCCTGGAGTACCGGTGGAGGTAGTGGTACTACTCCGGAGTACCGTCGAGGTTCACGGGTAATACCCCAGAGTACCGGGTGGAAGTACTGGTACTACCCCGGAGCGTCGGGAAGGGGCGCCAGGCCTACCCCGGAGCATCAGGTAGAGATACCAGACCTACCCTGGAAGGTCAGGAAGGGAGGCCGGGTCTCACACCGCGTGCCCGTAGGGACAACAGGTGAACTCCGGCGCATCACAAAGGTTTCCGGTACAACCCCAGAGTACTGCTAGGGGAACCGGTTCTATCCCGGAAGTTCGGGTAGGGACACCGGGCGTATCATGGAGGGTCAGGTAGGAAGGGCGGGTCAAATCCCACGCACCCGTAGGAACAGCAGTTGTACCCTGGAGTACCGGTGGAGGTAGTGGTACTACTCCGGAGTACCGACGAGGGTCACGGGTAATAACCCAGATTACCGAGTGGCGGTACTAGTACTACCCCATAGCGTCGGGAAGGGGCGCCAGGCCTACCCCGGAGCATCAGGTAGGAATACCAGGCCTACCCTGGAAGGTCAGGAAGGGAGGCCGGGTCTAACACCGCGTGCCCGTAGGGACAACAGGTGAACTCCGGCGCATCACAAAGGTTTCCGGTACAACCCCAGAGTACTGCTAGGGGAACCGGTTCTATCGCGGAACTTCGGGTAGGGACACCGGGCCTAACACGGAGGGTCAGGTAGGAAGGGCGGGTCAAATCCCACGCACCCGTAGGAACAGCAGTTGTACCCTGGAGTACCGGTGGAGGTAGTGGTACTACTCCGGAGTACCGACGAGGTTCACGGGTAATACCCCAGAGTACCAGGTGGGGGTACCGGTACTACCCCGGAGCGTCGGGAAGGGGCGCCAGGCCTATCCCGGAGCATCAGGTACAGATACCAGACCTACCCTGGAAGGTCAGGAAGGGAGGCCGGGTCTAACACCGCGTGCCCGTAGGGACAACAGGTGAACTCCGGCGCATCACAAAGGTTTCCGGTACAACCCCAGAGTACTGCTAGGGGAACCGGTTCTATCCCGGAAGTTCGGGTAGGGACACCGGGCCTAACACAGAGGGTCAGGTAGGAAGGGCGGGTCAAATCCCACGCACCCATAGGAACAGCAGTTGTATCCTGGAGTACCGGTGGAGGTAGTGGTACTACTCCGGAGTACCGACGAGGGTCACGGGTAATACCCCAGAGTACCGGGTGGAAGTACTGGTACTACCCCGGAGCGTCGGGAAGGGGCGCCAGGCCTACCCCGGAGCATCAGGTAGAGATACCAGACCTACCCTGGAAGGTCAGGAAGGGAGGCCGGGTCTCACACCGCGTGCCCGTAGGGACAACAGGTGAACTCCGGCGCATCACAAAGGTTTCCGGTACAACCCCAGAGTACTGCTAGGGGAACCGGTTCTATCCCGGAAGTTCGGGTAGGGACACCGGGCCTAACACGGAGGGTCAGGTGGAAGGGTGGGTCAAATCCCACGCACCTGTAGGAACAGCAGTTGAACCACAGCGTACCGCCTGGAGGTACTGGTACTACCCCAGAGTTCGGATGAGGGTTACGGTTCCTACCCAAAGTTTCGAGTGGGGGTACCAGTACTACCCCGGAGCGTCGGGAAGGGGCGCCAGGCCAACCCCGGAGCATTCAGGAAGAGATACCAGGCCTACCCTGGAGGGTCAGGAAGGGAGGCCGGGTCTAACACCGCGTGCCCGTAGGGACAACAGGTGAACTCCGGCGCATCACAAAGGTTTCCGGTACAACCCCAGAGTACTGCTAGGGGAACCGGTTCTATCCCGGAAGTTCGGGTAGGGACACCGGGCGTATCATGGAGGGTCAGGTAGGAAGGGCGGGTCAAATCCCACGCACCCGTAGGAACAGCAGTTGTACCCTGGAGTACCGGTGGAGGTAGTGGTACTACTCCGGAGTACCGACGAGGTTCACGGGTAATACCCCAGAGTACCAGGTGGGGGTACCGGTACTACCCCGGAGCGTCGGGAAGGGGCGCCAGGCCTATCCCGGAGCATCAGGTAGAGATACCAGACCTACCCTGGAGGGTCAGGAAGGGAGGCCGGGTCTCACACCGCGTGCCCGTAGGGACAACAGGTGAACTCCGGCGCATCACAAAGGTTTCCGGTACAACCCCAGAGTACTGCTAGGGGAACCGGTTCTATCCCGGAACTTCGGGTAGGGACACCGGGCCTAACACGTAGGGTCAGGTAGGAAGGGCGGGTCAAATCCCACGCACCCGTAGGAACAGCAGTTGTACCCTGGAGTACCGGTGGAGGTAGTGGTACTACTCCGGAGTACCGTCGAGGTTCACGGGTAATACCCCAGAGTACCGGGTGGAAGTACTGGTACTACCCCGGAGCGTCGGGAAGGGGCGCCAGGCCTACCCTGGAGCATCAGGTAGAGATACCAGGCCTACCCTGGAGGGTCAGGAAGGGAGGCCGGGTCTCACACCGCGTGCCGGTAGGGACAACAGGTGAACTCCGGCGCATCACAAAGGTTTCCGGTACAACCCCAGAGTACTGCTAGAGGAACCGGTTCTATCCCGGAACTTCGGGTAGGGACACCGGGCCTAACACGGAGGGTCAGGTAGGAAGGGCGGGTCAAATCCCACGCACCCGTAGGAACAGCAGTTGTACCCTGGAGTACCGGTGGAGGTAGTGGTACTACTCCGGAGTACCGACGAGGGTCACGGGTAATACCCCAGAGTACCAGGTGGAAGTACTGGTACTACCCCAGAGCGTCGGGAAGGGGCGCCAGGCCTACCCCGGAGCATTCAGGAAGAGATACCAGGCCTACCCTGGAAGGTCAGGAAGGGAGGCCGGGTCTAACACCGCGTGCCCGTAGGGACAACAGGTGAACTCCGGCGCATCACAAAGGTTTCCGGTACAACCCCAGAGTACTGCTAGGGGAACCAGTTCTATCCCGGAATGTTGGGTAGGGACAGCGGGCCTATCATGGATGGTCAGGTGGAAGGGCGGGTCAAATCCCACGCACCTGTAGGAACAGCATTTGTACCACGGCGTACCGCCTGGAGGTACTGGTACTACCCCAGAGTTTGGATGAGGGATACGGTTCCTACCCCAAAGTTCGCAGTGGGGGTACCAGTAATACCCCGGAGCATCGGGAAGGGGCACCAGGCCTACCCCGGAGCATCAGGTAGAGATACCAGGCCTACCCTGGAAGGTCAGGAAGGGAGGCCGGGTCTAACACCGCGTGCCCGTAGGGACAACAGGTGAACTCCGGCGCATCACAAAGGTTTCCGGTACAACCCCAGAGTACTGCTAGGGGAACCGGTTCTATCCCGGAACTTCGGGTAGGGACACCGGGCCTAACACGTAGGGTCAGGTAGGAAGGGCGGGTCAAATCCCACGCACCCGTAGGAACAGCAGTTGTACCCTGGAGTACCGGTGGAGGTAGTGGTACTACGCCAGAGTTCCGACGAGGGTTACGGGTAATAACCCAGAGTACCGAGTGGCGGTACTAGTACTACCCCATAGCGTCGGGAAGGGGTGCCAGGCCTATCCCGGAGCATCAGGTAGGAATACCAGGCCTACCCTGGAAGGTCAGGAAGGGAGGCCGGGTCTAACACCGCGTGCCCGTAGGGACAACAGGTGAACTCCGGCGCATCACAAAGGTTTCCGGTACAACCCCAGAGTACTGCTAGGGGAACCGGTTCTATCCCGGAAGTTCGGGTAGGGACACCGGGCCTAACACGGAGGGTCAGGTAGGAAGGGCGGGTCAAATCCCACGCACCCGTAGGAACAGCAGTTGTACCCTGGAGTACCGGTGGAGGTAGTGGTACTACTCCGGAGTACCGACGAGGGTCACGGGTAATACCCCAGAGTACCAGGTGGGGGTACTGGTACTACCCCGGAGCGTCGGGAAGGGGCGCCAGGCCTACCCCGGAGCATCAGGTAGAGATACCAGGCCTACCCTGGAGGGTCAGGAAGGGAGGCCGGGTCTAACACCGCGTGCCCGTAGGGACAACAGGTGAACTCCGGCGCATCACAAAGGTTTCCGGTACAACCCCAGAGTACTGCTAGGGGAACCGGTTCTATCCTGGAACTTCGGGTAGGGACACCGGGCCTAACACGTAGGGTCAGGTAGGAAGGGTGGGTCAAATCCCACGCACCTGTAGGAACAGCAGTTGTACCCTGGAGTACCGGTGGAGGTAGTGGTACTACTCCGGAGTACCGACGAGGGTCACGGGTAATACCCCAGAGTACCAGGTGGAAGTACTGGTACTACCCCAGAGCGTCGGGAAGGGGTGCCAGGCCTACCCCGGAGCATTCAGGAAGAGATACCAGGCCTACCCTGGAAGGTCAGGAAGGGAGGCCGGGTCTAACACCGCGTGCCCGTAGGGACAACAGGTGAACTCCGGCGCATCACAAAGGTTTCCGGTACAACCCCAGAGTACTGCTAGGGGAACCAGTTCTATCCCGGAATGTTGGGTAGGGACAGCGGGCCTATCATGGATGGTCAGGTGGAAGGGCGGGTCAAATCCCACGCACCTGTAGGAACAGCAGTTGTACCACGGCGTACCGCCTGGAGGTACTGGTACTACCCCAGAGTTTGGATGAGGGATACGGTTCCTACCCCAAAGTTCGCAGTGGGGGTACCAGTAATACCCCGGAGCATCGGGAAGGGGCACCAGGCCTACCCCGGAGCATCAGGTAGAGATACCAGGCCTACCCTGGAAGGTCAGGAAGGGAGGCCGGGTCTAACACCGCGTGCCCGTAGGGACAACAGGTGAACTCCGGCGCATCACAAAGGTTTCCGGTACAACCCCAGAGTACTGCTAGGGGAACCGGTTCTATCCCGGAACTTCGGGTAGGGACACCGGGCCTAACACGTAGGGTCAGGTAGGAAGGGCGGGTCAAATCCCACGCACCCGTAGGAACAGCAGTTGTACCCTGGAGTACCGGTGGAGGTAGTGGTACTACTCCGGAGTACCGTCGAGGTTCACGGGTAATACCCCAGAGTACCGGGTGGAAGTACTGGTACTATCCCGTAGCGTCGGGAAGGGGCGCCAGGCCTACCCCGGAGCATCAGGTAGGAATACCAGGCCTACCCTGGAAGGTCAGGAAGGGAGGCCGGGTCTAACACCGCGTGCCCGTAGGGACAACAGGTGAACTCCGGCGCATCACAAAGGTTTCCGGTACAACCCCAGAGTACTGCTAGGGGAACCGGTTCTATCCCGGAAGTTCGGGTAGGGACACCGGGCCTAACACGGAGGGTCAGGTAGGAAGGGCGGGTCAAATCCCACGCACCCGTAGGAACAGCAGTTGTACCCTGGAGTACCGGTGGAGGTAGTGGTACTACTCCGGAGTACCGACGAGGGTCACGGGTAATACCCCAGAGTACCGGGTGGAAGTACTGGTACTACCCCGGAGCGTCGGGAAGGGGCGCCAGGCCTACCCCGGAGCATCAGGTAGAGATACCAGGCCTACCCTGGAGGGTCAGGAAGGGAGGCCGGTTCTAACACCGCGTGCCCGTAGGGACAACAGGTGAACTCCGGCGCATCACAAAGGTTTCCGGTACAACCCCAGAGTACTGCTAGGGGAACCGGTTCTATCCTGGAACTTCGGGTAGGGACACCGGGCCTAACACGGAGGGTCAGGTAGGAAGGGTGGGTCAAATCCCACGCACCTGTAGGAACAGCAGTTGTACCCTGGAGTACCGGTGGAGGTAGTGGTACTACTCCGGAGTACCGACGAGGGTCACGGGTAATACCCCAGAGTACCAGGTGGAAGTACTGGTACTACCCCAGAGCGTCGGGAAGGGGCGCCAGGCCTACCCCGGAGCATTCAGGAAGAGATACCAGGCCTACCCTGGAGGGTCAGGAAGGGAGGCCGGGTCTCACACCGCGTGCCCGTAGGGACAACAGGTGAACTCCGGCGCATCACAAAGGTTTCCGGTACAACCCCAGAGTACTGCTAGGGGAACCAGTTCTATCCCGGAATGTTGGGTAGGGACAGCGGGCCTATCATGGATGGTCAGGTGGAAGGGCGGGTCAAATCCCACGCACCTGTAGGAACAGCATTTGTACCACGGCGTACCGCCTGGAGGTACTGGTACTACCCCAGAGTTTGGATGAGGGATACGGTTCCTACCCCAAAGTTCGCAGTGGGGGTACCAGTAATACCCCGGAGCATCGGGAAGGGGCACCAGGCCTACCCCGGAGCATCAGGTAGAGATACCAGGCCTACCCTGGAAGGTCAGGAAGGGAGGCCGGGTCTAACACCGCGTGCCCGTAGGGACAACAGGTGAACTCCGGCGCATCACAAAGGTTTCCGGTACAACCCCAGAGTACTGCTAGGGGAACCGGTTCTATCCCGGAACTTCGGGTAGGGACACCGGGCCTAACACGTAGGGTCAGGTAGGAAGGGCGGGTCAAATCCCACGCACCCGTAGGAACAGCAGTTGTACCCTGGAGTACCGGTGGAGGTAGTGGTACTACTCCGGAGTACCGTCGAGGTTCACGGGTAATACCCCAGAGTACCGGGTGGAAGTACTGGTACTACCCCGTAGCGTCGGGAAGGGGCGCCAGGCCTACCCCGGAGCATCAGGTAGAGATACCAGGCCTACCCTGGAGGGTCAGGAAGGGAGGCCGGGTCTCACACCGCGTGCCGGTAGGGACAACAGGTGAACTCCGGCGCATCACAAAGGTTTCCGGTACAACCCCAGAGTACTACTAGGGGAACCGGTTCTATCCCGGAACTTCGGGTAGGGACACCGGGCCTAACACGGAGGGTCAGGTAGGAAGGGCGGGTCAAATCGCACGCACCCGTAGGAACAGCAGTTGTACCCTGGAGTACCGGTGGAGGTAGTGGTACTACTCCGGAGTACCGACGAGGGTCACGGGTAATACCCCAGAGTACCGGGTGGGGGTACTGGTACTACCCCGGAGCGTCGGGAAGGGGCGCCAGGCCTACCCCGGAGCATCAGGTAGAGATACCAGGCCTACCCTGGAGGGTCAGGAAGGGAGGCCGGGTCTAACACCGCGTGCCCGTAGGGACAACAGGTGAACTCCGGTGCATCACAAAGGTTTCCGGTACAACCCCAGAGTACTGCTAGGGGAACCGGTTCTATCCCGGAACTTCGGGTAGGGACACCGGGCGTATCATGGAGGGTCAGGTAGGAAGGGCGGGTCAAATCCCACGCACCCATAGGAACAGCAGTTGTACCCTGGAGTACCGGTGGAGGTAGTGGTACTACGCCAGAGTTCCGACGAGGGTTACGGGTAATAACCCAGAGTACCGAGTGGCGGTACTAGTACTACCCCATAGCGTCGGGAAGGGGTTCCAGGCCTATCCCGGAGCATCAGGTAGGAATACCAGGCCTACCCTGGAAGGTCAGGAAGGGAGGCCGGGTCTAACACCGCGTGCCCGTAGGGACAACAGGTGAACTCCGGCGCATCACAAAGGTTTCCGGTACAACCCCAGAGTACTGCTAGGGGAACCGGTTCTATCCCGGAAGTTCGGGTAGGGACACCGGGCCTAACACGTAGGGTCAGGTAGGAAGGGCGGGTCAAATCCCACGCACCCGTAGGAACAGCAGTTGTACCCTGGAGTACCGGTGGAGGTAGTGGTACTACTCCGGAGTACCGACGAGGGTCACGGGTAATACCCCAGAGTACCGGGTGGAAGTACTGGTACTACCCCGGAGCGTCGGGAAGGGGCGCCAGGCCTACCCCGGAGCATCAGGTAGAGATACCAGGCCTACCCTGGAAGGTCAGAAGGGAGGCCGGGTCTCACACCGCGTGCCCGTAGGGACAACAGGTGAACTCCGGCGCATCACAAAGGTTTCCGGTAGAACCCCAGAGTACTGCTAGGGGAACCGGTTCTATCCCGGAAGTTCGGGTAGGGACACCGGGCCTAACACGGAGGGTCAGGTGGAAGGGTGGGTCAAATCCCACGCACCTGTAGGAACAGCAGTTGTACCACGGCGTACCGCCTGGAGGTAGTGGTACTACCCCAGAGTTCGGATGAGGGTTACGGTTCCTACCCAAAGTTTCGAGTGGGGGTACCAGTACTACCCCGGAGCGTCGGGAAGGGGCGCCAGGCCAACCCCGGAGCATTCAGGAAGAGATACCAGGCCTACCCTGGAGGATCAGGAAGGGAGGCCGGGTCTAACACCGCGTGCCCGTAGGGACAACAGGTGAAATCCGGCGCATCACAAAGGTTTCCGGTACAACCCCAGAGTACTGCTAGGGGAACCAGTTCTATCCCGGAACTTCGGGTAGGGACACCGGGCCTAACACGGAGGGTCAGGTAGGAAGGGCGGGTCAAATCCCACGCACCTGTAGGAACAGCAGTTGTACCCTGGAGTACCGGTGGAGGTAGTGGTACTACTCCGGAGTACCGACGAGGGTCACGGGTAATACCCCAGAGTACCAGGTGGGGGTACTGGTACTACCCCGGAGCGTCGGGAAGGGGCGCCAGGCCTACCCCGGAGCATCAGGTAGAGATACCAGGCCTACCCTGGAGGGTCAGGAAGGGAGGCCGGGTCTAACACCGCGTGCCCGTAGGGACAACAGGTGAACTCCGGCGCATCACAAAGGTTTCCGGTACAACCCCAGAGTACTGCTAGGGGAACCGGTTCTATCCCGGAAGTTCGGGTAGGGACACCGGGCCTAACACGGAGGGTCAGGTAGGAAGGGTGGGTCAAATCCCACGCACCTGTAGGAACAGCAGTTGTACCCTGGAGTACCGGTGGAGGTAGTGGTACTACTCCGGAGTACCGACGAGGGTCACGGGTAATACCCCAGAGTACCAGGTGGAAGTACTGATACTACCCCAGAGCGTCGGGAAGGGGCGCCAGGCCTACCCCGGAGCATTCAGGAAGAGATACCAGGCCTACCCTGGAAGGGCAGGAAGGGAGGCCGGGTCTAACACCGCGTGCCCGTAGGGACAACAGGTGAACTCCGGCGCATCACAAAGGTTTCCGGTACAACCCCAGAGTACTGCTAGGGGAACCGGTTCTATCCCAGAACTTCGGGTAGGGACACCGGGCCTAACACGGAGGGTCAGGTAGGAAGGGCGGGTCAAATCCCACGCACCCGTAGGAACAGCAGTTGTACCCTGGAGTACCGGTGGAGGTAGTGGTACTACTCCGGAGTACCGTCGAGGTTCACGGGTAATACCCCAGAGTACCGGGTGGAAGTACTGGTACTACCCCGGAGCGTCGGGAAGGGGCGCCAGGCCTACCCCGGAGCATCAGGTAGAGATACCAGACCTACCCTGGAAGTTCAGGAAGGGAGGCCGGGTCTCACACCGCGTGCCCGTAGGGACAACAGGTGAACTCCGGCGCATCACAAAGGTTTCCGGTACAACCCCAGAGTACTGCTAGGGGAACCGGTTCTATCCCGGAAGTTCGGGTAGGGACACCGGGCGTATCATGGAGGGTCAGGTAGGAAGGGCGGGTCAAATCCCACGCACCCGTAGGAACAGCAGTTGTACCCTGGAGTACCGGTGGAGGTAGTGGTACTACTCCGGAGTACCGACGAGGGTCACGGGTAATAACCCAGATTACCGAGTGGCGGTACTAGTACTACCCCATAGCGTCGGGAAGGGGTGCCAGGCCTATCCCGGAGCATCAGGTAGGAATACCAGGCCTACCCTGGAAGGTCAGGAAGGGAGGCCGGGTCTAACACCGCGTGCCCGTAGGGACAACAGGTGAACTCCGGCGCATCACAAAGGTTTCCGGTACAACCCCAGAGTACTGCTAGGGGAACCGGTTCTATCGCGGAACTTCGGGTAGGGACACCGGGCCTAACACGGAGGGTCAGGTAGGAAGGGCGGGTCAAATCCCACGCACCCGTAGGAACAGCAGTTGTACCCTGGAGTACCGGTGGAGGTAGTGGTACTACTCCGGAGTACCGACGAGGTTCACGGGTAATACCCCAGAGTACCAGGTGGGGGTACCGGTACTACCCCGGAGCGTCGGGAAGGGGCGCCAGGCCTATCCCGGAGCATCAGGTACAGATACCAGACCTACCCTGGAAGGTCAGGAAGGGAGGCCGGGTCTAACACCGCGTGCCCGTAGGGACAACAGGTGAACTCCGGCGCATCACAAAGGTTTCCGGTACAACCCCAGAGTACTGCTAGGGGAACCGGTTCTATCCCGGAAGTTCGGGTAGGGACACCGGGCCTAACACAGAGGGTCAGGTAGGAAGGGCGGGTCAAATCCCACGCACCCATAGGAACAGCAGTTGTATCCTGGAGTACCGGTGGAGGTAGTGGTACTACTCCGGAGTACCGACGAGGGTCACGGGTAATACCCCAGAGTACCGGGTGGAAGTACTGGTACTACCCCGGAGCGTCGGGAAGGGGCGCCAGGCCTACCCCGGAGCATCAGGTAGAGATACCAGACCTACCCTGGAAGGTCAGGAAGGGAGGCCGGGTCTAACACCGCGTGCCCGTAGGGACAACAGGTGAACTCCGGCGCATCACAAAGGTTTCCGGTACAACCCCAGAGTACTGCTAGGGGAACCGGTTCTATCCCGGAACTTCGGGTAGGGACACCGGGCCTAACACGGAGGGTCAGGTAGGAAGGGCGGGTCAAATCCCACGCACCTGTAGGAACAGCAGTTGAACCACAGCGTACCGCCTGGAGGTACTGGTACTACCCCAGAGTTCGGATGAGGGTTACGGTTCCTACCCAAAGTTTCGAGTGGGGGTACCAGTACTACCCCGGAGCGTCGGGAAGGGGCGCCAGGCCAACCCCGGAGCATTCAGGAAGAGATACCAGGCCTACCCTGGAGGGTCAGGAAGGGAGGCCGGGTCTAACACCGCGTGCCCGTAGGGACAACAGGTGAACTCCGGCGCATCACAAAGGTTTCCGGTACAACCCCAGAGTACTGCTAGGGGAACCGGTTCTATCCCGGAAGTTCGGGTAGGGACACCGGGCGTATCATGGAGGGTCAGGTAGGAAGGGCGGGTCAAATCCCACGCACCCGTAGGAACAGCAGTTGTACCCTGGAGTACCGGTGGAGGTAGTGGTACTACTCCGGAGTACCGACGAGGTTCACGGGTAATACCCCAGAGTACCAGGTGGGGGTACCGGTACTACCCCGGAGCGTCGGGAAGGGGCGCCAGGCCTATCCCGGAGCATCAGGTAGAGATACCAGACCTACCCTGGAGGGTCAGGAAGGGAGGCCGGGTCTCACACCGCGTGCCCGTAGGGACAACAGGTGAACTCCGGCGCATCACAAAGGTTTCCGGTACAACCCCAGAGTACTGCTAGGGGAACCGGTTCTATCCCGGAACTTCGGGTAGGGACACCGGGCCTAACACGTAGGGTCAGGTAGGAAGGGCGGGTCAAATCCCACGCACCCGTAGGAACAGCAGTTGTACCCTGGAGTACCGGTGGAGGTAGTGGTACTACTCCGGAGTACCGTCGAGGTTCACGGGTAATACCCCAGAGTACCGGGTGGAAGTACTGGTACTACCCCGGAGTGTCGGGAAGGGGCGCCAGGCCTACCCTGGAGCATCAGGTAGAGATACCAGGCCTACCCTGGAGGGTCAGGAAGGGAGGCCGGGTCTCACACCGCGTGCCGGTAGGGACAACAGGTGAACTCCGGCGCATCACAAAGGTTTCCGGTACAACCCCAGAGTACTGCTAGGGGAACCGGTTCTATCCCGGAACTTCGGGTAGGGACACCGGGCCTAACACGGAGGGTCAGGTAGGAAGGGCGGGTCAAATCCCACGCACCCGTAGGAACAGCAGTTGTACCCTGGAGTACCGGTGGAGGTAGTGGTACTACTCCGGAGTACCGACGAGGGTCACGGGTAATACCCCAGAGTACCAGGTGGAAGTACTGGTACTACCCCAGAGCGTCGGGAAGGGGCGCCAGGCCTACCCCGGAGCATTCAGGAAGAGATACCAGGCCTACCCTGGAAGGTCAGGAAGGGAGGCCGGGTCTAACACCGCGTGCCCGTAGGGACAACAGGTGAACTCCGGCGCATCACAAAGGTTTCCGGTACAACCCCAGAGTACTGCTAGGGGAACCAGTTCTATCCCGGAATGTTGGGTAGGGACAGCGGGCCTATCATGGATGGTCAGGTGGAAGGGCGGGTCAAATCCCACGCACCTGTAGGAACAGCATTTGTACCACGGCGTACCGCCTGGAGGTACTGGTACTACCCCAGAGTTTGGATGAGGGATACGGTTCCTACCCCAAAGTTCGCAGTGGGGGTACCAGTAATACCCCGGAGCATCGGGAAGGGGCACCAGGCCTACCCCGGAGCATCAGGTAGAGATACCAGGCCTACCCTGGAAGGTCAGGAAGGGAGGCCGGGTCTAACACCGCGTGCCCGTAGGGACAACAGGTGAACTCCGGCGCATCACAAAGGTTTCCGGTACAACCCCAGAGTACTGCTAGGGGAACCGGTTCTATCCCGGAACTTCGGGTAGGGACACCGGGAGTATCATGGAGGGTCAGGTAGGAAGGGCGGGTCAAATCGCACGCACCCGTAGGAACAGCAGTTGTACCCTGGACTACCGGTGGAGGTAGTGGTACTACTCCGGAGTACCGACGAGGGTCACGGGTAATACCCCAGAGTACCGGGTGGGGGTACTGGTACTACCCCGGAGCGTCGGGAAGGGGCGCCAGGCCTACCCCGGAGCATCAGGTAGAGATACCAGGCCTACCCTGGAGGGTCAGGAAGGGAGGCCGGGTCTAACACCGCGTGCCCGTAGGGACAACAGGTGAACTCCGGCGCATCACAAAGGTTTCCGGTACAACCCCAGAGTACTGCTAGGGGAACCGGTTCTATCCTGGAACTTCGGGTAGGGACACCGGGCCTAACACGGAGGGTCAGGTAGGAAGGGTGGGTCAAATCCCACGCACCTGTAGGAACAGCAGTTGTACCACAGCGTACCGCCTGGAGGTACTGGTACTACCCCAGAGTTCGGATGAGGGTTACGGTTCCTACCCAAAGTTTCGAGTGGGGGTACCAGTACTACCCCGGAGCATCGGGAAGGGGCGCCAGGCCAACCCCGGAGCATTCAGGAAGAGATACCAGGCCTACCCTGGAGGGTCAGGAAGGGAGGCCGGGTCTAACACCGCGTGCCCGTAGGGACAACAGGTGAACTCCGGCGCATCACAAAGGTTTCCGGTACAACCCCAGAGTACTGCTAGGGGAACCGGTTCTATCCCGGAAGTTCGGGTAGGGACACCGGGCGTATCATGGAGGGTCAGGTAGGAAGGGCGGGTCAAATCCCACGCACCCGTAGGAACAGCAGTTGTACCCTGGAGTACCGGTGGAGGTAGTGGTACTACTCCGGAGTACCGACGAGGTTCACGGGTAATACCCCAGAGTACCAGGTGGGGGTACCGGTACTACCCCGGAGCGTCGGGAAGGGGCGCCAGGCCTATCCCGGAGCATCAGGTAGAGATACCAGACCTACCCTGGAAGGTCAGGAAGGGAGGCCGGGTCTAACACCGCGTGCCCGTAGGGACAACAGGTGAACTCCGGCGCATCACAAAGGTTTCCGGTACAACCCCAGAGTACTGCTAGGGGAACCGGTTCTATCCCGGAACTTCGGGTAGGGACACCGGGCCTAACACAGAGGGTCAGGTAGGAAGGGCGGGTCAAATCCCACGCACCCATAGGAACAGCAGTTGTACCCTGGAGTACCGGTGGAGGTAGTGGTACTACTCCGGAGTACCGTCGAGGGTCACGGGTAATACCCCAGAGTACCGGGTGGAAGTACTGGTACTACCCCGGAGCGTCGGGAATGGGCGCCAGGCCTACCCCGGAGCATCAGGTAGAGATACCAGACCTACCCTGGAAGGTCAGGAAGGGAGGCCGGGTCTCACACCGCGTGCCCGTAGGGACAACAGGTGAACTCCGGCGCATCACAAAGGTTTCCGGTACAACCCCAGAGTACTGCTAGGGGAACCGGTTCTATCCCGGAAGTTCGGGTAGGGACACCGGGCCTAACACGGAGGGCCAGGTGGAAGGGTGGGTCAAATCCCACGCACCTGTAGGAACAGCAGTTGTACCACAGCGTACCGCCTGGAGGTACTGGTACTACCCCAGAGTTCGGATGAGGGTTACGGTTCCTACCCAAAGTTTCGAGTGGGGGTACCAGTACTACCCCAGAGCGTCGGGAAGGGGCGCCAGGCCAACCCCGGAGCATTCAGGAAGAGATACCAGGCCTACCCTGGAGGGTCAGGAAGGGAGGCCGGGTCTAACACCGCGTGCCCGTAGGGACAACAGGTGAACTCCGGCGCATCACAAAGGTTTCCGGTACAACCCCAGAGTACTGCTAGGGGAACCGGTTCTATCCCGGAACTTCGGGTAGGGACACCGGGAGTATCATGGAGGGTCAGGTAGGAAGGGCGGGTCAAATCGCACGCACCCGTAGGAACAGCAGTTGTACCCTGGAGTACCGGTGGAGGTAGTGGTACTACTCCGGAGTACCGACGAGGGTCACGGGTAATACCCCAGAGTACCGGGTGGGGGTACTGGTACTACCCCGGAGCGTCGGGAAGGGGCGCCAGGCCTACCCCGGAGCATCAGGTAGAGATACCAGGCCTACCCTGGAGGGTCACGAAGGGAGGCCGGGTCTAACACCGCGTGCCCGTAGGGACAACAGGTGAACTCCGGCGCATCACAAAGGTTTCCGGTACAACCCCAGAGTACTGCTAGGGGAACCGGTTCTATCCTGGAACTTCAGGTAGGGACACCGGGCCTAACACGGAGGGTCAGGTAGGAAGGGTGGGTCAAATCCCACGCACCTGTAGGAACAGCAGTTGTACCCTGGAGTACCGGTGGAGGTAGTGGTACTACTCCGGAGTACCGACGAGGGTCACGGGTAATACCCCAGAGTACCAGGTGGAAGTACTGGTACTACCCCAGAGCGTCGGGAAGGGGCGCCAGGCCTACCCCGGAGCATTCAGGAAGAGGTACCAGGCCTACCCTGGAAGGTCAGGAAGGGAGGCCGGGTCTAACACCGCGTGCCCGTAGGGACAACAGGTGAACTCCGGCGCATCACAAAGGTTTCCGGTACAACCCCAGAGTACTGCTAGGGGAACCAGTTCTATCCCGGAATGTTGGGTAGGGACAGCGGGCCTATCATGGATGGTCAGGTGGAAGGGCGGGTCAAATCCCACGCACCTGTAGGAACAGCAGTTGTACCACGGCGTACCGCCTGGAGGTACTGGTACTACCCCAGAGTTTGGATGAGGGATACGGTTCCTACCCCAAAGTTCGCAGTGGGGGTACCAGTAATACCCCGGAGCATCGGGAAGGGGCACCAGGCCTACCCCGGAGCATCAGGTAGAGATACCAGGCCTACCCTGGAAGGTCAGGAAGGGAGGCCGGGTCTAACACCGCGTGCCCGTAGGGACAACAGGTGAACTCTGGCGCATCACAAAGGTTTCCGGTACAACCCCAGAGTACTGCTAGGGGAACCGGTTCTATCCCGGAACTTCGGGTAGGGACACCGGGCCTAACACGTAGGGTCAGGTAGGAAGGGCGGGTCAAATCCCACGCACCCGTAGGAACAGCAGTTGTACCCTGGAGTACCGGTGGAGGTAGTGGTACTACTCCGGAGTACCGTCGAGGTTCACGGGTAATACCCCAGAGTACCGGGTGGAAGTACTGGTACTACCCCGGAGCGTCGGGAAGGGGCGCCAGGCCTACCCCGGAGCATCAGGTAGAGATACCAGGCCTACCCTGGAGGGTCAGGAAGGGAGGCCGCGTCTCACACCGCGTGCCGGTAGGGACAACAGGTGAACTCCGGCGCATCACAAAGGTTTCCGGTACAACCCCAGAGTACTGCTAGGGGAACCGGTTCTATCCCGGAACTTCGGGTAGGGACACCGGGCCTAACACGAAGGGTCAGGTTGGAAGGGCGGGTCAAATCCCACGCACCCGTAGGAACAGCAGTTGTACCCTGGAGTACCGGTGGAGGTAGTGGTACTACGCCAGAGTTCCGACGAGGGTTACGGGTAATAACCCAGAGTACCGAGTGGCGGTACTAGTACTACCCCATAGCGTCGGGAAGGGGTGCCAGGCCTATCCCGGAGCATCAGGTAGGAATACCAGGCCTACCCTGGAAGGTCAGGAAGGGAGGCCGGGTCTAACACCGCGTGCCCGTAGGGACAACAGGTGAACTCCGGCGCATCACAAAGGTTTCCGGTACAACCCCAGAGTACTGCTAGGGGAACCGGTTCTATCCCGGAACTTCGGGTAGGGACACCGGGCCTAACACGGAGGGTCAGGTAGGAAGGGCGGGTCAAATCCCACGCACCCGTAGGAACAGCAGTTGTACCCTGGAGTACCGGTGGAGGTAGTGGTACTTCTCCGGAGTACCGACGAGGGTCACGGGTAATACCCCAGAGTACCAGGTGGAAGTACTGGTACTACCCCGGAGCGTCGGGAAGGGGCACCAGGCCTACCCCGGAGCATCAGGTAGAGATACCAGGCCTACCCTGGAGGGTCAGGAAGGAAGGCCGGGTCTAACACCGCGTGCCCGTAGGGACACCAGGTGAACTCCGGCGCATCACAAAGGTTTCCGGTACAACCCCAGAGTACTGCTAGGGGAACCGGTTCTATCCCGGAAGTTCGGGTAGGGACACCGGGCCTAACACGGAGGGTCAGGTGGAAGGGTGGGTCAAATCCCACGCACCTGTAGGAACAGCAGTTGTACCACAGCGTACCGCCTGGAGGTACTGGTACTACGCCAGAGTTCGGATGAGGGTTACGGTTCCTACCCAAAGTTTCGAGTGGGGGTACCAGTACTACCCCGGAGCGTCGGGAAGGGGCGCCAGGCCAACCCCGGAGCATTCAGGAAGAGATACCAGGCCTACCCTGGAGGGTCAGGAAGGGAGGCCGGGTCTAACACCGCGTGCCCGTAGGGACAACAGGTGAACTCCGGCGCATCACAAAGGTTTCCGGTACAACCCCAGAGTACTGCTAGGGGAACCGGTTCTATCCCGGAACTTCGGGTAGGGACACCGGGAGTATCATGGAGGGTCAGGTAGGAAGGGCGGGTCAAATCGCACGCACCCGTAGGAACAGCAGTTGTACCCTGGAGTACCGGTGGAGGTAGTGGTACTACTCCGGAGTACCGACGAGGTTCACGGGTAATACCCCAGAGTACCGGGTGGGGGTACTGGTACTATCCCGGAGCGTCGGGAAGGGGCGCCAGGCCTACCCCGGAGCATCAGGTAGAGATACCAGGCCTACCCTGGAAGGTCAGGAAGGGAGGCCGGGTCTAACACCGCGTGCCCGTAGGGACAACAGGTGAACTCCGGCGCATCACAAAGGTTTCCGGTACAACCCCAGAGTACTGCTAGGGGAACCGGTTCTATCCCGGAATGTTGGGTAGGGACACCGGGCCTATCACGGAGGGTCAGGTAGGAAGGGTGGGTCAAATCCCACGCACCTGTAGGAACAGCAGTTGTACCCTGGAGTACCGGTGGAGGTAGTGGTACTACTCCGGAGTACCGACGAGGGTCACGGGTAATACCCCAGAGTACCAGGTGGAAGTACTGGTACTACCCCGGAGCGTCGGGAAGGGGCGCCAGGCCTACCCCGGAGCATCAGGTAGAGATACCAGGCCTACCCTGGAAGGTCAGGAAGGGAGGCCGGGTCTAACACCGCGTGCCCGTAGGGACAACAGGTGAACTCCGGCGCATCACAAAGGTTTCCGGTACAACCCCAGAGTACTGCTAGGGGAACCGGTTCTATCCCGGAACTTCGGGTAGGGACACCGGGCCTAACACGTAGGGTCAGGTGGAAGGGTGGGTCAAATCCCACGCACCTGTAGGAACAGCAGTTGTACCACAGCGTACCGCCTGGAGGTACTGGTACTACCCCAGATTTCGGATGAGGGTTACGGTTCCTACCCCAAAGTTTCGAGTGGGGGTACCAGTACTACCCCGGAGCGTCGGGAAGGGGCGCCAGGCCTACTCCGGAGCATTCAGGAAGAGATACCATGCTTACCCTGGAGGGTCAGGAAGGGAGGCCGGTTCTAACACCGCGTGCCCATAGGGACAACAGGTGAACTCCGGTGCATCACAAAGGTTTCCGGTACAACCCCAGAGTACTGCTAGGGGAACCGGTTCTATCCCGGAACTTCGGGTAGGGACACCGGGCCTAACACGTAGGGTCAGGTAGGAAGGGCGGGTCTAATCAAACGCACCCGTAGGAACAGCAGTTGTACCCTGGAGTACCGGTGGAGGTAGTGGTACTACTCCGGAGTACCGTCGAGGTTCACGGGTAATACCCCAGAGTACCAGGTGGAAGTACTGGTACTACCCCGGAGCGTCGGGAAGGGGCGCCAGGCCTACCCCGGAGCATCAGGTAGAGATACCAGACCTACCCTGGAAGGTCAGGAAGGGAGGCCGGGTCTCACACCGCGTGCCCGTAGGGACAACAGGTGAACTCCGGCGCATCACAAAGGTTTCCGGTACAACCCCAGAGTACTGCTAGGGGAACCGGTTCTATCCTGGAACTTCGGGTAGGGACACCGGGCCTAACACGGAAGGTCAGGTAGGAAGGGCGGGTCAAATCCCACGCACCCGTAGGAACAGCAGTTGTACCCTGGAGTACCGGTGGAGGTAGTGGTACTACTCCGGATTACCGACGAGGGTCACGGGTAATACCCCAGAGTACCAGGTGGAAGTACTGGTACTACCCCGGAGCGTCGGGAAGGGGCGCCAGGCCTACCCCGGAGCATTCAGGAAGAGATACCAGGCCTACCCTGGAGGGTCAGGAAGGGAGGCCGGGTCTAACACCGCGTGCCCGTAGGGACAACAGGTGAACTCCGGCGCATCACAAAGGTTTCCGGTACAACCCCAGAGTACTGCTAGGGGAACCGGTTCTATCCCGGAACTTCCGGTAGGGACACCGGGCCTAACACGGAGGGTCAGGTAGGAAGGGCGGGTCAAATCCCACGCACCCGTAGGACCAGCAGTTGTACCCTGGAGTACCGGTGGAGGTAGTGGTACTACTCCGGAGTACCGACGAGGGTCACGGGTAATACCCCAGAGTACCGGGTGGAAGTACTGGTACTACCCCGGAGCGTCGGGAAGGGGCGCCAGGCCTACCCCGGAGCATCAGGTAGAGATACCAGACCTACCCTGGAAGGTCAGGAAGGGAGGCCGGGTCTCACACCGCGTGCCCGTAGGGACAACAGGTGAACTCCGGCGCATCACAAAGGTTTCCGGTACAACCCCAGAGTACTGCTAGGGGAACCGGTTCTATCCTGGAAGTTCGGGTAGGGACACCGGGCGTATCATGGAGGGTCAGGTAGGAAGGGCGGGTCAAATCCCACGCACCCGTAGGAACAGCAGTTGTACCCTGGAGTACCGGTGGAGGTAGTGGTACTACGCCAGAGTTCCGACGAGGGTTACGGGTAATAACCCAGAGTACCGAGTGGCGGTACTAGTACTACCCCATAGCGTCGGGAAGGGGTGCCAGGCCTATCCCGGAGCATCAGGTAGGAATACCAGGCCTACCCTGGAAGGTCAGGAAGGGAGGCCGGGTCTAACACCGCGTGCCCGTAGGGACAACAGGTGAACTCCGGCGCATCACAAAGGTTTCCGGTACAACCCCAGAGTACTGCTAGGGGAACCGGTTCTATCCCGGAAGTTCGGGTAGGGACACCGGGCCTAACACGGAGGGTCAGGTAGGAAGGGCGGGTCAAATCCCACGCACCCGTAGGAACAGCAGTTGTACCACGGCGTACCGCCTGGAGGTAGTGGTACTACTCCGGAGTACCGACGAGGTTCACGGGTAATACCCCAGAGTACGAGGTGGGGGTACCGGTACTACCCCGGAGCGTCGGGAAGGGGCGCCAGGCCTACCCCGGAGCATCAGGTAGAGATATCAGACCTACCCTGGAAGGTCAGGAAGGGAGGCCGGGTCTCACACCGCGTGCCCGTAGGGACAACAGGTGAACTCCGGCGCATCACAAAGGTTTCCGGTACAACCCCAGAGTACTGCTAGGGGAACCGGTTCTATCCCGGAACTTCGGGTAGGGACACCGGGCCTAACACGGAGGGTCAGGTAGGAAGGGCGGGTCAAATCCCACGCACCCGTAGGAACAGCAGTTGTACCCTGGAGTACCGGTGGAGGTAGTGGTACTACTCCGGAGTACCGACGAGGGTCACGGGTAATACCCCAGAGTACCAGGTGGAAGTACTGGTACTACCCCGGAGCGTCGGGAAGGGGCGCCAGGCCTACCCCGGAGCATCAGGTAGAGATACCAGGCCTACCCTGGAAGGTCAGGAAGGGAGGCCGGGTCTAACACCGCGTGCCCGTAGGGACAACAGGTGAACTCCGGCGCATCACAAAGGTTTCCGGTACAACCCCAGAGTACTGCTAGGGGAACCGGTTCTATCCCGGAACTTCGGGTAGGGACACCGGGCCTAACACGTAGGGTCAGGTGGAAGGGTGGGTCAAATCCCACGCACCTGTAGGAACAGCAGTTGTACCACAGCGTACCGCCTGGAGGTACTGGTACTACCCCAGAGTTCGGATGAGGGTTACGGTTCCTACCCCAAAGTTTCGAGTGGGGGTACCAGTACTACCCCGGAGCGTCGGGAAGGGGCGCCAGGCCAACCCCGGAGCATTCAGGAAGAGATACCAGGCCTACCCTGGAGGGTCAGGAAGGGAGGCCGGGTCTAACACCGCGTGCCCGTAGGGACAACAGGTGAACTCCGGCGCATCACAAAGGTTTCCGGTACAACCCCAGAGTACTGCTAGGGGAACCGGTTCTATCCCGGAACTTCGGGTAGGGACACCGGGAGTATCATGGAGGGTCAGGTAGGAAGGGCGGGTCAAATCGCACGCACCCGTAGGAACAGCAGTTGTACCCTGGAGTACCGGTGGAGGTAGTGGTACTACTCCGGAGTACCGACGAGGGTCACGGGTAATACCCCAGAGTACCGGGTGGGGGTACTGGTACTACCCCGGAGCGTCGGGAAGGGGCGCCAGGCCTACCCCGGAGCATCAGGTAGAGATACCAGGCCTACCCTGGAGGGTCAGGAAGGGAGGCCGGGTCTAACACCGCGTGCCCGTAGGGACAACAGGTGAACTCCGGCGCATCACAAAGGTTTCCGGTACAACCCCAGAGTACTGCTAGGGGAACCGGTTCTATCCTGGAACTTCGGGTAGGGACACCGGGCCTAACACGGAGGGTCAGGTAGGAAGGGTGGGTCAAATCCCACGCACCTGTAGGAACAGCAGTTGTACCCTGGAGTACCGGTGGAGGTAGTGGTACTACTCCGGAGTACCGATGAGGGTCACGGCTAATACCCCAGAGTACCAGGTGGAAGTACTGGTACTACCCCAGAGCGTCGTGAAGGGGCGCCAGGCCTACCCCGGAGCATTCAGGAAGAGATACCAGGCCTACCCTGGAAGGTCAGGAAGGGAGGCCGGGTCTAACACCGCGTGCCCGTAGGGACAACAGGTGAACTCCGGCGCATCACAAAGGTTTCCGGTACAACCCCAGAGTACTGCTAGGGGAACCAGTTCTATCCCGGAATGTTGGGTAGGGACAGCGGGCCTATCATGGATGGTCAGGTGGAAGGGCGGGTCAAATCCCACGCACCTGTAGGAACAGCATTTGTACCACGGCGTACCGCCTGGAGGTACTGGTACTACCCCAGAGTTTGGATGAGGGATACGGTTCCTACCCCAAAGTTCGCAGTGGGGGTACCAGTAATACCCCGGAGCATCGGGAAGGGGCACCAGGCCTACCCCGGAGCATCAGGTAGAGATACCAGGCCTACCCTGGAAGGTCAGGAAGGGAGGCCGGGTCTAACACCGCGTGCCCGTAGGGACAATAGGTGAACTCCGGAGCATCACAAAGGTTTCCGGTACAACCCCAGAGTACTGCTAGGGGAACCGGTTCTATCCCGGAACTTCGGGTAGGGACACCGGGCCTAACACGGAGGGTCAGGTAGGAAGGGCGGGTCAAATCGCACGCACCCGTAGGAACAGCAGTTGTACCCTGGAGTACCGGTGGAGGTAGTGGTACTACTCCGGAGTACCGTCGAGGTTCACGGGTAATACCCCAGAGTACCGGGTGGAAGTACTGTTACTACCCCGGAGCGTCGGGAAGGGGCGCCAGGCCTACCCCGGAGCATCAGGTAGAGATACCAGGCCTACCCTGGAGGGTCAGGAAGGGAGGCCGGGTCTCACACCGCGTGCCCGTAGGGACAACAGGTGAACTCCGGCGCATCACAAAGGTTTCCGGTACAACCCCAGAGTACTGCTAGGGGAACCGGTTCTATCCTGGAACTTCGGGTAGGGACACCGGGCCTAACACGGAGGGTCAGGTAGGAAGGGTGGGTCAAATCCCACGCACCTGTAGGAACAGCAGTTGTACCCTGGAGTACCGGTGGAGGTAGTGGTACTACTCCGGAGTACCGACGAGGGTCACGGGTAATACCCCAGAGTACCAGGTGGAAGTACTGGTACTACCCCAGAGCGTCGGGAAGGGGCGCCAGGCCTACCCCGGAGCATTCAGGAAGAGATACCAGGCCTACCCTGGAAGGTCAGGAAGGGAGGCCGGGTCTAACACCGCGTGCCCGTAGGGACAACAGGTGAACTCCGGCGCATCACAAAGGTTTCCGGTACAACCCCAGAGTACTGCTAGGGGAACCAGTTCTATCCCGGAATGTTGGGTAGGGACAGCGGGCCTATCATGGATGGTCAGGTGGAAGGGCGGGTCAAATCCCACGCACCTGTAGGAACAGCATTTGTACCACGGCGTACCGCCTGGAGGTACTGGTACTACCCCAGAGTTTGGATGAGGGATACGGTTCCTACCCCAAAGTTCGCAGTGGGGGTACCAGTAATACCCCGGAGCATCGGGAAGGGGCACCAGGCCTACCCCGGAGCATCAGGTAGAGATACCAGGCCTACCCTGGAAGGTCAGGAAGGGAGGCCGGGTCTAACACCGCGTGCCCGTAGGGACAACAGGTGAACTCCGGCGCATCACAAAGGTTTCCGGTACAACCCCAGAGTACTGCTAGGGGAACCGGTTCTATCCCGGAACTTCGGGTAGGGACACCGGGCCTAACACGTAGGGTCAGGTAGGAAGGGCGGGTCAAATCACACGCACCCGTAGGAACAGCAGTTGTACCCTGGAGTACCGGTGGAGGTAGTGGTACTACTCCGGAGTACCGACGAGGGTCACGGGTAATACCCCAGAGTACCGGGTGGAAGTACTGTTACTACCCCGGAGCGTCGGGAAGGGGCGCCAGGCCTACCCCGGAGCATCAGGTAGAGATACCAGACCTACCCTGGAAGGTCAGGAAGGGAGGCCGGGTCTCACACCGCGTGCCCGTAGGGACAACAGGTGAACTCCGGCGCATCACAAAGGTTTCCGGTACAACCCCAGAGTACTGCTAGGGGAACCGGTTCTATCCCGGAAGTTCGGGTAGGGACACCGGGCGTATCATGGAGGGTCAGGTAGGAAGGGCGGGTCAAATCCCACGCACCCGTAGGAACAGCAGTTGTACCCTGGAGTACCGGTGGAGGTAGTGGTACTACGCCAGAGTTCCGACGAGGGTTACGGGTAATAACCCAGAGTACCGAGTGGCGGTACTAGTACTACCCCATAGCGTCGGGAAGGGGTGCCAGGCCTATCCCGGAGCATCAGGTAGGAATACCAGGCCTACCCTGGAAGGTCAGGAAGGGAGGCCGGGTCTAACACCGCGTGCCCGTAGGGACAACAGGTGAACTCCGGCGCATCACAAAGGTTTCCGGTACAACCCCAGAGTACTGCTAGGGGAACCGGTTCTATCCCGGAAGTTCGGGTAGGGACACCGGGCCTAACACGGAGGGTCAGGTAGGAAGGGCGGGTCAAATCCCACGCACCCGTAGGAACAGCAGTTGTACCCTGGAGTACCGGTGGAGGTAGTGGTACTACTCCGGAGTACCGACGAGGTTCACGGGTAATACCACAGAGTACGAGGTGGGGGTACCGGTACTACCCCGGAGCGTCGGGAAGGGGCGCCAGGCCTACCCCGGAGCATCAGGTAGAGATATCAGACCTACCCTGGAAGGTCAGGAAGGGAGGCCGGGTCTCACACCGCGTGCCCGTAGGGACAACAGGTGAACTCCGGCGCATCACAAAGGTTTCCGGTACAACCCCAGAGTACTGCTAGGGGAACCGGTTCTATCCCGGAACTTCGGGTAGGGACACCGGGCCTAACATGGAGGGTCAGGTAGGAAGGGCGGGTCAAATCCCACGCACCCGTAGGAACAGCAGTTGTACCCTGGAGTACCGGTGGAGGTAGTGGTACTACTCCGGAGTACCGACGAGGGTCACGGGTAATACCCCAGAGTACCAGGTGGAAGTACTGGTACTACCCCGGAGCGTCGGGAAGGGGCGCCAGGCCTACCCCGGAGCATCAGGTAGAGATACCAGACCTACCCTGGAAGGTCAGGAAGGGAGGCCGGGTCTAACACCGCGTGCCCGTAGGGACAACAGGTGAACTCCGGCGCATCACAAAGGTTTCCGGTACAACCCCAGAGTACTGCTAGGGGAACCGGTTCTATCCCGGAACTTCCGGTAGGGACACCGGGCCTAACACGGAGGGTCAGGTGGAAGGGTGGGTCAAATCCCACGCACCTGTAGGAACAGCAGTTGTACCACAGCGTACCGCCTGTTGGTACTGGTACTACCCCAGAGTTCGGATGAGGGTTACGGTTCCTACCCAAAGTTTCGAGTGGGGGTACCAGTACTACCCCGGAGCGTCGGGAAGGGGCGCCAGGCCAACCCCGGAGCATTCAGGAAGAGATACCAGGCCTACCCTGGAGGGTCAGGAAGGGAGGCCGGGTCTAACACCGCGTGCCCGTAGGGACAACAGGTGAACTCCGGCGCATCACAAAGGTTTCCGGTACAACCCCAGAGTACTGCTAGGGGAACCGGTTCTATCCCGGAACTTCGGGTAGGGACACCGGGCCTAACACGGAGGGTCAGGTAGGAAGGGCGGGTCAAATCCCACGCACCCGTAGGAACAGCAGTTGTACCCTGGAGTACCGGTGGAGGTAGTGGTACTACTCCGGAGTACCGACGAGGTTCACGGGTAATACCCCAGAGTACCGGGTGGGGGTACTGGTACTATCCCGGAGCGTCGGGAAGGGGCGCCAGGCCTACCCCGGAGCATCAGGTAGAGATACCAGGCCTACCCTGGAGGGTCAGGAAGGGAGGCCGGGTCTAACACCGCGTGCCCGTAGGGACAACAGGTGAACTCCGGCGCATCACAAAGGTTTCCGGTACAACCCCAGAGTACTGCTAGGGGAACCGGTTCTATCCCGGAATGTTGGGTAGGGACACCGGGCCTATCACGGAGGGTCAGGTAGGAAGGGTGGGTCAAATCCCACGCACCTGTAGGAACAGCAGTTGTACCCTGGAGTACCGGTGGAGGTAGTGGTACTACTCCGGAGTACCGACGAGGGTCACGGGTAATACCCCAGAGTACCAGGTGGAAGTACTGGTACTACCCCGGAGCGTCGGGAAGGGGCGCCAGGCCTACCCCGGAGCATTCAGGAAGAGATACCAGGCCTACCCTGGAAGGTCAGGAAGGGAGGCCGGGTCTAACACCGCGTGCCCGTAGGGACAACAGGTGAACTCCGGCGCATCACAAAGGTTTCCGGTACAACCCCAGAGTACTGCTAGGGGAACCGGTTCTATCCCGGAACTTCGGGTAGGGACACCGGGCCTAACACGTAGGGTCAGGTGGAAGGGTGGGTCAAATCCCACGCACCTGTAGGAACAGCAGTTGTACCACAGCGTACCGCCTGGAGGTACTGGTACTACCCCAGATTTCGGATGAGGGTTACGGTTCCTACCCCAAAGTTTCGAGTGGGGGTACCAGTACTACCCCGGAGCGTCGGGAAGGGGCGCCAGGCCTACTCCGGAGCATTCAGGAAGAGATACCATGCTTACCCTGGAGGGTCAGGAAGGGAGGCCGGTTCTAACACCGCGTGCCCATAGGGACAACAGGTGAACTCCGGTGCATCACAAAGGTTTCCGGTACAACCCCAGAGTACTGCTAGGGGAACCGGTTCTATCCCGGAACTTCGGGTAGGGACACCGGGCCTAACACGTAGGGTCAGGTAGGAAGGGCGGGTCTAATCAAACGCACCCGTAGGAACAGCAGTTGTACCCTGGAGTACCGGTGGAGGTAGTGGTACTACTCCGGAGTACCGTCGAGGTTCACGGGTAATACCCCAGAGTACCAGGTGGAAGTACTGGTACTACCCCGGAGCGTCGGGAAGGGGCGCCAGGCCTACCCCGGAGCATCAGGTAGAGATACCAGACCTACCCTGGAAGGTCAGGAAGGGAGGCCGGGTCTCACACCGCGTGCCCGTAGGGACAACAGGTGAACTCCGGCGCATCACAAAGGTTTCCGGTACAACCCCAGAGTACTGCTAGGGGAACCGGTTCTATCCTGGAACTTCGGGTAGGGACACCGGGCCTAACACGGAAGGTCAGGTAGGAAGGGCGGGTCAAATCCCACGCACCCGTAGGAACAGCAGTTGTACCCTGGAGTACCGGTGGAGGTAGTGGTACTACTCCGGATTACCGACGAGGGTCACGGGTAATACCCCAGAGTACCAGGTGGAAGTACTGGTACTACCCCGGAGCGTCGGGAAGGGGTGCCAGGCCTACCCCGGAGCATTCAGGAAGAGATACCAGGCCTACCCTGGAGGGTCAGGAAGGGAGGCCGGGTCTAACACCGCGTGCCCGTAGGGACAACAGGTGAACTCCGGCGCATCACAAAGGTTTCCGGTACAACCCCAGAGTACTGCTAGGGGAACCGGTTCTATCCCGGAACTTCCGGTAGGGACACCGGGCCTAACACGGAGGGTCAGGTAGGAAGGGCGGGTCAAATCCCACGCACCCGTAGGACCAGCAGTTGTACCCTGGAGTACCGGTGGAGGTAGTGGTACTACTCCGGAGTACCGACGAGGGTCACGGGTAATACCCCAGAGTACCGGGTGGAAGTACTGGTACTACCCCGGAGCGTCGGGAAGGGGCGCCAGGCCTACCCCGGAGCATCAGGTAGAGATACCAGACCTACCCTGGAAGGTCAGGAAGGGAGGCCGGGTCTCACACCGCGTGCCCGTAGGGACAACAGGTGAACTCCGGCGCATCACAAAGGTTTCCGGTACAACCCCAGAGTACTGCTAGGGGAACCGGTTCTATCCTGGAAGTTCGGGTAGGGACACCGGGCGTATCATGGAGGGTCAGGTAGGAAGGGCGGGTCAAATCCCACGCACCCGTAGGAACAGCAGTTGTACCCTGGAGTACCGGTGGAGGTAGTGGTACTACGCCAGAGTTCCGACGAGGGTTACGGGTAATAACCCAGAGTACCGAGTGGCGGTACTAGTACTACCCCATAGCGTCGGGAAGGGGTGCCAGGCCTATCCCGGAGCATCAGGTAGGAATACCAGGCCTACCCTGGAAGGTCAGGAAGGGAGGCCGGGTCTAACACCGCGTGCCCGTAGGGACAACAGGTGAACTCCGGCGCATCACAAAGGTTTCCGGTACAACCCCAGAGTACTGCTAGGGGAACCGGTTCTATCCCGGAAGTTCGGGTAGGGACACCGGGCCTAACACGGAGGGTCAGGTAGGAAGGGCGGGTCAAATCCCACGCACCCGTAGGAACAGCAGTTGTACCACGGCGTACCGCCTGGAGGTAGTGGTACTACTCCGGAGTACCGACGAGGTTCACGGGTAATACCCCAGAGTACGAGGTGGGGGTACCGGTACTACCCCGGAGCGTCGGGAAGGGGCGCCAGGCCTACCCCGGAGCATCAGGTAGAGATATCAGACCTACCCTGGAAGGTCAGGAAGGGAGGCCGGGTCTCACACCGCGTGCCCGTAGGGACAACAGGTGAACTCCGGCGCATCACAAAGGTTTCCGGTACAACCCCAGAGTACTGCTAGGGGAACCGGTTCTATCCCGGAACTTCGGGTAGGGACACCGGGCCTAACACGGAGGGTCAGGTAGGAAGGGCGGGTCAAATCCCACGCACCCGTAGGAACAGCAGTTGTACCCTGGAGTACCGGTGGAGGTAGTGGTACTACTCCGGAGTACCGACGAGGGTCACGGGTAATACCCCAGAGTACCAGGTGGAAGTACTGGTACTACCCCGGAGCGTCGGGAAGGGGCGCCAGGCCTACCCCGGAGCATCAGGTAGAGATACCAGGCCTACCCTGGAAGGTCAGGAAGGGAGGCCGGGTCTAACACCGCGTGCCCGTAGGGACAACAGGTGAACTCCGGCGCATCACAAAGGTTTCCGGTACAACCCCAGAGTACTGCTAGGGGAACCGGTTCTATCCCGGAACTTCGGGTAGGGACACCGGGCCTAACACGTAGGGTCAGGTGGAAGGGTGGGTCAAATCCCACGCACCTGTAGGAACAGCAGTTGTACCACAGCGTACCGCCTGGAGGTACTGGTACTACCCCAGAGTTCGGATGAGGGTTACGGTTCCTACCCCAAAGTTTCGAGTGGGGGTACCAGTACTACCCCGGAGCGTCGGGAAGGGGCGCCAGGCCAACCCCGGAGCATTCAGGAAGAGATACCAGGCCTACCCTGGAGGGTCAGGAAGGGAGGCCGGGTCTAACACCGCGTGCCCGTAGGGACAACAGGTGAACTCCGGCGCATCACAAAGGTTTCCGGTACAACCCCAGAGTACTGCTAGGGGAACCGGTTCTATCCCGGAACTTCGGGTAGGGACACCGGGAGTATCATGGAGGGTCAGGTAGGAAGGGCGGGTCAAATCGCACGCACCCGTAGGAACAGCAGTTGTACCCTGGAGTACCGGTGGAGGTAGTGGTACTACTCCGGAGTACCGACGAGGGTCACGGGTAATACCCCAGAGTACCGGGTGGGGGTACTGGTACTACCCCGGAGCGTCGGGAAGGGGCGCCAGGCCTACCCCGGAGCATCAGGTAGAGATACCAGGCCTACCCTGGAGGGTCAGGAAGGGAGGCCGGGTCTAACACCGCGTGCCCGTAGGGACAACAGGTGAACTCCGGCGCATCACAAAGGTTTCCGGTACAACCCCAGAGTACTGCTAGGGGAACCGGTTCTATCCTGGAACTTCGGGTAGGGACACCGGGCCTAACACGGAGGGTCAGGTAGGAAGGGTGGGTCAAATCCCACGCACCTGTAGGAACAGCAGTTGTACCCTGGAGTACCGGTGGAGGTAGTGGTACTACTCCGGAGTACCGATGAGGGTCACGGCTAATACCCCAGAGTACCAGGTGGAAGTACTGGTACTACCCCAGAGCGTCGTGAAGGGGCGCCAGGCCTACCCCGGAGCATTCAGGAAGAGATACCAGGCCTACCCTGGAAGGTCAGGAAGGGAGGCCGGGTCTAACACCGCGTGCCCGTAGGGACAACAGGTGAACTCCGGCGCATCACAAAGGTTTCCGGTACAACCCCAGAGTACTGCTAGGGGAACCAGTTCTATCCCGGAATGTTGGGTAGGGACAGCGGGCCTATCATGGATGGTCAGGTGGAAGGGCGGGTCAAATCCCACGCACCTGTAGGAACAGCATTTGTACCACGGCGTACCGCCTGGAGGTACTGGTACTACCCCAGAGTTTGGATGAGGGATACGGTTCCTACCCCAAAGTTCGCAGTGGGGGTACCAGTAATACCCCGGAGCATCGGGAAGGGGCACCAGGCCTACCCCGGAGCATCAGGTAGAGATACCAGGCCTACCCTGGAAGGTCAGGAAGGGAGGCCGGGTCTAACACCGCGTGCCCGTAGGGACAATAGGTGAACTCCGGAGCATCACAAAGGTTTCCGGTACAACCCCAGAGTACTGCTAGGGGAACCGGTTCTATCCCGGAACTTCGGGTAGGGACACCGGGCCTAACACGGAGGGTCAGGTAGGAAGGGCGGGTCAAATCGCACGCACCCGTAGGAACAGCACTTGTACCCTGGAGTACCGGTGGAGGTAGTGGTACTACTCCGGAGTACCGTCGAGGTTCACGGGTAATACCCCAGAGTACCGGGTGGAAGTACTGTTACTACCCCGGAGCGTCGGGAAGGGGCGCCAGGCCTACCCCGGAGCATCAGGTAGAGATACCAGGCCTACCCTGGAGGGTCAGGAAGGGAGGCCGGGTCTCACACCGCGTGCCCGTAGGGACAACAGGTGAACTCCGGCGCATCACAAAGGTTTCCGGTACAACCCCAGAGTACTGCTAGGGGAACCGGTTCTATCCCGGAACTTCGGGTAGGGACACCGGGCCTAACACGGAGGGTCAGGTAGGAAGGGCGGGTCAAATCGCACGCACCCGTAGGAACAGCAGTTGTACCCTGGAGTACCGGTGGAGGTAGTGGTACTACTCCGGAGTACCGACGAGGTTCACGGGTAATACCCCAGAGTACCGGGTGGAGGTACTGGTACTACCCCGGAGCGTCGGGAAGGGGCGCCAGGCCTACCCCGGAGCATCAGGTAGAGATACCAGGCCTACCCTGGAGGGTCAGGAAGGGAGGCCGGGTCTAACACCGCGTGCCCGTAGGGACAACAGGTGAACTCCGGCGCATCACAAAGGTTTCCGGTACAACCCCAGAGTACTGCTAGGGGAACCGGTTCTATCCTGGAACTTCGGGTAGGGACACCGGGCCTAACACGGAGGGTCAGGTAGGAAGGGTGGGTCAAATCCCACGCACCTGTAGGAACAGCAGTTGTACCCTGGAGTACCGGTGGAGGTAGTGGTACTACTCCGGAGTACCGACGAGGGTCACGGGTAATACCCCAGAGTACCAGGTGGAAGTACTGGTACTACCCCAGAGCGTCGGGAAGGGGCGCCAGGCCTACCCCGGAGCATTCAGGAAGAGATACCAGGCCTACCCTGGAAGGTCAGGAAGGGAGGCCGGGTCTAACACCGCGTGCCCGTAGGGACAACAGGTGAACTCCGGCGCATCACAAAGGTTTCCGGTACAACCCCAGAGTACTGCTAGGGGAACCAGTTCTATCCCGGAATGTTGGGTAGGGACAGCGGGCCTATCATGGATGGTCAGGTGGAAGGGCGGGTCAAATCCCACGCACCTGTAGGAACAGCATTTGTACCACGGCGTACCGCCTGGAGGTACTGGTACTACCCCAGAGTTTGGATGAGGGATACGGTTCCTACCCCAAAGTTCGCAGTGGGGGTACCAGTAATACCCCGGAGCATCGGGAAGGGGCACCAGGCCTACCCCGGAGCATCAGGTAGAGATACCAGGCCTACCCTGGAAGGTCAGGAAGGGAGGCCGGGTCTAACACCGCGTGCCCGTAGGGACAACAGGTGAACTCCGGCGCATCACAAAGGTTTCCGGTACAACCCCAGAGTACTGCTAGGGGAACCGGTTCTATCCCGGAACTTCGGGTAGGGACACCGGGCCTAACACGTAGGGTCAGGTAGGAAGGGCGGGTCAAATCACACGCACCCGTAGGAACAGCAGTTGTACCCTGGAGTACCGGTGGAGGTAGTGGTACTACTCCGGAGTACCGACGAGGGTCACGGGTAATACCCCAGAGTACCGGGTGGAAGTACTGTTACTACCCCGGAGCGTCGGGAAGGGGCGCCAGGCCTACCCCGGAGCATCAGGTAGAGATACCAGACCTACCCTGGAAGGTCAGGAAGGGAGGCCGGGTCTCACACCGCGTGCCCGTAGGGACAACAGGTGAACTCCGGCGCATCACAAAGGTTTCCGGTACAACCCCAGAGTACTGCTAGGGGAACCGGTTCTATCCCGGAAGTTCGGGTAGGGACACCGGGCGTATCATGGAGGGTCAGGTAGGAAGGGCGGGTCAAATCCCACGCACCCGTAGGAACAGCAGTTGTACCCTGGAGTACCGGTGGAGGTAGTGGTACTACGCCAGAGTTCCGACGAGGGTTACGGGTAATAACCCAGAGTACCGAGTGGCGGTACTAGTACTACCCCATAGCGTCGGGAAGGGGTGCCAGGCCTATCCCGGAGCATCAGGTAGGAATACCAGGCCTACCCTGGAAGGTCAGGAAGGGAGGCCGGGTCTAACACCGCGTGCCCGTAGGGACAACAGGTGAACTCCGGCGCATCACAAAGGTTTCCGGTACAACCCCAGAGTACTGCTAGGGGAACCGGTTCTATCCCGGAAGTTCGGGTAGGGACACCGGGCCTAACACGGAGGGTCAGGTAGGAAGGGCGGGTCAAATCCCACGCACCCGTAGGAACAGCAGTTGTACCCTGGAGTACCGGTGGAGGTAGTGGTACTACTCCGGAGTACCGACGAGGTTCACGGGTAATACCACAGAGTACGAGGTGGGGGTACCGGTACTACCCCGGAGCGTCGGGAAGGGGCGCCAGGCCTACCCCGGAGCATCAGGTAGAGATATCAGACCTACCCTGGAAGGTCAGGAAGGGAGGCCGGGTCTCACACCGCGTGCCCGTAGGGACAACAGGTGAACTCCGGCGCATCACAAAGGTTTCCGGTACAACCCCAGAGTACTGCTAGGGGAACCGGTTCTATCCCGGAACTTCGGGTAGGGACACCGGGCCTAACATGGAGGGTCAGGTAGGAAGGGCGGGTCAAATCCCACGCACCCGTAGGAACAGCAGTTGTACCCTGGAGTACCGGTGGAGGTAGTGGTACTACTCCGGAGTACCGACGAGGGTCACGGGTAATACCCCAGAGTACCAGGTGGAAGTACTGGTACTACCCCGGAGCGTCGGGAAGGGGCGCCAGGCCTACCCCGGAGCATCAGGTAGAGATACCAGACCTACCCTGGAAGGTCAGGAAGGGAGGCCGGGTCTAACACCGCGTGCCCGTAGGGACAACAGGTGAACTCCGGCGCATCACAAAGGTTTCCGGTACAACCCCAGAGTACTGCTAGGGGAACCGGTTCTATCCCGGAACTTCCGGTAGGGACACCGGGCCTAACACGGAGGGTCAGGTGGAAGGGTGGGTCAAATCCCACGCACCTGTAGGAACAGCAGTTGTACCACAGCGTACCGCCTGTTGGTACTGGTACTACCCCAGAGTTCGGATGAGGGTTACGGTTCCTACCCAAAGTTTCGAGTGGGGGTACCAGTACTACCCCGGAGCGTCGGGAAGGGGCGCCAGGCCAACCCCGGAGCATTCAGGAAGAGATACCAGGCCTACCCTGGAGGGTCAGGAAGGGAGGCCGGGTCTAACACCGCGTGCCCGTAGGGACAACAGGTGAACTCCGGCGCATCACAAAGGTTTCCGGTACAACCCCAGAGTACTGCTAGGGGAACCGGTTCTATCCCGGAACTTCGGGTAGGGACACCGGGCCTAACACGGAGGGTCAGGTAGGAAGGGCGGGTCAAATCCCACGCACCCGTAGGAACAGCAGTTGTACCCTGGAGTACCGGTGGAGGTAGTGGTACTACTCCGGAGTACCGACGAGGGTCACGGGTAATACCCCAGAGTACCGGGTGGGGGTACTGGTACTACCCCGGAGCGTCGGGAAGGGGCGCCAGGCCTACCCCGGAGCATCAGGTAGAGATACCAGGCCTACCCTGGAGGGTCAGGAAGGGAGGCCGGGTCTAACACCGCGTGCCCGTAGGGACAACAGGTGAACTCCGGCGCATCACAAAGGTTTCCGGTACAACCCCAGAGTACTGCTAGGGGAACCGGTTCTATCCTGGAACTTCGGGTAGGGACACCGGGCCTAACACGGAGGGTCAGGTAGGAAGGGTGGGTCAAATCCCACGCACCTGTAGGAACAGCAGTTGTACCCTGGAGTACCGGTGGAGGTAGTGGTACTACTCCGGAGTACCGACGAGGGTCACGGGTAATACCCCAGAGTACCAGGTGGAAGTACTGGTACTACCCCAGAGCGTCGGGAAGGGGCGCCAGGCCTACCCCGGAGCATTCAGGAAGAGATACCATGCCTACCCTGGAAGGTCAGGAAGGGAGGCCGGGTCTAACACCGCGTGCCCGTAGGGACAACAGGTGAACTCCGGCGCATCACAAAGGTTTCCGGTACAACCCCAGAGTACTGCTAGGGGAACCAGTTCTATCCCGGAATGTTGGGTAGGGACAGCGGGCCTATCATGGATGGTCAGGTGGAAGGGCGGGTCAAATCCCACGCACCTGTAGGAACAGCATCTGTACCACGGCGTACCGCCTGGAGGTACTGGTACTACCCCAGAGTTTGGATGAGGGATACGGTTCCTACCCCAAAGTTCGCAGTGGGGGTACCAGTAATACCCCGGAGCATCGGGAAGGGGCACCAGGCCTACCCCGGAGCATCAGGTAGAGATACCAGGCCTACCCTGGAAGGTCAGGAAGGGAGGCCAGGTCTAACACCGCGTGCCCGTAGGGACAACAGGTGAACTCCGGCGCATCACAAAGGTTTCCGGTACAACCCCAGAGTACTGCTAGGGGAACCGGTTCTATCCCGGAAGTTCGGGTAGGGACACCGGGCCTAACACGGAGGGTCAGGTAGGAAGGGCGGGTCAAATCGCACGCACCCGTAGGAACAGCAGTTGTACCCTGGAGTACCGGTGGAGGTAGTGGTACTACTCCGGAGTACCGACGAGGTTCACGGGTAATACCCCAGAGTACCGGGTGGGGGTACTGGTACTACCCCGGAGCGTCGGGAAGGGGCGCCAGGCCTACCCCGGAGCATCAGGTAGAGATACCAGGCCTACCCTGGAGGGTCAGGAAGGGAGGCCGGGTCTAACACCGCGTGCCCGTAGGGACAACAGGTGAACTCCGGCGCATCACAAAGGTTTCCGGTACAACCCCAGAGTACTGCTAGGGGAACCGGTTCTATCCTGGAACTTCGGGTAGGGACACCGGGCCTAACACGGAGGGTCAGGTAGGAAGGGTGGGTCAAATCCCACGCACCTGTAGGAACAGCAGTTGTACCCTGGAGTACCGGTGGAGGTAGTGGTACTACTCCGGAGTACCGACGAGGGTCACGGCTAATACCCCAGAGTACCAGGTGGAAGTACTGGTACTACCCCGGAGCGTCGGGAAGGGGCGCCAGGCCTACCCCGGAGCATTCAGGAAGAGATACCAGGCCTACCCTGGAAGGTCAGGAAGGGAGGCCGGGTCTAACACCGCGTGCCCGTAGGGACAACAGGTGAACTCCGGCGCATCACAAAGGTTTCCGGTACAACCCCAGAGTACTGCTAGGGGAACCAGTTCTATCCCGGAATGTTGGGTAGGGACAGCGGGCCTATCATGGATGGTCAGGTGGAAGGGCGGGTCAAATCCCACGCACCTGTAGGAACAGCATTTGTACCACGGCGTACCGCCTGGAGGTACTGGTACTACCCCAGAGTTTGGATGAGGGATACGGTTCCTACCCCAAAGTTCGCAGTGGGGGTACCAGTAATACCCCGGAGCATCGGGAAGGGGCACCAGGCCTACCCCGGAGCATCAGGTAGAGATACCAGGCCTACCCTGGAAGGTCAGGAAGGGAGGCCGGGTCTAACACCGCGTGCCCGTAGGGACAACAGGTGAACTCCGGCGCATCACAAAGGTTTCCGGTACAACCCCAGAGTACTGCTAGGGGAACCGGTTCTATCCCGGAAGTTCGGGTAGGGACACCGGGCCTAACACGGAGGGTCAGGTAGGAAGGGCGGGTCAAATCCCACGCACCCGTAGGAACAGCAGTTGTACCCTGGAGTACCGGTGGAGGTAGTGGTACTACTCCGGAGTACCGACGAGGTTCACGGGTAATACCCCAGAGTACCGGGTGGAAGTACTGGTACTACCCCGGAGCGTCGGGAAGGGGCGCCAGGCCTACCCCGGAGCATCAGGTAGAGATACCAGGCCTACCCTGGAGGGACAGGAAGGGAGGCCGGGTCTCACACCGCGTGCCGGTAGGGACAACAGGTGAACTCCGGCGCATCACAAAGGTTTCCGGTACAACCCCAGAGTACTGCTAGGGGAACCGGTTCTATCCCGGAACTTCGGGTAGGGACACCGGGCCTAACACGGAGGGTCAGGTAGGAAGGGCGGGTCAAATCCCACGCACCCGTAGGAACAGCAGTTGTACCCTGGAGTACCGGTGGAGGTAGTGGTACTATTCCGGAGTACCGACGAGGGTCACGGGTAATACCCCAGAGTACCAGGTGGGGGTACTGGTACTACCCCGGAGCGTCGGGAAGGGGCGCCAGGCCTACCCCGGAGCATCAGGTAGAGATACCAGGCCTACCCTGGAGGGTCAGGAAGGGAGGCCGGGTCTCACACCGCGTGCCCGTAGGGACAACAGGTGAACTCCGGCGCATCACAAAGGTTTCCGGTACAACCCCAGAGTACTGCTAGGGGAACCGGTTCTACCCCGGAACTTCGGGTAGGGACACCGGGCCTAACACGGAGGGTCAGGTAGGAAGGGCGGGTCAAATCGCACGCACCCGTAGGAACAGCAGTTGTACCCTGGAGTACCGGTGGAGGTAGTGGTACTACTCCGGAGTACCGACGAGGGTCACGGGTAATACCCCAGAGTACCGTGTGGGGGTACTGGTACTACCCCGGAGCGTCGGGAAGGGGCGCCAGGCCTACCCCGGAGCATCAGGTAGAGATACCAGGCCTACCCTGGAGGGTCAGGAAGGGAGGCCGGGTCTAACACCGCGTGCCCGTAGGGACAACAGGTGAACTCCGGCGCATCACAAAGGTTTCCGGTACAACCCCAGAGTACTGCTAGGGGAACCGGTTCTATCCTGGAACTTCGGGTAGGGACACCGGGCCTAACACGGAGGGTCAGGTAGGAAGGGTGGGTCAAATCCCACGCACCTGTAGGAACAGCAGTTGTACCCTGGAGTACCGGTGGAGGTAGTGGTACTACTCCGGAGTACCGACGAGGGTCACGGGTAATACCCCAGAGTACCAGGTGGAAGTACTGGTACTACCCCAGAGCGTCGGGAAGGGGCGCCAGGCCTACCCCGGAGCATTCAGGAAGAGATACCAGGCCTACCCTGGAAGGTCAGGAAGGGAGGCCGGGTCTAACACCGCGTGCCCGTAGGGACAACAGGTGAACTCCGGCGCATCACAAAGGTTTCCGGTACAACCCCAGAGTACTGCTAGGGGAACCAGTTCTATCCCGGAATGTTGGGTAGGGACAGCGGGCCTATCATGGATGGTCAGGTGGAAGGGCGGGTCAAATCCCACGCACCTGTAGGAACAGCATTTGTACCACGGCGTACCGCCTGGAGGTACTGGTACTACCCCAGAGTTTGGATGAGGGATACGGTTCCTACCCCAAAGTTCGCAGTGGGGGTACCAGTAATACCCCGGAGTATCGGGAAGGGGCACCAGGCCTACCCCGGAGCATCAGGTAGAGATACCAGGCCTACCCTGGAAGGTCAGGAAGGGAGGCCGGGTCTAACACCGCGTGCCCGTAGGGACAACAGGTGAACTCCGGCGCATCACAAAGGTTTCCGGTACAACCCCAGAGTACTGCTAGGGGAACCGGTTCTATCCCGGAACTTCGGGTAGGGACACCGGGAGTATCATGGAGGGTCAGGTAGGAAGGGCGGGTCAAATCGCACGCACCCGTAGGAACAGCAGTTGTACCCTGGAGTACCGGTGGAGGTAGTGGTACTACTCCGGAGTACCGACGAGGTTCACGGGTAATACCCCAGAGTACCGGGTGGGGGTACTGGTACTACCCCGGAGCGTCGGGAAGGGGCGCCAGGCCTACCCCGGAGCATCAGGTAGAGATACCAGGCCTACCCTGGAGGGTCAGGAAGGGAGGCCGGGTCTAACACCGCGTGCCCGTAGGGACAACAGGTGAACTCCGGCGCATCACAAAGGTTTCCGGTACAACCCCAGAGTACTGCTAGGGGAACCGGTTCTATCCTGGAACTTCGGGTAGGGACACCGGGCCTAACACGGAGGGTCAGGTAGGAAGGGTGGGTCAAATCCCACGCACCTGTAGGAACAGCAGTTGTACCCTGGAGTACCGGTGGAGGTAGTGGTACTACTCCGGAGTACCGACGAGGGTCACGGCTAATACCCCAGAGTACCAGGTGGAAGTACTGGTACTACCCCAGAGCGTCGGGAAGGGGCGCCAGGCCTACCCCGGAGCATTCAGGAAGAGATACCAGGCCTACCCTGGAAGGTCAGGAAGGGAGGCCGGGTCTAACACCGCGTGCCCGTAGGGACAACAGGTGAACTCCGGCGCATCACAAAGGTTTCCGGTACAACCCCAGAGTACTGCTAGGGGAACCAGTTCTATCCCGGAATGTTGGGTAGGGACAGCGGGCCTATCATGGATGGTCAGGTGGAAGGGCGGGTCAAATCCCACGCACCTGTAGGAACAGCATTTGTACCACGGCGTACCGCCTGGAGGTACTGGTACTACCCCAGAGTTTGGATGAGGGATACGGTTCCTACCCCAAAGTTCGCAGTGGGGGTACCAGTAATACCCCGGAGCATCGGGAAGGGGCACCAGGCCTACCCCGGAGCATCAGGTAGAGATACCAGGCCTACCCTGGAAGGTCAGGAAGGGAGGCCGGATCTAACACCGCGTGCCCGTAGGGACAACAGGTGAACTCCGGCGCATCACAAAGGTTTCCGGTACAACCCCAGAGTACTGCTAGGGGAACCGGTTCTATCCCGGAACTTCGGGTAGGGACACCGGGCCTAACACGGAGGGTCAGGTAGGAAGGGCGGGTCAAATCCCACGCACCCGTAGGAACAGCAGTTGTACCCTGGAGTACCGGTGGAGGTAGTGGTACTACTCCGGAGTACCGACGAGGTTCACGGGTAATACCCCAGAGTACCGGGTGGAAGTACTGGTACTACCCCGGAGCGTCGGGAAGGGGCGCCAGGCCTACCCCGGAGCATCAGGTAGAGATACCAGACCTACCCTGGAAGGTCAGGAAGGGAGGCCGGGTCTAACACCGCGTGCCCGTAGGGACAACAGGTGAACTCCGGCACATCACAAAGGTTTCCGGTACAACCCCAGAGTACTGCTAGGGGAACCGGTTCTATCCCGGAAGTTCGGGTAGGGACACCGGGCGTATCATGGAGGGTCAGGTAGGAAGGGTGGGTCAAATCCCACGCACCCGTAGGAACAGCAGTTGTACCCTGGAGTACCGGTGGAGGTAGTGGTACTACGCCAGAGTTCCGACGAGGGTTACGGGTAATAACCCAGAGTACCGAGTGGCGGTACTAGTACTACCCCATAGCGTCGGGAAGGGGTGCCAGGCCTATCCCGGAGCATCAGGTAGGAATACCAGGCCTACCCTGGAAGGTCAGGAAGGGAGGCCGGGTCTAACACCGCGTGCCCGTAGGGACAACAGGTGAACTCCGGCGCATCACAAAGGTTTCCGGTACAACCCCAGAGTACTGCTAGGGGAACCGGTTCTATCCCGGAACTTCGGGTAGGGACACCGGGCCTAACACGGAGGGTCAGGTAGGAAGGGCGGGTCAAATCCCACGCACCCGTAGGAACAGCAGTTGTACCCTGGAGTACCGGTGGAGGTAGTGGTACTACTCCGGAGTACCGACGAGGGTCACGGGTAATACCCCAGAGTACGAGGTGGGGGTACCGGTACTACCCTGGAGCGTCGGGAAGGGGCGCCAGGCCTACCCCGGAGCATCAGGTAGAGATATCAGACCTACCCTGGAAGGTCAGGAAGGGAGGCCGGGTCTCACACCGCGTGCCCGTAGGGACAACAGGTGAACTCCGGCGCATCACAAAGGTTTCCGGTACAACCCCAGAGTACTGCTAGGGGAACCGGTTCTATCCCGGAACTTCGGGTAGGGACACCGGGCCTAACACGGAGGGTCAGGTAGGAAGGGCGGGTCAAATCCCACGCACCCGTAGGAACAGCAGTTGTACCCTGGAGTACCGGTGGAGGTAGTGGTACTACTCCGGAGTACCGACGAGGGTCACGGGTAATACCCCAGAGTACCAGGTGGAAGTACTGGTACTACCCCGGAGCGTCGGGAAGGGGCGCCAGGCCTACCCCGGAGCATCAGGTAGAGATACCAGACCTACCCTGGAAGGTCAGGAAGGGAGGCCGGGTCTAACACCGCGTGCCCGTAGGGACAACAGGTGAACTCCGGCGCATCACAAAGGTTTCCGGTACAACCCCAGAGTACTGCTAGGGGAACCGGTTCTATCCCGGAACTTCCGGTAGGGACACCGGGCCTAACACGGAGGGTCAGGTGGAAGGGTGGGTCAAATCCCACGCACCTGTAGGAACAGCAGTTGTACCACAGCGTACCGCCTGGAGGTACTGGTACTACCCCAGAGTTCGGATGAGGGTTACGGTTCCTACCCAAAGTTTCGAGTGGGGGTACCAGTACTACCCCGGAGCGTCGGGAAGGGGCGCCAGGCCAACCCCGGAGCATTCAGGAAGAGATACCAGGCCTACCCTGGAGGGTCAGGAAGGGAGGCCGGGTCTAACACCGCGTGCCCGTAGGGACAACAGGTGAACTCCGGCGCATCACAAAGGTTTCCGGTACAACCCCAGAGTACTGCTAGGGGAACCGGTTCTATCCCGGAACTTCGGGTAGGGACACCGGGAGTATCATGGAGGGTCAGGTAGGAAGGGCGGGTCAAATCGCACGCACCCGTAGGAACAGCAGTTGTACCCTGGAGTACCGGTGGAGGTAGTGGTACTACTCCGGAGTACCGACGAGGGTCACGGGTAATACCCCAGAGTACCGGGTGGGGGTACTGGTACTACCCCGGAGCGTCGGGAAGGGGCGCCAGGCCTACCCCGGAGCATCAGGTAGAGATACCAGGCCTACCCTGGAGGGTCAGGAAGGGAGGCCGGGTCTAACACCGCGTGCCCGTAGGGACAACAGGTGAACTCCGGCGCATCACAAAGGTTTCCGGTACAACCCCAGAGTACTGCTAGGGGAACCGGTTCTATCCTGGAACTTCGGGTAGGGACACCGGGCCTAACACGGAGGGTCAGGTAGGAAGGGTGGGTCAAATCCCACGCACCTGTAGGAACAGCAGTTGTACCCTGGAGTACCGGTGGAGGTAGTGGTACTACTCCGGAGTACCGACGAGGGTCACGGGTAATACCCCAGAGTACCAGGTGGAAGTACTGGTACTACCCCAGAGCGTCGGGAAGGGGCGCCAGGCCTACCCCGGAGCATTCAGGAAGAGATACCAGGCCTACCCTGGAAGGTCAGGAAGGGAGGCCGGGTCTAACACCGCGTGCCCGTAGGGACAACAGGTGAACTCCGGCGCATCACAAAGGTTTCCGGTACAACCCCAGAGTACTGCTAGGGGAACCAGTTCTATCCCGGAATGTTGGGTAGGGACAGCGGGCCTATCATGGATGGTCAGGTGGAAGGGCGGGTCAAATCCCACGCACCTGTAGGAACAGCATTTGTACCACGGCGTACCGCCTGGAGGTACTGGTACTACCCCAGAGTTTGGATGAGGGATACGGTTCCTACCCCAAAGTTCGCAGTGGGGGTACCAGTAATACCCCGGAGCATCGGGAAGGGGCACCAGGCCTACCCCGGAGCATCAGGTAGAGATACCAGGCCTACCCTGGAAGGTCAGGAAGGGAGGCCGGGTCTAACACCGCGTGCCCGTAGGGACAACAGGTGAACTCCGGCGCATCACAAAGGTTTCCGGTACAACCCCAGAGTACTGCTAGGGGAACCGGTTCTATCCCGGAACTTCGGGTAGGGACACCGGGAGTATCATGGAGGGTCAGGTAGGAAGGGCGGGTCAAATCGCACGCACCCGTAGGAACAGCAGTTGTACCCTGGAGTACCGGTGGAGGTAGTGGTACTACTCCGGAGTACCGACGAGGGTCACGGGTAATACCCCAGAGTACCGGGTGGGGGTACTGGTACTACCCCGGAGCGTCGGGAAGGGGCGCCAGGCCTACCCCGGAGCATCAGGTAGAGATACCAGGCCTACCCTGGAGGGTCAGGAAGGGAGGCCGGGTCTCACACCGCGTGCCCGTAGGGACAACAGGTGAACTCCGGCGCATCACAAAGGTTTCCGGTACAACCCCAGAGTACTGCTAGGGGAACCGGTTCTATCCTGGAACTTCGGGTAGGGACACCGGGCCTAACACGGAGGGTCAGGTAGGAAGGGTGGGTCAACTCCCACGCACCTGTAGGAACAGCAGTTGTACCCTGGAGTACCGGTGGAGGTAGTGGTACTACTCCGGAGTACCGACGAGGGTCATGGGTAATACCCCAGAGTACCAGGTGGAAGTACTGGTACTACCCCAGAGCGTCGGGAAGGGGCGCCAGGCCTACCCCGGAGCATTCAGGAAGAGATACCAGGCCTACCCTGGAAGGTCAGGAAGGGAGGCCGGGTCTAACACCGCGTGCCCGTAGGGACAACAGGTGAACTCCGGCGCATCACAAAGGTTTCCGGTACAACCCCAGAGTACTGCTAGGGGAACCAGTTCTATCCCGGAATGTTGGGTAGGGACAGCGGGCCTATCAAGGATGGTCAGGTGGAAGGGCGGGTCAAATCCCACGCACCTGTAGGAACAGCATTTGTACCACGGCGTACCGCCTGGAGGTACTGGTACTACCCCAGAGTTTGGATGAGGGATACGGTTCCTACCCCAAAGTTCGCAGTGGGGGTACCAGTAATAACCCGGAGCATCGGGAAGGGGCACCAGGCCTACCCCGGAGCATCAGGTAGAGATACCAGGCCTACCCTGGAAGGTCAGGAAGGGAGGCCGGGTCTAACACCGCGTGCCCGTAGGGACAACAGGTGAACTCCGGCGCATCACAAAGGTTTCCGGTACAACCCCAGAGTACTGCTAGGGGAACCGGTTCTATCCCGGAACTTCGGGTAGGGACACCGGGAGTATCATGGAGGGTCAGGTAGGAAGGGCGGGTCAAATCGCACGCACCCGTAGGAAAAGCAGTTGTACCCTGGAGTACCAGTGGAGGTAGTGGTACTACTTCGGAGTACGGATGAGGGTCACGGGTAATACCCCAAAGTTCCGAGTGGGGGTACCATTACTACCCCGGAGCGTCGGGAAGGGGCGCCAGGCCTACCCCGGAGCATCAGGTAGAGATACAAGCCTACCCTGGAGGGTCAGGAAGGGAGGCCGGGTCTAACACCGCGTGCCCGTAGGGACAACAGGTGAACTCCGGCGCATCACAAAGGTTTCCGGTACAACCCCAGAGTACTGCTAGGGGAACCGGTTCTATCCCGGAACTTCGGGTAGGGACACCGGGCCTAACACGGAGGGTCAGGTGGAAGAGCGGGTCAAATCGCACGCACCTGTAGGAACAGCAGTTGTACCCTGGAGTACCGGTGGAGGTAGTGGTACTACTCCGGAGTACCGATGAGGTTCACGGGTAATACCCCAGAGTACCAGGTGGAAGTACTGGTACTACCCCGGAGCATCGGGAAGGGGCGCCAGGCCTACCCCGCAGCATTAGGTAGAGATACCAGACCTACCCTGGAAGGTCAGGAAGGGAGTCCGGGTCTAACACCGCGTGCCTGTAGGGACAACAGGTGAACTCCGGCGCATCACAAAGGTTTCCGGTACAACCCCAGAGTACTGCTAGGGGAACCGGTTCTATCCCGGAAGTTCGGGTAGGGACACTGGGCGTATCATGGAGGGTCAGGTAGGAAGGGCGGGTCAAATCCCACGCACCCGTAGGAACAGCAGTTGTACCCTGGAGTACCGGTGGAGGTAGTGGTACTACGCCAGAGTTCCGACGAGGGTTACGGGTAATAAACCAGAGTACCGAGTGGCGGTACTAGTACTACCCCATAGCGTCGGGAAGGGGTGCCAGGCCTATCCCGGAGCATCAGGTAGGAATACCAGGCCTACCCTGGAAGGTCAGGAAGGGAGGCCGGGTATAACACCGCGTGCCCGTAGGGACAACAGGTGAACTCCGGCGCATCACAAAGGTTTCCGGTACAACCCCAGAGTACTGCTAGGGGAACCGGTTCTATCCCGGAATGTTGGGTAGGGACACCGGGCCTATCATGGATGGTCAGGTGGAAGGGTGGGTCAAATCCCACGCACCTGTAGGAACAGCAGTTGTACCACGGCGTACCGCCTGGAGGTACTGGTACTACCCCAGAGTTCGGATGAGGGTTACGGTTCCTACCCCAAAGTTCCCAGTGGGGGTACCAGTACTACCCCGGAGCATCGGGAAGGGGCGCCAGGCCTACCTTGGAGCATCAGGTAGAGATACCAGGCCTACCCTGGAAGGTCAGGAAGGGAGGCCGGGTCTAACACCGCGTGCCCGTAGGGACAACAGGTGAACTCCGGCGCATCACAAAGGTTTCCGGTACAACCCCAGAGTACTGCTAGGGGAACCGGTTCTAACCCGGAACGTTGGGTAGGGACACCGGGCCTAACACGGAGGGTCAGGTGGAAGGGCGGGTCAAATCCCACGCACCCGTAGGAACAGCAGTTGTACCCTGGAGTACCGGTGGAGGTAGTGGTACTACTCCGGAGTACCGACGAGGGTCACGGGTAATACCCCAGAGTACCGGGTGGGGGTACTGGTACTACCCCGGAGCGTCGGGAAGGGGCGCCAGGCCTACCCCGGAGCATCAGGTAGAGATACCAGGCCTACCCTGGAGGGTCAGGAAGGGAGGCCGGGTCTAACACCGCGTGCCCGTAGGGACAACAGGTGAACTCCGGCGCATCACAAAGGTTTCCGGTACAACCCCAGAGTACTGCTAGGGGAACCGGTTCTATCCCGGAAGTTCGGGTAGGGACACCGGGCCTAACACGGAGGGTCAGGTGGGAAGGGCAGGTCAAATCGCACGCACCCGTAGGAAAAGCAGTTGTACCCTGGAGTACCGGTGGAGGTAGTGGTACTACTTCGGAGTACGGATGAGGGTCACGGGTAATACCCCAAAGTTCCGAGTGGGGGTACTGGTACTACCCCGGAGCGTCGGGAAGGGGCGCCAGGCCTACCCCGGAGCATCAGGTAGAGATACCAGGCCTACCCTGGAGGGTCAGGAAGGGAGGCCGGGTCTAACACCGCGTGCCCGTAGGGACAACAGGTGAACTCCGGCGCATCACAAAGGTTTCCGGTACAACCCCAGAGTACTGCTAGGGGAACCGGTTCTATCCCGGAAGTTCGGGTAGGGAGACCGGGCCTAACACGGAGGGTCAGGTGGAAGGGCGGGTCAAATCCCACGCACCCGTAGGAACAGCAGTTGTACCCTGGAGTACCGGTGGAGGTAGTGGTACTACTCCGGAGTACCGTCGAGGTTCACGGGTAATACCCCAGAGTACCGGGTGGGGGTACTGGTACTACCCCGGAGCGTCGGGAAGGGGCGCCAGGCCTACCCCGGAGCATCAGGTAGAGATACCAGGCCTACCCTGGAGGGTCAGGAATGGAGGCCGGGTCTAACACCGCGTGCCCGTAGGGACAACAGGTGAACTCCGGCGCATCACAAAGGTTTCCGGTACAACCCCAGAGTACTGCTAGGGGAACCGGTTCTATCCCGGAAGTTCGGGTAGGGACACCGGGTCTAACACGGAGGATCAGGTAGGAAGGGCGGGTCAAATCCCACGCACCTGTAGGAACGGCAGTTGTACCCTGGAGTACCGGTGGAGGTAGTGGTACTACTCCGGAGTACCGACGAGGGTCACGGGTAATACCCCAGAGTACCAGGTGGAAGTACTGGTACTACCCCAGAGCGTCGGGAAGGGGCGCCAGGCCTACCCCGGAGCATTCAGGAAGAGATACCAGGCCTACCCTGGAAGGTCAGGAAGGGAGGCCGGGTCTAACACCGCGTGCCCGTAGGGACAACAGGTGAACTCCGGCGCATCACAAAGGTTTCCGGTACAACCCCAGAGTACTGCTAGGGGAACCAGTTCTATCCCGGAATGTTGGGTAGGGACAGCGGGCCTATCATGGATGGTCAGGTGGAAGGGCGGGTCAAATCCCACGCACCTGTAGGAACAGCATTTGTACCACGGCGTACCGCCTGGAGGTACTGGTACTACCCCAGAGTTTGGATGAGGGATACGGTTCCTTCCCCAAAGTTTGCAGTGGGGGTACCAGTAATACCCCGGTGCATCGGGAAGGGGCACCAGGCCTACCCCGGAGCATTCAGGAAGAGATACCAGGCCTACCCTGGAGGGTCAGGAAGGGAGGCCGGGTCTAACACCGCGTGCCCATAGGGACAACAGGTGAACTCCGGTGCATCACAAAGGTTTCCGGTACAACCCCAGAGTACTGCTAGGGGAACCGGTTCTATCCCGGAACTTCGGGTAGGGACACCGGGCCTAACACGGAGGGTCAGGTGGAAGGGTGGTTCAAATCCCACGCACCTGTAGGAACAGCAGTTGTACCACAGCGTACCGCCTGGAGGTACTGGTACTACCCCAGAGTTCGGATGAGGGTTACGGTTCCTACCCCAAAGTTTCGAGTGGGGGTACCAGTACTACCCCGGAGCGTCGGGAAGGGGTGCCAGGCCTACCCCGGAGCATTCAGGAAGAGATACCAGGCCTACCCTGGAGGGTCAGGAAGGGAGGCCGGGTCTAACACCGCGTGCCCGTAGGGACAACAGGTGAACTCCGGTGCATCACAAAGGTTTCCGGTACAACCCCAGAGTACTGCTAGGGGAACCGGTTCTATCCCGGAACTTCGGGTAGGGACACCGGGCCTAACACGTAGGGTCAGGTAGGAAGGGCGGGTCAAATCGCACGCACCCGTAGGAACAGCAGTTGTACTCTGGAGTACCGGTGGAGGTACTGGTACTACTCCGGAGTACCGACGAGGGTCACGGGTAATACCCCAGAGTACCGGGTGGGGGTACTGGTACTACCCCGGAGCGTCGGGAAGGGGCGCCAGGCCTAACCCGGAGCATCAGGTAGAGATACCAGGCCTACCCTGGAGGGTCAGGAAGGGAGGCCGGGTCTAACACCGCGTGCCCGTAGGGACAACAGGTGAACTCCGGCGCATCACAAAGGTTTCCGGTACAACCCCAGAGTACTGCTAGGGGAACCGGTTCTATCGCGGAACTTCGGGTAGGGACACCGGGCCTAACATGGAGGGTCAGGTAGGAAGGGCGGGTCAAATCGCACGCACCCGTAGGAACAGCAGTTGTACCCTGGAGTACCGGTGGAGGTAGTGGTACTACTCCGGAGTACCGTCGAGGGTCACGGGTAATACCCCAGAGTACCGGGTGGGGGTACTGGTACTACCCCGGAGCGTCGGGAAGGGGCGCCAGGCCTAACCCGGAGCATCAGGTAGAGATACCAGGCCTACCCTGGAGGGTCAGGAAGGGAGGCCGGGTCTAACACCGCGTGCCCGTAGGGACAACAGGTGAACTCCGGCGCATCACAAAGGTTTCCGGTACAACCCCAGAGTACTGCTAGGGGAACCGGTTCTATCCCGGAAGTTCGGGTAGGGACACCGGGCGTATCATGGAGGGTCAGGTAGGAAGGGCGGGTCAAATCCCACGCACCCGTAGGAACAGCAGTTGTACCCTGGAGTACCGGTGGAGGTAGTGGTACTACGCCAGAGTTCCGACGAGGGTTACGGGTAATAACCCAGATTACCGGGTGGCGGTACTAGTACTACCCCGTAGCGTCGGGAAGGGGTGCCAGGCCTACCCCGGAGCATCAGGTAGAGATACCAGGCCTACCCTGGAGGGTCAGGAAGGGAGGCCGGGTCTAACACCGCGTGCCCGTAGGGACAACAGGTGAACTCCGGCGCATCACAAAGGTTTCCGGTACAACCCCAGAGTACTGCTAGGGGAACCGGTTCTATCCTGGAACTTCGGGTAGGGACACCGGGCCTAACACGGAGGGTCAGGTAGGAAGGGTGGGTCAAATCCCACGCACCTGTAGGAACAGCAGTTGTACCCTGGAGTACCGGTGGAGGTAGTGGTACTACTCCGGAGTACCGACGAGGGTCACGGGTAATACCCCAGAGTACCAGGTGGAAGTACTGGTACTACCCCAGAGCGTCGGGAAGGGGCGCCAGGCCTACCCCGGAGCATTCAGGAAGAGATACCAGGCCTACCCTGGAAGGTCAGGAAGGGAGGCCGGGTCTAACACCGCGTGCCCGTAGGGACAACAGGTGAACTCCGGCGCATCACAAAGGTTTCCGGTACAACCCCAGAGTACTGCTAGGGGAACCAGTTCTATCCCGGAATGTTGGGTAGGGACAGCGGGCCTATCATGGATGGTCAGGTGGAAGGGCGGGTCAAATCCCACGCACCTGTAGGAACAGCATTTGTACCACGGCGTACCGCCTGGAGGTACTGGTACTACCCCAGAGTTTGGATGAGGGATACGGTTCCTACCCCAAAGTTCGCAGTGGGGGTACCAGTAATACCCCGGAGCATCGGGAAGGGGCACCAGGCCTATCCCGGAGCATCAGGTAGAGATACCAGGCCTACCCTGGAAGGTCAGGAAGGGAGGCCGGGTCTAACACCGCGTGCCCGTAGGGACAACAGGTGAACTCCGGCGCATCACAAAGGTTTCCGGTACAACCCCAGAGTACTGCTAGGGGAACCGGTTCTATCCCGGAACTTCGGGTAGGGACACCGGGAGTATCATGGAGGGTCAGGTAGGAAGGGCGGGTCAAATCGCACGCACCCGTAGGAACAGCAGTTGTACCCTGGAGTACCGGTGGAGGTAGTGGTACTACTCCGGAGTACCGACGAGGGTCACGGGTAATACCCCAGAGTACCGGGTGGGGGTACTGGTACTACCCCGGAGCGTCGGGAAGGGGCGCCAGGCCTACCCCGGAGCATCAGGTAGAGATACCAGGCCTACCCTGGAGGGTCAGGAAGGGAGGCCGGGTCTCACACCGCGTGCCCGTAGGGACAACAGGTGAACTCCGGCGCATCACAAAGGTTTCCGGTACAACCCCAGAGTACTGCTAGGGGAACCGGTTCTATCCTGGAACTTCGGGTAGGGACACCGGGCCTAACACGGAGGGTCAGGTAGGAAGGGTGGGTCAACTCCCACGCACCTGTAGGAACAGCAGTTGTACCCTGGAGTACCGGTGGAGGTAGTGGTACTACTCCGGAGTACCGACGAGGGTCATGGGTAATACCCCAGAGTACCAGGTGGAAGTACTGGTACTACCCCAGAGCGTCGGGAAGGGGCGCCAGGCCTACCCCGGAGCATTCAGGAAGAGATACCAGGCCTACCCTGGAAGGTCAGGAAGGGAGGCCGGGTCTAACACCGCGTGCCCGTAGGGACAACAGGTGAACTCCGGCGCATCACAAAGGTTTCCGGTACAACCCCAGAGTACTGCTAGGGGAACCAGTTCTATCCCGGAATGTTGGGTAGGGACAGCGGGCCTATCAAGGATGGTCAGGTGGAAGGGCGGGTCAAATCCCACGCACCTGTAGGAACAGCATTTGTACCACGGCGTACCGCCTGGAGGTACTGGTACTACCCCAGAGTTTGGATGAGGGTTACGGTTCCTACCCCAAAGTTCGCAGTGGGGGTACCAGTAATAACCCGGAGCATCGGGAAGGGGCACCAGGCCTACCCCGGAGCATCAGGTAGAGATACCAGGCCTACCCTGGAAGGTCAGGAAGGGAGGCCGGGTCTAACACCGCGTGCCCGTAGGGACAACAGGTGAACTCCGGCGCATCACAAAGGTTTCCGGTACAACCCCAGAGTACTGCTAGGGGAACCGGTTCTATCCCGGAACTTCGGGTAGGGACACCGGGAGTATCATGGAGGGTCAGGTAGGAAGGGCGGGTCAAATCGCACGCACCCGTAGGAAAAGCAGTTGTACCCTGGAGTACCGGTGGAGGTAGTGGTACTACTTCGGAGTACGGATGAGGGTCACGGGTAATACCCCAAAGTTCCGAGTGGGGGTACCATTACTACCCCGGAGCGTCGGGAAGGGGCGCCAGGCCTACCCCGGAGCATCAGGTAGAGATACCAGGCCTACCCTGGAGGGTCAGGAAGGGAGGCCGGGTCTAACACCGCGTGCCCGTAGGGACAACAGGTGAACTCCGGCGCATCACAAAGGTTTCCGGTACAACCCCAGAGTACTGCTAGGGGAACCGGTTCTATCCCGGAACTTCGGGTAGGGACACCGGGCCTAACACGGAGGGTCAGGTGGAAGAGCGGGTCAAATCGCACGCACCTGTAGGAACAGCAGTTGTACCCTGGAGTACCGGTGGAGGTAGTGGTACTACTCCGGAGTACCGATGAGGTTCACGGGTAATACCCCAGAGTACCAGGTGGAAGTACTGGTAGTACCCCGGAGCATCGGGAAGGGGCGCCAGGCCTACCCCGCAGCATTAGGTAGAGATACCAGACCTACCCTGGAAGGTCAGGAAGGGAGTCCGGGTCTAACACCGCGTGCCTGTAGGGACAACAGGTGAACTCCGGCGCATCACAAAGGTTTCCGGTACAACCCCAGAGTACTGCTAGGGGAACCGGTTCTATCCCGGAAGTTCGGGTAGGGACACTGGGCGTATCATGGAGGGTCAGGTAGGAAGGGCGGGTCAAATCCCACGCACCCGTAGGAACAGCAGTTGTACCCTGGAGTACCGGTGGAGGTAGTGGTACTACGCCAGAGTTCCGACGAGGGTTACGGGTAATAAACCAGAGTACCGAGTGGCGGTACTAGTACTACCCCATAGCGTCGGGAAGGGGTGCCAGGCCTATCCCGGAGCATCAGGTAGGAATACCAGGCCTACCCTGGAAGGTCAGGAAGGGAGGCCGGGTATAACACCGCGTGCCCGTAGGGACAACAGGTGAACTCCGGCGCATCACAAAGGTTTCCGGTACAACCCCAGAGTACTGCTAGGGGAACCGGTTCTATCCCGGAATGTTGGGTAGGGACACCGGGCCTATCATGGATGGTCAGGTGGAAGGGTGGGTCAAATCCCACGCACCTGTAGGAACAGCAGTTGTACCACGGCGTACCGCCTGGAGGTACTGGTACTACCCCAGAGTTCGGATGAGGGTTACGGTTCCTACCCCAAAGTTCCCAGTGGGGGTACCAGTACTACCCCGGAGCATCGGGAAGGGGCGCCAGGCCTACCTTGGAGCATCAGGTAGAGATACCAGGCCTACCCTGGAAGGTCAGGAAGGGAGGCCGGGTCTAACACCGCGTGCCCGTAGGGACAACAGGTGAACTCCGGCGCATCACAAAGGTTTCCGGTACAACCCCAGAGTACTGCTAGGGGAACCGGTTCTAACCCGGAACGTTGGGTAGGGACACCGGGCCTAACACGGAGGGTCAGGTGGAAGGGCGGGTCAAATCCCACGCACCCGTAGGAACAGCAGTTGTACCCTGGAGTACCGGTGGAGGTAGTGGTACTACTCCGGAGTACCGACGAGGGTCACGGGTAATACCCCAGAGTACCGGGTGGGGGTACTGGTACTACCCCGGAGCGTCGGGAAGGGGCGCCAGGCCTACCCCGGAGCATCAGGTAGAGATACCAGGCCTACCCTGGAGGGTCAGGAAGGGAGGCCGGGTCTAACACCGCGTGCCCGTAGGGACAACAGGTGAACTCCGGCGCATCACAAAGGTTTCCGGTACAACCCCAGAGTACTGCTAGGGGAACCGGTTCTATCCCGGAAGTTCGGGTAGGGACACTGGGCGTATCATGGAGGGTCAGGTAGGAAGGGCGGGTCAAATCCCACGCACCCGTAGGAACAGCAGTTGTACCCTGGAGTACCGGTGGAGGTAGTGGTACTACGCCAGAGTTCCGACGAGGGTTACGGGTAATAAACCAGAGTACCGAGTGGCGGTACTAGTACTACCCCATAGCGTCGGGAAGGGGTGCCAGGCCTATCCCGGAGCATCAGGTAGGAATACCAGGCCTACCCTGGAAGGTCAGGAAGGGAGGCCGGGTATAACACCGCGTGCCCGTAGGGACAACAGGTGAACTCCGGCGCATCACAAAGGTTTCCGGTACAACCCCAGAGTACTGCTAGGGGAACCGGTTCTATCCCGGAATGTTGGGTAGGGACACCGGGCCTATCATGGATGGTCAGGTGGAAGGGTGGGTCAAATCCCACGCACCTGTAGGAACAGCAGTTGTACCACGGCGTACCGCCTGGAGGTACTGGTACTACCCCAGAGTTCGGATGAGGGTTACGGTTCCTACCCCAAAGTTCCCAGTGGGGGTACCAGTACTACCCCGGAGCATCGGGAAGGGGCGCCAGGCCTACCTTGGAGCATCAGGTAGAGATACCAGGCCTACCCTGGAAGGTCAGGAAGGGAGGCCGGGTCTAACACCGCGTGCCCGTAGGGACAACAGGTGAACTCCGGCGCATCACAAAGGTTTCCGGTACAACCCCAGAGTACTGCTAGGGGAACCGGTTCTAACCCGGAACGTTGGGTAGGGACACCGGGCCTAACACGGAGGGTCAGGTGGAAGGGCGGGTCAAATCCCACGCACCCGTAGGAACAGCAGTTGTACCCTGGAGTACCGGTGGAGGTAGTGGTACTACTCCGGAGTACCGACGAGGGTCACGGGTAATACCCCAGAGTACCGGGTGGGGGTACTGGTACTACCCCGGAGCGTCGGGAAGGGGCGCCAGGCCTACCCCGGAGCATCAGGTAGAGATACCAGGCCTACCCTGGAGGGTCAGGAAGGGAGGCCGGGTCTAACACCGCGTGCCCGTAGGGACAACAGGTGAACTCCGGCGCATCACAAAGGTTTCCGGTACAACCCCAGAGTACTGCTAGGGGAACCGGTTCTATCCCGGAAGTTCGGGTAGGGACACCGGGCCTAACACGGAGGGTCAGGTGGGAAGGGCAGGTCAAATCGCACGCACCCGTAGGAAAAGCAGTTGTACCCTGGAGTACCGGTGGAGGTAGTGGTACTACTTCGGAGTACGGATGAGGGTCACGGGTAATACCCCAAAGTTCCGAGTGGGGGTACTGGTACTACCCCGGAGCGTCGGGAAGGGGCGCCAGGCCTACCCCGGAGCATCAGGTAGAGATACCAGGCCTACCCTGGAGGGTCAGGAAGGGAGGCCGGGTCTAACACCGCGTGCCCGTAGGGACAACAGGTGAACTCCGGCGCATCACAAAGGTTTCCGGTACAACCCCAGAGTACTGCTAGGGGAACCGGTTCTATCCCGGAAGTTCGGGTAGGGAGACCGGGCCTAACACGGAGGGTCAGGTGGAAGGGCGGGTCAAATCCCACGCACCCGTAGGAACAGCAGTTGTACCCTGGAGTACCGGTGGAGGTAGTGGTACTACTCCGGAGTACCGTCGAGGTTCACGGGTAATACCCCAGAGTACCGGGTGGGGGTACTGGTACTACCCCGGAGCGTCGGGAAGGGGCGCCAGGCCTACCCCGGAGCATCAGGTAGAGATACCAGGCCTACCCTGGAGGGTCAGGAATGGAGGCCGGGTCTAACACCGCGTGCCCGTAGGGACAACAGGTGAACTCCGGCGCATCACAAAGGTTTCCGGTACAACCCCAGAGTACTGCTAGGGGAACCGGTTCTATCCCGGAAGTTCGGGTAGGGACACCGGGTCTAACACGGAGGATCAGGTAGGAAGGGCGGGTCAAATCCCACGCACCTGTAGGAACGGCAGTTGTACCCTGGAGTACCGGTGGAGGTAGTGGTACTACTCCGGAGTACCGACGAGGGTCACGGGTAATACCCCAGAGTACCAGGTGGAAGTACTGGTACTACCCCAGAGCGTCGGGAAGGGGCGCCAGGCCTACCCCGGAGCATTCAGGAAGAGATACCAGGCCTACCCTGGAAGGTCAGGAAGGGAGGCCGGGTCTAACACCGCGTGCCCGTAGGGACAACAGGTGAACTCCGGCGCATCACAAAGGTTTCCGGTACAACCCCAGAGTACTGCTAGGGGAACCAGTTCTATCCCGGAATGTTGGGTAGGGACAGCGGGCCTATCATGGATGGTCAGGTGGAAGGGCGGGTCAAATCCCACGCACCTGTAGGAACAGCATTTGTACCACGGCGTACCGCCTGGAGGTACTGGTACTACCCCAGAGTTTGGATGAGGGATACGGTTCCTTCCCCAAAGTTTGCAGTGGGGGTACCAGTAATACCCCGGTGCATCGGGAAGGGGCACCAGGCCTACCCCGGAGCATTCAGGAAGAGATACCAGGCCTACCCTGGAGGGTCAGGAAGGGAGGCCGGGTCTAACACCGCGTGCCCATAGGGACAACAGGTGAACTCCGGTGCATCACAAAGGTTTCCGGTACAACCCCAGAGTACTGCTAGGGGAACCGGTTCTATCCCGGAACTTCGGGTAGGGACACCGGGCCTAACACGGAGGGTCAGGTGGAAGGGTGGTTCAAATCCCACGCACCTGTAGGAACAGCAGTTGTACCACAGCGTACCGCCTGGAGGTACTGGTACTACCCCAGAGTTCGGATGAGGGTTACGGTTCCTACCCCAAAGTTTCGAGTGGGGGTACCAGTACTACCCCGGAGCGTCGGGAAGGGGTGCCAGGCCTACCCCGGAGCATTCAGGAAGAGATACCAGGCCTACCCTGGAGGGTCAGGAAGGGAGGCCGGGTCTAACACCGCGTGCCCGTAGGGACAACAGGTGAACTCCGGTGCATCACAAAGGTTTCCGGTACAACCCCAGAGTACTGCTAGGGGAACCGGTTCTATCCCGGAACTTCGGGTAGGGACACCGGGCCTAACACGTAGGGTCAGGTAGGAAGGGCGGGTCAAATCGCACGCACCCGTAGGAACAGCAGTTGTACTCTGGAGTACCGGTGGAGGTACTGGTACTACTCCGGAGTACCGACGAGGGTCACGGGTAATACCCCAGAGTACCGGGTGGGGGTACTGGTACTACCCCGGAGCGTCGGGAAGGGGCGCCAGGCCTAACCCGGAGCATCAGGTAGAGATACCAGGCCTACCCTGGAGGGTCAGGAAGGGAGGCCGGGTCTAACACCGCGTGCCCGTAGGGACAACAGGTGAACTCCGGCGCATCACAAAGGTTTCCGGTACAACCCCAGAGTACTGCTAGGGGAACCGGTTCTATCGCGGAACTTCGGGTAGGGACACCGGGCCTAACATGGAGGGTCAGGTAGGAAGGGCGGGTCAAATCGCACGCACCCGTAGGAACAGCAGTTGTACCCTGGAGTACCGGTGGAGGTAGTGGTACTACTCCGGAGTACCGTCGAGGGTCACGGGTAATACCCCAGAGTACCGGGTGGGGGTACTGGTACTACCCCGGAGCGTCGGGAAGGGGCGCCAGGCCTAACCCGGAGCATCAGGTAGAGATACCAGGCCTACCCTGGAGGGTCAGGAAGGGAGGCCGGGTCTAACACCGCGTGCCCGTAGGGACAACAGGTGAACTCCGGCGCATCACAAAGGTTTCCGGTACAACCCCAGAGTACTGCTAGGGGAACCGGTTCTATCCCGGAAGTTCGGGTAGGGACACCGGGCGTATCATGGAGGGTCAGGTAGGAAGGGCGGGTCAAATCCCACGCACCCGTAGGAACAGCAGTTGTACCCTGGAGTACCGGTGGAGGTAGTGGTACTACGCCAGAGTTCCGACGAGGGTTACGGGTAATAACCCAGATTACCGGGTGGCGGTACTAGTACTACCCCGTAGCGTCGGGAAGGGGTGCCAGGCCTACCCCGGAGCATCAGGTAGAGATACCAGGCCTACCCTGGAGGGTCAGGAAGGGAGGCCGGGTCTAACACCGCGTGCCCGTAGGGACAACAGGTGAACTCCGGCGCATCACAAAGGTTTCCGGTACAACCCCAGAGTACTGCTAGGGGAACCGGTTCTATCCCGGAAGTTCGGGTAGGGACACCGGGCCTAACACGGAGGGTCAGGTGGGAAGGGCGGGTCAAATCCCACGCACCCGTAGGAACAGCAGTTGTACCCCGGAGTACCGGTGGAGGTAGTGGTACTACTCCGGAGTACCGTCGAGGGTCACGGGTAATACCCCAGAGTACCGGGTGGGGGTACTGGTACTACCCCGGAGCGTCGGGAAGGGGCGCCAGGCCTACCCCGGAGCATCAGGTAGAGATACCAGGCCTACCCTGGAGGGTCAGGAAGGGTGGCCGGGTCTAACACCGCGTGCCCGTAGGGACAACAGGTGAACTCCGGCGCATCACAAAGGTTTCCGGTACAACCCCAGAGTACTGCTAGGGGAACCGGTTCTATCCCGGAAGTTCGGGTAGGGACACCGGGCCTAACACGGAGGGTCAGGTGGAAGGGTGGTTCAAATCCCACGCACCTGTAGGAACAGCAGTTGTACCACAGCGTACCGCCTGGAGGTACTGGTACTACCCCAGAGTTCGGATGAGGGTTACGGTTCCTACCCCAAAGTTTCGAGTGGGGGTACCAGTACTACCCCGGAGCGTCGGGAAGGGGCGCCAGGCCTACCCCGGAGCATTCAGGAAGAGATACCAGGCCTACCCTGGAGGGTCAGGAAGGGAGGCCGGGTCTAACACCGCGTGCCCGTAGGGACAACAGGTGAACTCCGGTGCATCACAAAGGTTTCCGGTACAACCCCAGAGTACTGCTAGGGGAACCGGTTCTATCCCGGAACTTCGGGTAGGGACACCTGGCCTAACACGTAGGGTCAGGTAGGAATGGCGGGTCAAATCGCACGCACCCGTAGGAACAGCAGTTGTACTCTGGAGTACCGGTGGAGGTAGTGGTACTACTCCGGAGTACCGACGAGGGTCACGGGTAATACCCCAGAGTACCGGGTGGGGGTACTGGTACTACCCCGGAGCGTCGGGATGGGCGCCAGGCCTAACCCGGAGCATCAGGTAGAGATACCAGGCCTACCCTGGAGGGTCAGGAAGGGAGGCCGGGTCTAACACCGCGTGCCCGTAGGGACAACAGGTGAACTCCGGCGCATCACAAAGGTTTCCGGTACAACCCCAGAATACTGCTAGGGGAACCGGTTCTATCGCGGAACTTCGGGTAGGGACACCGGGCCTAACACGTAGGGTCAGGTAGGAAGTGCGGGTCAAATCGCACGCACCCGTAGGAACAGCAGTTGTACTCTGGAGTACCGGTGGAGGTAGTGGTACTACTCCGGAGTACCGACGAGGGTCACGGGTAATACCCCAGAGTACCGGGTGGGGGTACTGGTACTACCCCGGAGCGTCGGGAAGGGGCGCCAGGCCTACCCCGGAGCATCAGGTAGAGATACCAGGCCTACCCTGGAGGGTCAGGAAGGGAGGCCGGGTCTAACACCGCGTGCCCGTAGGGACAACAGGTGAACTCCGGCGCATCACAAAGGTTTCCGGTACAACCCCAGAGTACTGCTAGGGGAACCGGTTCTATCCCGGAACTTTGGGTAGGGACACCGGGCCTAACACGGAGGGTCAGGTAGGAAGGGCGGGTCAAATCCCACGCACCCGTAGGAACAGCAGTTGTACCCTGGAGTACCGGTGGAGGTAGTGGTACTACTCCGGAGTACCGACGAGGTTCACGGGTAATACCCCAGAGTACCAGGTGGAAGTATGGTACTACCCCGGAGCGTCGGGAAGGGGCGCCAGGCCTACCCCGGAGCATCAGGTAGAGATACCAGACCTACCCTGGAAGGTCAGGAAGGGAGGCCGGGTCTAACACCGCGTGCCCGTAGGGACAACAGGTGAACACCGGCGCATCACAAAGGTTTCCGGTACAACCCCAGAGTACTGCTAGGGGAACCGGTTCTATCCCGGAACTTCGAGTAGGGACACCGGGCCTAACACGGAGGGTCAGGTAGGAAGGGCGGGTCAAATCCCACGCACCCGTAGGAACAGCAGTTGTACCCCGGAGTACCGGTGGAGGTAGTGGTACTACTCCGGAGTACCGTCGAGGGTCACGGGTAATACCCCAGAGTACCGGGTGGGGGTACTGGTACTACCCCGGAGAGTCGGGAAGGGGCGCCAGTCCCAACCCGGAGCATCAGGTAGAGATACCAGGCCTACCCTGGAGGGTCAGGAAGGGAGGCCGGGTCTAACACCGCGTGCCCGTAGGGACAACAGGTGAACTCCGGCGCATCACAGAGGTTTCTGGTACAACCCCAGAGTACTGCTAGGGGAACCGGTTCTATCCCGGAAGTTCGGGTAGGGACACCGGGCCTAACACGGAGGGTCAGGTAGGAAGGGTGGGTCAAATCCCACGCACCTGTAGGAACAGCAGTTGTACCACAGCGTACCGCCTGGAGGTACTGGTACTACCCCAGAGTTCGGATGAGGGTTACGGTTCCTACCCCAAAGTTTCGAGTGGGGGTACCAGTACTACCCCGGAGCGTCGGGAAGGGGCGCCAGGCCTACCCCGGAGCATTCAGGAAGAGATACCAGGCCTACCCTGGAGGGTCAGGAAGGGAGGCCGGGTCTAACACCGCGTGCCCATAGGGACAACAGGTGAACTCCGGTGCATCACAAAGGTTTCCGGTACAACCCCAGAGTACTGCTAGGGGAACCGGTTCTATCCCGGAAGTTCGGGTAGGGACACCGGGCCTAACACGTAGGGTCAGGTAGGAAGGGCGGGTCAAATCGCACGCACCCGTAGGAACAGCAGTTGTACTCTGGAGTACCGGTGGAGGTAGTGGTACTACTCCGGAGTACCGTCGAGGGTCACGGGTAATACCCCAGACTACCGGGTGGGGGTACTGGTACTACCCCGGAGCGTCGGGAAGGGGCGCCAGGCCTAACCCGGAGCATCAGGTAGAGATACCAGGCCTACCCTGGAGGGTCAGGAAGGGAGGCCGGGTCTAACACCGCGTGCCCGTAGGGACAACAGGTGAACTCCGGCGCATCACAAAGGTTTCCGGTACAACCCCAGAGTACTGCTAGGGGAACCGGTTCTATCCCGGAAGTTCGGGTTGGGACACCGGGCGTATCATGGAGGGTCAGGTAGGAAGGGCGGGTCAAATCCCACGCACCCGTAGGAACAGCAGTTGTACCCTGGAGTACCGGTGGAGGTAGTGGTACTACGCCAGAGTTCCGACGAGGGTTACGGGTAATAACCCAGAGTACCGGGTGGCGGTACTAGTACTACCCCATAGCGTCGGGAAGGGGCGCCAGGCCTATCCCGGAGCATCAGGTAGAGATACCAGGCCTACCCTGGAAGGTCAGGAAGGGAGGCCGGGTCTAACACCGCGTGCCCGTAGGGACAACAGGTGAACTCCGGCGCATCACAAAGGTTTCCGGTACAACCCCAGAGTACTGCTAGGGGAACCGGTTCTATCCCGGAACTTCGGGTAGGGACACCGGGCCTAACACGGAGGGTCAGGTGGGAAGGGCGGGTCAAATCCCACGCACCCGTAGGAACAGCAGTTGTACCCCGGAGTACCGGTGGAGGTAGTGGTACTACTCCGGAGTACCGTCGAGGGTCACGGGTAATACCCCAGAGTACCGGGTGGGGGTACTGGTACTACCCCGGAGAGTCGGGAAGGGGCGCCAGTCCCAACCCGGAGCATCAGGTAGAGATACCAGGCCTACCCTGGAGGGTCAGGAAGGGAGGCCGGGTCTAACACCGCGTGCCCGTAGGGACAACAGGTGAACTCCGGCGCATCACAGAGGTTTCTGGTACAACCCCAGAGTACTGCTAGGGGAACCGGTTCTATCCCGGAAGTTCGGGTAGGGACACCGGGCCTAACACGGAGGGTCAGGTAGGAAGGGTGGGTCAAATCCCACGCACCTGTAGGAACAGCAGTTGTACCACAGCGTACCGCCTGGAGGTACTGGTACTACCCCAGAGTTCGGATGAGGGTTACGGTTCCTACCCCAAAGTTTCGAGTGGGGGTACCAGTACTACCCCGGAGCGTCGGGAAGGGGCGCCAGGCCTACCCCGGAGCATTCAGGAAGAGATACCAGGCCTACCCTGGAGGGTCAGGAAGGGAGGCCGGGTCTAACACCGCGTGCCCATAGGGACAACAGGTGAACTCCGGTGCATCACAAAGGTTTCCGGTACAACCCCAGAGTACTGCTAGGGGAACCGGTTCTATCCCGGAAGTTCGGGTAGGGACACCGGGCCTAACACGTAGGGTCAGGTAGGAAGGGCGGGTCAAATCGCACGCACCCGTAGGAACAGCAGTTGTACTCTGGAGTACCGGTGGAGGTAGTGGTACTACTCCGGAGTACCGTCGAGGGTCACGGGTAATACCCCAGACTACCGGGTGGGGGTACTGGTACTACCCCGGAGCGTCGGGAAGGGGCGCCAGGCCTAACCCGGAGCATCAGGTAGAGATACCAGGCCTACCCTGGAGGGTCAGGAAGGGAGGCCGGGTCTAACACCGCGTGCCCGTAGGGACAACAGGTGAACTCCGGCGCATCACAAAGGTTTCCGGTACAACCCCAGAGTACTGCTAGGGGAACCGGTTCTATCCCGGAACTTCGGGTAGGGACACCGGGCGTATCATGGAGGGTCAGGTAGGAAGGGCGGGTCAAATCCCACGCACCCGTAGGAACAGCAGTTGTACCCTGGAGTACCGGTGGAGGTAGTGGTACTACGCCAGAGTTCCGACGAGGGTTACGGGTAATAACCCAGAGTACCGGGTGGCGGTACTAGTACTACCCCATAGCGTCGGGAAGGGGCGCCAGGCCTATCCCGGAGCATCAGGTAGAGATACCAGGCCTACCCTGGAAGGTCAGGAAGGGAGGCCGGGTCTAACACCGCGTGCCCGTAGGGACAACAGGTGAACTCCGGCGCATCACAAAGGTTTCCGGTACAACCCCAGAGTACTGCTAGGGGAACCGGTTCTATCCCGGAACTTCGGGTAGGGACACCGGGCCTAACACGGAGGGTCAGGTGGGAAGGGCGGGTCAAATCCCACGCACCCGTAGGAACAGCAGTTGTACCCCGGAGTACCGGTGGAGGTAGTGGTACTACTCCGGAGTACCGTCGAGGGTCACGGGTAATACCCCAGAGTACCGGGTGGGGGTACTGGTACTACCCCGGAGCATCGGGAAGGGGCGCCAGGCCTACCCCGGAGCATCAGGTAGAGATACCAGGCCTACCCTGGAGGGTCAGGAAGGGTGGCCGGGTCTAACACCGCGTGCCCGTAGGGACAACAGGTGAACTCCGGCGCATCACAAAGGTTTCCGGTACAACCCCAGAGTACTGCTAGGGGAACCGGTTCTATCCCGGAATGTTGGGTAGGGACACCGGGCCTATCATGGATGGTCAGGTGGAAGGGTGGGTCAAATCCCACGCACCTGTAGGAACAGCAGTTGTACCACGGCGTACCGCCTGGAGCTACTGGTACTACCCCAGAGTTCGGATGAGGGTTACGGTTCCTACCCCAAAGTTCCCAGTGGGGGTACCAGTACTACCCCGGAGCATGGGGAAGGGGCGCCAGGCCTACCTCGGAGCATCAGGTAGAGATACCAGGCCTACCCTGGAGGGTCAGGAAGGGAGGCCGGGTCTCACACCGCGTGCCCGTAGGGACAACAGGTGAACTCCGGCGCATCACAAAGGTTTCCGGTACAACCCCAGAGTACTGCTAGGGGAACCGGTTCTATCCCGGAACTTCGGGTAGGGACACCGGGCCTAACACGTAGGGTCAGGTAGGAAGGGCGGGTCAAATCGCACGCACCCGTAGGAACAGCAGTTGTACCCTGGAGTACCGGTGGAGGTAGTGGTACTACTCCGGAGTACCGACGAGGGTCACGGGTAATACCCCAGAGTACCGGGTGGGGGTACTGGTACTACCCCGGAGCGTCGGGAAGGGGCGCCAGGCCTAACCCGGAGCATCAGGTAGAGATACCAGGCCTACCCTGGAGGGTCAGGAAGGGAGGCCGGGTCTAACACCGCGTGCCCGTAGGGACAACAGGTGAACTCCGGCGCATCACAAAGGTTTCCGGTACAACCCCAGAATACTGCTAGGGGAACCGGTTCTATCGCGGAACTTCGGGTAGGGACACCGGGCCTAACACGTAGGGTCAGGTAGGAAGGGCGGGTCAAATCGCACGCACCCGTAGGAACAGCAGTTGTACCCTGGAGTACCGGTGGAGGTAGTGGTACTACTCCGGAGTACCGACGAGGGTCACGGGTAATACCCCAGAGTACCGGGTGGGGGTACTGGTACTACCCCGGAGCGTCGGGAAGGGGCGCCAGGCCTAACCCGGAGCATCAGGTAGAGATACCAGGCCTACCCTGGAGGGTCAGGAAGGGAGGCCGGGTCTAACACCGCGTGCCCGTAGGGACAACAGGTGAACTCCGACGCATCACAAAGGTTTCCGGTACAACCCCAGAGTACTGCTAGGGGAACCGGTTCTATCCCGGAAGTTCGGGTAGGGACACTGGGCCTAACACGGAGGGTCAGGTAGGAAGGGCGGTTCAAATCCCACGCACCCGTAGGAACAGCAGTTGTACCCCGGAGTACCGGTGGAGGTAGTGGTACTACTCCGGAGTACCGTCGAGGTTCACGGGTAATACCCCAGAGTACCGGGTGGCGGTACTGGTACTACCCCGGAGCGTCGGGAAGGGGCGCCAGGCCTACCCCGGAGCATCAGGTAGAGATACCAGACCTACCCTGGAGGGTCAGGAAGGGAGGCCGGGTCTAACACCGCGTGCCCGTAGGGACAACAGGTGAACTCCGGCGCATCACAAAGGTTTCTGGTACAACCCCAGAGTACTGCTAGGGGAACCGGTTCTATCCCGGAAGTTCGGGTAGGGACACCGGGCCTAACACGGAGGGTCAGGTAGGAAGGGTGGGTCAAATCGCACGCACCCGTAGGAACAGCAGTTGTACCACAGCGTACCGCCTGGAGGTACTGGTACTACCCCAGAGTTCGGATGAGGGTTACGGTTCCTACCCCAAAGTTTCGAGTGGGGGTACCAGTACTACCCCGGAGCGTCGGGAAGGGGCGCCAGGCCTACCCCGGAGCATTCAGGAAGAGATACCAGGCCTACCCTGGAGGGTCAGGAAGGGAGTCCGGGTCAAACACCGCATGCCCATAGGGACAACAGGTGAACTCCGGTGCATCACAAAGGTTTCCGGTACAACCCCAGAGTACTGCTAGGGGAACCGGTTCTATCCCGGAAGTTCGGGTAGGGACACCGGGAGTATCATGGAGGGTCAGGTAGGAAGGGCGGGTCAAATCGCACGCACCCGTAGGAACAGCAGTTGTACTCTGGAGTACCGGTGGAGGTAGTGGTACTACTCCGGAGTACCGTCGAGGGTCACGGGTAATACCCCAGACTACCGGGTGGGGGTACTGGTACTACCCCGGAGCGTCGGGAAGGGGCGCCAGGCCTAACCCGGAGCATCAGGTAGAGATACCAGGCCTACCCTGGAGGGTCAGGAAGGGAGGCCGGGTCTAACACCGCGTGCCCGTAGGGACAACAGGTGAACTCCGGCGCATCACAAAGGTTTCCGGTACAACCCCAGAGTACTGCTAGGGGAACCGGTTCTATCCCGGAACTTCGGGTAGGGACACCGGGCGTATCATGGAGGGTCAGGTAGGAAGGGCGGGTCAAATCCCACGCACCCGTAGGAACAGCAGTTGTACCCTGGAGTACCGGTGGAGGTAGTGGTACTACGCCAGAGTTCCGACGAGGGTTACGGGTAATAACCCAGAGTACCGGGTGGCGGTACTAGTACTACCCCATAGCGTCGGGAAGGGGCGCCAGGCCTATCCCGGAGCATCAGGTAGAGATACCAGGCCTACCCTGGAAGGTCAGGAAGGGAGGCCGGGTCTAACACCGCGTGCCCGTAGGGACAACAGGTGAACTCCGGCGCATCACAAAGGTTTCCGGTACAACCCCAGAGTACTGCTAGGGGAACCGGTTCTATCCCGGAACTTCGGGTAGGGACACCGGGCCTAACACGGAGGGTCAGGTGGGAAGGGCGGGTCAAATCCCACGCACCCGTAGGAACAGCAGTTGTACCCCGGAGTACCGGTGGAGGTAGTGGTACTACTCCGGAGTACCGTCGAGGGTCACGGGTAATACCCCAGAGTACCGGGTGGGGGTACTGGTACTACCCCGGAGCATCGGGAAGGGGCGCCAGGCCTACCCCGGAGCATCAGGTAGAGATACCAGGCCTACCCTGGAGGGTCAGGAAGGGTGGCCGGGTCTAACACCGCGTGCCCGTAGGGACAACAGGTGAACTCCGGCGCATCACAAAGGTTTCCGGTACAACCCCAGAGTACTGCTAGGGGAACCGGTTCTATCCCGGAATGTTGGGTAGGGACACCGGGCCTATCATGGATGGTCAGGTGGAAGGGTGGGTCAAATCCCACGCACCTGTAGGAACAGCAGTTGTACCACGGCGTACCGCCTGGAGCTACTGGTACTACCCCAGAGTTCGGATGAGGGTTACGGTTCCTACCCCAAAGTTCCCAGTGGGGGTACCAGTACTACCCCGGAGCATGGGGAAGGGGCGCCAGGCCTACCTCGGAGCATCAGGTAGAGATACCAGGCCTACCCTGGAGGGTCAGGAAGGGAGGCCGGGTCTCACACCGCGTGCCCGTAGGGACAACAGGTGAACTCCGGCGCATCACAAAGGTTTCCGGTACAACCCCAGAGTACTGCTAGGGGAACCGGTTCTATCCCGGAACTTCGGGTAGGGACACCGGGCCTAACACGTAGGGTCAGGTAGGAAGGGCGGGTCAAATCGCACGCACCCGTAGGAACAGCAGTTGTACTCTGGAGTACCGGTGGAGGTAGTGGTACTACTCCGGAGTACCGACGAGGGTCACGGGTAATACCCCAGAGTACCGGGTGGGGGTACTGGTACTACCCCGGAGCGTCGGGAAGGGGCGCCAGGCCTAACCCGGAGCATCAGGTAGAGATACCAGGCCTACCCTGGAGGGTCAGGAAGGGAGGCCGGGTCTAACACCGCGTGCCCGTAGGGACAACAGGTGAACTCCGGCGCATCACAAAGGTTTCCGGTACAACCCCAGAATACTGCTAGGGGAACCGGTTCTATCGCGGAACTTCGGGTAGGGACACCGGGCCTAACACGTAGGGTCAGGTAGGAAGGGCGGGTCAAATCGCACGCACCCGTAGGAACAGCAGTTGTACCCTGGAGTACCGGTGGAGGTAGTGGTACTACTCCGGAGTACCGACGAGGTTCACGGGTAATACCCCAGAGTACCGGGTGGGGGTACTGGTACTACCCCGGAGCGTCGGGAAGGGGCGCCAGGCCTAACCCGGAGCATCAGGTAGAGATACCAGGCCTACCCTGGAGGGTCAGGAAGGGAGGCCGGGTCTAACACCGCGTGCCCGTAGGGACAACAGGTGAACTCCGACGCATCACAAAGGTTTCCGGTACAACCCCAGAGTACTGCTAGGGGAACCGGTTCTATCCCGGAAGTTCGGGTAGGGACACTGGGCCTAACACGGAGGGTCAGGTAGGAAGGGCGGTTCAAATCCCACGCACCCGTAGGAACAGCAGTTGTACCCCGGAGTACCGGTGGAGGTAGTGGTACTACTCCGGAGTACCGTCGAGGTTCACGGGTAATACCCCAGAGTACCGGGTGGCGGTACTGGTACTACCCCGGAGCGTCGGGAAGGGGCGCCAGGCCTACCCCGGAGCATCAGGTAGAGATACCAGACCTACCCTGGAGGGTCAGGAAGGGAGGCCGGGTCTAACACCGCGTGCCCGTAGGGACAACAGGTGAACTCCGGCGCATCACAAAGGTTTCTGGTACAACCCCAGAGTACTGCTAGGGGAACCGGTTCTATCCCGGAAGTTCGGGTAGGGACACCGGGCCTAACACGGAGGGTCAGGTAGGAAGGGTGGGTCAAATCGCACGCACCCGTAGGAACAGCAGTTGTACCACAGCGTACCGCCTGGAGGTACTGGTACTACCCCAGAGTTCGGATGAGGGTTACGGTTCCTACCCCAAAGTTTCGAGTGGGGGTACCAGTACTACCCCGGAGCGTCGGGAAGGGGCGCCAGGCCTACCCCGGAGCATTCAGGAAGAGATACCAGGCCTACCCTGGAGGGTCAGGAAGGGAGTCCGGGTCTAACACCGCGTGCCCATAGGGACAACAGGTGAACTCCGGTGCATCACAAAGGTTTCCGGTACAACCCCAGAGTACTGCTAGGGGAACCGGTTCTATCCCGGAACTTCGGGTAGGGACACCGGGAGTATCATGGAGGGTCAGGTAGGAAGGGCGGGTCAAATCGCACGCACCCGTAGGAACAGCAGTTGTACTCTGGAGTACCGGTGGAGGTAGTGGTACTACTCCGGAGTACCGACGAGGGTCACGGGTAATACCCCAGAGTACCGGGTGGGGGTACTGGTACTACCCCGGAGCGTCGGGAAGGGGCGCCAGGCCTACCCCGGAGCATCAGGTAGAGATACCAGGCCTACCCTGGAAGGTCAGGAAGGGAGGCCGGGTCTAACACCGCGTGCCCGTAGGGACAACAGGTGAACTGCGGCGCATCACAAAGGTTTCCGGTACAACCCCAGAGTACTGCTAGGGGAACCGGTTCTATCCCGGAAGTTCGGGTAGGGACACCGGGCCTAACACGGAGGGTCAGGTAGGAAGTGCGGGTCAAATCCCACGCACCCGTAGGATCAGCAGTTGTACCCTGGAGTACCGGTGGAGGTAGTGGTACTACTCCGGAGTACCGTCGAGGTTCACGGGTAATACCCCAGAGTACCGGGTGGAAGTACTGGTACTACCCCGGAGCGTCGGGAAGGGGCGCCAGGCCTACCCCGGAGCATCAGGTAGAGATACCAGGCCTACCCTGGAAGGTCAGGAAGGGAGGCCGGGTCTCACACCGCGTGCCCGTAGGGACAACAGGTGAACTCCGGCGCATCACAAAGGTTTCCGGTACAACCCCAGAGTACTGCTAGGGGAACCGGTTCTATCCCGGAAGTTCGGGTAGGGACACCGGGCGTATCATGGAGGGTCAGGTAGGAAGGGCGGGTCAAATCCCACACACCCGTAGGAACAGCAGTTCTACCCTGGAGTACCGGTGGAGGTAGTGGTACTACTCCGGAGTACCGACGAGGGTCACGGGTAATACCCCAGAGTACCAGGTGGAAGTACTGGTACTACCCCGGAGCGTCGGGAAGGGGCACCAGGCCTACCCCGGAGCATCAGGTAGAGATACCAGGCCTACCCTGGAGGGTCAGGAAGGGAGGCCGGGTCTAACACCGCGTGCCCGTAGGGACAACAGGTGAACTCCGGCGCATCACAAAGGTTTCCGGTACAACCCCAGAGTACTGCTAGGGGAACCGGTTCTATCCCGGAAGTTCGGGTAGGGACACCGGGCCTAACACGGAGGGTCAGGTGGAAGGGTGGGTCAAATACCAAGCACCTGTAGGAACAGCAGTTGTACCACAGCGTACCGCCTGGAGGTACTGGTACTACCCCAGATTTCGGATGAGGGTTACGGTTCCTACCCCAAAGTTTCGAGTGGGGGTACCAGTACTACCCCGGAGCGTCGGGAAGGGGCGCCAGGCCTACTCCGGAGCATTCAGGAAGAGATACCAGGCCTACCCTGGAGGGTCAGGAAGGGAGGCCGGTTCTAACACCGCGTGCCCATAGGGACAACAGGTGAACTCCGGTGCATCACAAAGGTTTCCGGTACAACCCCAGAGTACTGCTAGGGGAACCGGTTCTATCCCGGAAGTTTGGGTAGGGACACCGGGCCTAACACGTAGGGTCAGGTAGGAAGGGCGGGTCAAATCCCACGCACCCGTAGGAACAGCAGTTGTACCCTGGAGTACCGGTGGAGGTAGTGGTACTACTCCGGAGTACCGTCGAGGTTCACGGGTAATACCCCAGAGTACCGGGTGGAAGTACTGGTACTACCCCGGAGCATCGGGAAGGGGCGCCAGGCCTACCCCGGAGCATCAGGTAGAGATACCAGACCTACCCTGGAAGGTCAGGAAGGGAGGCCGGGTCTCACACCGCGTGCCTGTAGGGACAACAGGTGAACTCCGGCGCATCACAAAGGTTTCCGGTACAACCCCAGAGTACTGCTAGGGGAACCGGTTCTATCCCGGAACTTCGGGTAGGGACACCGGGCGTATCATGGAGGGTCAGGTAGGAAGGGCGGGTCAAATCCCACACACCCGTAGGAACAGCAGTTGTACCCTGGAGTACCGGTGGAGGTAGTGGTACTACTCCGGAGTACCGTCGAGGGTTACGGGTAATAACCCAGAGTACCGAGTGGCGGTACTAGTACTACCCCATAGCGTCGGGAAGGGGTTCCAGGCCTATCCCGGAGCATCAGGTAGGAATACCAGGCCTACCCTGGAAGGTCAGGAAGGGAGGCCGGGTCTAACACCGCGTGCCCGTAGGGACAACAGGTGAACTCCGGCGCATCACAAAGGTTTCCGGTACAACCCCAGAGTACTGCTAGGGGAACCGGTTCTATCCCGGAACTTCGGGTAGGGACACCGGGCCTAACACAGAGGGTCAGGTAGGAAGGGTGGGTCAAATCCCACGCACCCATAGGAACAGCAGTTGTATCCAGGAGTACCGGTGGAGGTAGTGGTACTACTCCGGAGTACCGACGAGGGTCACGGGTAATTCCCCAGAGTACCAGGTGGAAGTACTGGTACTACCCCGGAGCGTCGGGAAGGGGCACCAGGCCTACCCCGGAGCATCAGGTAGAGATACCAGGCCTACCCTGGAGGGTCAGGAAGGGAGGCCGGGTCTAACACCGCGTGCCCGTAGGGACAACAGGTGAACTCCGGCGCATCACAAAGGTTTCCGGTACAACCCCAGAGTACTGCTAGGGGAACCGGTTCTATCCCGGAAGTTCGGGTAGGGACACCGGGCCTAACACGGAGGGTCAGGTGGAAGGGTGGGTCAAATCCCACGCACCTGTAGGAACAGCAGTTGTACCACAGCGTACCGCCTGGAGGTACTGGTACTACCACAGAGTTCGGATGAGGGTTACGGTTCCTACCCAAAGTTTCGAGTGGGGGTACCAGTACTACCCCGGAGCGTCGGGAAGGGGCGCCAGGCCAACCCCGGAGCATTCAGGAAGAGATACCAGGCCTACCCTGGAGGATCAGGAAGGGAGGCCGGGTCTAACACCGCGTGCCCGTAGGGACAACAGGTGAACTCCGGCGCATCACAAAGGTTTCCGGTACAACCCCAGAGTACTGCTAGAGGAACCGGTTCTATCCCGGAACTTCGGGTAGGGACACCGGGCCTAACACGGAGGGTCAGGTAGGAAGGGCGGGTCAAATCGCACGCACCCGTAGGAACAGCAGTTGTACCCTGGAGTACGGGTGGAGGTAGTGGTACTACTCCGGAGTACCGACGAGGGTCACGGGTAATACCCCAGAGTACCGGGTGGGGGTACTGGTACTACCCCGGAGCGTCGGGAAGGGGCGCCAGGCCTACCCCGGAGCATCAGGTAGAGATACCAGGCCTACCCTGGAGGGTCAGGAAGGGAGGCCGGGTCTAACACCGCGTGCCCGTAGGGACAACAGGTGAACTCCGGCGCATCACAAAGGTTTCCGGTACAACCCCAGAGTACTGCTAGGGGAACCGGTTCTATCCCGGAAGTTCGGGTAGGGACACCGGGCCTAACACGGAGGGTCAGGTAGGAAGGGTGGGTCAAATCCCACGCACCTGTAGGAACAGCAGTTGTACCCTGGAGTACCGGTGGAGGTAGTGGTACTACTCCGGAGTACCGACGAGGGTCACGGGTAATACCCCAGAGTACCAGGTGGAAGTACTGGTACTACCCCAGAGCGTCGGGAAGGGGCGCCAGGCCTACCCCGGAGCATTCAGGAAGAGATACCAGGCCTACCCTGGAAGGTCAGGAAGGGAGGCCGGGTCTAACACCGCGTGCCCGTAGGGACAACAGGTGAACTCCGGCGCATCACAAAGGTTTCCGGTACAACCCCAGAGTACTGCTAGGGGAACCGGTTCTATCCCGGAACTTCGGGTAGGGACACCGGGAGTATCATGGAGGGTCAGGTAGGAAGGGCGGGTCAAATCGCACGCACCCGTAGGAACAGCAGTTGTACCCTGGAGTACCGGTGGAGGTAGTGGTACTACTCCGGAGTACCGATGAGGGTCACGGGTAATACCCCAGAGTACCAGGTGGAAGTACTGGTACTACCCCGGAGCATTGGGAAGGGGCACCAGGCCTACCCCGGAGCATCAGGTAGAGATACCAGGCCTACCCTGGAAGGTCAGGAAGGGAGGCCGGGTCTCACACCGCGTGCCCGTAGGGACAACAGGTGAACTCCGGCGCATCACAAAGGTTTCCGGTACAACCCCAGAGTACTGCTAGGGGAACCGGTTCTATCCCGGAACTTCGGGTAGGGACACCGGGCCTAACACGGAGGGTCAGGTAGGAAGGGCGGGTCAAATCCCACGCACCCGTAGGAACAGCAGTTGTACCCTGGAGTACCGGTGGAGGTAGTGGTACTACTCCGGAGTACCGTCGAGGTTCACGGGTAATACCCCAGAGTACCGGGTGGAAGTACTGGTACTACCCCGGAGCGTCGGGAAGGGGCGCCAGGCCTACCTTGGAGCATTCAGGAAGAGATACCAGACCTACCCTGGAAGGTCAGGAAGGGAGGCCGGGTCTCACACCGCGTGCCCGTAGGGACAACAGGTGAACTCCGGCGCATCACAAAGGTTTCCGGTACAACCCCAGAGTACTGCTAGGGGAACCGGTTCTATCCCGGAAGTTCGGGTAGGGACACCGGGCGTATCATGGAGGGTCAGGTAGGAAGGGCGGGTCAAATCCCACGCACCCGTAGGAACAGCAGTTGTACCCTGGAGTACCGGTGGAGGTAGTGGTACTACTCCGGAGTACCGACGAGGGTCACGGGTAATAACCCAGATTACCGAGTGGCGGTACTAGTACTACCCCATAGCGTCGGGAAGGGGTGCCAGGCCTATCCCGGAGCATCAGGTAGGAATACCAGGCCTACCCTGGAAGGTCAGGAAGGGAGGCCGGGTCTAACACCGCGTGCCCGTAGGGACAACAGGTGAACTCCGGCGCATCACAAAGGTTTCCGGTACAACCCCAGAGTACTGCTAGGGGAACCGGTTCTATCCCGGAACTTCGGGTAGGGACACCGGGCCTAACACGGAGGGTCAGGTAGGAAGGGCGGGTCAAATCCCACGCACCCGTAGGAACAGCAGTTGTACCCTGGAGTACCGGTGGAGGTAGTGGTACTACGCCAGAGTACCGACGAGGTTCACGGGTAATACCCCAGAGTACCAGGTGGGGGTACCGGTACTACCCTGGAGCGTCGGGAAGGGGCGCCAGGCCTATCCCGGAGCATCAGGTAGAGATACCAGACCTACCCTGGAAGGTCAGGAAGGGAGGCCGGGTCTAACACCGCGTGCCCGTAGGGACAACAGGTGAACTCCGGCGCATCACAAAGGTTTCCGGTACAACCCCAGAGTACTGCTAGGGGAACCGGTTCTATCCCGGAACTTCGGCTAGGGACACCGGGCCTAACACAGAGGGTCAGGTGGAAGGGTGGGTCAAATCCCACGCACCTGTAGGAACAGCAGTTGTACCACAGCGTACCGCCTGGAGGTACTGGTACTACCCCAGAGTTCGGATGAGGGTTACGGTTCCTACTCAAAGTTTCGAGTGGGGGTACCAGTACTACCCCGGAGCGTCGGGAAGGGGCGCCAGGCCAACCCCGGAGCATTCAGGAAGAGATACCAGGCCTACCCTGGAGGGTCAGGAAGGGAGGCCGGGTCTAACACCGCGTGCCCGTAGGGACAACAGGTGAACTCCGGCGCATCACAAAGGTTTCCGGTACAACCCCAGAGTACTGCTAGGGGAACTGGTTCTATCCCGGAAGTTCGGGTAGGGACACCGGGCGTATCATGGAGGGTCAGGTAGGAAGGGCGGGTCAAATCCCACGCACCCGTAGGAACAGCAGTTGTACCCTGGAGTACCGGTGGAGGTAGTGGTACTACTCCGGAGTACCGACGAGGTTCACGGGTAATACCCCAGAGTACCAGGTGGGGGTACCGGTACTACCCCGGAGCGTCGGGAAGGGGCGCCAGGCCTATCCCGGAGCATCAGGTAGAGATACCAGACCTACCCTGGAAGGTCAGGAAGGGAGGCCGGGTCTAACACCGCGTGCCCGTAGGGACAACAGGTGATCTCCGGCGCATCACAAAGGTTTCCGGTACAACCCCAGAGTACTGCTAGGGGAACCGGTTCTATCCCGGAACTTCGGGTAGGGACACCGGGCCTAACACAGAGGGTCAGGTAGGAAGGGCGGGTCAAATCCCACGCACCCATAGGAACAGCAGTTGTACCACGGCGTACCGCCTGGAGCTACTGGTACTACCCCAGAGTTCGGATGAGGGTTACGGTTCCTACCCCAAAGTTCCCAGTGGGGGTACCAGTACTACCCCGGAGCATGGGGAAGGGGCGCCAGGCCTACCTCGGAGCATCAGGTAGAGATACCAGACCTACCCTGGAAGGTCAGGAAGGGAGGCCGGGTCTCACACCGCGTGCCCGTAGGGACAACAGGTGAACTCCGGCGCATCACAAAGGTTTCCGGTACAACCCCAGAGTACTGCTAGGGGAACCGGTTCTATCCCGGAACTTCGGGTAGGGACACCGGGCCTAACACGTAGGGTCAGGTAGGAAGGGCGGGTCAAATCGCACGCACCCGTAGGAACAGCAGTTGTACTCTGGAGTACCGGTGGAGGTAGTGGTACTACTCCGGAGTACCGACGAGGGTCACGGGTAATACCCCAGAGTACCGGGTGGGGGTACTGGTACTACCCCGGAGCGTCGGGAAGGGGCGCCAGGCCTAACCCGGAGCATCAGGTAGAGATACCAGGCCTACCCTGGAGGGTCAGGAAGGGAGGCCGGGTCTAACACCGCGTGCCCGTAGGGACAACAGGTGAACTCCGGCGCATCACAAAGGTTTCCGGTACAACCCCAGAATACTGCTAGGGGAACCGGTTCTATCGCGGAACTTCGGGTAGGGACACCGGGCCTAACACGTAGGGTCAGGTAGGAAGGGCGGGTCAAATCGCACGCACCCGTAGGAACAGCAGTTGTACCCTGGAGTACCGGTGGAGGTAGTGGTACTACTCCGGAGTACCGACGAGGGTCACGGGTAATACCCCAGAGTACCGGGTGGGGGTACTGGTACTACCCCGGAGCGTCGGGAAGGGGCGCCAGGCCTAACCCGGAGCATCAGGTAGAGATACCAGGCCTACCCTGGAGGGTCAGGAAGGGAGGCCGGGTCTAACACCGCGTGCCCGTAGGGACAACAGGTGAACTCCGACGCATCACAAAGGTTTCCGGTACAACCCCAGAGTACTGCTAGGGGAACCGGTTCTATCCCGGAAGTTCGGGTAGGGACACTGGGCCTAACACGGAGGGTCAGGTAGGAAGGGCGGTTCAAATCCCACGCACCCGTAGGAACAGCAGTTGTACCCCGGAGTACCGGTGGAGGTAGTGGTACTACTCCGGAGTACCGTCGAGGTTCACGGGTAATACCCCAGAGTACCGGGTGGCGGTACTGGTACTACCCCGGAGCGTCGGGAAGGGGCGCCAGGCCTACCCCGGAGCATCAGGTAGAGATACCAGACCTACCCTGGAGGGTCAGGAAGGGAGGCCGGGTCTAACACCGCGTGCCCGTAGGGACAACAGGTGAACTCCGGCGCATCACAAAGGTTTCTGGTACAACCCCAGAGTACTGCTAGGGGAACCGGTTCTATCCCGGAAGTTCGGGTAGGGACACCGGGCCTAACACGGAGGGTCAGGTAGGAAGGGTGGGTCAAATCGCACGCACCCGTAGGAACAGCAGTTGTACCACAGCGTACCGCCTGGAGGTACTGGTACTACCCCAGAGTTCGGATGAGGGTTACGGTTCCTACCCCAAAGTTTCGAGTGGGGGTACCAGTACTACCCCGGAGCGTCGGGAAGGGGCGCCAGGCCTACCCCGGAGCATTCAGGAAGAGATACCAGGCCTACCCTGGAGGGTCAGGAAGGGAGTCCGGGTCTAACACCGCGTGCCCATAGGGACAACAGGTGAACTCCGGTGCATCACAAAGGTTTCCGGTACAACCCCAGAGTACTGCTAGGGGAACCGGTTCTATCCCGGAACTTCGGGTAGGGACACCGGGAGTATCATGGAGGGTCAGGTAGGAAGGGCGGGTCAAATCGCACGCACCCGTAGGAACAGCAGTTGTACTCTGGAGTACCGGTGGAGGTAGTGGTACTACTCCGGAGTACCGACGAGGGTCACGGGTAATACCCCAGAGTACCGGGTGGGGGTACTGGTACTACCCCGGAGCGTCGGGAAGGGGCGCCAGGCCTACCCCGGAGCATCAGGTAGAGATACCAGGCCTACCCTGGAAGGTCAGGAAGGGAGGCCGGGTCTAACACCGCGTGCCCGTAGGGACAACAGGTGAACTGCGGCGCATCACAAAGGTTTCCGGTACAACCCCAGAGTACTGCTAGGGGAACCGGTTCTATCCCGGAAGTTCGGGTAGGGACACCGGGCCTAACACGGAGGGTCAGGTAGGAAGTGCGGGTCAAATCCCACGCACCCGTAGGAACAGCAGTTGTACCCTGGAGTACCGGTGGAGGTAGTGGTACTACTCCGGAGTACCGTCGAGGTTCACGGGTAATACCCCAGAGTACCGGGTGGAAGTACTGGTACTACCCCGGAGCGTCGGGAAGGGGCGCCAGGCCTACCCCGGAGCATCAGGTAGAGATACCAGGCCTACCCTGGAAGGTCAGGAAGGGAGGCCGGGTCTCACACCGCGTGCCCGTAGGGACAACAGGTGAACTCCGGCGCATCACAAAGGTTTCCGGTACAACCCCAGAGTACTGCTAGGGGAACCGGTTCTATCCCGGAAGTTCGGGTAGGGACACCGGGCGTATCATGGAGGGTCAGGTAGGAAGGGCGGGTCAAATCCCACACACCCGTAGGAACAGCAGTTCTACCCTGGAGTACCGGTGGAGGTAGTGGTACTACTCCGGAGTACCGACGAGGGTCACGGGTAATACCCCAGAGTACCAGGTGGAAGTACTGGTACTACCCCGGAGCGTCGGGAAGGGGCACCAGGCCTACCCCGGAGCATCAGGTAGAGATACCAGGCCTACCCTGGAGGGTCAGGAAGGGAGGCCGGGTCTAACACCGCGTGCCCGTAGGGACAACAGGTGAACTCCGGCGCATCACAAAGGTTTCCGGTACAACCCCAGAGTACTGCTAGGGGAACCGGTTCTATCCCGGAAGTTCGGGTAGGGACACCGGGCCTAACACGGAGGGTCAGGTGGAAGGGTGGGTCAAATACCAAGCACCTGTAGGAACAGCAGTTGTACCACAGCGTACCGCCTGGAGGTACTGGTACTACCCCAGATTTCGGATGAGGGTTACGGTTCCTACCCCAAAGTTTCGAGTGGGGGTACCAGTACTACCCCGGAGCGTCGGGAAGGGGCGCCAGGCCTACTCCGGAGCATTCAGGAAGAGATACCAGGCCTACCCTGGAGGGTCAGGAAGGGAGGCCGGTTCTAACACCGCGTGCCCATAGGGACAACAGGTGAACTCCGGTGCATCACAAAGGTTTCCGGTACAACCCCAGAGTACTGCTAGGGGAACCGGTTCTATCCCGGAAGTTTGGGTAGGGACACCGGGCCTAACACGTAGGGTCAGGTAGGAAGGGCGGGTCAAATCCCACGCACCCGTAGGAACAGCAGTTGTACCCTGGAGTACCGGTGGAGGTAGTGGTACTACTCCGGAGTACCGTCGAGGTTCACGGGTAATACCCCAGAGTACCGGGTGGAAGTACTGGTACTACCCCGGAGCATCGGGAAGGGGCGCCAGGCCTACCCCGGAGCATCAGGTAGAGATACCAGACCTACCCTGGAAGGTCAGGAAGGGAGGCCGGGTCTCACACCGCGTGCCTGTAGGGACAACAGGTGAACTCCGGCGCATCACAAAGGTTTCCGGTACAACCCCAGAGTACTGCTAGGGGAACCGGTTCTATCCCGGAAGTTCGGGTAGGGACACCGGGCGTATCATGGAGGGTCAGGTAGGAAGGGCGGGTCAAATCCCACACACCCGTAGGAACAGCAGTTGTACCCTGGAGTACCGGTGGAGGTAGTGGTACTACTCCGGAGTACCGTCGAGGGTTACGGGTAATAACCCAGAGTACCGAGTGGCGGTACTAGTACTACCCCATAGCGTCGGGAAGGGGTGCCAGGCCTATCCCGGAGCATCAGGTAGGAATACCAGGCCTACCCTGGAAGGTCAGGAAGGGAGGCCGGGTCTAACACCGCGTGCCCGTAGGGACAACAGGTGAACTCCGGCGCATCACAAAGGTTTCCGGTACAACCCCAGAGTACTGCTAGGGGAACCGGTTCTATCCCGGAACTTCGGGTAGGGACACCGGGCCTAACACAGAGGGTCAGGTAGGAAGGGTGGGTCAAATCCCACGCACCCATAGGAACAGCAGTTGTATCCAGGAGTACCGGTGGAGGTAGTGGTACTACTCCGGAGTACCGACGAGGGTCACGGGTAATACCCCAGAGTACCAGGTGGAAGTACTGGTACTACCCCGGAGCGTCGGGAAGGGGCACCAGGCCTACCCCGGAGCATCAGGTAGAGATACCAGGCCTACCCTGGAGGGTCAGGAAGGGAGGCCGGGTCTAACACCGCGTGCCCGTAGGGACAACAGGTGAACTCCGGCGCATCACAAAGGTTTCCGGTACAACCCCAGAGTACTGCTAGGGGAACCGGTTCTATCCCGGAAGTTCGGGTAGGGACACCGGGCCTAACACGGAGGGTCAGGTGGAAGGGTGGGTCAAATCCCACGCACCTGTAGGAACAGCAGTTGTACCACAGCGTACCGCCTGGAGGTACTGGTACTACCACAGAGTTCGGATGAGGGTTACGGTTCCTACCCAAAGTTTCGAGTGGGGGTACCAGTACTACCCCGGAGCGTCGGGAAGGGGCGCCAGGCCAACCCCGGAGCATTCAGGAAGAGATACCAGGCCTACCCTGGAGGATCAGGAAGGGAGGCCGGGTCTAACACCGCGTGCCCGTAGGGACAACAGGTGAACTCCGGCGCATCACAAAGGTTTCCGGTACAACCCCAGAGTACTGCTAGAGGAACCGGTTCTATCCCGGAACTTCGGGTAGGGACACCGGGCCTAACACGGAGGGTCAGGTAGGAAGGGCGGGTCAAATCGCACGCACCCGTAGGAACAGCAGTTGTACCCTGGAGTACGGGTGGAGGTAGTGGTACTACTCCGGAGTACCGACGAGGGTCACGGGTAATACCCCAGAGTACCGGGTGGGGGTACTGGTACTACCCCGGAGCGTCGGGAAGGGGCGCCAGGCCTACCCCGGAGCATCAGGTAGAGATACCAGGCCTACCCTGGAGGGTCAGGAAGGGAGGCCGGGTCTAACACCGCGTGCCCGTAGGGACAACAGGTGAACTCCGGCGCATCACAAAGGTTTCCGGTACAACCCCAGAGTACTGCTAGGGGAACCGGTTCTATCCCGGAAGTTCGGGTAGGGACACCGGGCCTAACACGGAGGGTCAGGTAGGAAGGGTGGGTCAAATCCCACGCACCTGTAGGAACAGCAGTTGTACCCTGGAGTACCGGTGGAGGTAGTGGTACTACTCCGGAGTACCGACGAGGGTCACGGGTAATACCCCAGAGTACCAGGTGGAAGTACTGGTACTACCCCAGAGCGTCGGGAAGGGGCGCCAGGCCTACCCCGGAGCATTCAGGAAGAGATACCAGGCCTACCCTGGAAGGTCAGGAAGGGAGGCCGGGTCTAACACCGCGTGCCCGTAGGGACAACAGGTGAACTCCGGCGCATCACAAAGGTTTCCGGTACAACCCCAGAGTACTGCTAGGGGAACCGGTTCTATCCCGGAACTTCGGGTAGGGACACCGGGAGTATCATGGAGGGTCAGGTAGGAAGGGCGGGTCAAATCGCACGCACCCGTAGGAACAGCAGTTGTACCCTGGAGTACCGGTGGAGGTAGTGGTACTACTCCGGAGTACCGATGAGGGTCACGGGTAATACCCCAGAGTACCAGGTGGAAGTACTGGTACTACCCCGGAGCATTGGGAAGGGGCACCAGGCCTACCCCGGAGCATCAGGTAGAGATACCAGGCCTACCCTGGAAGGTCAGGAAGGGAGGCCGGGTCTCACACCGCGTGCCCGTAGGGACAACAGGTGAACTCCGGCGCATCACAAAGGTTTCCGGTACAACCCCAGAGTACTGCTAGGGGAACCGGTTCTATCCCGGAACTTCGGGTAGGGACACCGGGCCTAACACGGAGGGTCAGGTAGGAAGGGCGGGTCAAATCCCACGCACCCGTAGGAACAGCAGTTGTACCCTGGAGTACCGGTGGAGGTAGTGGTACTACTCCGGAGTACCGTCGAGGTTCACGGGTAATACCCCAGAGTACCGGGTGGAAGTACTGGTACTACCCCGGAGCGTCGGGAAGGGGCGCCAGGCCTACCTTGGAGCATTCAGGAAGAGATACCAGACCTACCCTGGAAGGTCAGGAAGGGAGGCCGGGTCTCACACCGCGTGCCCGTAGGGACAACAGGTGAACTCCGGCGCATCACAAAGGTTTCCGGTACAACCCCAGAGTACTGCTAGGGGAACCGGTTCTATCCCGGAAGTTCGGGTAGGGACACCGGGCGTATCATGGAGGGTCAGGTAGGAAGGGCGGGTCAAATCCCACGCACCCGTAGGAACAGCAGTTGTACCCTGGAGTACCGGTGGAGGTAGTGGTACTACTCCGGAGTACCGACGAGGGTCACGGGTAATAACCCAGATTACCGAGTGGCGGTACTAGTACTACCCCATAGCGTCGGGAAGGGGTGCCAGGCCTATCCCGGAGCATCAGGTAGGAATACCAGGCCTACCCTGGAAGGTCAGGAAGGGAGGCCGGGTCTAACACCGCGTGCCCGTAGGGACAACAGGTGAACTCCGGCGCATCACAAAGGTTTCCGGTACAACCCCAGAGTACTGCTAGGGGAACCGGTTCTATCCCGGAACTTCGGGTAGGGACACCGGGCCTAACACGGAGGGTCAGGTAGGAAGGGCGGGTCAAATCCCACGCACCCGTAGGAACAGCAGTTGTACCCTGGAGTACCGGTGGAGGTAGTGGTACTACGCCAGAGTACCGACGAGGTTCACGGGTAATACCCCAGAGTACCAGGTGGGGGTACCGGTACTACCCTGGAGCGTCGGGAAGGGGCGCCAGGCCTATCCCGGAGCATCAGGTAGAGATACCAGACCTACCCTGGAAGGTCAGGAAGGGAGGCCGGGTCTAACACCGCGTGCCCGTAGGGACAACAGGTGAACTCCGGCGCATCACAAAGGTTTCCGGTACAACCCCAGAGTACTGCTAGGGGAACCGGTTCTATCCCGGAACTTCGGCTAGGGACACCGGGCCTAACACAGAGGGTCAGGTGGAAGGGTGGGTCAAATCCCACGCACCTGTAGGAACAGCAGTTGTACCACAGCGTACCGCCTGGAGGTACTGGTACTACCCCAGAGTTCGGATGAGGGTTACGGTTCCTACTCAAAGTTTCGAGTGGGGGTACCAGTACTACCCCGGAGCGTCGGGAAGGGGCGCCAGGCCAACCCCGGAGCATTCAGGAAGAGATACCAGGCCTACCCTGGAGGGTCAGGAAGGGAGGCCGGGTCTAACACCGCGTGCCCGTAGGGACAACAGGTGAACTCCGGCGCATCACAAAGGTTTCCGGTACAACCCCAGAGTACTGCTAGGGGAACTGGTTCTATCCCGGAAGTTCGGGTAGGGACACCGGGCGTATCATGGAGGGTCAGGTAGGAAGGGCGGGTCAAATCCCACGCACCCGTAGGAACAGCAGTTGTACCCTGGAGTACCGGTGGAGGTAGTGGTACTACTCCGGAGTACCGACGAGGTTCACGGGTAATACCCCAGAGTACCAGGTGGGGGTACCGGTACTACCCCGGAGCGTCGGGAAGGGGCGCCAGGCCTATCCCGGAGCATCAGGTAGAGATACCAGACCTACCCTGGAAGGTCAGGAAGGGAGGCCGGGTCTAACACCGCGTGCCCGTAGGGACAACAGGTGATCTCCGGCGCATCACAAAGGTTTCCGGTACAACCCCAGAGTACTGCTAGGGGAACCGGTTCTATCCCGGAACTTCGGGTAGGGACACCGGGCCTAACACAGAGGGTCAGGTAGGAAGGGCGGGTCAAATCCCACGCACCCATAGGAACAGCAGTTGTATCCTGGAGTACCGGTGGAGGTAGTGGTACTACTCCGGAGTACCGACGAGGGTCACGGGTAATACCCCAGAGTACCGGGTGGAACTACTGGTACTACCCCGGAGCGTCGGGAAGGGGCGCCAGGCCTACCCCGGAGCATCAGGTAGAGATACCAGACCTACCCTGGAAGGTCAGGAAGGGAGGCCGGGTCTCACACCGCGTGCCCGTAGGGACAACAGGTGAACTCCGGCGCATCACAAAGGTTTCCGGTACAACCCCAGAGTACTGCTAGGGGAACCGGTTCTATCCCGGAACTTCGGGTAGGGACACCGGGCCTAACACGGAGGGTCAGGTAGGAAGGGCGGGTCAAATCCCACGCACCCGTAGGAACAGCAGTTGTACCCTGGAGTACCGGTGGAGGTAGTGGTACTACTCCGGAGTACCGTCGAGGTTCACGGGTAATACCCCAGAGTACCGGGTGGAAGTACTGGTACTACCCCGGAGCGTCGGGAAGGGGCGCCAGGCCTACCTTGGAGCATTCAGGAAGAGATACCAGACCTACCCTGGAAGGTCAGGAAGGGAGGCCGGGTCTCACACCGCGTGCCCGTAGGGACAACAGGTGAACTCCGGCGCATCACAAAGGTTTCCGGTACAACCCCAGAGTACTGCTAGGGGAACCGGTTCTATCCCGGAAGTTCGGGTAGGGACACCGGGCGTATCATGGAGGGTCAGGTAGGAAGGGCGGGTCAAATCCCACGCACCCGTAGGAACAGCAGTTGTACCCTGGAGTACCGGTGGAGGTAGTGGTACTACTCCGGAGTACCGACGAGGGTCACGGGTAATAACCCAGATTACCGAGTGGCGGTACTAGTACTATCCCATAGCGTCGGGAAGGGGTGCCAGGCCTATCCCGGAGCATCAGGTAGAGATACCAGACCTACCCTGGAAGGTCAGGAAGGGAGGCCGGGTCTAACACCGCGTGCCCGTAGGGACAACAGGTGAACTCCGGCGCATCACAAAGGTTTCCGGTACAACCCCAGAGTACTGCTAGGGGAACCGGTTCTATCCCGGAACTTCGGCTAGGGACACCGGGCCTAACACAGAGGGTCAGGTGGAAGGGTGGGTCAAATCCCACGCACCTGTAGGAACAGCAGTTGTACCACAGCGTACCGCCTGGAGGTACTGGTACTACCCCAGAGTTCGGATGAGGGTTACGGTTCCTACTCAAAGTTTCGAGTGGGGGTACCAGTACTACCCCGGAGCGTCGGGAAGGGGCGCCAGGCCAACCCCGGAGCATTCAGGAAGAGATACCAGGCCTACCCTGGAGGGTCAGGAAGGGAGGCCGGGTCTAACACCGCGTGCCCGTAGGGACAACAGGTGAACTCCGGCGCATCACAAAGGTTTCCGGTACAACCCCAGAGTACTGCTAGGGGAACTGGTTCTATCCCGGAAGTTCGGGTAGGGACACCGGGCGTATCATGGAGGGTCAGGTAGGAAGGGCGGGTCAAATCCCACGCACCCGTAGGAACAGCAGTTGTACCCTGGAGTACCGGTGGAGGTAGTGGTACTACTCCGGAGTACCGACGAGGTTCACGGGTAATACCCCAGAGTACCAGGTGGGGGTACCGGTACTACCCCGGAGCGTCGGGAAGGGGCGCCAGGCCTATCCCGGAGCATCAGGTAGAGATACCAGACCTACCCTGGAAGGTCAGGAAGGGAGGCCGGGTCTAACACCGCGTGCCCGTAGGGACAACAGGTGATCTCCGGCGCATCACAAAGGTTTCCGGTACAACCCCAGAGTACTGCTAGGGGAACCGGTTCTATCCCGGAACTTCGGGTAGGGACACCGGGCCTAACACAGAGGGTCAGGTAGGAAGGGCGGGTCAAATCCCACGCACCCATAGGAACAGCAGTTGTATCCTGGAGTACCGGTGGAGGTAGTGGTACTACTCCGGAGTACCGACGAGGGTCACGGGTAATACCCCAGAGTACCGGGTGGAACTACTGGTACTACCCCGGAGCGTCGGGAAGGGGCGCCAGGCCTACCCCGGAGCATCAGGTAGAGATACCAGACCTACCCTGGAAGGTCAGGAAGGGAGGCCGGGTCTCACACCGCGTGCCCGTAGGGACAACAGGTGAACTCCGGCGCATCACAAAGGTTTCCGGTACAACCCCAGAGTACTGCTAGGGGAACCGGTTCTATCCCGGAACTTCGGGTAGGGACACCGGGCCTAACACGGAGGGTCAGGTAGGAAGGGCGGGTCAAATCCCACGCACCCGTAGGAACAGCAGTTGTACCCTGGAGTACCGGTGGAGGTAGTGGTACTACTCCGGAGTACCGTCGAGGTTCACGGGTAATACCCCAGAGTACCGGGTGGAAGTACTGGTACTACCCCGGAGCGTCGGGAAGGGGCGCCAGGCCTACCTTGGAGCATTCAGGAAGAGATACCAGACCTACCCTGGAAGGTCAGGAAGGGAGGCCGGGTCTCACACCGCGTGCCCGTAGGGACAACAGGTGAACTCCGGCGCATCACAAAGGTTTCCGGTACAACCCCAGAGTACTGCTAGGGGAACCGGTTCTATCCCGGAAGTTCGGGTAGGGACACCGGGCGTATCATGGAGGGTCAGGTAGGAAGGGCGGGTCAAATCCCACGCACCCGTAGGAACAGCAGTTGTACCCTGGAGTACCGGTGGAGGTAGTGGTACTACTCCGGAGTACCGACGAGGGTCACGGGTAATAACCCAGATTACCGAGTGGCGGTACTAGTACTATCCCATAGCGTCGGGAAGGGGTGCCAGGCCTATCCCGGAGCATCAGGTAGAGATACCAGACCTACCCTGGAAGGTCAGGAAGGGAGGCCGGGTCTAACACCGCGTGCCCGTAGGGACAACAGGTGAACTCCGGCGCATCACAAAGGTTTCCGGTACAACCCCAGAGTACTGCTAGGGGAACCGGTTCTATCCCGGAACTTCGGCTAGGGACACCGGGCCTAACACAGAGGGTCAGGTGGAAGGGTGGGTCAAATCCCACGCACCTGTAGGAACAGCAGTTGTACCACAGCGTACCGCCTGGAGGTACTGGTACTACCCCAGAGTTCGGATGAGGGTTACGGTTCCTACTCAAAGTTTCGAGTGGGGGTACCAGTACTACCCCGGAGCGTCGGGAAGGGGCGCCAGGCCAACCCCGGAGCATTCAGGAAGAGATACCAGGCCTACCCTGGAGGGTCAGGAAGGGAGGCCGGGTCTAACACCGCGTGCCCGTAGGGACAACAGGTGAACTCCGGCGCATCACAAAGGTTTCCGGTACAACCCCAGAGTACTGCTAGGGGAACTGGTTCTATCCCGGAAGTTCGGGTAGGGACACCGGGCGTATCATGGAGGGTCAGGTAGGAAGGGCGGGTCAAATCCCACGCACCCGTAGGATCAGCAGTTGTACCCTGGAGTACCGGTGGAGGTAGTGGTACTACTCCGGAGTACCGACGAGGTTCACGGGTAATACCCCAGAGTACCAGGTGGGGGTACCGGTACTACCCCGGAGCGTCGGGAAGGGGCGCCAGGCCTATCCCGGAGCATCAGGTAGAGATACCAGACCTACCCTGGAAGGTCAGGAAGGGAGGCCGGGTCTAACACCGCGTGCCCGTAGGGACAACAGGTGAACTCCGGCGCATCACAAAGGTTTCCGGTACAACCCCAGAGTACTGCTAGGGGAACCGGTTCTATCCCGGAACTTCGGGTAGGGACACCGGGCCTAACACAGAGGGTCAGGTAGGAAGGGCGGGTCAAATCCCACGCACCCATAGGAACAGCAGTTGTATCCTGGAGTACCGGTGGAGGTAGTGGTACTACTCCGGAGTACCGACGAGGGTCACGGGTAATACCCCAGAGTACCGGGTGGAACTACTGGTACTACCCCGGAGCGTCGGGAAGGGGCGCCAGGCCTACCCCGGAGCATCAGGTAGAGATACCAGACCTACCCTGGAAGGTCAGGAAGGGAGGCCGGGTCTCACACCGCGTGCCCGTAGGGACAACAGGTGAACTCCGGCGCATCACAAAGGTTTCCGGTACAACCCCAGAGTACTGCTAGGGGAACCGGTTCTATCCCGGAAGTTCGGGTAGGGACACCGGGCCTAACACGGAGGGCCAGGTGGAAGGGTGGGTCAAATCCCACGCACCTGTAGGAACAGCAGTTGTACCACAGCGTACCGCCTGGAGGTACTGGTACTACCCCAGAGTTCGGATGAGGGTTACGGTTCCTACCCAAAGTTTCGAGTGGGGGTACCAGTACTACCCCGGAGCGTCGGGAAGGGGCGCCAGGCCTACCCCGGAGCATTCAGGAAGAGATACCAGGCCTACCCTGGAGGGTCAGGAAGGGAGGCCGGGTCTCACACCGCGTGCCCGTAGGGACAACAGGTGAACTCCGGCGCATCACAAAGGTTTCCGGTACAACCCCAGAGTACTGCTAGGGGAACCGGTTCTATCCCGGAACTTCGGGTAGGGACACCGGGCCTAACACGGAGGGTCAGGTAGGAAGGGCGGGTCAAATCCCACGCACCCATAGGAACAGCAGTTGTATCCTGGAGTACCGGTGGAGGTAGTGGTACTACTCCGGAGTACCGACGAGGGTCACGGGTAATACCCCAGAGTACCGGGTGGGGGTACTGGTACTACCCCGGAGCGTCGGGAAGGGGCGCCAGGCCTACCCCGGAGCATCAGGTAGAGATACCAGGCCTACCCTGGAAGGTCAGGAAGGGAGGCCGGGTCTAACACCGCGTGCCCGTAGGGACAACAGGTGAACTCCGGCGCATCACAAAGGTTTCCGGTACAACCCCAGAGTACTGCTAGGGGAACCGGTTCTATCCCGGAACTTCGGGTAGGGACACCGGGCCTAACACGTAGGGTCAGGTAGGAAGGGCGGGTCAAATCCCACGCACCCGTAGGAACAGCAGTTGTACCCTGGAGTACCGGTGGAGGTAGTGGTACTACTCCGGAGTACCGTCGAGGTTCACGGGTAATACCCCAGAGTACCGGGTGGAAGTACTGGTACTACCCCGGAGCGTCGGGAAGGGGTGCCAGGCCTACCCTGGAGCATCAGGTAGAGATACCAGGCCTACCCTGGAGGGTCAGGAAGGGAGGCCGGGTCTAACACCGCGTGCCGGTAGGGACAACAGGTGAACTCCGGCGCATCACAAAGGTTTCCGGTACAACCCCAGAGTACTGCTAGGGGAACCGGTTCTATCCCGGAACTTCGGGTAGGGACACCGGGCCTAACACGTAGGGTCAGGTAGGAAGGGCGGGTCAAATCCCACGCACCCGTAGGAACAGCAGTTGTACCCTGGAGTACCGGTGGAGGTAGTGGTACTACGCCAGAGTTCCGACGAGGGTCACGGGTAATACCCCAGAGTACCAGGTGGAAGTACTGGTACTACCCCGGAGCGTAGGGAAGGGGCGCCAGGCCTACCCCGGAGCATCAGGTAGAGATACCAGGCCTACCCTGGAAGGTCAGGAAGGGAGGCCGGGTCTAACACCGCGTGCCCGTAGGGACAACAGGTGAACTCCGGCGCATCACAAAGGTTTCCGGTACAACCCCAGAGTACTGCTAGGGGAACCGGTTCTATCCCGGAAGTTCGGGTAGGGACACCGGGCCTAACACGGAGGGTCAGGTAGGAAGGGCGGGTCAAATCCCACGCACCTGTAGGAACAGCAGTTGTACCCTGGAGTACCGGTGGAGGTAGTGGTACTACTCCGGAGTACCGACGAGGGTCACGGGTAATACCCCAGAGTACCAGGTGGGGGTACTGGTACTACCCCGGAGCGTCGGGAAGGGGCGCCAGGCCTACCCCGGAGCATCAGGTAGAGATACCAGGCCTACCCTGGAGGGTCAGGAAGGGAGGCCGGGTCTAACACCGCGTGCCCGTAGGGACAACAGGTGAACTCCGGCGCATCACAAAGGTTTCCGGTACAACCCCAGAGTACTGCTAGGGGAACCGGTTCTATCCTGGAACTTCGGGTAGGGACACCGGGCCTAACACGGAGGGTCAGGTAGGAAGGGTGGGTCAAATCCCACGCACCTGTAGGAACAGCAGTTGTACCCTGGAGTACCGGTGGAGGTAGTGGTACTACTCCGGAGTACCGACGAGGGTCACGGGTAATACCCCAGAGTACCAGGTGGAAGTACTGGTACTACCCCAGAGCGTCGGGAAGGGGCGCCAGGCCTACCCCGGAGCATTCAGGAAGAGATACCAGGCCTACCCTGGAAGGTCAGGAAGGGAGGCCGGGTCTAACACCGCGTGCCCGTAGGGACAACAGGTGAACTCCGGCGCATCACAAAGGTTTCCGGTACAACCCCAGAGTACTGCTAGGGGAACCAGTTCTATCCCGGAATGTTGGGTAGGGACAGCGGGCCTATCATGGATGGTCAGGTGGAAGGGCGGGTCAAATCCCACGCACCTGTAGGAACAGCATTTGTACCACGGCGTACCGCCTGGAGGTACTGGTACTACCCCAGAGTTTGGATGAGGGATACGGTTCCTACCCCAAAGTTCGCAGTGGGGGTACCAGTAATACCCCGGAGCATCGGGAAGGGGCACCAGGCCTACCCCGGAGCATCAGGTAGAGATACCAGGCCTACCCTGGAAGGTCAGGAAGGGAGGCCGGGTCTAACACCGCGTGCCCGTAGGGACAACAGGTGAACTCCGGCGCATCACAAAGGTTTCCGGTACAACCCCAGAGTACTGCTAGGGGAACCGGTTCTATCCCGGAACTTCGGGTAGGGACACCGGGCCTAACACGTAGGGTCAGGTAGGAAGGGCGGGTCAAATCCCACGCACCCGTAGGAACAGCAGTTGTACCCTGGAGTACCGGTGGAGGTAGTGGTACTACTCCGGAGTACCGTCGAGGTTCACGGGTAATACCCCAGAGTACCGGGTGGAAGTACTGGTACTACCCCGTAGCGTCGGGAAGGGGCGCCAGGCCTACCCCGGAGCAGCAGGTAGAGATACCAGGCCTACCCTGGAGGGTCAGGAAGGGAGGCCGGGTCTCACACCGCGTGCCGGTAGGGACAACAGGTGAACTCCGGCGCATCACAAAGGTTTCCGGTACAACCCCAGAGTACTACTAGGGGAACCGGTTCTATCCCGGAACTTCGGGTAGGGACACCGGGCCTAACACGGAGGGTCAGGTAGGAAGGGCGGGTCAAATCGCACGCACCCGTAGGAACAGCAGTTGTACCCTGGAGTACCGGTGGAGGTAGTGGTACTACTCCGGAGTACCGACGAGGGTCACGGGTAATACCCCAGAGTACCGGGTGGGGGTACTGGTACTACCCCGGAGCGTCGGGAAGGGGCGCCAGGCCTACCCCGGAGCATCAGGTAGAGATACCAGGCCTACCCTGGAGGGTCAGGAAGGGAGGCCGGGTCTAACACCGCGTGCCCGTAGGGACAACAGGTGAACTCCGGTGCATCACAAAGGTTTCCGGTACAACCCCAGAGTACTGCTAGGGGAACCGGTTCTATCCCGGAAGTTCGGGTAGGGACACCGGGCGTATCATGGAGGGTCAGGTAGGAAGGGCGGGTCAAATCCCACGCACCCGTAGGAACAGCAGTTGTACCCTGGAGTACCGGTGGAGGTAGTGGTACTACGCCAGAGTTCCGACGAGGGTTACGGGTAATAACCCAGAGTACCGAGTGGCGGTACTAGTACTACCCCATAGCGTCGGGAAGGGGTTCCAGGCCTATCCCGGAGCATCAGGTAGGAATACCAGGCCTACCCTGGAAGGTCAGGAAGGGAGGCCGGGTCTAACACCGCGTGCCCGTAGGGACAACAGGTGAACTCCGGCGCATCACAAAGGTTTCCGGTACAACCCCAGAGTACTGCTAGGGGAACCGGTTCTATCCCGGAACTTCGGGTAGGGACACCGGGCCTAACACGGAGGGTCAGGTAGGAAGGGCGGGTCAAATCCCACGCACCCGTAGGAACAGCAGTTGTACCCTGGAGTACCGGTGGAGGTAGTGGTACTACTCCGGAGTACCGACGAGGGTCACGGGTAATACCCCAGAGTACCGGGTGGAAGTACTGGTACTACCCCGGAGCGTCGGGAAGGGGCGCCAGGCCTACCCCGGAGCATCAGGTAGAGATACCAGGCCTACCCTGGAAGGTCAGAAGGGAGGCCGGGTCTCACACCGCGTGCCCGTAGGGACAACAGGTGAACTCCGGCGCATCACAAAGGTTTCCGGTACAACCCCAGAGTACTGCTAGGGGAACCGGTTCTATCCCGGAACTTCGGGTAGGGACACCGGGCCTAACACGTAGGGTCAGGTAGGAAGGGCGGGTCAAATCCCACGCACCCGTAGGAACAGCAGTTGTACCCTGGAGTACCGGTGGAGGTAGTGGTACTACTCCGGAGTACCGTCGAGGTTCACGGGTAATACCCCAGAGTACCGGGTGGAAGTACTGGTACTACCCCGTAGCGTCGGGAAGGGGCGCCAGGCCTACCCCGGAGCATCAGGTAGAGATACCAGGCCTACCCTGGAGGGTCAGGAAGGGAGGCCGGGTCTCACACCGCGTGCCGGTAGGGACAACAGGTGAACTCCGGCGCATCACAAAGGTTTCCGGTACAACCCCAGAGTACTACTAGGGGAACCGGTTCTATCCCGGAACTTCGGGTAGGGACACCGGGCCTAACACGGAGGGTCAGGTAGGAAGGGCGGGTCAAATCGCACGCACCCGTAGGAACAGCAGTTGTACCCTGGAGTACCGGTGGAGGTAGTGGTACTACTCCGGAGTACCGACGAGGGTCACGGGTAATACCCCAGAGTACCGGGTGGGGGTACTGGTACTACCCCGGAGCGTCGGGAAGGGGCGCCAGGCCTACCCCGGAGCATCAGGTAGAGATACCAGGCCTACCCTGGAGGGTCAGGAAGGGAGGCCGGGTCTAACACCGCGTGCCCGTAGGGACAACAGGTGAACTCCGGTGCATCACAAAGGTTTCCGGTACAACCCCAGAGTACTGCTAGGGGAACCGGTTCTATCCCGGAAGTTCGGGTAGGGACACCGGGCGTATCATGGAGGGTCAGGTAGGAAGGGCGGGTCAAATCCCACGCACCCGTAGGAACAGCAGTTGTACCCTGGAGTACCGGTGGAGGTAGTGGTACTACGCCAGAGTTCCGACGAGGGTTACGGGTAATAACCCAGAGTACCGAGTGGCGGTACTAGTACTACCCCATAGCGTCGGGAAGGGGTTCCAGGCCTATCCCGGAGCATCAGGTAGGAATACCAGGCCTACCCTGGAAGGTCAGGAAGGGAGGCCGGGTCTAACACCGCGTGCCCGTAGGGACAACAGGTGAACTCCGGCGCATCACAAAGGTTTCCGGTACAACCCCAGAGTACTGCTAGGGGAACCGGTTCTATCCCGGAAGTTCGGGTAGGGACACCGGGCCTAACACGTAGGGTCAGGTAGGAAGGGCGGGTCAAATCCCACGCACCCGTAGGAACAGCAGTTGTACCCTGGAGTACCGGTGGAGGTAGTGGTACTACTCCGGAGTACCGACGAGGGTCACGGGTAATACCCCAGAGTACCGGGTGGAAGTACTGGTACTACCCCGGAGCGTCGGGAAGGGGCGCCAGGCCTACCCCGGAGCATCAGGTAGAGATACCAGGCCTACCCTGGAAGGTCAGAAGGGAGGCCGGGTCTCACACCGCGTGCCCGTAGGGACAACAGGTGAACTCCGGCGCATCACAAAGGTTTCCGGTACAACCCCAGAGTACTGCTAGGGGAACCGGTTCTATCCCGGAACTTCGGGTAGGGACACCGGGCCTAACACGGAGGGTCAGGTGGAAGGGTGGGTCAAATCCCACGCACCTGTAGGAACAGCAGTTGTACCACGGCGTACCGCCTGGAGGTAGTGGTACTACCCCAGAGTTCGGATGAGGGTTACGGTTCCTACCCAAAGTTTCGAGTGGGGGTACCAGTACTACCCCGGAGCGTCGGGAAGGGGCGCCAGGCCAACCCCGGAGCATTCAGGAAGAGATACCAGGCCTACCCTGGAGGATCAGGAAGGGAGGCCGGGTCTAACACCGCGTGCCCGTAGGGACAACAGGTGAACTCCGGCGCATCACAAAGGTTTCCGGTACAACCCCAGAGTACTGCTAGGGGAACCGGTTCTATCCCGGAACTTCGGGTAGGGACACCGGGCCTAACACGGAGGGTCAGGTAGGAAGGGCGGGTCAAATCCCACGCACCCGTAGGAACAGCAGTTGTACCCTGGAGTACCGGTGGAGGTAGTGGTACTACTCCGGAGTACCGTCGAGGTTCACGGGTAATACCCCAGAGTACCGGGTGGAAGTACTGGTACTACCCCGGAGCGTCGGGAAGGGGCGCCAGGCCTACCTTGGAGCATTCAGGAAGAGATACCAGACCTACCCTGGAAGGTCAGGAAGGGAGGCCGGGTCTCACACCGCGTGCCCGTAGGGACAACAGGTGAACTCCGGCGCATCACAAAGGTTTCCGGTACAACCCCAGAGTACTGCTAGGGGAACCGGTTCTATCCCGGAAGTTCGGGTAGGGACACCGGGCGTATCATGGAGGGTCAGGTAGGAAGGGCGGGTCAAATCCCACGCACCCGTAGGAACAGCAGTTGTACCCTGGAGTACCGGTGGAGGTAGTGGTACTACTCCGGAGTACCGACGAGGGTCACGGGTAATAACCCAGATTACCGAGTGGCGGTACTAGTACTACCCCATAGCGTCGGGAAGGGGTGCCAGGCCTATCCCGGAGCATCAGGTAGGAATACCAGGCCTACCCTGGAAGGTCAGGAAGGGAGGCCGGGTCTAACACCGCGTGCCCGTAGGGACAACAGGTGAACTCCGGCGCATCACAAAGGTTTCCGGTACAACCCCAGAGTACTGCTAGGGGAACCGGTTCTATCGCGGAACTTCGGGTAGGGACACCGGGCCTAACACGGAGGGTCAGGTAGGAAGGGCGGGTCAAATCCCACGCACCCGTAGGAACAGCAGTTGTACCCTGGAGTACCGGTGGAGGTAGTGGTACTACTCCGGAGTACCGACGAGGTTCACGGGTAATACCCCAGAGTACCAGGTGGGGGTACCGGTACTACCCCGGAGCGTCGGGAAGGGGCGCCAGGCCTATCCCGGAGCATCAGGTACAGATACCAGACCTACCCTGGAAGGTCAGGAAGGGAGGCCGGGTCTAACACCGCGTGCCCGTAGGGACAACAGGTGAACTCCGGCGCATCACAAAGGTTTCCGGTACAACCCCAGAGTACTGCTAGGGGAACCGGTTCTATCCCGGAAGTTCGGGTAGGGACACCGGGCCTAACACAGAGGGTCAGGTAGGAAGGGCGGGTCAAATCCCACGCACCCATAGGAACAGCAGTTGTATCCTGGAGTACCGGTGGAGGTAGTGGTACTACTCCGGAGTACCGACGAGGGTCACGGGTAATACCCCAGAGTACCGGGTGGAAGTACTGGTACTACCCCGGAGCGTCGGGAAGGGGCGCCAGGCCTACCCCGGAGCATCAGGTAGAGATACCAGACCTACCCTGGAAGGTCAGGAAGGGAGGCCGGGTCTCACACCGCGTGCCCGTAGGGACAACAGGTGAACTCCGGCGCATCACAAAGGTTTCCGGTACAACCCCAGAGTACTGCTAGGGGAACCGGTTCTATCCCGGAAGTTCGGGTAGGGACACCGGGCCTAACACAGAGGGTCAGGTGGAAGGGTGGGTCAAATCCCACGCACCTGTAGGAACAGCAGTTGAACCACAGCGTACCGCCTGGAGGTACTGGTACTACCCCAGAGTTCGGATGAGGGTTACGGTTCCTACCCAAAGTTTCGAGTGGGGGTACCAGTACTACCCCGGAGCGTCGGGAAGGGGCGCCAGGCCAACCCCGGAGCATTCAGGAAGAGATACCAGGCCTACCCTGGAGGGTCAGGAAGGGAGGCCGGGTCTAACACCGCGTGCCCGTAGGGACAACAGGTGAACTCCGGCGCATCACAAAGGTTTCCGGTACAACCCCAGAGTACTGCTAGGGGAACCGGTTCTATCCCGGAAGTTCGGGTAGGGACACCGGGCGTATCATGGAGGGTCAGGTAGGAAGGGCGGGTCAAATCCCACGCACCCGTAGGAACAGCAGTTGTACCCTGGAGTACCGGTGGAGGTAGTGGTACTACTCCGGAGTACCGACGAGGTTCACGGGTAATACCCCAGAGTACCAGGTGGGGGTACCGGTACTACCCCGGAGCGTCGGGAAGGGGCGCCAGGCCTATCCCGGAGCATCAGGTAGAGATACCAGACCTACCCTGGAGGGTCAGGAAGGGAGGCCGGGTCTCACACCGCGTGCCCGTAGGGACAACAGGTGAACTCCGGCGCATCACAAAGGTTTCCGGTACAACCCCAGAGTACTGCTAGGGGAACCGGTTCTATCCCGGAACTTCGGGTAGGGACACCGGGCCTAACACGTAGGGTCAGGTAGGAAGGGCGGGTCAAATCCCACGCACCCGTAGGAACAGCAGTTGTACCCTGGAGTACCGGTGGAGGTAGTGGTACTACTCCGGAGTACCGTCGAGGTTCACGGGTAATACCCCAGAGTACCGGGTGGAAGTACTGGTACTACCCCGGAGCGTCGGGAAGGGGCGCCAGGCCTACCCTGGAGCATCAGGTAGAGATACCAGGCCTACCCTGGAGGGTCAGGAAGGGAGGCCGGGTCTCACACCGCGTGCCGGTAGGGACAACAGGTGAACTCCGGCGCATCACAAAGGTTTCCGGTACAACCCCAGAGTACTGCTAGGGGAACCGGTTCTATCCCGGAACTTCGGGTAGGGACACCGGGCCTAACACGGAGGGTCAGGTAGGAAGGGCGGGTCAAATCCCACGCACCCGTAGGAACAGCAGTTGTACCCTGGAGTACCGGTGGAGGTAGTGGTACTACTCCGGAGTACCGACGAGGGTCACGGGTAATACCCCAGAGTACCAGGTGGAAGTACTGGTACTACCCCAGAGCGTCGGGAAGGGGCGCCAGGCCTACCCCGGAGCATTCAGGAAGAGATACCAGGCCTACCCTGGAAGGTCAGGAAGGGAGGCCGGGTCTAACACCGCGTGCCCGTAGGGACAACAGGTGAACTCCGGCGCATCACAAAGGTTTCCGGTACAACCCCAGAGTACTGCTAGGGGAACCAGTTCTATCCCGGAATGTTGGGTAGGGACAGCGGGCCTATCATGGATGGTCAGGTGGAAGGGCGGGTCAAATCCCACGCACCTGTAGGAACAGCATTTGTACCACGGCGTACCGCCTGGAGGTACTGGTACTACCCCAGAGTTTGGATGAGGGATACGGTTCCTACCCCAAAGTTCGCAGTGGGGGTACCAGTAATACCCCGGAGCATCGGGAAGGGGCACCAGGCCTACCCCGGAGCATCAGGTAGAGATACCAGGCCTACCCTGGAAGGTCAGGAAGGGAGGCCGGGTCTAACACCGCGTGCCCGTAGGGACAACAGGTGAACTCCGGCGCATCACAAAGGTTTCCGGTACAACCCCAGAGTACTGCTAGGGGAACCGGTTCTATCCCGGAACTTCGGGTAGGGACACCGGGCCTAACACGTAGGGTCAGGTAGGAAGGGCGGGTCAAATCCCACGCACCCGTAGGAACAGCAGTTGTACCCTGGAGTACCGGTGGAGGTAGTGGTACTACGCCAGAGTTCCGACGAGGGTTACGGGTAATAACCCAGAGTACCGAGTGGCGGTACTAGTACTACCCCATAGCGTCGGGAAGGGGTGCCAGGCCTATCCCGGAGCATCAGGTAGGAATACCAGGCCTACCCTGGAAGGTCAGGAAGGGAGGCCGGGTCTAACACCGCGTGCCCGTAGGGACAACAGGTGAACTCCGGCGCATCACAAAGGTTTCCGGTACAACCCCAGAGTACTGCTAGGGGAACCGGTTCTATCCCGGAACTTCGGGTAGGGACACCGGGCCTAACACGTAGGGTCAGGTAGGAAGGGCGGGTCAAATCCCACGCACCCGTAGGAACAGCAGTTGTACCCTGGAGTACCGGTGGAGGTAGTGGTAATACTCCGGAGTACCGTCGAGGTTCACGGGTAATACCCCAGAGTACCGGGTGGAAGTACTGGTACTACCCCGGAGCGTCGGGAAGGGGCGCCAGGCCTACCCTGGAGCATCAGGTAGAGATACCAGGCCTACCCTGGAGGGTCAGGAAGGGAGGCCGGGTCTCACACCGCGTGCCGGTAGGGACAACAGGTGAACTCCGGCGCATCACAAAGGTTTCCGGTACAACCCCAGAGTACTGCTAGGGGAACCGGTTCTATCCCGGAACTTCGGGTAGGGACACCGGGCCTAACACGGAGGGTCAGGTAGGAAGGGCGGGTCAAATCCCACGCACCCGTAGGAACAGCAGTTGTACCCTGGAGTACCGGTGGAGGTAGTGGTACTACTCCGGAGTACCGACGAGGGTCACGGGTAATACCCCAGAGTACCAGGTGGAAGTACTGGTACTACCCCAGAGCGTCGGGAAGGGGCGCCAGGCCTACCCCGGAGCATTCAGGAAGAGATACCAGGCCTACCCTGGAAGGTCAGGAAGGGAGGCCGGGTCTAACACCGCGTGCCCGTAGGGACAACAGGTGAACTCCGGCGCATCACAAAGGTTTCCGGTACAACCCCAGAGTACTGCTAGGGGAACCAGTTCTATCCCGGAATGTTGGGTAGGGACAGCGGGCCTATCATGGATGGTCAGGTGGAAGGGCGGGTCAAATCCCACGCACCTGTAGGAACAGCATTTGTACCACGGCGTACCGCCTGGAGGTACTGGTACTACCCCAGAGTTTGGATGAGGGATACGGTTCCTACCCCAAAGTTCGCAGTGGGGGTACCAGTAATACCCCGGAGCATCGGGAAGGGGCACCAGGCCTACCCCGGAGCATCAGGTAGAGATACCAGGCCTACCCTGGAAGGTCAGGAAGGGAGGCCGGGTCTAACACCGCGTGCCCGTAGGGACAACAGGTGAACTCCGGCGCATCACAAAGGTTTCCGGTACAACCCCAGAGTACTGCTAGGGGAACCGGTTCTATCCCGGAACTTCGGGTAGGGACACCGGGCCTAACACGTAGGGTCAGGTAGGAAGGGCGGGTCAAATCCCACGCACCCGTAGGAACAGCAGTTGTACCCTGGAGTACCGGTGGAGGTAGTGGTACTACGCCAGAGTTCCGACGAGGGTTACGGGTAATAACCCAGAGTACCGAGTGGCGGTACTAGTACTACCCCATAGCGTCGGGAAGGGGTGCCAGGCCTATCCCGGAGCATCAGGTAGGAATACCAGGCCTACCCTGGAAGGTCAGGAAGGGAGGCCGGGTCTAACACCGCGTGCCCGTAGGGACAACAGGTGAACTCCGGCGCATCACAAAGGTTTCCGGTACAACCCCAGAGTACTGCTAGGGGAACCGGTTCTATCCCGGAAGTTCGGGTAGGGACACCGGGCCTAACACGGAGGGTCAGGTAGGAAGGGCGGGTCAAATCCCACGCACCCGTAGGAACAGCAGTTGTACCCTGGAGTACCGGTGGAGGTAGTGGTACTACTCCGGAGTACCGACGAGGGTCACGGGTAATACCCCAGAGTACCAGGTGGGGGTACTGGTACTACCCCGGAGCGTCGGGAAGGGGCGCCAGGCCTACCCCGGAGCATCAGGTAGAGATACCAGGCCTACCCTGGAGGGTCAGGAAGGGAGGCCGGGTCTAACACCGCGTGCCCGTAGGGACAACAGGTGAACTCCGGCGCATCACAAAGGTTTCCGGTACAACCCCAGAGTACTGCTAGGGGAACCGGTTCTATCCTGGAACTTCGGGTAGGGACACCGGGCCTAACACGTAGGGTCAGGTAGGAAGGGTGGGTCAAATCCCACGCACCTGTAGGAACAGCAGTTGTACCCTGGAGTACCGGTGGAGGTAGTGGTACTACTCCGGAGTACCGACGAGGGTCACGGGTAATACCCCAGAGTACCAGGTGGAAGTACTGGTACTACCCCAGAGCGTCGGGAAGGGGCGCCAGGCCTACCCCGGAGCATTCAGGAAGAGATACCAGGCCTACCCTGGAAGGGCAGGAAGGGAGGCCGGGTCTAACACCGCGTGCCCGTAGGGACAACAGGTGAACTCCGGCGCATCACAAAGGTTTCCGGTACAACCCCAGAGTACTGCTAGGGGAACCAGTTCTATCCCGGAATGTTGGGTAGGGACAGCGGGCCTATCATGGATGGTCAGGTGGAAGGGCGGGTCAAATCCCACGCACCTGTAGGAACAGCAGTTGTACCACGGCGTACCGCCTGGAGGTACTGGTACTACCCCAGAGTTTGGATGAGGGATACGGTTCCTACCCCAAAGTTCGCAGTGGGGGTACCAGTAATACCCCGGAGCATCGGGAAGGGGCACCAGGCCTACCCCGGAGCATCAGGTAGAGATACCAGGCCTACCCTGGAGGGTCAGGAAGGGAGGCCGGGTCTAACACCGCGTGCCCGTAGGGACAACAGGTGAACTCCGGCGCATCACAAAGGTTTCCGGTACAACCCCAGAGTACTGCTAGGGGAACCGGTTCTATCCCGGAACTTCGGGTAGGGACACCGGGCCTAACACGTAGGGTCAGGTAGGAAGGGCGGGTCAAATCCCACGCACCCGTAGGAACAGCAGTTGTACCCTGGAGTACCGGTGGAGGTAGTGGTACTACTCCGGAGTACCGTCGAGGTTCACGGGTAATACCCCAGAGTACCGGGTGGAAGTACTGGTACTACCCCGGAGCGTCGGGAAGGGGCGCCAGGCCTACCCCGGAGCATCAGGTAGGAATACCAGGCCTACCCTGGAAGGTCAGGAAGGGAGGCCGGGTCTAACACCGCGTGCCCGTAGGGACAACAGGTGAACTCCGGCGCATCACAAAGGTTTCCGGTACAACCCCAGAGTACTGCTAGGGGAACCGGTTCTATCCCGGAAGTTCGTGTAGGGACACCGGGCCTAACACGGAGGGTCAGGTAGGAAGGGCGGGTCAAATCCCACGCACCCGTAGGAACAGCAGTTGTACCCTGGAGTACCGGTGGAGGTAGTGGTACTACTCCGGAGTACCGACGAGGGTCACGGGTAATACCCCAGAGTACCGGGTGGGGGTACTGGTACTACCCCGGAGCGTCGGGAAGGGGCGCCAGGCCTACCCCGGAGCATCAGGTAGAGATACCAGGCCTACCCTGGAGGGTCAGGAAGGGAGGCCGGGTCTAACACCGCGTGCCCGTAGGGACAACAGGTGAACTCCGGCGCATCACAAAGGTTTCCGGTACAACCCCAGAGTACTGCTAGGGGAACCGGTTCTATCCTGGAACTTCGGGTAGGGACACCGGGCCTAACACGGAGGGTCAGGTAGGAAGGGTGGGTCAAATCCCACGCACCTGTAGGAACAGCAGTTGTACCCTGGAGTACCGGTGGAGGTAGTGGTACTACTCCGGAGTACCGACGAGGGTCACGGGTAATACCCCAGAGTACCAGGTGGAAGTACTGGTACTACCCCAGAGCGTCGGGAAGGGGCGCCAGGCCTACCCCGGAGCATTCAGGAAGAGATACCAGGCCTACCCTGGAAGGTCAGGAAGGGAGGCCGGGTCTAACACCGCGTGCCCGTAGGGACAACAGGTGAACTCCGGCGCATCACAAAGGTTTCCGGTACAACCCCAGAGTACTGCTAGGGGAACCAGTTCTATCCCGGAATGTTGGGTAGGGACAGCGGGCCTATCATGGATGGTCAGGTGGAAGGGCGGGTCAAATCCCACGCACCTGTAGGAACAGCATTTGTACCACGGCGTACCGCCTGGAGGTACTGGTACTACCCCAGAGTTTGGATGAGGGATACGGTTCCTACCCCAAAGTTCGCAGTGGGGGTACCAGTAATACCCCGGAGCGTCGGGAAGGGGCGCCAGGCCTACCCCGGAGCATCAGGTAGAGATACCAGGCCTACCCTGGAAGGTCAGGAAGGGAGGCCGGGTCTAACACCGCGTGCCCGTAGGGACAACAGGTGAACTCCGGCGCATCACAAAGGTTTCCGGTACAACCCCAGAGTACTGCTAGGGGAACCGGTTCTATCCCGGAACTTCGGGTAGGGACACCGGGCCTAACACGTAGGGTCAGGTAGGAAGGGCGGGTCAAATCCCACGCACCCGTAGGAACAGCAGTTGTACCCTGGAGTACCGGTGGAGGTAGTGGTACTACTCCGGAGTACCGTCGAGGTTCACGGGTAATACCCCAGAGTACCGGGTGGAAGTACTGGTACTACCCCGTAGCGTCGGGAAGGGGCGCCAGGCCTACCCCGGAGCATCAGGTAGAGATACCAGGCCTACCCTGGAGGGTCAGGAAGGGAGGCCGGGTCTCACACCGCGTGCCGGTAGGGACAACAGGTGAACTCCGGCGCATCACAAAGGTTTCCGGTACAACCCCAGAGTACTACTAGGGGAACCGGTTCTATCCCGGAACTTCGGGTAGGGACACCGGGCCTAACACGGAGGGTCAGGTAGGAAGGGCGGGTCAAATCGCACGCACCCGTAGGAACAGCAGTTGTACCCTGGAGTACCGGTGGAGGTAGTGGTACTACTCCGGAGTACCGACGAGGGTCACGGGTAATACCCCAGAGTACCGGGTGGGGGTACTGGTACTACCCCGGAGCGTCGGGAAGGGGCGCCAGGCCTACCCCGGAGCATCAGGTAGAGATACCAGGCCTACCCTGGAGGGTCAGGAAGGGAGGCCGGGTCTAACACCGCGTGCCCGTAGGGACAACAGGTGAACTCCGGTGCATCACAAAGGTTTCCGGTACAACCCCAGAGTACTGCTAGGGGAACCGGTTCTATCCCGGAAGTTCGGGTAGGGACACCGGGCGTATCATGGAGGGTCAGGTAGGAAGGGCGGGTCAAATCCCACGCACCCGTAGGAACAGCAGTTGTACCCTGGAGTACCGGTGGAGGTAGTGGTACTACGCCAGAGTTCCGACGAGGGTTACGGGTAATAACCCAGAGTACCGAGTGGCGGTACTAGTACTACCCCATAGCGTCGGGAAGGGGTTCCAGGCCTATCCCGGAGCATCAGGTAGGAATACCAGGCCTACCCTGGAAGGTCAGGAAGGGAGGCCGGGTCTAACACCGCGTGCCCGTAGGGACAACAGGTGAACTCCGGCGCATCACAAAGGTTTCCGGTACAACCCCAGAGTACTGCTAGGGGAACCGGTTCTATCCCGGAAGTTCGGGTAGGGACACCGGGCCTAACACGTAGGGTCAGGTAGGAAGGGCGGGTCAAATCCCACGCACCCGTAGGAACAGCAGTTGTACCCTGGAGTACCGGTGGAGGTAGTGGTACTACTCCGGAGTACCGACGAGGGTCACGGGTAATACCCCAGAGTACCGGGTGGAAGTACTGGTACTACCCCGGAGCGTCGGGAAGGGGCGCCAGGCCTACCCCGGAGCATCAGGTAGAGATACCAGGCCTACCCTGGAAGGTCAGAAGGGAGGCCGGGTCTCACACCGCGTGCCCGTAGGGACAACAGGTGAACTCCGGCGCATCACAAAGGTTTCCGGTACAACCCCAGAGTACTGCTAGGGGAACCGGTTCTATCCCGGAAGTTCGGGTAGGGACACCGGGCCTAACACGGAGGGTCAGGTGGAAGGGTGGGTCAAATCCCACGCACCTGTAGGAACAGCAGTTGTACCACGGCGTACCGCCTGGAGGTAGTGGTACTACCCCAGAGTTCGGATGAGGGTTACGGTTCCTACCCAAAGTTTCGAGTGGGGGTACCAGTACTACCCCGGAGCGTCGGGAAGGGGCGCCAGGCCAACCCCGGAGCATTCAGGAAGAGATACCAGGCCTACCCTGGAGGGTCAGGAAGGGAGGCCGGGTCTAACACCGCGTGCCCGTAGGGACAACAGGTGAACTCCGGCGCATCACAAAGGTTTCCGGTACAACCCCAGAGTACTGCTAGGGGAACCGGTTCTATCCCGGAAGTTCGGGTAGGGACACCGGGCCTAACACGGAGGGTCAGGTAGGAAGGGTGGGTCAAATCCCACGCACCTGTAGGAACAGCAGTTGTACCCTGGAGTACCGGTGGAGGTAGTGGTACTACTCCGGAGTACCGACGAGGGTCACGGGTAATACCCCAGAGTACCAGGTGGAAGTACTGGTACTACCCCAGAGCGTCGGGAAGGGGCGCCAGGCCTACCCCGGAGCATTCAGGAAGAGATACCAGGCCTACCCTGGAAGGGCAGGAAGGGAGGCCGGGTCTAACACCGCGTGCCCGTAGGGACAACAGGTGAACTCCGGCGCATCACAAAGGTTTCCGGTACAACCCCAGAGTACTGCTAGGGGAACCGGTTCTATCCCGGAACTTCGGGTAGGGACACCGGGCCTAACACGGAGGGTCAGGTAGGAAGGGCGGGTCAAATCCCACGCACCCGTAGGAACAGCAGTTGTACCCTGGAGTACCGGTGGAGGTAGTGGTACTACTCCGGAGTACCGTCGAGGTTCACGGGTAATACCCCAGAGTACCGGGTGGAAGTACTGGTACTACCCCGGAGCGTCGGGAAGGGGCGCCAGGCCTACCCCGGAGCATCAGGTAGAGATACCAGACCTACCCTGGAAGGTCAGGAAGGGAGGCCGGGTCTCACACCGCGTGCCCGTAGGGACAACAGGTGAACTCCGGCGCATCACAAAGGTTTCCGGTACAACCCCAGAGTACTGCTAGGGGAACCGGTTCTATCCCGGAAGTTCGGGTAGGGACACCGGGCGTATCATGGAGGGTCAGGTAGGAAGGGCGGGTCAAATCCCACGCACCCGTAGGAACAGCAGTTGTACCCTGGAGTACCGGTGGAGGTAGTGGTACTACTCCGGAGTACCGACGAGGGTCACGGGTAATAACCCAGATTACCGAGTGGCGGTACTAGTACTACCCCATAGCGTCGGGAAGGGGTGCCAGGCCTATCCCGGAGCATCAGGTAGGAATACCAGGCCTACCCTGGAAGGTCAGGAAGGGAGGCCGGGTCTAACACCGCGTGCCCGTAGGGACAACAGGTGAACTCCGGCGCATCACAAAGGTTTCCGGTACAACCCCAGAGTACTGCTAGGGGAACCGGTTCTATCCCGGAACTTCGGGTAGGGACACCGGGCCTAACACGGAGGGTCAGGTAGGAAGGGCGGGTCAAATCCCACGCACCTGTAGGAACAGCAGTTGAACCACAGCGTACCGCCTGGAGGTACTGGTACTACCCCAGAGTTCGGATGAGGGTTACGGTTCCTACCCAAAGTTTCGAGTGGGGGTACCAGTACTACCCCGGAGCGTCGGGAAGGGGCGCCAGGCCAACCCCGGAGCATTCAGGAAGAGATACCAGGCCTACCCTGGAGGGTCAGGAAGGGAGGCCGGGTCTAACACCGCGTGCCCGTAGGGACAACAGGTGAACTCCGGCGCATCACAAAGGTTTCCGGTACAACCCCAGAGTACTGCTAGGGGAACCGGTTCTATCCCGGAAGTTCGGGTAGGGACACCGGGCGTATCATGGAGGGTCAGGTAGGAAGGGCGGGTCAAATCCCACGCACCCGTAGGAACAGCAGTTGTACCCTGGAGTACCGGTGGAGGTAGTGGTACTACTCCGGAGTACCGACGAGGTTCACGGGTAATACCCCAGAGTACCAGGTGGGGGTACCGGTACTACCCCGGAGCGTCGGGAAGGGGCGCCAGGCCTATCCCGGAGCATCAGGTAGAGATACCAGACCTACCCTGGAGGGTCAGGAAGGGAGGCCGGGTCTCACACCGCGTGCCCGTAGGGACAACAGGTGAACTCCGGCGCATCACAAAGGTTTCCGGTACAACCCCAGAGTACTGCTAGGGGAACCGGTTCTATCCCGGAACTTCGGGTAGGGACACCGGGCCTAACACGTAGGGTCAGGTAGGAAGGGCGGGTCAAATCCCACGCACCCGTAGGAACAGCAGTTGTACCCTGGAGTACCGGTGGAGGTAGTGGTACTACTCCGGAGTACCGTCGAGGTTCACGGGTAATACCCCAGAGTACCGGGTGGAAGTACTGGTACTACCCCGGAGCGTCGGGAAGGGGCGCCAGGCCTACCCTGGAGCATCAGGTAGAGATACCAGGCCTACCCTGGAGGGTCAGGAAGGGAGGCCGGGTCTCACACCGCGTGCCGGTAGGGACAACAGGTGAACTCCGGCGCATCACAAAGGTTTCCGGTACAACCCCAGAGTACTGCTAGGGGAACCGGTTCTATCCCGGAACTTCGGGTAGGGACACCGGGCCTAACACGGAGGGTCAGGTAGGAAGGGCGGGTCAAATCCCACGCACCTGTAGGAACAGCAGTTGTACCACAGCGTACCGCCTGGAGGTACTGGTACTACCCCAGAGTTCGGATGAGGGTTACGGTTCCTACCCAAAGTTTCGAGTGGGGGTACCAGTACTACCCCGGAGCGTCGGGAAGGGGCGCCAGGCCAACCCCGGAGCATTCAGGAAGAGATACCAGGCCTACCCTGGAGGGTCAGGAAGGGAGGCCGGGTCTCACACCGCGTGCCCGTAGGGACAACAGGTGAACTCCGGCGCATCACAAAGGTTTCCGGTACAACCCCAGAGTACTGCTAGGGGAACCGGTTCTATCCCGGAACTTCGGGTAGGGACACCGGGCGTATCATGGAAGGTCAGGTAGGAAGGGCGGGTCAAATCCCACGCACCCGTAGGAACAGCAGTTGTACCCTGGAGTACCGGTGGAGGTAGTGGTACTACTCCGGAGTACCGACGAGGGTCACGGGTAATACCCCAGAGTACCGGGTGGGGGTACTGGTACTACCCCGGAGCGTCGGGAAGGGGCGCCAGGCCTACCCCGGAGCATCAGGTAGAGATACCAGGCCTACCCTGGAGGGTCAGGAAGGGAGGCCGGGTCTCACACCGCGTGCCCGTAGGGACAACAGGTGAACTCCGGCGCATCACAAAGGTTTCCGGTACAACCCCAGAGTACTGCTAGGGGAACCGGTTCTATCCCGGAACTTCGGGTAGGGACACCGGGCCTAACACGTAGGGTCAGGTAGGAAGGGCGGGTCAAATCCCACGCACCCGTAGGAACAGCAGTTGTACCCTGGAGTACCGGTGGAGGTAGTGGTACTACTCCGGAGTACCGTCGAGGTTCACGGGTAATACCCCAGAGTACCGGGTGGAAGTACTGGTACTACCCCGGAGCGTCGGGAAGGGGCGCCAGGCCTACCCTGGAGCATCAGGTAGAGATACCAGGCCTACCCTGGAGGGTCAGGAAGGGAGGCCGGGTCTCACACCGCGTGCCGGTAGGGACAACAGGTGAACTCCGGCGCATCACAAAGGTTTCCGGTACAACCCCAGAGTACTGCTAGGGGAACCGGTTCTATCCCGGAACTTCGGGTAGGGACACCGGGCCTAACACGGAGGGTCAGGTAGGAAGGGCGGGTCAAATCCCACGCACCTGTAGGAACAGCATTTGTACCACGGCGTACCGCCTGGAGGTACTGGTACTACCCCAGAGTTTGGATGAGGGATACGGTTCCTACCCCAAAGTTCGTAGTGGGGGTACCAGTAATACCCCGGAGCATCGGGAAGGGGCACCAGGCCTACCCCGGAGCATCAGGTAGAGATACCAGGCCTACCCTGGAAGGTCAGGAAGGGAGGCCGGGTCTAACACCGCGTGCCCGTAGGGACAACAGGTGAACTCCGGCGCATCACAAAGGTTTCCGGTACAACCCCAGAGTACTGCTAGGGGAACCGGTTCTATCCCGGAACTTCGGGTAGGGACACCGGGCCTAACACGGAGGGTCAGGTAGGAAGGGCGGGTCAAATCGCACGCACCCGTAGGAACAGCAGTTGTACCCTGGAGTACCGGTGGAGGTAGTGGTACTACTCCGGAGTACCGACGAGGTTCACGGGTAATACCCCAGAGTACCGGGTGGGGGTACTGGTACTACCCCGGAGCGTCGGGAAGGGGCGCCAGGCCTACCCCGGAGCATCAGGTAGAGATACCAGGCCTACCCTGGAGGGTCACGAAGGGAGGCCGGGTCTAACACCGCGTGCCCGTAGGGACAACAGGTGAACTCCGGCGCATCACAAAGGTTTCCGGTACAACCCCAGAGTACTGCTAGGGGAACCGGTTCTATCCTGGAACTTCAGGTAGGGACACCGGGCCTAACACGGAGGGTCAGGTAGGAAGGGTGGGTCAAATCCCACGCACCTGTAGGAACAGCAGTTGTACCCTGGAGTACCGGTGGAGGTAGTGGTACTACTCCGGAGTACCGACGAGGGTCACGGGTAATACCCCAGAGTACCAGGTGGAAGTACTGGTACTACCCCAGAGCGTCGGGAAGGGGCGCCAGGCCTACCCCGGAGCATTCAGGAAGAGGTACCAGGCCTACCCTGGAAGGTCAGGAAGGGAGGCCGGGTCTAACACCGCGTGCCCGTAGGGACAACAGGTGAACTCCGGCGCATCACAAAGGTTTCCGGTACAACCCCAGAGTACTGCTAGGGGAACCAGTTCTATCCCGGAATGTTGGGTAGGGACAGCGGGCCTATCATCGATGGTCAGGTGGAAGGGCGGGTCAAATCCCACGCACCTGTAGGAACAGCAGTTGTACCACGGCGTACCGCCTGGAGGTACTGGTACTACCCCAGAGTTTGGATGAGGGATACGGTTCCTACCCCAAAGTTCGCAGTGGGGGTACCAGTAATACCCCGGAGCATCGGGAAGGGGCACCAGGCCTACCCCGGAGCATCAGGTAGAGATACCAGGCCTACCCTGGAAGGTCAGGAAGGGAGGCCGGGTCTAACACCGCGTGCCCGTAGGGACAACAGGTGAACTCCGGCGCATCACAAAGGTTTCCGGTACAACCCCAGAGTACTGCTAGGGGAACCGGTTCTATCCCGGAACTTCGGGTAGGGACACCGGGCCTAACACGTAGGGTCAGGTAGGAAGGGCGGGTCAAATCCCACGCACCCGTAGGAACAGCAGTTGTACCCTGGAGTACCGGTGGAGGTAGTGGTACTACTCCGGAGTACCGTCGAGGTTCACGGGTAATACCCCAGAGTACCGGGTGGAAGTACTGGTACTACCCCGGAGCGTCGGGAAGGGGCGCCAGGCCTACCCCGGAGCATCAGGTAGAGATACCAGGCCTACCCTGGAGGGTCAGGAAGGGAGGCCGCGTCTCACACCGCGTGCCGGTAGGGACAACAGGTGAACTCCGGCGCATCACAAAGGTTTCCGGTACAACCCCAGAGTACTGCTAGGGGAACCGGTTCTATCCCGGAACTTCGGGTAGGGACACCGGGCCTAACACGAAGGGTCAGGTTGGAAGGGCGGGTCAAATCCCACGCACCCGTAGGAACAGCAGTTGTACCCTGGAGTACCGGTGGAGGTAGTGGTACTACGCCAGAGTTCCGACGAGGGTTACGGGTAATAACCCAGAGTACCGAGTGGCGGTACTAGTACTACCCCATAGCGTCGGGAAGGGGCGCCAGGCCTATCCCGGAGCATCAGGTAGGAATACCAGGCCTACCCTGGAAGGTCAGGAAGGGAGGCCGGGTCTAACACCGCGTGCCCGTAGGGACAACAGGTGAACTCCGGCGCATCACAAAGGTTTCCGGTACAACCCCAGAGTACTGCTAGGGGAACCGGTTCTATCCCGGAAGTTCGGGTAGGGACACCGGGCCTAACACGGAGGGTCAGGTAGGAAGGGCGGGTCAAATCCCACGCACCCGTAGGAACAGCAGTTGTACCCTGGAGTACCGGTGGAGGTAGTGGTACTTCTCCGGAGTACCGACGAGGGTCACGGGTAATACCCCAGAGTACCAGGTGGAAGTACTGGTACTACCCCGGAGCGTCGGGAAGGGGCACCAGGCCTACCCCGGAGCATCAGGTAGAGATACCAGGCCTACCCTGGAGGGTCAGGAAGGAAGGCCGGGTCTAACACCGCGTGCCCGTAGGGACACCAGGTGAACTCCGGCGCATCACAAAGGTTTCCGGTACAACCCCAGAGTACTGCTAGGGGAACCGGTTCTATCCCGGAAGTTCGGGTAGGGACACCGGGCCTAACACGGAGGGTCAGGTGGAAGGGTGGGTCAAATCCCACGCACCTGTAGGAACAGCAGTTGTACCACAGCGTACCGCCTGGAGGTACTGGTACTACGCCAGAGTTCGGATGAGGGTTACGGTTCCTACCCAAAGTTTCGAGTGGGGGTACCAGTACTACCCCGGAGCGTCGGGAAGGGGCGCCAGGCCAACCCCGGAGCATTCAGGAAGAGATACCAGGCCTACCCTGGAGGGTCAGGAAGGGAGGCCGGGTCTAACACCGCGTGCCCGTAGGGACAACAGGTGAACTCCGGCGCATCACAAAGGTTTCCGGTACAACCCCAGAGTACTGCTAGGGGAACCGGTTCTATCCCGGAACTTCGGGTAGGGACACCGGGAGTATCATGGAGGGTCAGGTAGGAAGGGCGGGTCAAATCGCACGCACCCGTAGGAACAGCAGTTGTACCCTGGAGTACCGGTGGAGGTAGTGGTACTACTCCGGAGTACCGACGAGGTTCACGGGTAATACCCCAGAGTACCGGGTGGGGGTACTGGTACTATCCCGGAGCGTCGGGAAGGGGCGCCAGGCCTACCCCGGAGCATCAGGTAGAGATACCAGGCCTACCCTGGAAGGTCAGGAAGGGAGGCCGGGTCTAACACCGCGTGCCCGTAGGGACAACAGGTGAACTCCGGCGCATCACAAAGGTTTCCGGTACAACCCCAGAGTACTGCTAGGGGAACCGGTTCTATCCCGGAATGTTGGGTAGGGACACCGGGCCTATCACGGAGGGTCAGGTAGGAAGGGTGGGTCAAATCCCACGCACCTGTAGGAACAGCAGTTGTACCCTGGAGTACCGGTGGAGGTAGTGGTACTACTCCGGAGTACCGACGAGGGTCACGGGTAATACCCCAGAGTACCAGGTGGAAGTACTGGTACTACCCCGGAGCGTCGGGAAGGGGCGCCAGGCCTACCCCGGAGCATTCAGGAAGAGATACCAGGCCTACCCTGGAAGGTCAGGAAGGGAGGCCGGGTCTAACACCGCGTGCCCGTAGGGACAACAGGTGAACTCCGGCGCATCACAAAGGTTTCCGGTACAACCCCAGAGTACTGCTAGGGGAACCGGTTCTATCCCGGAACTTCGGGTAGGGACACCGGGCCTAACACGTAGGGTCAGGTGGAAGGGTGGGTCAAATCCCACGCACCTGTAGGAACAGCAGTTGTACCACAGCGTACCGCCTGGAGGTACTGGTACTACCCCAGATTTCGGATGAGGGTTACGGTTCCTACCCCAAAGTTTCGAGTGGGGGTACCAGTACTACCCCGGAGCGTCGGGAAGGGGCGCCAGGCCTACTCCGGAGCATTCAGGAAGAGATACCATGCTTACCCTGGAGGGTCAGGAAGGGAGGCCGGTTCTAACACCGCGTGCCCATAGGGACAACAGGTGAACTCCGGTGCATCACAAAGGTTTCCGGTACAACCCCAGAGTACTGCTAGGGGAACCGGTTCTATCCCGGAACTTCGGGTAGGGACACCGGGCCTAACACGTAGGGTCAGGTAGGAAGGGCGGGTCTAATCAAACGCACCCGTAGGAACAGCAGTTGTACCCTGGAGTACCGGTGGAGGTAGTGGTACTACTCCGGAGTACCGTCGAGGTTCACGGGTAATACCCCAGAGTACCAGGTGGAAGTACTGGTACTACCCCGGAGCGTCGGGAAGGGGCGCCAGGCCTACCCCGGAGCATCAGGTAGAGATACCAGACCTACCCTGGAAGGTCAGGAAGGGAGGCCGGGTCTCACACCGCGTGCCCGTAGGGACAACAGGTGAACTCCGGCGCATCACAAAGGTTTCCGGTACAACCCCAGAGTACTGCTAGGGGAACCGGTTCTATCCTGGAAGTTCGGGTAGGGACACCGGGCGTATCATGGAGGGTCAGGTAGGAAGGGCGGGTCAAATCCCACGCACCCGTAGGAACAGCAGTTGTACCCTGGAGTACCGGTGGAGGTAGTGGTACTACGCCAGAGTTCCGACGAGGGTCACGGGTAATACCCCAGAGTACCAGGTGGAAGTACTGGTACTACCCCGGAGCGTCGGGAAGGGGCGCCAGGCCTACCCCGGAGCATTCAGGAAGAGATACCAGGCCTACCCTGGAGGGTCAGGAAGGGAGGCCGGGTCTAACACCGCGTGCCCGTAGGGACAACAGGTGAACTCCGGCGCATCACAAAGGTTTCCGGTACAACCCCAGAGTACTGCTAGGGGAACCGGTTCTATCCCGGAACTTCCGGTAGGGACACCGGGCCTAACACGGAGGGTCAGGTAGGAAGGGCGGGTCAAATCCCACGCACCCGTAGGACCAGCAGTTGTACCCTGGAGTACCGGTGGAGGTAGTGGTACTACTCCGGAGTACCGACGAGGGTCACGGGTAATACCCCAGAGTACCGGGTGGAAGTACTGGTACTACCCCGGAGCGTCGGGAAGGGGCGCCAGGCCTACCCCGGAGCATCAGGTAGAGATACCAGACCTACCCTGGAAGGTCAGGAAGGGAGGCCGGGTCTCACACCGCGTGCCCGTAGGGACAACAGGTGAACTCCGGCGCATCACAAAGGTTTCCGGTACAACCCCAGAGTACTGCTAGGGGAACCGGTTCTATCCTGGAAGTTCGGGTAGGGACACCGGGCGTATCATGGAGGGTCAGGTAGGAAGGGCGGGTCAAATCCCACGCACCCGTAGGAACAGCAGTTGTACCCTGGAGTACCGGTGGAGGTAGTGGTACTACGCCAGAGTTCCGACGAGGGTTACGGGTAATAACCCAGAGTACCGAGTGGCGGTACTAGTACTACCCCATAGCGTCGGGAAGGGGTGCCAGGCCTATCCCGGAGCATCAGGTAGGAATACCAGGCCTACCCTGGAAGGTCAGGAAGGGAGGCCGGGTCTAACACCGCGTGCCCGTAGGGACAACAGGTGAACTCCGGCGCATCACAAAGGTTTCCGGTACAACCCCAGAGTACTGCTAGGGGAACCGGTTCTATCCCGGAAGTTCGGGTAGGGACACCGGGCCTAACACGGAGGGTCAGGTAGGAAGGGCGGGTCAAATCCCACGCACCCGTAGGAACAGCAGTTGTACCCTGGAGTACCGGTGGAGGTAGTGGTACTACTCCGGAGTACCGACGAGGTTCACGGGTAATACCCCAGAGTACGAGGTGGGGGTACCGGTACTACCCCGGAGCGTCGGGAAGGGGCGCCAGGCCTACCCCGGAGCATCAGGTAGAGATATCAGACCTACCCTGGAAGGTCAGGAAGGGAGGCCGGGTCTCACACCGCGTGCCCGTAGGGACAACAGGTGAACTCCGGCGCATCACAAAGGTTTCCGGTACAACCCCAGAGTACTGCTAGGGGAACCGGTTCTATCCCGGAACTTCGGGTAGGGACACCGGGCCTAACACGGAGGGTCAGGTAGGAAGGGCGGGTCAAATCCCACGCACCCGTAGGAACAGCAGTTGTACCCTGGAGTACCGGTGGAGGTAGTGGTACTACTCCGGAGTACCGACGAGGGTCACGGGTAATACCCCAGAGTACCAGGTGGAAGTACTGGTACTACCCCGGAGCGTCGGGAAGGGGCGCCAGGCCTACCCCGGAGCATCAGGTAGAGATACCAGGCCTACCCTGGAAGGTCAGGAAGGGAGGCCGGGTCTAACACCGCGTGCCCGTAGGGACAACAGGTGAACTCCGGCGCATCACAAAGGTTTCCGGTACAACCCCAGAGTACTGCTAGGGGAACCGGTTCTATCCCGGAACTTCGGGTAGGGACACCGGGCCTAACACGTAGGGTCAGGTGGAAGGGTGGGTCAAATCCCACGCACCTGTAGGAACAGCAGTTGTACCACAGCGTACCGCCTGGAGGTACTGGTACTACCCCAGAGTTCGGATGAGGGTTACGGTTCCTACCCCAAAGTTTCGAGTGGGGGTACCAGTACTACCCCGGAGCGTCGGGAAGGGGCGCCAGGCCAACCCCGGAGCATTCAGGAAGAGATACCAGGCCTACCCTGGAGGGTCAGGAAGGGAGGCCGGGTCTAACACCGCGTGCCCGTAGGGACAACAGGTGAACTCCGGCGCATCACAAAGGTTTCCGGTACAACCCCAGAGTACTGCTAGGGGAACCGGTTCTATCCCGGAACTTCGGGTAGGGACACCGGGAGTATCATGGAGGGTCAGGTAGGAAGGGCGGGTCAAATCGCACGCACCCGTAGGAACAGCAGTTGTACCCTGGAGTACCGGTGGAGGTAGTGGTACTACTCCGGAGTACCGACGAGGGTCACGGGTAATACCCCAGAGTACCGGGTGGGGGTACTGGTACTACCCCGGAGCGTCGGGAAGGGGCGCCAGGCCTACCCCGGAGCATCAGGTAGAGATACCAGGCCTACCCTGGAGGGTCAGGAAGGGAGGCCGGGTCTAACACCGCGTGCCCGTAGGGACAACAGGTGAACTCCGGCGCATCACAAAGGTTTCCGGTACAACCCCAGAGTACTGCTAGGGGAACCGGTTCTATCCTGGAACTTCGGGTAGGGACACCGGGCCTAACACGGAGGGTCAGGTAGGAAGGGTGGGTCAAATCCCACGCACCTGTAGGAACAGCAGTTGTACCCTGGAGTACCGGTGGAGGTAGTGGTACTACTCCGGAGTACCGATGAGGGTCACGGCTAATACCCCAGAGTACCAGGTGGAAGTACTGGTACTACCCCAGAGCGTCGGGAAGGGGCGCCAGGCCTACCCCGGAGCATTCAGGAAGAGATACCAGGCCTACCCTGGAAGGTCAGGAAGGGAGGCCGGGTCTAACACCGCGTGCCCGTAGGGACAACAGGTGAACTCCGGCGCATCACAAAGGTTTCCGGTACAACCCCAGAGTACTGCTAGGGGAACCAGTTCTATCCCGGAATGTTGGGTAGGGACAGCGGGCCTATCATGGATGGTCAGGTGGAAGGGCGGGTCAAATCCCACGCACCTGTAGGAACAGCATTTGTACCACGGCGTACCGCCTGGAGGTACTGGTACTACCCCAGAGTTTGGATGAGGGATACGGTTCCTACCCCAAAGTTCGCAGTGGGGGTACCAGTAATACCCCGGAGCATCGGGAAGGGGCACCAGGCCTACCCCGGAGCATCAGGTAGAGATACCAGGCCTACCCTGGAAGGTCAGGAAGGGAGGCCGGGTCTAACACCGCGTGCCCGTAGGGACAATAGGTGAACTCCGGAGCATCACAAAGGTTTCCGGTACAACCCCAGAGTACTGCTAGGGGAACCGGTTCTATCCCGGAACTTCGGGTAGGGACACCGGGCCTAACACGGAGGGTCAGGTAGGAAGGGCGGGTCAAATCCCACGCACCCGTAGGAACAGCAGTTGTACCCTGGAGTACCGGTGGAGGTAGTGGTACTACTCCGGAGTACCGTCGAGGTTCACGGGTAATACCCCAGAGTACCGGGTGGAAGTACTGTTACTACCCCGGAGCGTCGGGAAGGGGCGCCAGGCCTACCCCGGAGCATCAGGTAGAGATACCAGGCCTACCCTGGAGGGTCAGGAAGGGAGGCCGGGTCTCACACCGCGTGCCCGTAGGGACAACAGGTGAACTCCGGCGCATCACAAAGGTTTCCGGTACAACCCCAGAGTACTGCTAGGGGAACCGGTTCTATCCCGGAACTTCGGGTAGGGACACCGGGCCTAACACGGAGGGTCAGGTAGGAAGGGCGGGTCAAATCGCACGCACCCGTAGGAACAGCAGTTGTACCCTGGAGTACCGGTGGAGGTAGTGGTACTACTCCGGAGTACCGACGAGGTTCACGGGTAATACCCCAGAGTACCGGGTGGAGGTACTGGTACTACCCCGGAGCGTCGGGAAGGGGCGCCAGGCCTACCCCGGAGCATCAGGTAGAGATACCAGGCCTACCCTGGAGGGTCAGGAAGGGAGGCCGGGTCTAACACCGCGTGCCCGTAGGGACAACAGGTGAACTCCGGCGCATCACAAAGGTTTCCGGTACAACCCCAGAGTACTGCTAGGGGAACCGGTTCTATCCTGGAACTTCGGGTAGGGACACCGGGCCTAACACGGAGGGTCAGGTAGGAAGGGTGGGTCAAATCCCACGCACCTGTAGGAACAGCAGTTGTACCCTGGAGTACCGGTGGAGGTAGTGGTACTACTCCGGAGTACCGACGAGGGTCACGGGTAATACCCCAGAGTACCAGGTGGAAGTACTGGTACTACCCCAGAGCGTCGGGAAGGGGCGCCAGGCCTACCCCGGAGCATTCAGGAAGAGATACCAGGCCTACCCTGGAAGGTCAGGAAGGGAGGCCGGGTCTAACACCGCGTGCCCGTAGGGACAACAGGTGAACTCCGGCGCATCACAAAGGTTTCCGGTACAACCCCAGAGTACTGCTAGGGGAACCAGTTCTATCCCGGAATGTTGGGTAGGGACAGCGGGCCTATCATGGATGGTCAGGTGGAAGGGCGGGTCAAATCCCACGCACCTGTAGGAACAGCAGTTGTACCCTGGAGTACCGCCTGGAGGTACTGGTACTACCCCAGAGTTTGGATGAGGGATACGGTTCCTACCCCAAAGTTCGCAGTGGGGGTACCAGTAATACCCCGGAGCATCGGGAAGGGGCACCAGGCCTACCCCGGAGCATCAGGTAGAGATACCAGGCCTACCCTGGAAGGTCAGGAAGGGAGGCCGGGTCTAACACCGCGTGCCCGTAGGGACAACAGGTGAACTCCGGCGCATCACAAAGGTTTCCGGTACAACCCCAGAGTACTGCTAGGGGAACCGGTTCTATCCCGGAACTTCGGGTAGGGACACCGGGCCTAACACGTAGGGTCAGGTAGGAAGGGCGGGTCAAATCACACGCACCCGTAGGAACAGCAGTTGTACCCTGGAGTACCGGTGGAGGTAGTGGTACTACTCCGGAGTACCGACGAGGGTCACGGGTAATACCCCAGAGTACCGGGTGGAAGTACTGGTACTACCCCGGAGCGTCGGGAAGGGGCGCCAGGCCTACCCCGGAGCATCAGGTAGAGATACCAGACCTACCCTGGAAGGTCAGGAAGGGAGGCCGGGTCTCACACCGCGTGCCCGTAGGGACAACAGGTGAACTCCGGCGCATCACAAAGGTTTCCGGTACAACCCCAGAGTACTGCTAGGGGAACCGGTTCTATCCCGGAAGTTCGGGTAGGGACACCGGGCGTATCATGGAGGGTCAGGTAGGAAGGGCGGGTCAAATCCCACGCACCCGTAGGAACAGCAGTTGTACCCTGGAGTACCGGTGGAGGTAGTGGTACTACGCCAGAGTTCCGACGAGGGTTACGGGTAATAACCCAGAGTACCGAGTGGCGGTACTAGTACTACCCCATAGCGTCGGGAAGGGGTGCCAGGCCTATCCCGGAGCATCAGGTAGGAATACCAGGCCTACCCTGGAAGGTCAGGAAGGGAGGCCGGGTCTAACACCGCGTGCCCGTAGGGACAACAGGTGAACTCCGGCGCATCACAAAGGTTTCCGGTACAACCCCAGAGTACTGCTAGGGGAACCGGTTCTATCCCGGAAGTTCGGGTAGGGACACCGGGCCTAACACGGAGGGTCAGGTAGGAAGGGCGGGTCAAATCCCACGCACCCGTAGGAACAGCAGTTGTACCCTGGAGTACCGGTGGAGGTAGTGGTACTACTCCGGAGTACCGACGAGGTTCACGGGTAATACCACAGAGTACGAGGTGGGGGTACCGGTACTACCCCGGAGCGTCGGGAAGGGGCGCCAGGCCTACCCCGGAGCATCAGGTAGAGATATCAGACCTACCCTGGAAGGTCAGGAAGGGAGGCCGGGTCTCACACCGCGTGCCCGTAGGGACAACAGGTGAACTCCGGCGCATCACAAAGGTTTCCGGTACAACCCCAGAGTACTGCTAGGGGAACCGGTTCTATCCCGGAACTTCGGGTAGGGACACCGGGCCTAACACGGAGGGTCAGGTAGGAAGGGCGGGTCAAATCCCACGCACCCGTAGGAACAGCAGTTGTACCCTGGAGTACCGGTGGAGGTAGTGGTACTACTCCGGAGTACCGACGAGGGTCACGGGTAATACCCCAGAGTACCAGGTGGAAGTACTGGTACTACCCCGGAGCGTCGGGAAGGGGCGCCAGGCCTACCCCGGAGCATCAGGTAGAGATACCAGACCTACCCTGGAAGGTCAGGAAGGGAGGCCGGGTCTAACACCGCGTGCCCGTAGGGACAACAGGTGAACTCCGGCGCATCACAAAGGTTTCCGGTACAACCCCAGAGTACTGCTAGGGGAACCGGTTCTATCCCGGAACTTCCGGTAGGGACACCGGGCCTAACACGGAGGGTCAGGTGGAAGGGTGGGTCAAATCCCACGCACCTGTAGGAACAGCAGTTGTACCACAGCGTACCGCCTGTTGGTACTGGTACTACCCCAGAGTTCGGATGAGGGTTACGGTTCCTACCCAAAGTTTCGAGTGGGGGTACCAGTACTACCCCGGAGCGTCGGGAAGGGGCGCCAGGCCAACCCCGGAGCATTCAGGAAGAGATACCAGGCCTACCCTGGAGGGTCAGGAAGGGAGGCCGGGTCTAACACCGCGTGCCCGTAGGGACAACAGGTGAACTCCGGCGCATCACAAAGGTTTCCGGTACAACCCCAGAGTACTGCTAGGGGAACCGGTTCTATCCCGGAACTTCGGGTAGGGACACCGGGCCTAACACGGAGGGTCAGGTAGGAAGGGCGGGTCAAATCCCACGCACCCGTAGGAACAGCAGTTGTACCCTGGAGTACCGGTGGAGGTAGTGGTACTACTCCGGAGTACCGACGAGGGTCACGGGTAATACCCCAGAGTACCGGGTGGGGGTACTGGTACTACCCCGGAGCGTCGGGAAGGGGCGCCAGGCCTACCCCGGAGCATCAGGTAGAGATACCAGGCCTACCCTGGAGGGTCAGGAAGGGAGGCCGGGTCTAACACCGCGTGCCCGTAGGGACAACAGGTGAACTCCGGCGCATCACAAAGGTTTCCGGTACAACCCCAGAGTACTGCTAGGGGAACCGGTTCTATCCTGGAACTTCGGGTAGGGACACCGGGCCTAACACGGAGGGTCAGGTAGGAAGGGTGGGTCAAATCCCACGCACCTGTAGGAACAGCAGTTGTACCCTGGAGTACCGGTGGAGGTAGTGGTACTACTCCGGAGTACCGACGAGGGTCACGGCTAATACCCCAGAGTACCAGGTGGAAGTACTGGTACTACCCCAGAGCGTCGGGAAGGGGCGCCAGGCCTACCCCGGAGCATTCAGGAAGAGATACCATGCCTACCCTGGAAGGTCAGGAAGGGAGGCCGGGTCTAACACCGCGTGCCCGTAGGGACAACAGGTGAACTCCGGCGCATCACAAAGGTTTCCGGTACAACCCCAGAGTACTGCTAGGGGAACCAGTTCTATCCCGGAATGTTGGGTAGGGACAGCGGGCCTATCATGGATGGTCAGGTGGAAGGGCGGGTCAAATCCCATGCACCTGTAGGAACAGCATCTGTACCACGGCGTACCGCCTGGAGGTACTGGTACTACCCCAGAGTTTGGATGAGGGATACGGTTCCTACCCCAAAGTTCGCAGTGGGGGTACCAGTAATACCCCGGAGCATCGGGAAGGGGCACCAGGCCTACCCCGGAGCATCAGGTAGAGATACCAGGCCTACCCTGGAAGGTCAGGAAGGGAGGCCAGGTCTAACACCGCGTGCCCGTAGGGACAACAGGTGAACTCCGGCGCATCACAAAGGTTTCCGGTACAACCCCAGAGTACTGCTAGGGGAACCGGTTCTATCCCGGAAGTTCGGGTAGGGACACCGGGCCTAACACGGAGGGTCAGGTAGGAAGGGCGGGTCAAATCGCACGCACCCGTAGGAACAGCAGTTGTACCCTGGAGTACCGGTGGAGGTAGTGGTACTACTCCGGAGTACCGACGAGGTTCACGGGTAATACCCCAGAGTACCGGGTGGGGGTACTGGTACTACCCCGGAGCGTCGGGAAGGGGCGCCAGGCCTACCCCGGAGCATTCAGGAAGAGATACCAGGCCTACCCTGGAGGGTCAGGAAGGGAGGCCGGGTCTAACACCGCGTGCCCGTAGGGACAACAGGTGAACTCCGGCGCATCACAAAGGTTTCCGGTACAACCCCAGAGTACTGCTAGGGGAACCGGTTCTATCCTGGAACTTCGGGTAGGGACACCGGGCCTAACACGGAGGGTCAGGTAGGAAGGGTGGGTCAAATCCCACGCACCTGTAGGAACAGCAGTTGTACCCTGGAGTACCGGTGGAGGTAGTGGTACTACTCCGGAGTACCGACGAGGGTCACGGCTAATACCCCAGAGTACCAGGTGGAAGTACTGGTACTACCCCGGAGCGTCGGGAAGGGGCGCCAGGCCTACCCCGGAGCATTCAGGAAGAGATACCATGCCTACCCTGGAAGGTCAGGAAGGGAGGCCGGGTCTAACACCGCGTGCCCGTAGGGACAACAGGTGAACTCCGGCGCATCACAAAGGTTTCCGGTACAACCCCAGAGTACTGCTAGGGGAACCAGTTCTATCCCGGAATGTTGGGTAGGGACAGCGGGCCTATCATGGATGGTCAGGTGGAAGGGCGGGTCAAATCCCACGCACCTGTAGGAACAGCATTTGTACCACGGCGTACCGCCTGGAGGTACTGGTACTACCCCAGAGTTTGGATGAGGGATACGGTTCCTACCCCAAAGTTCGCAGTGGGGGTACCAGTAATACCCCGGAGCATCGGGAAGGGGCACCAGGCCTACCCCGGAGCATCAGGTAGAGATACCAGGCCTACCCTGGAAGGTCAGGAAGGGAGGCCGGGTCTAACACCGCGTGCCCGTAGGGACAACAGGTGAACTCCGGCGCATCACAAAGGTTTCCGGTACAACCCCAGAGTACTGCTAGGGGAACCGGTTCTATCCCGGAAGTTCGGGTAGGGACACCGGGCCTAACACGGAGGGTCAGGTAGGAAGGGCGGGTCAAATCCCACGCACCCGTAGGAACAGCAGTTGTACCCTGGAGTACCGGTGGAGGTAGTGGTACTACTCCGGAGTACCGACGAGGTTCACGGGTAATACCCCAGAGTACCGGGTGGAAGTACTGGTACTACCCCGGAGCGTCGGGAAGGGGCGCCAGGCCTACCCCGGAGCATCAGGTAGAGATACCAGGCCTACCCTGGAGGGACAGGAAGGGAGGCCGGGTCTCACACCGCGTGCCGGTAGGGACAACAGGTGAACTCCGGCGCATCACAAAGGTTTCCGGTACAACCCCAGAGTACTGCTAGGGGAACCGGTTCTATCCCGGAACTTCGGGTAGGGACACCGGGCCTAACACGGAGGGTCAGGTAGGAAGGGCGGGTCAAATCGCACGCACCCGTAGGAACAGCAGTTGTACCCTGCAGTACCGGTGGAGGTAGTGGTACTATTCCGGAGTACCGACGAGGGTCACGGGTAATACCCCAGAGTACCAGGTGGGGGTACTGGTACTACCCCGGAGCGTCGGGAAGGGGCGCCAGGCCTACCCCGGAGCATCAGGTAGAGATACCAGGCCTACCCTGGAGGGTCAGGAAGGGAGGCCGGGTCTAACACCGCGTGCCCGTAGGGACAACAGGTGAACTCCGGCGCATCACAAAGGTTTCCGGTACAACCCCAGAGTACTGCTAGGGGAACCGGTTCTATCCCGGAAGTTCGGGTAGGGACACCGGGCCTAACACGGAGGGTCAGGTAGGAAGGGCGGGTCAAATCCCACGCACCCGTAGGAACAGCAGTTGTACCCTGGAGTACCGGTGGAGGTAGTGGTACTACTCCGGAGTACCGACGAGGGTCACGGGTAATACCCCAGAGTACCGGGTGGGGGTACTGGTACTACCCCGGAGCGTCGGGAAGGGGCGCCAGGCCTACCCCGGAGCATCAGGTAGAGATACCAGGCCTACCCTGGAGGGTCAGGAAGGGAGGCCGGGTCTAACACCGCGTGCCCGTAGGGACAACAGGTGAACTCCGGCGCATCACAAAGGTTTCCGGTACAACCCCAGAGTACTGCTATGGGAACCGGTTCTATCCTGGAACTTCGGGTAGGGACACCGGGCCTAACACGGAGGGTCAGGTAGGAAGGGTGGGTCAAATCCCACGCACCTGTAGGAACAGCAGTTGTACCCTGGAGTACCGGTGGAGGTAGTGGTACTACTCCGGAGTACCGATGAGGGTCACGGCTAATACCCCAGAGTACCAGGTGGAAGTACTGGTACTACCCCAGAGCGTCGGGAAGGGGCGCCAGGCCTACCCCGGAGCATTCAGGAAGAGATACCAGGCCTACCCTGGAAGGTCAGGAAGGGAGGCCGGGTCTAACACCGCGTGCCCGTAGGGACAACAGGTGAACTCCGGCGCATCACAAAGGTTTCCGGTACAACCCCAGAGTACTGCTAGGGGAACCAGTTCTATCCCGGAATGTTGGGTAGGGACAGCGGGCCTATCATGGATGGTCAGGTGGAAGGGCGGGTCAAATCCCACGCACCTGTAGGAACAGCATTTGTACCACGGCGTACCGCCTGGAGGTACTGGTACTACCCCAGAGTTTGGATGAGGGATACGGTTCCTACCCCAAAGTTCGCAGTGGGGGTACCAGTAATACCCCGGAGCATCGGGAAGGGGCACCAGGCCTACCCCGGAGCATCAGGTAGAGATACCAGGCCTACCCTGGAAGGTCAGGAAGGGAGGCCGGGTCTAACACCGCGTGCCCGTAGGGACAACAGGTGAACTCCGGCGCATCACAAAGGTTTCCGGTACAACCCCAGAGTACTGCTAGGGGAACCGGTTCTATCCCGGAACTTCGGGTAGGGACACCGGGCCTAACACGGAGGGTCAGGTAGGAAGGGCGGGTCAAATCCCACGCACCCGTAGGAACAGCAGTTGTACCCTGGAGTACCGGTGGAGGTAGTGGTACTACTCCGGAGTACCGTCGAGGTTCACGGGTAATACCCCAGAGTACCGGGTGGGGGTACTGTTACTACCCCGGAGCGTCGGGAAGGGGCGCCAGGCCTACCCCGGAGCATCAGGTAGAGATACCAGGCCTACCCTGGAGGGTCAGGAAGGGAGGCCGGGTCTCACACCGCGTGCCCGTAGGGACAACAGGTGAACTCCGGCGCATCACAAAGGTTTCCGGTACAACCCCAGAGTACTGCTAGGGGAACCGGTTCTACCCCGGAACTTCGGGTAGGGACACAGGGCCTAACACGGAGGGTCAGGTAGGAAGGGCGGGTCAAATCGCACGCACCCGTAGGAACAGCAGTTGTACCCTGGAGTACCGGTGGAGGTAGTGGTACTACTCCGGAGTACCGACGAGGTTCACGGGTAATACCCCAGAGTACCGTGTGGGGGTACTGGTACTACCCCGGAGCGTCGGGAAGGGGCGCCAGGCCTACCCCGGAGCATCAGGTAGAGATACCAGGCCTACCCTGGAGGGTCAGGAAGGGAGGCCGGGTCTAACACCGCGTGCCCGTAGGGACAACAGGTGAACTCCGGCGCATCACAAAGGTTTCCGGTACAACCCCAGAGTACTGCTAGGGGAACCGGTTCTATCCTGGAACTTCGGGTAGGGACACCGGGCCTAACACGGAGGGTCAGGTAGGAAGGGTGGGTCAAATCCCACGCACCTGTAGGAACAGCAGTTGTACCCTGGAGTACCGGTGGAGGTAGTGGTACTACTCCGGAGTACCGACGAGGGTCACGGGTAATACCCCAGAGTACCAGGTGGAAGTACTGGTACTACCCCAGAGCGTCGGGAAGGGGCGCCAGGCCTACCCCGGAGCATTCAGGAAGAGATACCAGGCCTACCCTGGAAGGTCAGGAAGGGAGGCCGGGTCTAACACCGCGTGCCCGTAGGGACAACAGGTGAACTCCGGCGCATCACAAAGGTTTCCGGTACAACCCCAGAGTACTGCTAGGGGAACCAGTTCTATCCCGGAATGTTGGGTAGGGACAGCGGGCCTATCATGGATGGTCAGGTGGAAGGGCGGGTCAAATCCCACGCACCTGTAGGAACAGCATTTGTACCACGGCGTACCGCCTGGAGGTACTGGTACTACCCCAGAGTTTGGATGAGGGATACGGTTCCTACCCCAAAGTTCGCAGTGGGGGTACCAGTAATAACCCGGAGCATCGGGAAGGGGTGCCAGGCCTACCCCGGAGCATCAGGTAGAGATACCAGGCCTACCCTGGAAGGTCAGGAAGGGAGGCCGGGTCTAACACCGCGTGCCCGTAGGGACAACAGGTGAACTCCGGCGCATCACAAAGGTTTCCGGTACAACCCCAGAGTACTGCTAGGGGAACCGGTTCTATCCCGGAACTTCGGGTAGGGACACCGGGCCTAACACGGAGGGTCAGGTAGGAAGGGCGGGTCAAATCGCACGCACCCGTAGGAACAGCAGTTGTACCCTGGAGTACCGGTGGAGGTAGTGGTACTACTCCGGAGTACCGACGAGGTTCACGGGTAATACCCCAGAGTACCGGGTGGGGGTACTGGTACTACCCCGGAGCGTCGGGAAGGGGCGCCAGGCCTACCCCGGAGCATCAGGTAGAGATACCAGGCCTACCCTGGAGGGTCAGGAAGGGAGGCCGGGTCTAACACCGCGTGCCCGTAGGGACAACAGGTGAACTCCGGCGCATCACAAAGGTTTCCGGTACAACCCCAGAGTACTGCTAGGGGAACCGGTTCTATCCTGGAACTTCGGGTAGGGACACCGGGCCTAACACGTAGGGTCAGGTAGGAAGGGCGGGTCAAATCCCACGCACCTGTAGGAACAGCAGTTGTACCCTGGAGTACCGGTGGAGGTAGTGGTACTACTCCGGAGTACCGACGAGGGTCACGGCTAATACCCCAGAGTACCAGGTGGAAGTACTGGTACTACCCCGGAGCGTCGGGAAGGGGCGCCAGGCCTACCCCGGAGCATTCAGGAAGAGATACCAGGCCTACCCTGGAAGGTCAGGAAGGGAGGCCGGGTCTAACACCGCGTGCCCGTAGGGACAACAGGTGAACTCCGGCGCATCACAAAGGTTTCCGGTACAACCCCAGAGTACTGCTAGGGGAACCAGTTCTATCCCGGAATGTTGGGTAGGGACAGCGGGCCTATCATGGATGGTCAGGTGGAAGGGCGGGTCAAATCCCACGCACCTGTAGGAACAGCATTTGTACCACGGCGTACCGCCTGGAGGTACTGGTACTACCCCAGAGTTTGGATGAGGGATACGGTTCCTACCCCAAAGTTCGCAGTGGGGGTACCAGTAATACCCCGGAGCATCGGGAAGGGGCACCAGGCCTACCCCGGAGCATCAGGTAGAGATACCAGGCCTACCCTGGAAGGTCAGGAAGGGAGGCCGGGTCTAACACCGCGTGCCCGTAGGGACAACAGGTGAACTCCGGCGCATCACAAAGGTTTCCGGTACAACCCCAGAGTACTGCTAGGGGAACCGGTTCTATCCCGGAAGTTCGGGTAGGGACACCGGGCCTAACACGGAGGGTCAGGTAGGAAGGGCGGGTCAAATCCCACGCACCCGTAGGAACAGCAGTTGTACCCTGGAGTACCGGTGGAGGTAGTGGTACTACTCCGGAGTACCGACGAGGTTCACGGGTAATACCCCAGAGTACCGGGTGGAAGTACTGGTACTACCCCGGAGCGTCGGGAAGGGGCGCCAGGCCTACCCCGGAGCATCAGGTAGAGATACCAGGCCTACCCTGGAGGGACAGGAAGGGAGGCCGGGTCTCACACCGCGTGCCGGTAGGGACAACAGGTGAACTCCGGCGCATCACAAAGGTTTCCGGTACAACCCCAGAGTACTGCTAGGGGAACCGGTTCTATCCCGGAACTTCGGGTAGGGACACCGGGCCTAACACGGAGGGTCAGGTAGGAAGGGCGGGTCAAATCGCACGCACCCGTAGGAACAGCAGTTGTACCCTGCAGTACCGGTGGAGGTAGTGGTACTATTCCGGAGTACCGACGAGGGTCACGGGTAATACCCCAGAGTACCAGGTGGGGGTACTGGTACTACCCCGGAGCGTCGGGAAGGGGCGCCAGGCCTACCCCGGAGCATCAGGTAGAGATACCAGGCCTACCCTGGAGGGTCAGGAAGGGAGGCCGGGTCTAACACCGCGTGCCCGTAGGGACAACAGGTGAACTCCGGCGCATCACAAAGGTTTCCGGTACAACCCCAGAGTACTGCTAGGGGAACCGGTTCTATCCCGGAAGTTCGGGTAGGGACACCGGGCCTAACACGGAGGGTCAGGTAGGAAGGGCGGGTCAAATCCCACGCACCCGTAGGAACAGCAGTTGTACCCTGGAGTACCGGTGGAGGTAGTGGTACTACTCCGGAGTACCGACGAGGGTCACGGGTAATACCCCAGAGTACCGTGTGGGGGTACTGGTACTACCCCGGAGCGTCGGGAAGGGGCGCCAGGCCTACCCCGGAGCATCAGGTAGAGATACCAGGCCTACCCTGGAGGGTCAGGAAGGGAGGCCGGGTCTAACACCGCGTGCCCGTAGGGACAACAGGTGAACTCCGGCGCATCACAAAGGTTTCCGGTACAACCCCAGAGTACTGCTATGGGAACCGGTTCTATCCTGGAACTTCGGGTAGGGACACCGGGCCTAACACGGAGGGTCAGGTAGGAAGGGTGGGTCAAATCCCACGCACCTGTAGGAACAGCAGTTGTACCCTGGAGTACCGGTGGAGGTAGTGGTACTACTCCGGAGTACCGACGAGGGTCACGGCTAATACCCCAGAGTACCAGGTGGAAGTACTGGTACTACCCCAGAGCGTCGGGAAGGGGCGCCAGGCCTACCCCGGAGCATTCAGGAAGAGATACCAGGCCTACCCTGGAAGGTCAGGAAGGGAGGCCGGGTCTAACACCGCGTGCCCGTAGGGACAACAGGTGAACTCCGGCGCATCACAAAGGTTTCCGGTACAACCCCAGAGTACTGCTAGGGGAACCAGTTCTATCCCGGAATGTTGGGTAGGGACAGCGGGCCTATCATGGATGGTCAGGTGGAAGGGCGGGTCAAATCCCACGCACCTGTAGGAACAGCATTTGTACCACGGCGTACCGCCTGGAGGTACTGGTACTACCCCAGAGTTTGGATGAGGGATACGGTTCCTACCCCAAAGTTCGCAGTGGGGGTACCAGTAATACCCCGGAGCATCGGGAAGGGGCACCAGGCCTACCCCGGAGCATCAGGTAGAGATACCAGGCCTACCCTGGAAGGTCAGGAAGGGAGGCCGGGTCTAACACCGCGTGCCCGTAGGGACAACAGGTGAACTCCGGCGCATCACAAAGGTTTCCGGTACAACCCCAGAGTACTGCTAGGGGAACCGGTTCTATCCCGGAACTTCGGGTAGGGACACCGGGCCTAACACGGAGGGTCAGGTAGGAAGGGCGGGTCAAATCCCACGCACCCGTAGGAACAGCAGTTGTACCCTGGAGTACCGGTGGAGGTAGTGGTACTACTCCGGAGTACCGTCGAGGTTCACGGGTAATACCCCAGAGTACCGGGTGGGGGTACTGTTACTACCCCGGAGCGTCGGGAAGGGGCGCCAGGCCTACCCCGGAGCATCAGGTAGAGATACCAGGCCTACCCTGGAGGGTCAGGAAGGGAGGCCGGGTCTCACACCGCGTGCCCGTAGGGACAACAGGTGAACTCCGGCGCATCACAAAGGTTTCCGGTACAACCCCAGAGTACTGCTAGGGGAACCGGTTCTACCCCGGAACTTCGGGTAGGGACACCGGGCCTAACACGGAGGGTCAGGTAGGAAGGGCGGGTCAAATCGCACGCACCCGTAGGAACAGCAGTTGTACCCTGGAGTACCGGTGGAGGTAGTGGTACTACTCCGGAGTACCGACGAGGTTCACGGGTAATACCCCAGAGTACCGTGTGGGGGTACTGGTACTACCCCGGAGCGTCGGGAAGGGGCGCCAGGCCTACCCCGGAGCATCAGGTAGAGATACCAGGCCTACCCTGGAGGGTCAGGAAGGGAGGCCGGGTCTAACACCGCGTGCCCGTAGGGACAACAGGTGAACTCCGGCGCATCACAAAGGTTTCCGGTACAACCCCAGAGTACTGCTAGGGGAACCGGTTCTATCCTGGATCTTCGGGTAGGGACACCGGGCCTAACACGGAGGGTCAGGTAGGAAGGGTGGGTCAAATCCCACGCACCTGTAGGAACAGCAGTTGTACCCTGGAGTACCGGTGGAGGTAGTGGTACTACTCCGGAGTACCGACGAGGGTCACGGGTAATACCCCAGAGTACCAGGTGGAAGTACTGGTACTACCCCAGAGCGTCGGGAAGGGGCGCCAGGCCTACCCCGGAGCATTCAGGAAGAGATACCAGGCCTACCCTGGAAGGTCAGGAAGGGAGGCCGGGTCTAACACCGCGTGCCCGTAGGGACAACAGGTGAACTCCGGCGCATCACAAAGGTTTCCGGTACAACCCCAGAGTACTGCTAGGGGAACCAGTTCTATCCCGGAATGTTGGGTAGGGACAGCGGGCCTATCATGGATGGTCAGGTGGAAGGGCGGGTCAAATCCCACGCACCTGTAGGAACAGCATTTGTACCACGGCGTACCGCCTGGAGGTACTGGTACTACCCCAGAGTTTGGATGAGGGATACGGTTCCTACCCCAAAGTTCGCAGTGGGGGTACCAGTAATAACCCGGAGCATCGGGAAGGGGCACCAGGCCTACCCCGGAGCATCAGGTAGAGATACCAGGCCTACCCTGGAAGGTCAGGAAGGGAGGCCGGGTCTAACACCGCGTGCCCGTAGGGACAACAGGTGAACTCCGGCGCATCACAAAGGTTTCCGGTACAACCCCAGAGTACTGCTAGGGGAACCGGTTCTATCCCGGAACTTCGGGTAGGGACACCGGGAGTATCATGGAGGGTCAGGTAGGAAGGGCGGGTCAAATCGCACGCACCCGTAGGAACAGCAGTTGTACCCTGGAGTACCGGTGGAGGTAGTGGTACTACTCCGGAGTACCGACGAGGTTCACGGGTAATACCCCAGAGTACCGGGTGGGGGTACTGGTACTACCCCGGAGCGTCGGGAAGGGGCGCCAGGCCTACCCCGGAGCATCAGGTAGAGATACCAGGCCTACCCTGGAGGGTCAGGAAGGGAGGCCGGGTCTAACACCGCGTGCCCGTAGGGACAACAGGTGAACTCCGGCGCATCACAAAGGTTTCCGGTACAACCCCAGAGTACTGCTAGGGGAACCGGTTCTATCCTGGAACTTCGGGTAGGGACACCGGGCCTAACACGGAGGGTCAGGTAGGAAGGGTGGGTCAAATCCCACGCACCTGTAGGAACAGCAGTTGTACCCTGGAGTACCGGTGGAGGTAGTGGTACTACTCCGGAGTACCGACGAGGGTCACGGCTAATACCCCAGAGTACCAGGTGGAAGTACTGGTACTACCCCAGAGCGTCGGGAAGGGGCGCCAGGCCTACCCCGGAGCATTCAGGAAGAGATACCAGGCCTACCCTGGAAGGTCAGGAAGGGAGGCCGGGTCTAACACCGCGTGCCCGTAGGGACAACAGGTGAACTCCGGCGCATCACAAAGGTTTCCGGTACAACCCCAGAGTACTGCTAGGGGAACCAGTTCTATCCCGGAATGTTGGGTAGGGACAGCGGGCCTATCATGGATGGTCAGGTGGAAGGGCGGGTCAAATCCCACGCACCTGTAGGAACAGCATTTGTACCACGGCGTACCGCCTGGAGGTACTGGTACTACCCCAGAGTTTGGATGAGGGATACGGTTCCTACCCCAAAGTTCGCAGTGGGGGTACCAGTAATACCCCGGAGCATCGGGAAGGGGCACCAGGCCTACCCCGGAGCATCAGGTAGAGATACCAGGCCTACCCTGGAAGGTCAGGAAGGGAGGCCGGATCTAACACCGCGTGCCCGTAGGGACAACAGGTGAACTCCGGCGCATCACAAAGGTTTCCGGTACAACCCCAGAGTACTGCTAGGGGAACCGGTTCTATCCCGGAACTTCGGGTAGGGACACCGGGCCTAACACGGAGGGTCAGGTAGGAAGGGCGGGTCAAATCCCACGCACCCGTAGGAACAGCAGTTGTACCCTGCAGTACCGGTGGAGGTAGTGGTACTACTCCGGAGTACCGACGAGGTTCACGGGTAATACCCCAGAGTACCGGGTGGAAGTACTGGTACTACCCCGGAGCGTCGGGAAGGGGCGCCAGGCCTACCCCGGAGCATCAGGTAGAGATACCAGACCTACCCTGGAAGGTCAGGAAGGGAGGCCGGGTCTAACACCGCGTGCCCGTAGGGACAACAGGTGAACTCCGGCACATCACAAAGGTTTCCGGTACAACCCCAGAGTACTGCTAGGGGAACCGGTTCTATCCTGGAACTTCGGGTAGGGACACCGGGCCTAACACGGAGGGTCAGGTAGGAAGGGTGGGTCAAATTCCACGCACCTGTAGGAACAGCAGTTGTACCCTGGAGTACCGGTGGAGGTAGTGGTACTACTCCGGAGTACCGACGAGGGTCACGGGTAATACCCCAGAGTACCAGGTGGAAGTACTGGTACTACCCCAGAGCGTCGGGAAGGGGCGCCAGGCCTACCCCGGAGCATTCAGGAAGAGATACCAGGCCTACCCTGGAAGGTCAGGAAGGGAGGCCGGGTCTAACACCGCGTGCCCGTAGGGACAACAGGTGAACTCCGGCGCATCACAAAGGTTTCCGGTACAACCCCAGAGTACTGCTAGGGGAACCAGTTCTATCCCGGAATGTTGGGTAGGGACAGCGGGCCTATCATGGATGGTCAGGTGGAAGGGCGGGTCAAATCCCACGCACCTGTAGGAACAGCATTTGTACCACGGCGTACCGCCTGGAGGTACTGGTACTACCCCAGAGTTTGGATGAGGGATACGGTTCCTACCCCAAAGTTCGCAGTGGGGGTACCAGTAATACCCCGGAGCATCGGGAAGGGGCACCAGGCCTACCCCGGAGCATCAGGTAGAGATACCAGGCCTACCCTGGAAGGTCAGGAAGGGAGGCCGGGTCTAACACCGCGTTCCCGTAGGGACAACAGGTGAACTCCGGCGCATCACAAAGGTTTCCGGTACAACCCCAGAGTACTGCTAGGGGAACCAGTTCTATCCCGGAACTTCGGGTAGGGACACCGGGCCTAACACGTAGGGTCAGGTAGGAAGGGCGGGTCAAATCCCACGCACCCGTAGGAACAGCAGTTGTACCCTGGAGTACCGGTGGAGGTAGTGGTACTACTCCGGAGTACCGACGAGGGTCACGGGTAATACCCCAGAGTACCGGGTGGAAGTACTGGTACTACCCCGGAGCGTCGGGAAGGGGCGCCAGGCCTACCCCGGAGCATCAGGTAGAGATACCAGGCCTACCCTGGAGGGTCAGGAAGGGAGGCCGGGTCTAACACCGCGTGCCCGTAGGGACAACAGGTGAACTCCGGCGCATCACAAAGGTTTCCGGTACAACCCCAGAGTACTGCTAGGGGAACCGGTTCTATCCCGGAAGTTCGGGTAGGGACACCGGGCGTATCATGGAGGGTCAGGTAGGAAGGGCGGGTCAAATCCCACGCACCCGTAGGAACAGCAGTTGTACCCTGGAGTACCGGTGGAGGTAGTGGTACTATGCCAGAGTTCCGACGAGGGTTACAGGTAATAACCCAGAGTACCGAGTGGCGGTACTAGTACTACCCCATAGCGTCGGGAAGGGGTGCCAGGCCTATCCCGGAGCATCAGGTAGGAATACCAGGCCTACCCTGGAAGGTCAGGAAGGGAGGCCGGGTCTAACACCGCGTGCCCGTAGGGACAACAGGTGAACTCCGGCGCATCACAAAGGTTTCCGGTACAACCCCAGAGTACTGCTAGGGGAACCGGTTCTATCCCGGAAGTTCGGGTAGGGACACCGGGCCTAACACGGAGGGTCAGGTAGGAAGGGCGGGTCAAATCCCACGCACCCGTAGGAACAGCAGTTGTACCCTGGAGTACCGGTGGAGGTAGTGGTACTACGCCAGAGTACCGACGAGGGTCACGGGTAATACCCCAGAGTACCGGGTGGGGGTACTGGTACTACCCCGGAGCGTCGGGAAGGGGCGCCAGGCCTACCCCGGAGCATCAGGTAGAGATACCAGGCCTACCCTGGAGGGTCAGGAAGGGAGGCCGGGTCTAACACCGCGTGCCCGTAGGGACAACAGGTGAACTCCGGCGCATCACAAAGGTTTCCGGTACAACCCCAGAGTACTGCTAGGGGAACCGGTTCTATCCTGGAACTTCGGGTAGGGACACCGGGCCTAACACGGAGGGTCAGGTAGGAAGGGTGGGTCAACTCCCACGCACCTGTAGGAACAGCAGTTGTACCCTGGAGTACCGGTGGAGGTAGTGGTACTACTCCGGAGTACCGACGAGGGTCACGGGTAATACCCCAGAGTACCAGGTGGAAGTACTGGTACTACCCCAGAGCGTCGGGAAGGGGCGCCAGGCCTACCCCGGAGCATTCAGGAAGAGATACCAGGCCTACCCTGGAAGGTCAGGAAGGGAGGCCGGGTCTAACACCGCGTGCCCGTAGGGACAACAGGTGAACTCCGGCGCATCACAAAGGTTTCCGGTACAACCCCAGAGTACTGCTAGGGGAACCAGTTCTATCCCGGAATGTTGGGTAGGGACAGCGGGCCTATCAAGGATGGTCAGGTGGAAGGGCGGGTCAAATCCCACGCACCTGTAGGAACAGCATTTGTACCACGGCGTACCGCCTGGAGGTACTGGTACTACCCCAGAGTTTGGATGAGGGATACGGTTCCTACCCCAAAGTTCGCAGTGGGGGTACCAGTAATAACCCGGAGCATCGGGAAGGGGCACCAGGCCTACCCCGGAGCATCAGGTAGAGATACCAGGCCTACCCTGGAAGGTCAGGAAGGGAGGCCGGGTCTAACACCGCGTGCCCGTAGGGACAACAGGTGAACTCCGGCGCATCACAAAGGTTTCCGGTACAACCCCAGAGTACTGCTAGGGGAACCGGTTCTATCCCGGAACTTCGGGTAGGGACACCGGGAGTATCATGGAGGGTCAGGTAGGAAGGGCGGGTCAAATCGCACGCACCCGTAGGAAAAGCAGTTGTACCCTGGAGTACCGTTGGAGGTAGTGGTACTACTTCGGAGTACGGATGAGGGTCACGGGTAATACCCCAAAGTTCCGAGTGGGGGTACCATTACTACCCCGGAGCGTCGGGAAGGGGCGCCAGGCCTACCCCAGAGCATTCAGGAAGAGATACCAGGCCTACCCTGGAAGGTCAGGAAGGGAGGCCGGGTCTAACACCGCGTGCCCGTAGGGACAACAGGTGAACTCCGGCGCATCACAAAGGTTTCCGGTACAACCCCAGAGTACTGCTAGGGGAACCAGTTCTATCCCGGAATGTTGGGTAGGGACAGCGGGCCTATCATGGATGGTCAGGTGGAAGGGCGGGTCAAATCCCACGCACCTGTAGGAACAGCATTTGTACCACGGCGTACCGCCTGGAGGTACTGGTACTACCCCAGAGTTTGGATGAGGGATACGGTTCCTACCCCAAAGTTCGCAGTGGGGGTACCAGTAATACCCCGGAGCATCGGGAAGGGGCACCAGGCCTACCCCGGAGCATCAGGTAGAGATACCAGGCCTACCCTGGAAGGTCAGGAAGGGAGGCCGGGTCTAACACCGCGTTCCCGTAGGGACAACAGGTGAACTCCGGCGCATCACAAAGGTTTCCGGTACAACCCCAGAGTACTGCTAGGGGAACCAGTTCTATCCCGGAACTTCGGGTAGGGACACCGGGCCTAACACGTAGGGTCAGGTAGGAAGGGCGGGTCAAATCCCACGCACCCGTAGGAACAGCAGTTGTACCCTGGAGTACCGGTGGAGGTAGTGGTACTACTCCGGAGTACCGACGAGGGTCACGGGTAATACCCCAGAGTACCGGGTGGAAGTACTGGTACTACCCCGGAGCGTCGGGAAGGGGCGCCAGGCCTACCCCGGAGCATCAGGTAGAGATACCAGGCCTACCCTGGAGGGTCAGGAAGGGAGGCCGGGTCTAACACCGCGTGCCCGTAGGGACAACAGGTGAACTCCGGCGCATCACAAAGGTTTCCGGTACAACCCCAGAGTACTGCTAGGGGAACCGGTTCTATCCCGGAAGTTCGGGTAGGGACACCGGGCGTATCATGGAGGGTCAGGTAGGAAGGGCGGGTCAAATCCCACGCACCCGTAGGAACAGCAGTTGTACCCTGGAGTACCGGTGGAGGTAGTGGTACTATGCCAGAGTTCCGACGAGGGTTACAGGTAATAACCCAGAGTACCGAGTGGCGGTACTAGTACTACCCCATAGCGTCGGGAAGGGGTGCCAGGCCTATCCCGGAGCATCAGGTAGGAATACCAGGCCTACCCTGGAAGGTCAGGAAGGGAGGCCGGGTCTAACACCGCGTGCCCGTAGGGACAACAGGTGAACTCCGGCGCATCACAAAGGTTTCCGGTACAACCCCAGAGTACTGCTAGGGGAACCGGTTCTATCCCGGAAGTTCGGGTAGGGACACCGGGCCTAACACGGAGGGTCAGGTAGGAAGGGCGGGTCAAATCCCACGCACCCGTAGGAACAGCAGTTGTACCCTGGAGTACCGGTGGAGGTAGTGGTACTACGCCAGAGTACCGACGAGGGTCACGGGTAATACCCCAGAGTACCGGGTGGGGGTACTGGTACTACCCCGGAGCGTCGGGAAGGGGCGCCAGGCCTACCCCGGAGCATCAGGTAGAGATACCAGGCCTACCCTGGAGGGTCAGGAAGGGAGGCCGGGTCTAACACCGCGTGCCCGTAGGGACAACAGGTGAACTCCGGCGCATCACAAAGGTTTCCGGTACAACCCCAGAGTACTGCTAGGGGAACCGGTTCTATCCTGGAACTTCGGGTAGGGACACCGGGCCTAACACGGAGGGTCAGGTAGGAAGGGTGGGTCAACTCCCACGCACCTGTAGGAACAGCAGTTGTACCCTGGAGTACCGGTGGAGGTAGTGGTACTACTCCGGAGTACCGACGAGGGTCATGGGTAATACCCCAGAGTACCAGGTGGAAGTACTGGTACTACCCCAGAGCGTCGGGAAGGGGCGCCAGGCCTACCCCGGAGCATTCAGGAAGAGATACCAGGCCTACCCTGGAAGGTCAGGAAGGGAGGCCGGGTCTAACACCGCGTGCCCGTAGGGACAACAGGTGAACTCCGGCGCATCACAAAGGTTTCCGGTACAACCCCAGAGTACTGCTAGGGGAACCAGTTCTATCCCGGAATGTTGGGTAGGGACAGCGGGCCTATCAAGGATGGTCAGGTGGAAGGGCGGGTCAAATCCCACGCACCTGTAGGAACAGCATTTGTACCACGGCGTACCGCCTGGAGGTACTGGTACTACCCCAGAGTTTGGATGAGGGATACGGTTCCTACCCCAAAGTTCGCAGTGGGGGTACCAGTAATAACCCGGAGCATCGGGAAGGGGCACCAGGCCTACCCCGGAGCATCAGGTAGAGATACCAGGCCTACCCTGGAAGGTCAGGAAGGGAGGCCGGGTCTAACACCGCGTGCCCGTAGGGACAACAGGTGAACTCCGGCGCATCACAAAGGTTTCCGGTACAACCCCAGAGTACTGCTAGGGGAACCGGTTCTATCCCGGAACTTCGGGTAGGGACACCGGGAGTATCATGGAGGGTCAGGTAGGAAGGGCGGGTCAAATCGCACGCACCCGTAGGAAAAGCAGTTGTACCCTGGAGTACCGTTGGAGGTAGTGGTACTACTTCGGAGTACGGATGAGGGTCACGGGTAATACCCCAAAGTTCCGAGTGGGGGTACCATTACTACCCCGGAGCGTCGGGAAGGGGCGCCAGGCCTACCCCGGAGCATCAGGTAGAGATACCAGGCCTACCCTGGAGGGTCAGGAAGGGAGGCCGGGTCTAACACCGCGTGCCCGTAGGGACAACAGGTGAACTCCGGCGCATCACAAAGGTTTCCGGTACAACCCCAGAGTACTGCTAGGGGAACCGGTTCTATCCCGGAACTTCGGGTAGGGACACCGGGCCTAACACGGAGGGTCAGGTGGAAGAGCGGGTCAAATCGCACGCACCTGTAGGAACAGCAGTTGTACCCTGGAGTACCGGTGGAGGTAGTGGTACTACTCCGGAGTACCGATGAGGTTCACGGGTAATACCCCAGAGTACCAGGTGGAAGTACTGGTACTACCCCGGAGCATCGGGAAGGGGCGCCAGGCCTACCCCGCAGCATCAGGTAGAGATACCAGACCTACCCTGGAAGGTCAGGAAGGGAGTCCGGGTCTAACACCGCGTGCCTGTAGGGACAACAGGTGAACTCCGGCGCATCACAAAGGTTTCCGGTACAACCCCAGAGTACTGCTAGGGGAACCGGTTCTATCCCGGAAGTTCGGGTAGGGACACTGGGCGTATCATGGAGGGTCAGGTAGGAAGGGCGGGTCAAATCCCACGCACCCGTAGGAACAGCAGTTGTACCCTGGAGTACCGGTGGAGGTAGTGGTACTACGCCAGAGTTCCGACGAGGGTTACGGGTAATAAACCAGAGTACCGAGTGGCGGTACTAGTACTATCCCATAGCGTCGGGAAGGGGTGCCAGGCCTATCCCGGAGCATCAGGTAGGAATACCAGGCCTACCCTGGAAGGTCAGGAAGGGAGGCCGGGTATAACACCGCGTGCCCGTAGGGACAACAGGTGAACTCCGGCGCATCACAAAGGTTTCCGGTACAACCCCAGAGTACTGCTAGGGGAACCGGTTCTATCCCGGAATGTTGGGTAGGGACACCGGGCCTATCATGGATGGTCAGGTGGAAGGGCGGGTCAAATCCCACGCACCTGTAGGAACAGCAGTTGTACCACGGCGTACCGCCTGGAGGTACTGGTACTACCCCAGAGTTCGGATGAGGGTTACGGTTCCTACCCCAAAGTTCCCAGTGGGGGTACCAGTACTACCCCGGAGCATCGGGAAGGGGCGCCAGGCCTACCTTGGAGCATCAGGTAGAGATACCAGGCCTACCCTGGAAGGTCAGGAAGGGAGGCCGGGTCTAACACCGCGTGCCCGTAGGGACAACAGGTGAACTCCGGCGCATCACAAAGGTTTCCGGTACAACCCCAGAGTACTGCTAGGGGAACCGGTTCTAACCCGGAACGTTGGGTAGGGACACCGGGCCTAACACGGAGGGTCAGGTGGAAGGGCGGGTCAAATCCCACGCACCCGTAGGAACAGCAGTTGTACCCTGGAGTACCGGTGGAGGTAGTGGTACTACTCCGGAGTACCGACGAGGGTCACGGGTAATACCCCAGAGTACCGGGTGGGGGTACTGTTACTACCCCGGAGCGTCGGGAAGGGGCGCCAGGCCTACCCCGGAGCATCAGGTAGAGATACCAGGCCTACCCTGGAGGGTCAGGAAGGGAGGCCGGGTCTAACACCGCGTGCCCGTAGGGACAACAGGTGAACTCCGGCGCATCACAAAGGTTTCCGGTACAACCCCAGAGTACTGCTAGGGGAACCGGTTCTATCCCGGAAGTTCGGGTAGGGACACCGGGCCTAACACGGAGGGTCAGGTGGGAAGGGCAGGTCAAATCGCACGCACCCGTAGGAAAAGCAGTTGTACCCTGGAGTACCGGTGGAGGTAGTGGTACTACTCCGGAGTACCGATGAGGTTCACGGGTAATACCCCAGAGTACCAGGTGGAAGTACTGGTACTACCCCGGAGCATCGGGAAGGGGCGCCAGGCCTACCCCGCAGCATCAGGTAGAGATACCAGACCTACCCTGGAAGGTCAGGAAGGGAGTCCGGGTCTAACACCGCGTGCCTGTAGGGACAACAGGTGAACTCCGGCGCATCACAAAGGTTTCCGGTACAACCCCAGAGTACTGCTAGGGGAACCGGTTCTATCCCGGAAGTTCGGGTAGGGAGACCGGGCCTAACACGGAGGGTCAGGTGGAAGGGCGGGTCAAATCCCACGCACCCGTAGGAACAGCAGTTGTACCCTGGAGTACCGGTGGAGGTAGTGGTACTACTCCGGAGTACCGTCGAGGTTCACGGGTAATACCCCAGAGTACCGGGTGGGGGTACTGGTACTACCCCGGAGCGTCGGGAAGGGGCGCCAGGCCTACCCCGGAGCATTCAGGAAGAGATACCAGGCCTACCCTGGAAGGTCAGGAAGGGAGGCCGGGTCTAACACCGCGTGCCCGTAGGGACAACAGGTGAACTCCGGCGCATCACAAAGGTTTCCGGTACAACCCCAGAGTACTGCTAGGGGAACCAGTTCTATCCCGGAATGTTGGGTAGGGACAGCGGGCCTATCATGGATGGTCAGGTGGAAGGGCGGGTCAAATCCCACGCACCTGTAGGAACAGCATTTGTACCACGGCGTACCGCCTGGAGGTACTGGTACTACCCCAGAGTTTGGATGAGGGATACGGTTCCTTCCCCAAAGTTTGCAGTGGGGGTACCAGTAATACCCCGGAGCATCGGGAAGGGGCACCAGGCCTACCCCGGAGCATCAGGTAGAGATACCAGGCCTACCCTGGAAGGTCAGGAAGGGAGGCCGGGTCTAAAACCGCGTGCCCGTAGGGACAACAGGTGAACTCCGGCGCATCACAAAGGTTTCCGGTACAACCCCAGAGTACTGCTAGGGGAACCGGTTCTATCCCGGAAGTTCGGGTAGGGACACCGGGCCTAACACGGAGGGTCAGGTAGGAAGGGCGGGTCAAATCCCACGCACCCGTAGGAACAGCAGTTGTACCCTGGAGTACCGGTGGAGGTAGTGGTACTACTCCGGAGTACCGACGAGGGTCACGGGTAATACCCCAGAGTACCGGGTGGAAGTACTGGTACTACCCCGGAGCGTCGGGAAGGGGCGCCAGGCCTACCCCGGAGCATCAGGTAGAGATACCAGGCCTACCCTGGAGGGTCAGGAAGGGAGGCCGGGTCTAACACCGCGTGCCCGTAGGGACAACAGGTGAACTCCGGCGCATCACAAAGGTTTCCGGTACAACCCCAGAGTACTGCTAGGGGAACCGGTTCTATCCCGGAATGTTGGGTAGGGACACCGGGCCTATCATGGATGGTCAGGTGGAAGGGTGGGTCAAATTACACGCACCTGTAGGAACAGCAGTTGTACCACGGCGTACCGCCTGGAGGTACTGGTACTACCCCAGAGTTCGGATGAGGGTTACGGTTCCTACCCCAAAGTTCCCAGTGGGGGTACCAGTACTACCCCGGAGCGTCGGGAAGGGGCGCCAGGCCTACCCCGGAGCATCAGGTAGAGATACCAGGCCTACCCTGGAGGGTCAGGAAGGGAGGCCGGGTCTAACACCGCGTGCCCATAGGGACAACAGGTGAACTCCGGTGCATCACAAAGGTTTCCGGTACAACCCCAGAGTACTGCTAGGGGAACCGGTTCTATCCCGGAAGTTCGGGTAGGGACACCGGGCGTATCATGGAGGGTCAGGTAGGAAGGGCGGGTCAAATCCCACGCACCCGTAGGAACAGCAGTTGTACCCTGGAGTACCGGTGGAGGTAGTGGTACTACTCCGGAGTACCGACGAGGGTCACGGGTAATACCCCAGAGTACCGGGTGGAAGTACTGGTACTACCCCGGAGCATCGGGAAGGGGCACCAGGCCTACCCCGGAGCATCAGGTAGAGATACCAGACCTACCCTGGAAGGTCAGGAAGGGAGGCCGGGTCTAACACCGCGTGCCCGTAGGGACAACAGGTGAACTCCGGCGCATCACAAAGGTTTCCGGTACAACCCCAGAGTACTGCTAGGGGAACCGGTTCTATCCCGGAACTTCGGGTAGGGACACCGGGCCTAACACGGAGGGTCAGGTAGGAAGGGCGGGTCAAATCCCACGCACCCGTAGGAACAGCAGTTGTAACCTGGAGTACCGGTGGAGGTAGTGGTACTACTCCGGAGTACCGACGAGGGTCACGGGTAATACCCCAAAGTACCGGGTGGGGGTACTGGTACTACCCCGGAGGGTCGGGAAGGGGCGCCAGGCCTACCCCGGAGCATCAGGTAGAGATACCAGGCCTACCCTGGAGGGTCAGGAAGGGAGGCCAGGTCTAACACCGCGTGCCCGTAGGGACAACAGGTGAACTCCGGCGCATCACAAAGGTTTCCGGTACAACCCCAGAGTACTGCTAGGGGAACCGGTTCTATCCCGGAACTTCGGGTAGGGACACCGGGCGTATCATGGAGGGTCAGGTAGAAAGGGCGGGTCAAATCGCACGCACCCGTAGGAACAGCAGTTGTACCCTGGAGTACCGGTGGAGGTAGTGGTACTACTCCGGAGTACCGACGAGGGTCACGGGTAATACCCCAGAGTACCGGGTGGGGGTACTGGTACTACCCCGGAGCGTCGGGAAGGGGCGCCAGGCCTAACCTGGAGCATCAGGTAGAGATACCAGGCCTACCCTGGAGGGTCAGGAAGGGAGGCCGGGTCTCACACCGCGTGCCCGTAGGGACAACAGGTGAACTCCGGCGCATCACAAAGGTTTCCGGTAAAACCCCAGAGTACTGCTAGGGGAACAGGTTCTATCCCGGAAGTTCGGGTAGGGACACCGGGCCTATCATGGATGGTCAGGTGGAAGGGTTGGTCAAATCCCACGCACCTGTAGGAACAGCAGTTGTACCACGGCATACCGCCTGGAGGTACTGGTACTACCCCAGCGTTCGGATGAGTGTTACGGTTCCTACCCCAAAGTTCCGAGTGGCGGTACCAGTACTACCCCGGAGCATCGGGAAGGGGCGCCAGGCCTACCTTGGAGCATCAGGTAGAGATACCAGGCCTACCCTGGAAGGTCAGGAAGGGAGGCCGGGTCTAACACCGCGTGCCCGTAGGGACAACAGGTGAACTCCGGCGCATCACAAAGGTTTCCGGTACAACCCCAGAGTACTGCTAGGGGAACCGGTTCTAACCCGGAACGTTGGGTAGGGACACCGGGCCTAACACGGAGGGTCAGGTGGAAGGGCGGGTCAAATCCCACGCACCCGTAGGAACAGCAGTTGTACCCTGGAGTACCGGTGGAGGTAGTGGTACTACTCCGGAGTACCGATGAGGTTCACGGGTAATACCCCAGAGTACCAGGTGGAAGTACTGGTACTACCCCGGAGCATCGGGAAGGGGCGCCAGGCCTACCCCGGAGCATCAGGTAGAGATACCAGACCTACCCTGGAAGGTCAGGAAGGGAGGCCGGGTCTCACACCGCGTGCCCGTAGGGACAACAGGTGAACTCCGGCGCATCACAAAGGTTTCCGGTACAACCCCAGAGTACTGCTAGGGGAACCGGTTCTATCCTGGAAGTTCCGGTAGGGACACCGGGCCTAACATGGATGGTCAGGTGGAAGGGTGGGTCAAATTTCACGCACCTGTAGGAACAGCAGTTGTACCACGGCGTACCGCCTGGAGGTACTGGTACTACCCCAGAGTTCGGATGAGGGTTACGGTTCCTACCTTAAAGTTTCGAGTGGGGGTACCAGTACTACCCCGGAGCATCGGGAAGGGGCGCCAGGCCTACCTCGGAGCATCAGGTAGAGATACCAGACCTACCCTGGAGGGTCAGGAAGGGAGGCCGGGTCTAACACCGCGTGCCCATAGGGACAACAGGTGAACTCCGGTGCATCACAAAGGTTTCCGGTACAACCCCAGAGTACTGCTAGGGGAACCGGTTCTATCCCGGAAGTTCGGGTAGGGACACCGGGCCTAACACGGAGGGTCAGGTAGGAAGGGCGGGTCAAATCGCACGCACCCGTAGGAACAGCAGTTGTACCCTGGAGTACCGGTGGAGGTAGTGGTACTACTCCGGAGTACCGACGAGGGTCACGGGTAATACCCCAGAGTACCAGGTGGAAGTACTGGTACTACCCCGGAGCATCGGGAAGGGGCACCAGGCCTACCCCGGAGCATCAGGTAGAGATACCAGGCCTACCCTGGAAGGACAGGAAGGGAGGCCGGGTCTAACACCGCGTGCCCGTAGGGACAACAGGTGAACTCCGGCGCATCACAAAGGTTTCCGGTACAACCCCTGAGTACTGCTAGGGGAACCGGTTCTATCCCGGAAGTTCGGGTAGGGTCACCGGGCCTAACACGGAGGGTCAGGTAGGAAGGGCGGGTCAAATCCCACGCACCCGTAGGAACAGCAGTTGCACCCTGGAGTACCGGTGGAGGTAGTGGTACTACTCCGGAGTACCGACGAGGGTCACGGGTAATACCCCAAAGTACCGGGTGGGGGTACTGGTACTACCCCGGAGTGTCGGGAAGGGGCACCAGGACTACCCCGGAGCATCAGGTAGAGGTAACAGACCTACCCTGGAGGGTCAGGAAGGGAGGCCGGGTCTAACACCGCGTGCCCGTAGGGACAACAGGTGAACTCCGGCGCATCACAAAGGTTTCCGGTACAACCCCAGAGTACTGCTAGGGGAACCGGTTCTATCCCGGAAGTTCGGGTAGGGACACCGGGCCTAACACGGAGGGTCAGGTAGGAAGGGCGGGTCAAATCCCACGCACCCGTAGGAACAGCAGTTGTACCCTGGAGTACCGGTGGAGGTAGTGGTACTACTCCGGAGTACCGACGAGGTTCACGGGTAATACTCCAGAGTACCAGGTGGAAGTACTGGTACTACCCCGGAGCATCGGGAAGGGGCACCAGGCCTACCCTGGAGCATCAGGTAGAGATACCAGGCCTACCCTGGAAGGTCAGGAAGGGAGGCCGGGTCTAACACCGCGTGCCCGTAGGGACAACAGGTGAACTCCGGCGCATCACAAAGGTTTCCGGTACAACCCCAGAGTACTGCTAGGGGAACCGGTTCTATCCCGGAACTTCGGGTAGGGACACCGGGCCTAACACGGAGGGTCAGGTAGGAAGGGCGGGTCAAATCCCACGCACCCGTAGGAACAGCAGTTGTACCCCGGAGTACCGGTGGAGGTAGTGGTACTACTCCGGAGTACCGACGAGGGTCACGGGTAATACCCCAGAGTACCGGGTGGAAGTACTGGTACTACCCCGGAGCGTCGGGAAGGGGCGCCAGGCCTAACCTGGAGCATCAGGTAGAGATACCAGGCCTACCCTGGAGGGTCAGGAAGGGAGGCCGGGTCTAACACCGCGTGCCCGTAGGGACAACAGGTGAACTCCGGCGCATCACAAAGGTTTCCGGTACAACCCCAGAGTACTGCTAGGGGAACCGGTTCTATCCCGGAACTTCGGGTAGGGACACCGGGCCTAACACGGAGGGTCAGGTAGGAAGGGCGGGTCAAATCCCACGCACTTGTAGGAACAGCAGTTGTACCACAGCGTACCGCCTGGAGGTACTGGTACTACCCCAGAGTTCGGATGAGGGTTACGGTTCCTACCCCAAAGTTTCGAGTGGGGGTACCAGTACTACCCCGGAGCGTCGGGAAGGGGCGCCAGGCCTACCCCGGAGCATTCAGGAAGAGATACCAGGCCTACCCTGGAGGGTCAGGAAGGGAGGCCGGGTCTAACACCACGTGCCCATAGGGACAACAGGTGAACTCCGGCGCATCACAAAGGTGTCCGGTACAACCCCAGAGTACTGCTAGGGGAACCGGTTCTATCCCGGAACTTCGGGTAGGGACACCGGGCCTAACACGGAGGGTCAGGTAGGAAGGGCGGGTCAAATCCCACGCACCCGTAGGAACAGCAGTTGTACCCTGGAGTACCGGAGGAGGTAGTGGTACTACTCCGGAGTACCGTCGAGGTTCACGGGTAATACCCCAGAGTACCGGGTGGAAGTACTGGTACTACCCCGTAGCGTCGGGAAGGGGTGCCAGGCCTACCCCGGAGCATCAGGTAGAGATACCAGGCCTACCCTGGTGGGTCAGGTAGGGAGGCCGGGTCTCACACCCCGTGCCCGTAGGGACAACAGGTGAACTCCGGCGCATCACAAAGGTTTCCGGTACAACCCCAGAGTACTGCTAGGGGAACCGTTTCTATCCCGGAATGTTGGGTAGGGACACCGGGCCTATCATGGATGGTCAGGTGGAAGGGTTGGTCAAATCCCACGCACCTGTAGGAACAGCAGTTGTACCACGGCATACCGCCTGGAGGTACTGGTACTACCCCAGCGTTCGGATGAGGGTTACGGTTCCTACCCCAAAGTTCCGAGTGGCGGTACCAGTACTACCCCGGAGCATCGGGAAGAGGCGCCAGGCCTACCCTGAAGCATCAGGTAGGGATAGCAGACCTACCCTGGAAGGTCAGGAAGGGAGGCCGGGTCTAACACCGTGTGCCCGTAGGGACAACAGGTGAACTCCGGCGCATCACAAAGGTTTCCGGTACAACCCCAGAGTACTGCTAGGGGAACCGGTTCTATCCCGGAAGTTCGGGTAGGGACACCGGGCCTAACACGGAGGGTCAGGTAGGAAGGGCAGGTCAAATCCCACGCACCCGTAGGAACAGCAGTTGTACCCTGGAGTACCGGTGGAGGTAGTGGTACTACTCCGGAGTACCGACGAGGTTCACGGGTAATACCCCAGAGTACCAGGTGGAAGTACTGGTACTACCCCGGAGCATCGGGAAGGGGCACCAGGCCTACCCCGGAGCATCAGGTAGAGATACCAGGCCTACCCTGGAAGGTCAGGAAGGGAGGCCGGGTCTCACACCGCGTGCCCGTAGGGACAACAGGTGAACTCCGGCGCATCACAAAGGTTTCCGGTACAACCCCAGAGTACTGCTAGGGGAACCGGTTCTATCCCGGAAGTTCGGGTAGGGACACCGGGCCTAACACGGAGGGTCAGGTAGGAAGGGCGGGTCAAATCCCACGCACCCGTAGGAACAGCAGTTGTACCCCGGAGTACCGGTGGAGGTAGTGGTACTACTCCGGAGTACCGACGAGGGTCACGGGTAATACCCCAGAGTACCGGGTGGGGGTACTGGTACTACCCCGGAGCGTCGGGAAGGGGCGCCAGGCCTAACATGGAGCATCAGGTAGAGATACCAGGCCTACCCTGGTGGGTCAGGAAGGGAGGCCGGGTCTCACACCCCGTGCCCGTAGGGACAACAGGTGAACTCCGACGCATCACAAAGGTTTCCGGTACAACCCCAGAGTACTGCTAGGGGAACCGGTTCTATCCCGGAAGTTCGGGTAGGGGCACCGGGCCTATCATGGATGGTCAGGTGGAAGGGTTGGTCAAATCCCACGCACCTGTAGGAACAGCAGTTGTACCATGGCATACCGCCTGGAGGTACTGGTACTACCCCAGCGTTCGGATGAGGGTTACGGTTCCTACCCCAAAGTTCCGAGTGGCGGTACCAGTACTACCCCGGAGCATCGGGAAGAGGCGCCAGGCCTACCCTGAAGCATCAGGTAGGGATAGCAGGCCTACCCTGGAAGGTCAGGAAGGGAGGCCGGGTCTAACACCGCGTGCCCGTAGGGACAACAGGTGAACTCCGGCGCATCTCAAAGGTTTCCGGTACAACCCCAGAGTACTGCTAGGGGAACCGGTTCTATCCCGGAAGTTCGGGTAGGGACACCGGGCCTATCATGGAGGGTCAGGTGGAAGGGTGGGTCAAATCCCACGCACCTGTAGGAACAGCAGTTGTACCACAGCGTACCGCCTGGAGGTACTGGTACTACCCCAGAGTTCGGATGAGTGTTACGGTTCCTACGTCAAAGTTTCGAGTGGGGGTACCAGTACTACCCCGGAGCGTCGGGAAGGGGCGCCAGGCCAACCCCGGAGCATTCAGGAAGAGATACCAGGCCTACCCTGGAGGGTCAGGAAGGGAGGCCGGTCTAACACCGCGTGCCCATAGGGACAACAGGTGAATTCCGGTGCATCACAAAGGTTTCCGGTACAACCCCAGAGTACTGCTAGGGGAACCGGTTCTATCCCGGAACTTCGGGTAGGGACACCGGGAGTATCATGGAGGGTCAGGTAGGAAGGGCGGGTCAAATCGCACGCACCCGTAGGAACAGCAGTTGTACCCTGGAGTACCGGTGGAGGTAGTGGTACTACTCCGGAGTACCGATGAGGGTCACGGGTAATACCCCAGAGTACCGGGTGGAAGTACTGGTACTACCCCGGAGCATCGGGAAGGGGCACCAGGCCTACCCCGGAGCATCAGGTAGAGATACCAGGCCTACCCTGGAAGGTCAGGAAGGGAGGCCGGGTCTAACACCGCGTGCCCGTAGGGACAACAGGTGAACTCCGGCGCATCACAAAGGTTTCCGGTACAACCCCAGAGTACTGCTAGGGGAACCGGTTCTATCCCGGAACTTCGGGTAGGGACACCGGGCCTAACACGGAGGGTCAGGTGGAAGGGTGGGTCAAATCCCACGCACCTGTAGGAACAGCAGTTGTACCACAGCGTAACGCTTGGAGGTACTGGTACTACGCCAGAGTTCGGATGAGGGTTACGGTTCCTACCCCAAAGTTTCGAGTGGGGGTACCAGTACTACCCCGGAGCGTCGGGAAGGGGCGCCAGGCCTACTCCGGAGCATTCAGGAAGAGATACCAGGCCTACCCTGGAGGGTCAGGAAGGGAGGCCGGGTCTAACACCGCGTGCCCGTAGGGACAACAGGTGAACTCCGGCGCATCACAAAGGTTTCCGGTACAACCCCAGAGTACTGCTAGGGGAACCGGTTCTATCCCGGAAGTTCGGGTAGGGACACCGGGCCTAACACGGAGGGTCAGGTAGGAAGGGCGGGTCAAATCCCACGCACCCGTAGGAACAGCAGTTGTACCCTGGAGTACCGGTGGAGGTAGTGGTACTACTCCGGAGTACCGACGAGGTTCACGGGTAATACCCCAGAGTACCGGGTGGGGGTACTGGTACTACCCCGGAGCATCGGGAAGGGGCACCAGGCCTACCCCGGAGCATCAGGTAGAGATACCAGGCCTACCCTGGAAGGTCAGGAAGGGAGGCCGGGTCTCACACCGCGTGCCCGTAGGGACAACAGGTGAACTCCGGCGCATCACAAAGGTTTCCGGTACAACCCCAGAGTACTGCTAGGGGAACCGGTTCTATCCCGGAAGTTCGGGTAGGGACACCGGGCCTAACACGGAGGGTCAGGTAGGAAGGGCGGGTCAAATCCCACGCACTTGTAGGAACAGCAGTTGTACCACAGCGTACCGCCTGGAGGTACTGGTACTACCCCAGAGTTCGGATGAGGGTTACGGTTCCTACCCCAAAGTTTCGAGTGGGGGTACCAGTACTACCCCGGAGCGTCGGGAAGGGGCGCCAGGCCTACCCCGGAGCATTCAGGAAGAGATACCAGGCCTACCCTGGAGGGTCAGGAAGGGAGGCCGGGTCTAACACCACGTGCCCAAAGGGACAACAGGTGAACTCCGGTGCATCACAAAGGTTTCCGGTACAACCCCAGAGTACTGCTAGGGGAACCGGTTCTATCCCGGAACTTCGGGTAGGGACACCGGGCGTATCATGGAGGGTCAGGTAGGAAGGGCGTGTCAAATCCCACGCACCCGTAGGAACAGCAGTTGTACCCTGGAGTACCGGTGGAGGTAGTGGTACTACTCCGGAGTACCGATGAGGGTCACGGGTAATACCCCAGAGTACCGGGTGGAAGTACTGGTACTACCCCGGAGCATCGGGAAGGGGCACCAGGCCTACCCCGGAGCATCAGGTAGAGATACCAGGCCTACCCTGGAAGGTCAGGAAGGGAGGCCGGGTCTAACACCGCGTGCCCGTAGGGACAACAGGTGAACTCCAGCGCATCACAAAGGTTTCCGGTACAACCCCAGAGTACTGCTAGGGGAACCGGTTCTATCCCGGAACTTCGGGTAGGGACACCGGGCCTAACACGGAGGGTCAGGTGGAAGGGTGGGTCAAATCCCACGCACCTGTAGGAACAGCAGTTGTACCACAGCGTACCGCCTGGAGGTACTGGTACTACCCCAGATTTAAGATGAGGTTTACGGTTCCTACCCCAAAGTTTCGAGTGGGGGTACCAGTACTACCCCGGAGCGTCGGGAAGGGGCGCCAGGCCTACTCCGGAGCATTCAGGAAGAGATACCAGGCCTACCCTGGAGGGTCAGGAAGGGAGGCCGGTTCTAACACCGCGTGCCCATAGGGACAACAGGTGAACTCCGGTGCATCACAAAGGTTTCCGGTACAACCCCAGAGTACTGCTAGGGGAACCGGTTCTATCCCGGAACATCGGGTAGGGACACCGGGCCTAACACGTAGGGTCAGGTAGGAAGGGCGGGTCTAATCAAACGCACCCGTAGGAACAGCAGTTGTACCCTGGAGTACCGGTGGAGGTAGTGGTACTACTCCGGAGTACCGACGAGGGTCACGGGTAATACCCCAAAGTACCGGGTGGGGGTACTGGTACTACCCCGGAGCGTCGGGAAGGGGCACCAGGACTACCCCGGAGCATCAGGAAGAGGTAACAGACCTACCCTGGAGGGTCAGGAAGGGAGGCCGGGTCTAACACCGCGTGCCCGTAGGGACAACAGGTGAACTCCGGCGCATCACAAAGGTTTCCGGTACAACCCCAGAGTACTGCTAGGGGAACCGGTTCTATCCCGGAAGTTCGGGTAGGGACACCGGGCCTAACACGGAGGGTCAGGTAGGAAGGGCAGGTCAAATCCCACGCACCCGTAGGAACAGCAGTTGTACCCTGGAGTACCGGTGGAGGTAGTGGTACTACTCCGGAGTACCGACGAGGTTCACGGGTAATACCCCAGAGTACCAGGTGGAAGTACTGGTACTACCCCGGAGCATCGGGAAGGGGCACCAGGCCTACCCCGGAGCATCAGGTAGAGATACCAGGCCTACCCTGGAAGGTCAGGAAGGGAGGCCGGGTCTAACACCGCGTGCCCGTAGGGACAACAGGTGAACTCCGGCGCATCACAAAGGTTTCCGGTACAACCCCAGAGTACTGCTAGGGGAACCGGTTCTATCCCGGAAGTTCGGGTAGGGACACCGGGCCTAACACGGAGGGTCAGGTAGGAAGGGCGGGTCAAATCCCACGCACCCGTAGGAACAGCAGTTGTACCCCGGAGTACCGGTGGAGGTAGTGGTACTACTCCGGAGTACCGACGAGGGTCACGGGTAATACCCCAGAGTACCGGGTGGGGGTACTGGTACTACCCCGGAGCGTCGGGAAGGGGCACCAGGCCTAACATGGAGCATCAGGTAGAGATACCAGGCCTACCCTGGTGGGTCAGGAAGGGAGGCCGGGTCTCACACCCCGTGCCCGTAGGGACAACAGGTGAACTCCGACGCATCACAAAGGTTTCCGGTACAACCCCAGAGTACTGCTAGGGGAACCGGTTCTATCCCGGAAGTTCGGGTAGGGGCACCGGGCCTATCATGGATGGTCAGGTGGAAGGGTTGGTCAAATCCCACGCACCTGTAGGAACAGCAGTTGTACCATGGCATACCGCCTGGAGGTACTGGTACTACCCCAGCGTTCGGATGAGGGTTACGGTTCCTACCCCAAAGTTCCGAGTGGCGGTACCAGTACTACCCCGGAGCATCGGGAAGAGGCGCCAGGCCTACCCTGAAGCATCAGGTAGGGATAGCAGGCCTACCCTGGAAGGTCAGGAAGGGAGGCCGGGTCTAACACCGCGTGCCCGTAGGGACAACAGGTGAACTCCGGCGCATCACAAAGGTTTCCGGTACAACCCCAGAGTACTGCTAGGGGAACCGGTTCTATCCCGGAAGTTCGGGTAGGGACACCGGGCCTAACACGGAGGGTCAGGTGGAAGGGTGGGTCAAATCCCACGCACCCGTAGGAACAGCAGTTGTACCCTGGAGTACCGCCTGGAGGTACTGGTACTACCCCAGAGTAAGGATGAGGGTTACGGTTCCTACCCCAAAGTTTCGAGTGGGGGTACCAGTACAACCCCGGAGCGTCGGGAAGGGGCGCCACGCCTACCCCGGAGCATTCAGGAAGAGATACCAGGCCTACCCTGGAGGGTCAGGAAGGGAGGCCGGTCTAACACCGCGTGCCCATAGGGACAACAGGTGAATTCCGGTGCATCACAAAGGTTTCCGGTACAACCCCAGAGTACTGCTAGGGGAACCGGTTCTATCCCGGAACTTCGGGTAGGGACACTGGAAGTATCATGGAGGGTCAGGTAGGAAGGGAGGGTCAAATCGCACGCACCCGTAGGAACAGCAGTTGTACCCTGGAGTACCGGTGGAGGTAGTGGTACTACTCCGGAGTACCGATGAGGGTCACGGGTAATACCCCAGAGTACCAGGTGGAAGTACTGGTACTACCCCAGTGCATCGGGAAGGGGCACCAGGCCTACCTCGGAGCATCAGGTAGAGATACCAGGCCTACCCTGGAAGGTCAGGAAGGGAGGCCGGGTCTAACACCGCGTGCCCGTAGGGAAACAGGTGAACTCCGGCGCATCACAAAGGTTTCCGGTACAACCCCAGAGTACTGCTAGGGGAACCGGTTCTATCCTGGAACTTCGGGTAGGGACACCGGGCCTAACACGGAGGGTCAGGTAGGAAGGGCGGGTCAAATCCCACGCACCTGTAGGAACAGCAGTTGTACCCTGGAGTACCGGTGGAGGTAGTGGTACTACTCCGGAGTACCGACGAGGGTCACGGGTAATACCCCAGAGTACCAGGTGGAAGTACTGGTACTACCCCAGAGCGTCGGGAAGGGGTGCCAGGCCTACCCTGGAGCATCAGGTAGGGATAGCAGACCTACCCTGGAGGGTCAGGAAAGGAGGCCGGGTCTAACACCGCGTGCCCGTAGGGACAACAGGTGAACTCCGGCGCATCACAAAGGTTTCCGGTACAACCCCAGAGTACTGCTAGGGGAACCGGTTCTATCCCGGAATGTTGGGTAGGGACACCGGGCCTAACACGGAGGGTCAGGTAGGAAGGGCGGGTCAAATCCCACGCACCCGTAGGAACAGCAGTTGTACCACAGCGTACCGCCTGGAGGTACTGGTACTACGCCAGAGTTCCGACGAGGGTTACGGGTAATAACCCAGAGTACCGAGTGGCGGTACTAGTACTACCCCATAGCGTCGGGAAGGGGTGCCAGGCCTACCCCGGAGCATCAGGTAGGAATACCAGGCCTACCCTGGAAGGTCAGGAAGGGAGGCCGGGTCTAACACCGCGTGCCCGTAGGGACAACAGGTGAACTCCGGCGCATCACAAAGTTTTCCGGTACAACCCCAGAGTACTGCTAGGGGAACCGGTTCTATCCCGGAACTTCAGGTAGGGACACCGGGAGTATCATGGAGGGTCAGGTAGGAAGGGCGGGTTAAATCGCACGCACCCGTAGGAACAGCAGTTGTACCCTGGAGTACCGGTGGAGGTAGTGGTACTACTCCGGAGTACCGACGAGGTTCACGGGTAATACCCCAGAGTACCGGGTGGAAGTACTGGTACTACCCCGGAGCGTCGGGAAGGGGCGCCAGGCCTACCCCGGAGCATCAGGTAGAGATACCAGGCCTACCCTGGAGGGTCAGGAAGGGAGGCCGGGTCTAACACCGCGTGCCCGTAGGGACAACAGGTGAACTCCGGCGCATCACAAAGGTTTCCGGTACAACCCCAGAGTACTGCTAGGGGAACCGGTTCTATCCCGGAAGTTCGGGTAGGGACACCGGGCCTAACACGGAGGGTCAGGTAGGAAGGGTGGGTCAAATCCCACGCACCTGTAGGAACAGCAGTTGTACCCTGGAGTACCGGTGGAGGTAGTGGTACTAATACGGAGTACCGACGAGGGTCACGGGTAATACCCCAGAGTACCAGGTGGAAGTACTGGTACTACCCCGGAGCGTCGGGAAGGGGCGCCAGGCCTACCCCGGAGCATTCAGGAAGAGATACCAGACCTACCCTGGAAGGTCAGGAAGGGAGGCCGGGTCTAACACCGCGTGCCCGTAGGGACAACAGGTGAACTCCGGCGCATCACAAAGGTTTCCGGTACAACCCCAGAGTACTGCTAGGGGAACCGGTTCTATGCCGGAACGTTGGGTAGGGACACCGGGCCTAACACGTAGGGTCAGGTAGGAAGGGTGGGTCAAATCCCACGCACCCGTAGGAACAGCAGTTGTACCCTGGAGTACCGGTGGAGGTAGTGGTACTACTCCGGAGTACCGACGAGGGTCACGGGTAATACCCCAAAGTTCTGAGTGGCGGTACCAGTACTATCCCGGAGCGTCGGGAAGGGGCGCCAGGCCTACCCCAGAGCATCAGGTAGGGATAGCAGACCTACCCAGGAGGGTCAGGAAGGGAGGCCGGGTCTAACACCGCGTGCCCGTAGGGACAACAGGTGTATTCCGGCGCATCACAAAGGTTTCCGGTACAACCCCAGAGTACTGCTAGGGGAACCGGTTCTATCCCGGAATGTTGGGTAGGGACACCGGGCCTATCATGGATGGTCAGGTGGAAGGGTGGGTCAAATCCCACGCACCTGTAGGAACAGCAGTTGTACCACAGCGTACCGCCTGGAGGTACTGGTACTACCCCAGAGTTCGGATGAGTGTTACGGTTCCTACGTCAAAGTTTCGAGTGGGGGTACCAGTACTACCCCGGAGCGTCGGGAAGGGGCGCCAGGCCAACCCCGGAGCATTCAGGAAGAGATACCAGGCCTACCCTGGAGGGTCAGGAAGGGAGGCCGGGTCTAACACCACGTGCCCAAAGGGACAACAGGTGAACTCCGGTGCATCACAAAGGTTTCCGGTACAACCCCAGAGTACTGCTAGGGGAACCGGTTCTATCCCGGAACTTCGGGTAGGGACACCGGGCGTATCATGGAGGGTCAGGTAGGAAGGGCGTGTCAAATCCCACGCACCCGTAGGAACAGCAGTTGTACCCTGGAGTACCGGTGGAGGTAGTGGTACTACTCCGGAGTACCGATGAGGGTCACGGGTAATACCCCAGAGTACCGGGTGGAAGTACTGGTACTACCCCGGAGCATCGGGAAGGGGCACCAGGCCTACCCCGGAGCATCAGGTAGAGATACCAGGCCTACCCTGGAAGGTCAGGAAGGGAGGCCGGGTCTAACACCGCGTGCCCGTAGGGACAACAGGTGAACTCCAGCGCATCACAAAGGTTTCCGGTACAACCCCAGAGTACTGCTAGGGGAACCGGTTCTATCCCGGAACTTCGGGTAGGGACACCGGGCCTAACACGGAGGGTCAGGTGGAAGGGTGGGTCAAATCCCACGCACCTGTAGGAACAGCAGTTGTACCACAGCGTACCGCCTGGAGGTACTGGTACTACCCCAGATTTAAGATGAGGTTTACGGTTCCTAACCCAAAGTTTCGAGTGGGGGTACCAGTACTACCCCGGAGCGTCGGGAAGGGGCGCCAGGCCTACTCCGGAGCATTCAGGAAGAGATACCAGGCCTACCCTGGAGGGTCAGGAAGGGAGGCCGGTTCTAACACCGCGTGCCCATAGGGACAACAGGTGAACTCCGGTGCATCACAAAGGTTTCCGGTACAACCCCAGAGTACTGCTAGGGGAACCGGTTCTATCCCGGAACATCGGGTAGGGACACCGGGCCTAACACGTAGGGTCAGGTAGGAAGGGCGGGTCTAATCAAACGCACCCGTAGGAACAGCAGTTGTACCCTGGAGTACCGGTGGAGGTAGTGGTACTACTCCGGAGTACCGACGAGGGTCACGGGTAATACCCCAAAGTACCGGGTGGGGGTACTGGTACTACCCCGGAGCGTCGGGAAGGGGCACCAGGACTACCCCGGAGCATCAGGAAGAGGTAACAGACCTACCCTGGAGGGTCAGGAAGGGAGGCCGGGTCTAACACCGCGTGCCCGTAGGGACAACAGGTGAACTCCGGCGCATCACAAAGGTTTCCGGTACAACCCCAGAGTACTGCTAGGGGAACCGGTTCTATCCCGGAAGTTCGGGTAGGGACACCGGGCCTAACACGGAGGGTCAGGTAGGAAGGGCAGGTCAAATCCCACGCACCCGTAGGAACAGCAGTTGTACCCTGGAGTACCGGTGGAGGTAGTGGTACTACTCCGGAGTACCGACGAGGTTCACGGGTAATACCCCAGAGTACCAGGTGGAAGTACTGGTACTACCCCGGAGCATCGGGAAGGGGCACCAGGCCTACCCCGGAGCATCAGGTAGAGATACCAGGCCTACCCTGGAAGGTCAGGAAGGGAGGCCGGGTCTAACACCGCGTGCCCGTAGGGACAACAGGTGAACTCCGGCGCATCACAAAGGTTTCCGGTACAACCCCAGAGTACTGCTAGGGGAACCGGTTCTATCCCGGAAGTTCGGGTAGGGACACCGGGCCTAACACGGAGGGTCAGGTAGGAAGGGCGGGTCAAATCCCACGCACCCGTAGGAACAGCAGTTGTACCCCGGAGTACCGGTGGAGGTAGTGGTACTACTCCGGAGTACCGACGAGGGTCACGGGTAATACCCCAGAGTACCGGGTGGGGGTACTGGTACTACCCCGGAGCGTCGGGAAGGGGCACCAGGCCTAACATGGAGCATCAGGTAGAGATACCAGGCCTACCCTGGTGGGTCAGGAAGGGAGGCCGGGTCTCACACCCCGTGCCCGTAGGGACAACAGGTGAACTCCGACGCATCACAAAGGTTTCCGGTACAACCCCAGAGTACTGCTAGGGGAACCGGTTCTATCCCGGAAGTTCGGGTAGGGGCACCGGGCCTATCATGGATGGTCAGGTGGAAGGGTTGGTCAAATCCCACGCACCTGTAGGAACAGCAGTTGTACCATGGCATACCGCCTGGAGGTACTGGTACTACCCCAGCGTTCGGATGAGGGTTACGGTTCCTACCCCAAAGTTCCGAGTGGCGGTACCAGTACTACCCCGGAGCATCGGGAAGAGGCGCCAGGCCTACCCTGAAGCATCAGGTAGGGATAGCAGGCCTACCCTGGAAGGTCAGGAAGGGAGGCCGGGTCTAACACCGCGTGCCCGTAGGGACAACAGGTGAACTCCGGCGCATCACAAAGGTTTCCGGTACAACCCCAGAGTACTGCTAGGGGAACCGGTTCTATCCCGGAAGTTCGGGTAGGGACACCGGGCCTAACACGGAGGGTCAGGTGGAAGGGTGGGTCAAATCCCACGCACCTGTAGGAACAGCAGTTGTACCACGGCGTACCGCCTGGAGGTACTGGTACTACCCCAGAGTAAGGATGAGGGTTACGGTTCCTACCCCAAAGTTTCGAGTGGGGGTACCAGTACAACCCCGGAGCGTCGGGAAGGGGCGCCACGCCTACCCCGGAGCATTCAGGAAGAGATACCAGGCCTACCCTGGAGGGTCAGGAAGGGAGGCCGGTCTAACACCGCGTGCCCATAGGGACAACAGGTGAATTCCGGTGCATCACAAAGGTTTCCGGTACAACCCCAGAGTACTGCTAGGGGAACCGGTTCTATCCCGGAACTTCGGGTAGGGACACTGGAAGTATCATGGAGGGTCAGGTAGGAAGGGAGGGTCAAATCGCACGCACCCGTAGGAACAGCAGTTGTACCCTGGAGTACCGGTGGAGGTAGTGGTACTACTCCGGAGTACCGATGAGGGTCACGGGTAATACCCCAGAGTACCAGGTGGAAGTACTGGTACTACCCCAGTGCATCGGGAAGGGGCACCAGGCCTACCTCGGAGCATCAGGTAGAGATACCAGGCCTACCCTGGAAGGTCAGGAAGGGAGGCCGGGTCTAACACCGCGTGCCCGTAGGGACAACAGGTGAACTCCGGCGCATCACAAAGGTTTCCGGTACAACCCCAGAGTACTGCTAGGGGAACCGGTTCTATCCTGGAACTTCGGGTAGGGACACCGGGCCTAACACGGAGGGTCAGGTAGGAAGGGCGGGTCAAATCCCACGCACCTGTAGGAACAGCAGTTGTACCCTGGAGTACCGGTGGAGGTAGTGGTACTACTCCGGAGTACCGACGAGGGTCACGGGTAATACCCCAGAGTACCAGGTGGAAGTACTGGTACTACCCCAGAGCGTCGGGAAGGGGTGCCAGGCCTACCCTGGAGCATCAGGTAGGGATAGCAGACCTACCCTGGAGGGTCAGGAAAGGAGGCCGGGTCTAACACCGCGTGCCCGTAGGGACAACAGGTGAACTCCGGCGCATCACAAAGGTTTCCGGTACAACCCCAGAGTACTGCTAGGGGAACCGGTTCTATCCCGGAATGTTGGGTAGGGACACCGGGCGTATCATGGAGGGTCAGGTAGGAAGGGCGGGTCAAATCCCACGCACCCGTAGGAACAGCAGTTGTACCACAGCGTACCGCCTGGAGGTACTGGTACTACGCCAGAGTTCCGACGAGGGTTACGGGTAATAACCCAGAGTACCGAGTGGCGGTACTAGTACTACCCCATAGCGTCGGGAAGGGGTGCCAGGCCTACCCCGGAGCATCAGGTAGGAATACCAGGCCTACCCTGGAAGGTCAGGAAGGGAGGCCGGGTCTAACACCGCGTGCCCGTAGGGACAACAGGTGAACTCCGGCGCATCACAAAGTTTTCCGGTACAACCCCAGAGTACTGCTAGGGGAACCGGTTCTATCCCGGAACTTCAGGTAGGGACACCGGGAGTATCATGGAGGGTCAGGTAGGAAGGGCGGGTTAAATCGCACGCACCCGTAGGAACAGCAGTTGTACCCTGGAGTACCGGTGGAGGTAGTGGTACTACTCCGGAGTACCGACGAGGTTCACGGGTAATACCCCAGAGTACCGGGTGGAAGTACTGGTACTACCCCGGAGCGTCGGGAAGGGGCGCCAGGCCTACCCCGGAGCATCAGGTAGAGATACCAGGCCTACCCTGGAGGGTCAGGAAGGGAGGCCGGGTCTAACACCGCGTGCCCGTAGGGACAACAGGTGAACTCCGGCGCATCACAAAGGTTTCCGGTACAACCCCAGAGTACTGCTAGGGGAACCGGTTCTATCCCGGAAGTTCGGGTAGGGACACCGGGCCTAACACGGAGGGTCAGGTAGGAAGGGTGGGTCAAATCCCACGCACCTGTAGGAACAGCAGTTGTACCCTGGAGTACCGGTGGAGGTAGTGGTACTAATACGGAGTACCGACGAGGGTCACGGGTAATACCCCAGAGTACCAGGTGGAAGTACTGGTACTACCCCGGAGCGTCGGGAAGGGGCGCCAGGCCTACCCCGGAGCATTCAGGAAGAGATACCAGACCTACCCTGGAAGGTCAGGAAGGGAGGCCGGGTCTAACACCGCGTGCCCGTAGGGACAACAGGTGAACTCCGGCGCATCACAAAGGTTTCCGGTACAACCCCAGAGTACTGCTAGGGGAACCGGTTCTATGCCGGAACGTTGGGTAGGGACACCGGGCCTAACACGTAGGGTCAGGTAGGAAGGGTGGGTCAAATCCCACGCACCCGTAGGAACAGCAGTTGTACCCTGGAGTACCGGTGGAGGTAGTGGTACTACTCCGGAGTACCGACGAGGGTCACGGGTAATACCCCAAAGTTCTGAGTGGCGGTACCAGTACTATCCCGGAGCGTCGGGAAGGGGCGCCAGGCCTACCCCAGAGCATCAGGTAGGGATAGCAGACCTACCCAGGAGGGTCAGGAAGGGAGGCCGGGTCTAACACCGCGTGCCCGTAGGGACAACAGGTGTATTCCGGCGCATCACAAAGGTTTCCGGTACAACCCCAGAGTACTGCTAGGGGAACCGGTTCTATCCCGGAATGTTGGGTAGGGACACCGGGCCTATCATGGATGGTCAGGTGGAAGGGTGGGTCAAATCCCACGCACCTGTAGGAACAGCAGTTGTACCACAGCGTACCGCCTGGAGGTACTGGTACTACCCCAGAGTTCGGATGAGTGTTACGGTTCCTACGTCAAAGTTTCGAGTGGGGGTACCAGTACTACCCCGGAGCGTCGGGAAGGGGCGCCAGGCCAACCCCGGAGCATTCAGGAAGAGATACCAGGCCTACCCTGGAGGGTCAGGAAGGGAGGCCGGGTCTAACACCGCGTGCCCATAGGGACAACAGGTGAACTCTGGTGCATCACAAAGGTTTCCGGTACAACCCCAGAGTACTGCTAGGGGAACCGGTTCTATCCCGGAACTTCGGGTAGGGACACCGGGCCTAACACGTAGGGTCAGGTAGGAAGGGCGGGTCAAATCCCACGCACCCGTAGGAACAGCAGTTGTACCCTGGAGTACCGGTGGAGGTAGTGGTACTACTCCGGAGTACCGTCGAGGTTCACGGGTAATACCCCAGAGTACCGGGTGGAAGTACTGGTACTACCCCGGAGCATCGGGAAGGGGCACCAGGCCTACCCCGGAGCATCAGGTAGAGATACCAGGCCTACCCTGGAAGGTCAGGAAGGGAGGCCGGGTCTAACACCGCGTGCCCGTAGGGACAACAGGTGAACTCCGGCGCATCACAAAGGTTTCCGGTACAACCCCAGAGTACTGCTAGGGGAACCGGTTCTATCCCGGAACTTCGGGTAGGGACACCGGGCCTAACACGGAGGGTCAGGTGGAAGGGTGGGTCAAATCCCACGCACCTGTAGGAACAGCAGTTGTACCACAGCGTAACGCTTGGAGGTACTGGTACTACGCCAGAGTTCGGATGAGGGTTACGGTTCCTACCCCAAAGTTTCGAGTGGGGGTACCAGTACTACCCCGGAGCGTCGGGAAGGGGCGCCAGGCCTACTCCGGAGCATTCAGGAAGAGATACCAGGCCTACCCTGGAGGGTCAGGAAGGGAGGCCGGGTCTAACACCGCGTGCCCGTAGGGACAACAGGTGAACTCCGGCGCATCACAAAGGTTTCCGGTACAACCCCAGAGTACTGCTAGGGGAACCGGTTCTATCCCGGAAGTTCGGGTAGGGACACCGGGCCTAACACGGAGGGTCAGGTAGGAAGGGCGGGTCAAATCCCACGCACCCGTAGGAACAGCAGTTGTACCCTGGAGTACCGGTGGAGGTAGTGGTACTACTCCGGAGTACCGACGAGGTTCACGGGTAATACCCCAGAGTACCGGGTGGGGGTACTGGTACTACCCCGGAGCATCGGGAAGGGGCACCAGGCCTACCCCGGAGCATCAGGTAGAGATACCAGGCCTACCCTGGAAGGTCAGGAAGGGAGGCCGGGTCTCACACCGCGTGCCCGTAGGGACAACAGGTGAACTCCGGCGCATCACAAAGGTTTCCGGTACAACCCCAGAGTACTGCTAGGGGAACCGGTTCTATCCCGGAAGTTCGGGTAGGGACACCGGGCCTAACACGGAGGGTCAGGTAGGAAGGGCGGGTCAAATCCCACGTACTTGTAGGAACAGCAGTTGTACCACAGCGTACCGCCTGGAGGTACTGGTACTACCCCAGAGTTCGGATGAGGGTTACGGTTCCTACCCCAAAGTTTCGAGTGGGGGTACCAGTACTACCCCGGAGCGTCGGGAAGGGGCGCCAGGCCTACCCCGGAGCATTCAGGAAGAGATACCAGGCCTACCCTGGAGGGTCAGGAAGGGAGGCCGGGTCTAACACCACGTGCCCAAAGGGACAACAGGTGAACTCCGGTGCATCACAAAGGTTTCCGGTACAACCCCAGAGTACTGCTAGGGGAACCGGTTCTATCCCGGAACTTCGGGTAGGGACACCGGGCGTATCATGGAGGGTCAGGTAGGAAGGGCGTGTCAAATCCCACGCACCCGTAGGAACAGCAGTTGTACCCTGGAGTACCGGTGGAGGTAGTGGTACTACTCCGGAGTACCGTCGAGGGTCACGGGTAATACCCCAGAGTACCAAGTGGAAGTACTGGTACTACCCCAGAGCGTCGGGAAGGGGCGCCAGGCCTAACCCGGAGCATTCAGGAAGAGATACCAGGCCTACCCTGGAGGGTCAGGAAGGGAGGCCGGGTCTAACACCGCGTGCCCGTAGGGACAACAGGTGAACTCCGGCGCATCACAAAGGTTTCCGGTACAACCCCAGAGTACTGCTAGGGGAACCGGTTCTATCCCGGAATGTTGGGTAGGGACACCGGGCCTATCATGGATGGTCAGGTGGAAGGGTGGGTCAAATCCCACGCACCTGTAGGAACAGCAGTTGTACCACAGCGTACCGCCTGGAGGTACTGGTACTACCCCAGAGTTCGGATGAGTGTTACGGTTCCTACGTCAAAGTTTCGAGTGGGGGTACCAGTACTACCCCGGAGCGTCGGGAAGGGGCGCCAGGCCAACCCCGGAGCATTCAGGAAGAGATACCAGGCCTACCCTGGAGGGTCAGGAAGGGAGGCCGGGTCTAACACCGCGTGCCCATAGGGACAACAGGTGAACTCTGGTGCATCACAAAGGTTTCCGGTACAACCCCAGAGTACTGCTAGGGGAACCGGTTCTATCCCGGAACTTCGGGTAGGGACACCGGGAGTATCATGGAGGGTCAGGTAGGAAGGGCGGGTCAAATCGCACGCACCCGTAGGAACAGCAGTTGTACCCTGGAGTACCGGTGGAGGTAGTGGTACTACTCCGGAGTACCGATGAGGGTCACGGGTAATACCCCAGAGTACCGGGTGGAAGTACTGGTACTACCCCGGAGCATCGGGAAGGGGCACCAGGCCTACCCCGGAGCATCAGGTAGAGATACCAGGCCTACCCTGGAAGGTCAGGAAGGGAGGCCGGGTCTAACACCGCGTGCCCGTAGGGACAACAGGTGAACTCCGGCGCATCACAAAGGTTTCCGGTACAACCCCAGAGTACTGCTAGGGGAACCGGTTCTATCCCGGAACTTCGGGTAGGGACACCGGGCCTAACACGGAGGGTCAGGTGGAAGGGTGGGTCAAATCCCACGCACCTGTAGGAACAGCAGTTGTACCACAGCGTAACGCTTGGAGGTACTGGTACTACGCCAGAGTTCGGATGAGGGTTACGGTTCCTACCCCAAAGTTTCGAGTGGGGGTACCAGTACTACCCCGGAGCGTCGGGAAGGGGCGCCAGGCCTACTCCGGAGCATTCAGGAAGAGATACCAGGCCTACCCTGGAGGGTCAGGAAGGGAGGCCGGGTCTAACACCGCGTGCCCGTAGGGACAACAGGTGAACTCCGGCGCATCACAAAGGTTTCCGGTACAACCCCAGAGTACTGCTAGGGGAACCGGTTCTATCCCGGAAGTTCGGGTAGGGACACCGGGCCTAACACGGAGGGTCAGGTAGGAAGGGCGGGTCAAATCCCACGCACCCGTAGGAACAGCAGTTGTACCCTGGAGTACCGGTGGAGGTAGTGGTACTACTCCGGAGTACCGACGAGGTTCACGGGTAATACCCCAGAGTACCGGGTGGGGGTACTGGTACTACCCCGGAGCATCGGGAAGGGGCACCAGGCCTACCCCGGAGCATCAGGTAGAGATACCAGGCCTACCCTGGAAGGTCAGGAAGGGAGGCCGGGTCTCACACCGCGTGCCCGTAGGGACAACAGGTGAACTCCGGCGCATCACAAAGGTTTCCGGTACAACCCCAGAGTACTGCTAGGGGAACCGGTTCTATCCCGGAAGTTCGGGTAGGGACACCGGGCCTAACACGGAGGGTCAGGTAGGAAGGGCGTGTCAAATCCCACGCACTTGTAGGAACAGCAGTTGTACCACAGCGTACCGCCTGGAGGTACTGGTACTACCCCAGAGTTCGGATGAGGGTTACGGTTCCTACCCCAAAGTTTCGAGTGGGGGTACCAGTACTACCCCGGAGCGTCGGGAAGGGGCGCCAGGCCTACCCCGGAGCATTCAGGAAGAGATACCAGGCCTACCCTGGAGGGTCAGGAAGGGAGGCCGGGTCTAACACCACGTGCCCATAGGGACAACAGGTGAACTCCGGTGCATCACAAAGGTTTCCGGTACAACCCCAGAGTACTGCTAGGGGAACCGGTTCTATCCCGGAACTTCGGGTAGGGACACCGGGCGTATCATGGAGGGTCAGGTAGGAAGGCCGTGTCAAATCCCACGCACCCGTAGGAACAGCAGTTGTACCCTGGAGTACCGGTGGAGGTAGTGGTACTACTCCGGAGTACCGTCGAGGGTCACGGGTAATACCCCAGAGTACCAAGTGGAAGTACTGGTACTACCCCGGAGCGTCGGGAAGGGGCGCCAGGCCTACCCCGGAGCATCAGGTAGAGATACCAGACCTACCCTGGAAGGTCAGGAAGGGAGGCCGGGTCTCACACCGCGTGCCCGTAGGGACAACAGGTGAACTCCGGCGCATCACAAAGGTTTCCGGTACAACCCCAGAGTACTGCTAGGGGAACCGGTTCTATCCCGGAACTTCGGGTAGGGACACTGGGCCTAACACGGAGGGTCAGGTAGGAAGGGCGGGTCAAATCCCACGCACCCGTAGGAACAGCAGTTGTACCCTGGAGTACCGGTGGAGGTAGTGGTACTACTCCGGAGTACCGTCGAGGTTCACGGGTAATACCCCAGAGTACCGGGTGGAAGTACTGGTACTACCCCGTAGCGTCGGGAAGGGTTGCCAGGCCTACCCCGGAGCATCAGGTAGAGATACCAGGCCTACCCTGGAGGGTCAGGTAGGGAGGCCGGGTCTCACACCCCGTGCCCATAGGGACAACAGGTGAACTCCGGCGCATCACAAAGGTTTCCGGTAAAACCCCAGAGTACTGCTAGGGGAACCGGTTCTATCCCGGAAGTTCGGGTAGGGACACCGGGCCTAACACGGAGGGTCAGGTGGAAGGGTGGGTCAAATCCCACGCACCTGTAGGAACAGCAGTTGTACCACAGCGTACTGCCTGGTGGTACTGGAACTACCCCACAGTTCAGATGAGGGTTACGGTTCCTACCCCAAAGTTTCGAGTGGGGGTACCAGTACTACCCCGGAGCATCGGGAAGGGGCGCCAGGCCTACCCCGGAGCATTCAGGAAGAGATACCAGGCCTACCCTGGAGGGTCAGGAAGGGAGGCCGGGTCTAACACCGCGTGCCCGTAGGGACAACAGGTGAACTCCGGCACATCACAAAGGTTTCCGGTACAACCCCAGAGTACTGCTAGGGGAACCGGTTCTATCCCGGAAGTTCGGGTAGGGACACCGGGCCTAACACGGAGGGTCAGGTAGGAAGGGCGGGTCAAATCCCACGCACCCGTAGGAACAGCAGTTGTACCCTGGAGTACCGGTGGAGGTAGTGGTACTACTCCGGAGTACCGACGAGGTTCACGGGTAATACCCCAGAGTACCGGGTGGGGGTACTGGTACTACCCCGGAGCATCGGGAAGGGGCACCAGGCCTACCCCGGAGCATCAGGTAGAGATACCAGGCCTACCCTGGAAGGTCAGGAAGGGAGGCCGGGTCTCACACCGCGTGCCCGTAGGGACAACAGGTGAACTCCGGCGCATCACAAAGGTTTCCGGTACAACCCCAGAGTACTGCTAGGGGAACCGGTTCTATCCCGGAAGTTCGGGTAGGGACACCGGGCCTAACACGGAGGGTCAGGTAGGAAGGGCGGGTCAAATCCCACGCACTTGTAGGAACAGCAGTTGTACCACAGCGTACCGCCTGGAGGTACTGGTACTACCCCAGAGTTCGGATGAGGGTTACGGTTCCTACCCCAAAGTTTCGAGTGGGGGTACCAGTACTACCCCGGAGCGTCGGGAAGGGGCGCCAGGCCTACCCCGGAGCATTCAGGAAGAGATACCAGGCCTACCCTGGAGGGTCAGGAAGGGAGGCCGGGTCTAACACCACGTGCCCATAGGGACAACAGGTGAACTCCGGTGCATCACAAAGGTTTCCGGTACAACCCCAGAGTACTGCTAGGGGAACCGGTTCTATCCCGGAACTTCGGGTAGGGACACCGGGCGTATCATGGAGGGTCAGGTAGGAAGGGCGTGTCAAATCCCACGCACCCGTAGGAACAGCAGTTGTACCCTGGAGTACCGGTGGAGGTAGTGGTACTACTCCGGAGTACCGACGAGGTTCACGGGTAATACCCCAGAGTACTGGGTGGAAGTACTGGTACTACCCCGGAGCGTCGGGAAGGGGCGCCAGGCCTACCCCGGAGCATCAGGTAGAGATACCAGACCTACCCTGGAAGGTCAGGAAGGGAGGCCGGGTCTCACACCGCGTGCCCGTAGGGACAACAGGTGAACTCCGGCGCATCACAAAGGTTTCCGGTACAACCCCAGAGTACTGCTAGGGGAACCGGTTCTATCCCGGAAGTTCGGGTAGGGACACCGGGCCTAACACGGAGGGTCAGGTGGAAGGGTGGGTCAAATCCCACGCACCTGTAGGAACAGCAGTTGTACCACAGCGTACTGCCTGGTGGTACTGGAACTACCCCACAGTTCAGATGAGGGTTACGGTTCCTACCCCAAAGTTTCGAGTGGGGGTACCAGTACTACCCCGGAGCATCGGGAAGGGGCGCCAGGCCTACCCCGGAGCATTCAGGAAGAGATACCAGGCCTACCCTGGAGGGTCAGGAAGGGAGGCCGGGTCTAACACCGCATGCCCGTAGGGACAACAGGTGAACTCCGGCACATCACAAAGGTTTCCGGTACAACCCCAGAGTACTGCTAGGGGAACCGGTTCTATCCCGGAACTTCGGGTAGGGACACCGGGCCTAACACGGAGGGTCAGGTAGGAAGGGCGGGTCAAATCCCACGCACCCGTAGGAACAGCAGTTGTACCCTGGAGTACCGGTGGAGGTACTGGTACTACTCTGGAGTACCGATGAGCGTCACGGGTCATAGCCTAGAGTACCAGGTGGAAGTACTGGTACTACCCCAGTGCATCGGGAAGGGGTGCCAGGCCTACCCCGGAGCATCAGGTAGAGATACCAGGCCTACCCTGGAGGGTCAGGAAGGGAGGCCGGGTCTAACACCGCGTGCCCGTAGGGACAACAGGTGAACTCCGGCGCATCACAAAGGTTTCCGGTACAACCCCAGAGTACTGCTAGGGGAACCGGTTCTATCCCGGAAGTTCGGGTAGGGACACCGGGCCTAACACGTAGGGTCAGGTAGGAAGGGCGGGTCAAAACCCACGCACCCGTAGGAACAGCAGTTGTACCCTGGAGTACCGGTGGAGGTAGTGGTACTACTCCGGAGTACCGACGAGGGTCACGGGTAATACCCCAAAGTACCGGGTGGGGGTACTGGTACTACCCCGGAGCGTCGGGAAGGGGCGCCAGGCCTACCCCGGAGCATCAGGTAGAGATACCAGGCCTACCCTGGAAGGTCAGGAAGGGAGGCCGGGTCTCACACCGCGTGCCCGTAGGGACAACAGGTGAACTCCGGCGCATCACAAAGGTTTCCGGTACAACCCCAGAGTACTGCTAGGGGAACCGGTTCTATCCCGGAACTTCGGGTAGGGACACTGGGCCTAACACGGAGGGTCAGGTAGGAAGGGCGGGTCAAATCCCACGCACCCGTAGGAACAGCAGTTGTACCCTGGAGTACCGGTGGAGGTAGTGGTACTACTCCGGAGTACCGTCGAGGTTCACGGGTAATACCCCAGAGTACCGGGTGGAAGTACTGGTACTACCCCGTAGCGTCGGGAAGGGGTGCCAGGCCTACCCCGGAGCATCAGGTAGAGATACCAGGCCTACCCTGGAGGGTCAGGTAGGGAGGCCGGGTCTCACACCCCGTGCCCGTAGGGACAACAGGTGAACTCCGACGCATCACAAAGGTTTCCGGTACAACCCCAGAGTACTGCTAGGGGAACCGGTTCTATCCCGTATTGTTGGGTAGGGACACCGGGCCTATCATGGATGGTCAGGTGGAAGGGTTGGTCAAATCCCACGCACCTGTAGGAACAGCAGTTGTACCACGGCATACCGCCTGGAGGTACTGGTACTACCCCAGCGTTCGGATGAGGGTTACGGTTCCTACCCCAAAGTTCCGAGTGGCGGTACCAGTACTACCCCGGAGCATCGGGAAGAGGCGCCAGGCCTACCCTGAAGCATCAGGTAGGGATAGCAGACCTACCCTGGAAGGTCAGGAAGGGAGGCCGGGTCTAACACCGCGTGCCCGTAGGGACAACAGGTGAACTCCGGCGCATCACAAAGGTTTCCGGTACAACCCCAGAGTACTGCTAGGGGAACCGGTTCTATCCCGGAACTTCGGGTAGGGACACCGGGCCTAACACGGAGGGTCAGGTAGGAAGGGCGGGTCAAATCCCACGCACCCGTAGGAACAGCAGTTGTACCCTGGAGTACCGGTGGAGGTAGTGGTACTACTCCGGAGTACCGACGAGGTTCACGGGTAATACCCCAGAGTACCAGGTGGAAGTACTGGTACTACCCCGGAGCGTCGGGAAGGGGCGCCAGGCCTACCCCGGAGCATCAGCTAGAGATACCAGACCTACCCTGGAAGGTCAGGAAGGGAGGCCGGGTCTCACACCGCGTGCCCGTAGGGACAACAGGTGAACTCCGGCGCAACACAAAGGTTTCCGGTAAAACCCCAGAGTACTGCTAGGGGAACCGGTTCTATCCCGGAAGTTCGGGTAGGGACACCGGGCCTAACACGGAGGGTCAGGTGGAAGGGTGGGTCAAATCCCACGCACCTGTAGGAACAGCAGTTGTACCACAGCGTACCGCCTGGTGGTACTGGAACTACCCCACAGTTCAGATGAGGGTTACGGTTCCTACCCCAAAGTTTCGAGTGGGGGTACCAGTACTACCCCGGAGCATCGGGAAGGGGCGCCAGGCCTACCCCGGAGCATTCAGGAAGAGATACCAGGCCTACCCTGGAGGGTCAGGAAGGGAGGCCGGGTCTAACACCGCGTGCCCGTAGGGACAACAGGTGAACTCCGGCACATCACAAAGGTTTCCGGTACAACCCCAGAGTACTGCTAGGGGAACCGGTTCTATCCCGGAACTTCGGGTAGGGACACCGGGCCTAACACGGAGGGTCAGGTAGGAAGGGCGGGTCAAATCCCACGCACCCATAGGAACAGCAGTTGTACCCTGGAGTACCGGTGGAGGTACTGGTACTACTCCGGAGTACCGATGAGCGTCACGGGTCATAGCCTAGAGTACCAGGTGGAAGTACTGGTACTACCCCAGTGCATCGGGAAGGGGCACCAGGCCTACCCCGGAGCATCAGGTAGAGATACCAGGCCTACCCTGGAGGGTCAGGAAGGGAGGCCGGGTCTAACACCGCGTGCCCGTAGGGACAACAGGTGAACTCCGGCGCATCACAAAGGTTTCCGGTACAACCCCAGAGTACTGCTAGGGGAACCGGTTCTATCCCGGAACTTCGGGTAGGGACACCGGGCCTAACACGGAGGGTCAGGTAGGAAGGGCGGGTCAAATCCCACGCACCCATAGGAACAGCAGTTGTACCCTGGAGTACCGGTGGAGGTACTGGTACTACTCCGGAGTACCGATGAGCGTCACGGGTCATAGCCTAGAGTACCAGGTGGAAGTACTGGTACTACCCCAGTGCATCGGGAAGGGGCACCAGGCCTACCCCGGAGCATCAGGTAGAGATACCAGGCCTACCCTGGAGGGTCAGGAAGGGAGGCCGGGTCTAACACCGCGTGCCCGTAGGGACAACAGGTGAACTCCGGCGCATCACAAAGGTTTCCGGTACAACCCCAGAGTACTGCTAGGGGAACCGGTTCTATCCCGGAACTTCGGGTAGGGACACCGGGCCTAACACGGAGGGTCAGGTAGGAAGGGCGGGTCAAATCCCACGCACCCGTAGGAACAGCAGTTGTACCCTGGAGTACCGGTGGAGGTAGTGGTACTACGCAAGAGTTCCGACGAGGGTCACGGGTAATACCCCAAAGTACCGGGTGGGGGTACTGGTACTACCCCGGAGCGTCGGGAAGGGGCGCCAGGCCTACCCCGGAGCATCAGGTAGAGGTAACAGGCCTACCCTGGAGGGTCAGGAAGGGAGGCCGGGTCTAACACCGCGTGCCCGTAGGGACAACAGGTGAACTCCGGCGCATCACAAAGGTTTCCGGTACAACCCCAGAGTACTGCTAGGGGAACCGGTTCTATCCTGGAAGTTCGGGTAGGGACACCGGGCGTATCATGGAGGGTCAGGTAGGAAGGGCGTGTCAAATCCCACGCACCCGTAGGAACAGCAGTTGTACCCTGGAGTACCGGTGGAGGTAGTGGTACTACTCCGGAGTACCGACGAGGGTCACGGGTAATACCCCAGAGTACCAGGTGGAAGTACTGGTACTACCCCAGAGCGTCGGGAAGGGGCGCCAGGCCTACCCCGGAGCATCAGGTAGAGATACCAGGCCTACCCTGGAAGGTCAGGAAGGGAGGCCGGGTCTCACACCGCGTGCCCATAGGGACAACAGGTGAACTCCGGCGCATCACAAAGGTTTCCGGTACAACCCCAGAGTACTGCTAGGGGAACCGGTTCTATCCCGGAACTTCGGGTAGGGACACTGGGCCTAACACGGAGGGTCAGGTAGGAAGGGCGGGTCAAATCCCACGCACCCGTAGGAACAGCAGTTGTACCCTGGAGTACCGGTGGAGGTAGTGGTACTACTCCGGAGTACCGTCGAGGTTCACGGGTAATACCCCAGAGTACCGGGTGGAAGTACTGGTACTACCCCGTAGCGTCGGGAAGGGGTGCCAGGCCTACCCCGGAGCATCAGGTAGAGATACCAGGCCTACCCTGGAGGGTCAGGTAGGGAGGCCGGGTCTCACACCCCGTGCCCGTAGGGACAACAGGTGAACTCCGACGCATCACAAAGGTTTCCGGTACAACCCCAGAGTACTGCTAGGGGAACCGGTTCTATCCCGTATTGTTGGGTAGGGACACCGGGCCTATCATGGATGGTCAGGTGGAAGGGTTGGTCAAATCCCACGCACCTGTAGGAACAGCAGTTGTACCACGGCATACCGCCTGGAGGTACTGGTACTACCCCAGCGTTCGGATGAGGGTTACGGTTCCTACCCCAAAGTTCCGAGTGGCGGTACCAGTACTACCCCGGAGCATCGGGAAGAGGCGCCAGGCCTACCCTGAAGCATCAGGTAGGGATAGCAGACCTACCCTGGAAGGTCAGGAAGGGAGGCCGGGTCTAACACCGCGTGCCCGTAGGGACAACAGGTGAACTCCGGCGCATCACAAAGGTTTCCGGTACAACCCCAGAGTACTGCTAGGGGAACCGGTTCTATCCCGGAAGTTCGGGTAGGGACACCGGGCCTAACACGGAGGGTCAGGTAGGAAGGGCGGGTCAAATCCCACGCACCCGTAGGAACAGCAGTTGTACCCTGGAGTACCGGTGGAGGTAGTGGTACTACTCCGGAGTACCGACGAGGTTCACGGGTAATACCCCAGAGTACCAGGTGGAAGTACTGGTACTACCCCGGAGCGTCGGGAAGGGGCGCCAGGCCTACCCCGGAGCATCAGCTAGAGATACCAGACCTACCCTGGAAGGTCAGGAAGGGAGGCCGGGTCTCACACCGCGTGCCCGTAGGGACAACAGGTGAACTCCGGCGCAACACAAAGGTTTCCGGTAAAACCCCAGAGTACTGCTAGGGGAACCGGTTCTATCCCGGAAGTTCGGGTAGGGACACCGGGCCTAACACGGAGGGTCAGGTGGAAGGGTGGGTCAAATCCCACGCACCTGTAGGAACAGCAGTTGTACCACAGCGTACCGCCTGGTGGTACTGGAACTACCCCACAGTTCAGATGAGGGTTACGGTTCCTACCCCAAAGTTTCGAGTGGGGGTACCAGTACTACCCCGGAGCATCGGGAAGGGGCGCCAGGCCTACCCCGGAGCATTCAGGAAGAGATACCAGGCCTACCCTGGAGGGTCAGGAAGGGAGGCCGGGTCTAACTCCGCGTGCCCGTAGGGACAACAGGTGAACTCCGGCACATCACAAAGGTTTCCGGTACAACCCCAGAGTACTGCTAGGGGAACCGGTTCTATCCCGGAACTTCGGGTAGGGACACCGGGCCTAACACGGAGGGTCAGGTAGGAAGGGCGGGTCAAATCCCACGCACCCATAGGAACAGCAGTTGTACCCTGGAGTACCGGTGGAGGTACTGGTACTACTCCGGAGTACCGATGAGCGTCACGGGTCATAGCCTAGAGTACCAGGTGGAAGTACTGGTACTACCCCAGTGCATCGGGAAGGGGCACCAGGCCTACCCCGGAGCATCAGGTAGAGATACCAGGCCTACCCTGGAGGGTCAGGAAGGGAGGCCGGGTCTAACACCGCGTGCCCGTAGGGACAACAGGTGAACTCCGGCGCATCACAAAGGTTTCCGGTACAACCCCAGAGTACTGCTAGGGGAACCGGTTCTATCCCGGAAGTTCGGGTAGGGACACCGGGCCTAACACGTAGGGTCAGGTAGGAAGGGCGGGTCAAATCCCACGCACCCGTAGGAACAGCAGTTGTACCCTGGAGTACCGGTGGAGGTAGTGGTACTACTCCGGAGTACCGACGAGGGTCACGGGTAATACCCCAAAGTACCGGGTGGGGGTACTGGTACTACCCCGGAGCGTCGGGAAGGGGCGCCAGGCCTACCCCGGAGCATCAGGTAGAGATACCAGACCTACCCTGGAAGGTCAGGAAGGGAGGCCGGGTCTCACACCGCGTGCCCGTAGGGACAACAGGTGAACTCCGGCGCATCACAAAGGTTTCCGGTAAAACCCCAGAGTACTGCTAGGGGAACCGGTTCTATCCCGGAAGTTCGGGTAGGGACACCGGGCCTAACACGGAGGGTCAGGTGGAAGGGTGGGTCAAATCCCACGCACCTGTAGGAACAGCAGTTGTACCACAGCGTACCGCCTGGTGGTACTGGAACTACCCCACAGTTCAAATGAGGGTTACGGTTCCTACCCCAAAGTTTCGAGTGGGGGTACCAGTACTACCCCGGAGCATCGGGAAGGGGCGCCAGGCCTACCCCGGAGCATTCAGGAAGAGATACCAGGCCTACCCTGGAGGGTCAGGAAGGGAGGCCGGGTCTAACACCGCGTGCCCGTAGGGACAACAGGTGAACTCCGGCACATCACAAAGGTTTCCGGTACAACCCCAGAGTACTGCTAGGGGAACCGGTTCTATCCCGGAAGTTCGGGTAGGGACACCGGGCCTAACACGGAGGGTCAGGTAGGAAGGGCGGGTCAAATCCCACGCACCCGTAGGAAAAGCAGTTGTACCCTGGAGTACCGGTGGAGGTACTGGTACTACTCCGGAGTACCGATGAGCGTCACGGGTCATAGCCTAGAGTACCAGGTGGAAGTACTGGTACTACCCCAGAGCATCGGGAAGGGGCACCAGGCCTACCCCGGAGCATCAGGTAGAGATACCAGGCCTACCCTGGAGGGTCAGGAAGGGAGGCCGGGTCTAACACCGCGTGCCCGTAGGGACAACAGGTGAACTCCGGCGCATCACAAAGGTTTCCGGTACAACCCCAGAGTACTGCTAGGGGAACCGGTTCTATCCCGGAAGTTCGGGTAGGGACACCGGGCCTAACACGTAGGGTCAGGTAGGAAGGGCGGGTCAAATCCCACGCACCCGTAGGAACAGCAGTTGTACCCTGGAGTACCGGTGGAGGTAGTGGTACTACTCCGGAGTACCGACGAGGGTCACGGGTAATACCCCAAAGTACCGGGTGGGGGTACTGGTACTACCCCGGAGCGTCGGGAAGGGGCGCCAGGCCTACCCCGGAGCATCAGGTAGAGGTAACAGGCCTACCCTGGAGGGTCAGGAAGGGAGGCCGGGTCTAACACCGCGTGCCCGTAGGGACAACAGGTGAACTCCGGCGCATCACAAAGGTTTCCGGTACAACCCCAGAGTACTGCTAGGGGAACCGGTTCTATCCTGGAAGTTCGGGTAGGGACACCGGGCGTATCATGGAGGGTCAGGTAGGAAGGGCGTGTCAAATCCCACGCACCCGTAGGAACAGCAGTTGTACCCTGGAGTACCGGTGGAGGTAGTGGTACTACTCCGGAGTACCGACGAGGGTCACGGGTAATACCCCAGAGTACCAGGTGGAAGTACTGGTACTACCCCAGAGCGTCGGGAAGGGGCGCCAGGCCTACCCCGGAGCATCAGGTAGAGATACCAGGCCTACCCTGGAAGGTCAGGAAGGGAGGCCGGGTCTCACACCGCGTGCCCATAGGGACAACAGGTGAACTCCGGCGCATCACAAAGGTTTCCGGTACAACCCCAGAGTACTGCTAGGGGAACCGGTTCTATCCCGGAACTTCGGGTAGGGACACTGGGCCTAACACGGAGGGTCAGGTAGGAAGGGCGGGTCAAATCCCACGCACCCGTAGGAACAGCAGTTGTACCCTGGAGTACCGGTGGAGGTAGTGGTACTACTCCGGAGTACCGTCGAGGTTCACGGGTAATACCCCAGAGTACCGGGTGGAAGTACTGGTACTACCCCGTAGCGTCGGGAAGGGGTGCCAGGCCTACCCCGGAGCATCAGGTAGAGATACCAGGCCTACCCTGGTGGGTCAGGTAGGGAGGCCGGGTCTCACACCCCGTGCCCGTAGGGACAACAGGTGAACTCCGACGCATCACAAAGGTTTCCGGTACAACCCCAGAGTACTGCTAGGGGAACCGGTTCTATCCCGTATTGTTGGGTAGGGACACCGGGCCTATCATGGATGGTCAGGTGGAAGGGTTGGTCAAATCCCACGCACCTGTAGGAACAGCAGTTGTACCACGGCATACCGCCTGGAGGTACTGGTACTACCCCAGCGTTCGGATGAGGGTTACGGTTCCTACCCCAAAGTTCCGAGTGGCGGTACCAGTACTACCCCGGAGCATCGGGAAGAGGCGCCAGGCCTACCCTGAAGCATCAGGTAGGGATAGCAGACCTACCCTGGAAGGTCAGGAAGGGAGGCCGGGTCTAACACCGCGTGCCCGTAGGGACAACAGGTGAACTCCGGCGCATCACAAAGGTTTCCGGTACAACCCCAGAGTACTGCTAGGGGAACCGGTTCTATCCCGGAAGTTCGGGTAGGGACACCGGGCCTAACACGGAGGGTCAGGTAGGAAGGGCGTGTCAAATCCCACGCACCCGTAGGAACAGCAGTTGTACCCTGGAGTACCGGTGGAGGTAGTGGTACTACTCCGGAGTACCGACGAGGTTCACGGGTAATACCCCAGAGTACCAGGTGGAAGTACTGGTACTACCCCGGAGCGTCGGGAAGGGGCGCCAGGCCTACCCCGGAGCATCAGGTAGAGATACCAGGCCTACCCTGGAAGGTCAGGAAGGGAGGCCGGGTCTCACACCGCGTGCCCGTAGGGACAACAGGTGAACTCCGGCGCATCACAAAGGTTTCCGGTAAAACCCCAGAGTACTGCTAGGGGAACCGGTTCTATCCCGGAAGTTCGGGTAGGGACACCGGGCCTAACACGGAGGGTCAGGTGGAAGGGTGGGTCAAATCCCACGCACCTGTAGGAACAGCAGTTGTACCACAGCGTACCGCCTGGTGGTACTGGAACTACCCCACAGTTCAGATGAGGGTTACGGTTCCTACCCCAAAGTTTCGAGTGGGGGCACCAGTACTACCCCGGAGCATCGGGAAGGGGCGCCAGGCCTACCCCGGAGCATTCAGGAAGAGATACCAGGCCTACCCTGGAGGGTCAGGAAGGGAGGCCGGGTCTAACACCGCGTGCCCGTAGGGACAACAGGTGAACTCCGGCACATCACAAAGGTTTCCGGTACAACCCCAGAGTACTGCTAGGGGAACCGGTTCTATCCCGGAACTTCGGGTAGGGACACCGGGCCTAACACGGAGGGTCAGGTAGGAAGGGCGGGTCAAATCCCACGCACCCATAGGAACAGCAGTTGTACCCTGGAGTACCGGTGGAGGTACTGGTACTACTCCGGAGTACCGATGAGCGTCACGGGTCATAGCCTAGAGTACCAGGTGGAAGTACTGGTACTACCCCAGTGCATCGGGAAGGGGCACCAGGCCTACCCCGGAGCATCAGGTAGAGATACCAGGCCTACCCTGGAGGGTCAGGAAGGGAGGCCGGGTCTAACACCGCGTGCCCGTAGGGACAACAGGTGAACTCCGGCGCATCACAAAGGTTTCCGGTACAACCCCAGAGTACTGCTAGGGGAACCGGTTCTATCCCGGAAGTTCGGGTAGGGACACCGGGCCTAACACGTAGGGTCAGGTAGGAAGGGCGGGTCAAATCCCACGCACCCGTAGGAACAGCAGTTGTACCCTGGAGTACCGGTGGAGGTAGTGGTACTACTCCGGAGTACCGACGAGGGTCACGGGTAATACCCCAGAGTACCAGGTGGAAGTACTGGTACTACCCCGGAGCGTCGGGAAGGGGCGCCAGGCCTACCCCGGAGCATCAGGTAGAGGTAACAGGCCTACCCTGGAGGGTCAGGAAGGGAGGCCGGGTCTAACACCGCGTGCCCGTAGGGACAACAGGTGAACTCCGGCGCATCACAAAGGTTTCCGGTACAACCCCAGAGTACTGCTAGGGGAACCGGTTCTATCCTGGAAGTTCGGGTAGGGACACCGGGCGTATCATGGAGGGTCAGGTAGGAAGGGCGTGTCAAATCCCACGCACCCGTAGGAACAGCAGTTGTACCCTGGAGTACCGGTGGAGGTAGTGGTACTACTCCGGAGTACCGACGAGTTTCACGGGTAATACCCCAGAGCACCAAGTGGAAGTACTGGTACTACCCCAGAGCGTCGGGAAGGGGCGCCAGGCCTACCCCGGAGCATCAGGTAGAGATACCAGGCCTACCCTGGAAGGTCAGGAAGGGAGGCCGGGTCTCACACCGCGTGCCCGTAGGGACAACAGGTGAACTCCGGCGCATCACAAAGGTTTCCGGTACAACCCCAGAGTACTGCTAGGGGAACCGGTTCTATCGCGGAATGTTGGGTAGGGACACCGGGCCTATCATGGATGGTCAGGTGGAAGGGTTGGTCAAATCCCACGCACCTGTAGGAACAGCAGTTGTACCACGGCATACCGCCTGGAGGTACTGGTACTACCCCAGCGTTCGGATGAGGGTTACGGTTCCTACCCCAAAGTTCCGAGTGGCGGTACCAGTACTACCCCGGAGCATCGGGAAGAGGCGCCAGGCCTACCCTGAAGCATCAGGTAGGGATAGCAGACCTACCCTGGAAGGTCAGGAAGGGAGGCCGGGTCTAACACCGCGTGCCCGTAGGGACAACAGGTGAACTCCGGCGCATCACAAAGGTTTCCGGTACAACCCCAGAGTACTGCTAGGGGAACCGGTTCTATCCCGGAAGTTCGGGTAGGGACACCGGGCCTAACACGGAGGGTCAGGTAGGAAGGGCGGGTCAAATCCCACGCACCCGTAGGAACAGCAGTTGTACCCTGGAGTACCGGTGGAGGTAGTGGTACTACTCCGGAGTACCGACGAGGTTCACGGGTAATACCCCAGAGTACCAGGTGGAAGTACTGGTACTACCCCGGAGCGTCGGGAAGGGGCGCCAGGCCTACCCCGGAGCATCAGGTAGAGATACCAGACCTACCCTGGAAGGTCAGGAAGGGAGGCCGGGTCTCACACCGCGTGCCCGTAGGGACAACAGGTGAACTCCAGCGCATCACAAAGGTTTCCGGTACAACCCCAGAGTACTGCTAGGGGAACCGGTTCTATCCCGGAAGTTCGGGTAGGGACACCGGGCCTAACACGGAGGGTCAGGTAGGAAGGGCGGGTCAAATCCCACGCACCCATAGGAACAGCAGTTGTACCCTGGAGTACCGGTGGAGGTACTGGTACTACTCCGGAGTACCGATGAGCGTCACGGGTCATAGCCTAGAGTACCAGGTGGAAGTACTGGTACTACCCCAGTGCATCGGGAAGGGGCACCAGGCCTACCCCGGAGCATCAGGTAGAGATACCAGGCCTACCCTGGAGGGTCAGGAAGGGAGGCCGGGTCTAACACCGCGTGCCCGTAGGGACAACAGGTGAACTCCGGCGCATCACAAAGGTTTCCGGTACAACCCCAGAGTACTGCTAGGGGAACCGGTTCTATCCCGGAAGTTCGGGTAGGGACACCGGGCCTAACACGTAGGGTCAGGTAGGAAGGGCGGGTCAAATCCCACGCACCCGTAGGAACAGCAGTTGTACCCTGGAGTACCGGTGGAGGTAGTGGTACTACTCCGGAGTACCGACGAGGGTCACGGGTAATACCCCAAAGTACCGGGTGGGGGTACTGGTACTACCCCGGAGCGTCGGGAAGGGGCGCCAGGCCTACCCCGGAGCATCAGGTAGAGGTAACAGGCCTACCCTGGAGGGTCAGGAAGGGAGGCCGGGTCTAACACCGCGTGCCCGTAGGGACAACAGGTGAACTCCGGCGCATCACAAAGGTTTCCGGTACAACCCCAGAGTACTGCTAGGGGAACCGGTTCTATCCCGGAAGTTCGGGTAGGGACACCGGGCCTAACACGGAGGGTCAGGTGGAAGGGTGGGTCAAATCCCACGCACCTGTAGGAACAGCAGTTGTACCACAGCGTACCGCCTGGTGGTACTGGAACTACCCCACAGTTCAAATGAGGGTTACGGTTCCTACCCCAAAGTTTCGAGTGGGGGTACCAGTACTACCCCGGAGCATCGGGAAGGGGCGCCAGGCCTACCCCGGAGCATTCAGGAAGAGATACCAGGCCTACCCTGGAGGGTCAGGAAGGGAGGCCGGGTCTAACACCGCGTGCCCGTAGGGACAACAGGTGAACTCCGGCACATCACAAAGGTTTCCGGTACAACCCCAGAGTACTGCTAGGGGAACCGGTTCTATCCCGGAAGTTCGGGTAGGGACACCGGGCCTAACACGGAGGGTCAGGTAGGAAGGGCGGGTCAAATCCCACGCACCCGTAGGAAAAGCAGTTGTACCCTGGAGTACCGGTGGAGGTACTGGTACTACTCCGGATTACCGATGAGCGTCACGGGTCATAGCCTAGAGTACCAGGTGGAAGTACTGGTACTACCCCAGAGCATCGGGAAGGGGCACCAGGCCTACCCCGGAGCATCAGGTAGAGATACCAGGCCTACCCTGGAGGGTCAGGAAGGGAGGCCGGGTCTAACACCGCGTGCCCGTAGGGACAACAGGTGAACTCCGGCGCATCACAAAGGTTTCCGGTACAACCCCAGAGTACTGCTAGGGGAACCGGTTCTATCCCGGAAGTTCGGGTAGGGACACCGGGCCTAACACGTAGGGTCAGGTAGGAAGGGCGGGTCAAATCCCACGCACCCGTAGGAACAGCAGTTGTACCCTGGAGTACCGGTGGAGGTAGTGGTACTACTCCGGAGTACCGACGAGGGTCACGGGTAATACCCCAAAGTACCGGGTGGGGGTACTGGTACTACCCCGGAGCGTCGGGAAGGGGCGCCAGGCCTACCCCGGAGCATCAGGTAGAGGTAACAGGCCTACCCTGGAGGGTCAGGAAGGGAGGCCGGGTCTAACACCGCGTGCCCGTAGGGACAACAGGTGAACTCCGGCGCATCACAAAGGTTTCCGGTACAACCCCAGAGTACTGCTAGGGGAACCGGTTCTATCCTGGAAGTTCGGGTAGGGACACCGGGCGTATCATGGAGGGTCAGGTAGGAAGGGCGTGTCAAATCCCACGCACCCGTAGGAACAGCAGTTGTACCCTGGAGTACCGGTGGAGGTAGTGGTACTACTCCGGAGTACCGACGAGGGTCACGGGTAATACCCCAGAGTACCAGGTGGAAGTACTGGTACTACCCCAGAGCGTCGGGAAGGGGCGCCAGGCCTACCCCGGAGCATCAGGTAGAGATACCAGGCCTACCCTGGAAGGTCAGGAAGGGAGGCCGGGTCTCACACCGCGTGCCCATAGGGACAACAGGTGAACTCCGGCGCATCACAAAGGTTTCCGGTACAACCCCAGAGTACTGCTAGGGGAACCGGTTCTATCCCGGAACTTCGGGTAGGGACACTGGGCCTAACACGGAGGGTCAGGTAGGAAGGGCGGGTCAAATCCCACGCACCCGTAGGAACAGCAGTTGTACCCTGGAGTACCGGTGGAGGTAGTGGTACTACTCCGGAGTACCGACGAGGTTCACGGGTAATACCCCAGAGTACCGGGTGGAAGTACTGGTACTACCCCGTAGCGTCGGGAAGGGGTGCCAGGCCTACCCCGGAGCATCAGGTAGAGATACCAGGCCTACCCTGGTGGGTCAGGTAGGGAGGCCGGGTCTCACACCGCGTGCCCGTAGGGACAACAGGTGAACTCCGGCGCATCACAAAGGTTTCCGGTACAACCCCAGAGTACTGCTAGGGGAACCGGTTCTATCGCGGAATGTTGGGTAGGGACACCGGGCCTATCATGGATGGTCAGGTGGAAGGGTTGGTCAAATCCCACGCACCTGTAGGAACAGCAGTTGTACCACGGCATACCGCCTGGAGGTACTGGTACTACCCCAGCGTTCGGATGAGGGTTACGGTTCCTACCCCAAAGTTCCGAGTGGCGGTACCAGTACTACCCCGGAGCATCGGGAAGAGGCGCCAGGCCTACCCTGAAGCATCAGGTAGGGATAGCAGACCTACCCTGGAAGGTCAGGAAGGGAGGCCGGGTCTAACACCGCGTGCCCGTAGGGACAACAGGTGAACTCCGGCGCATCACAAAGGTTTCCGGTACAACCCCAGAGTACTGCTAGGGGAACCGGTTCTATCCCGGAAGTTCGGGTAGGGACACCGGGCCTAACACGGAGGGTCAGGTAGGAAGGGCGGGTCAAATCCCACGCACCCGTAGGAACAGCAGTTGTACCCTGGAGTACCGGTGGAGGTAGTGGTACTACTCCGGAGTACCGACGAGGTTCACGGGTAATACCCCAGAGTACCAGGTGGAAGTACTGGTACTACCCCGGAGCGTCGGGAAGGGGCGCCAGGCCTACCCCGGAGCATCAGCTAGAGATACCAGACCTACCCTGGAAGGTCAGGAAGGGAGGCCGGGTCTCACACCGCGTGCCCGTAGGGACAACAGGTGAACTCCGGCGCATCACAAAGGTTTCCGGTAAAACCCCAGAGTACTGCTAGGGGAACCGGTTCTATCCCGGAAGTTCGGGTAGGGACACCGGGCCTAACACGGAGGGTCAGGTGGAAGGGTGGGTCAAATCCCACGCACCTGTAGGAACAGCAGTTGTACCACAGCGTACCGCCTGGTGGTACTGGAACTACCCCACAGTTCGGATGAGGGTTACGGTTCCTACCCCAAAGTTTCGAGTGGGGGTACCAGTACTACCCCGGAGCATCGGGAAGGGGCGCCAGGCCTACCCCGGAGCATTCAGGAAGAGATACCAGGCCTACCCTGGAGGGTCAGGAATGGAGGCCGGGTCTAACACTGCGTGCCCGTAGGGACAACAGGTGAACTCCGGCACATCACAAAGGTTTCCGGTACAACCCCAGAGTACTGCTAGGGGAACCGGTTCTATCCGGGAACTTCGGGTAGGGACACCGGGCCTAACACGGAGGGTCAGGTAGGAAGGGCGGGTCAAATCCCACGCACCCGTAGGAACAGCAGTTGTACCCTGGAGTACCGGTGGAGGTAGTGGTACTACTCCGGAGTACCGTCGAGGGTCACGGGTAATACCCCAGAGTACCGGGTGGAAGTACTGGTACTACCCCGGAGCGTCGGGAATGGGCGCCAGGCCTACCCCGGAGCATCAGGTAGAGATACCAGGCCTACCCTGGAGGGTCAGGAAGGGAGGCCGGGTCTAACACCGCGTGCCCGTAGGGACAACAGGTGAACTCCGGCGCATCACAAAGGTTTCCGGTACAACCCCAGAGTACTGCTAGGGGAACCGGTTCTATCCCGGAAGTTCGGGTAGGGACACCGGGCCTAACACGTAGGGTCAGGTAGGAAGGGCGGGTCAAATCCCACGCACCCGTAGGAACAGCAGTTGTACCCTGGAGTACCGGTGGAGGTAGTGGTACTACTCCGGAGTACCGACGAGGGTCACGGGTAATACCCCAAAGTACCGGGTGGGGGTACTACTACTACCCCGGAGCGTCGGGAAGGGGCGCCAGGCCTACCCCGGAGCATCAGGTAGAGGTAACAGGCCTACCCTGGAGGGTCAGGAAGGGAGGCCGGGTCTAACACCGCGTGCCCGTAGGGACAACAGGTGAACTCCGGCGCATCACAAAGGTTTCCGGTACAACCCCAGAGTACTGCTAGGGGAACCGGTTCTATCCTGGAAGTTCGGGTAGGGACACCGGGCGTATCATGGAGGGTCAGGTAGGAAGGGCGTGTCAAATCCCACGCACCCGTAGGAACAGCAGTTGTACCCTGGAGTACCGGTGGAGGTAGTGGTACTACTCCGGAGTACCGACGAGGTTCACGGGTAATACCCCAGAGCACCAAGTGGAAGTACTGGTACTACCCCAGAGCGTCGGGAAGGGGCGCCAGGCCTACCCCGGAGCATCAGGTAGAGATACCAGGCCTACCCTGGAAGGTCAGGAAGGGAGGCCGGGTCTCACACCGCGTGCCCGTAGGGACAACAGGTGAACTCCGGCGCATCACAAAGGTTTCCGGTACAACCACAGAGTACTGCTAGGGGAACCGGTTCTATCGCGGAATGTTGGGTAGGGACACCGGGCCTATCATGGATGGTCAGGTGGAAGGGTTGGTCAAATCCCACGCACCTGTAGGAACAGCAGTTGTACCACGGCATACCGCCTGGAGGTACTGGTACTACCCCAGCGTTCGGATGAGGGTTACGGTTCCTACCCCAAAGTTCCGAGTGGCGGTACCAGTACTACCCCGGAGCATCGGGAAGAGGCGCCAGGCCTACCCTGAAGCATCAGGTAGGGATAGCAGACCTACCCTGGAAGGTCAGGAAGGGAGGCCGGGTCTAACACCGCGTGCCCGTAGGGACAACAGGTGAACTCCGGCGCATCACAAAGGTTTCCGGTACAACCCCAGAGTACTGCTAGGGGAACCGGTTCTATCCCGGAAGTTCGGGTAGGGACACCGGGCCTAACACGGAGGGTCAGGTAGGAAGGGCGGGTCAAATCCCACACACCCATAGGAACAGCAGTTGTACCCTGGAGTACCGGTGGAGGTAGTGGTACTACTCCGGAGTACCGACGAGGTTCACGGGTAATACCCCAGAGTACCAGGTGGAAGTACTGGTACTACCCCGGAGCGTCGGGAAGGGGCGCCAGGCCTACCCCGGAGCATCAGGTAGAGATACCAGACCTACCCTGGAAGGTCAGGAAGGGAGGCCGGGTCTCACACCGCGTGCCCGTAGGGACAACAGGTGAACTCCAGCGCATCACAAAGTTTTCCGGTACAACCCCAGAGTACTGCTAGGGGAACCGGTTCTATCCCGGAAGTTCGGGTAGGGACACCGGGCCTAACACGGAGGGTCAGGTAGGAAGGGCGGGTCAAATCCCACGCACCCATAGGAACAGCAGTTGTACCCTGGAGTACCGGTGGAGGTAGTGGTACTACTCCGGAGTACCGACGAGGTTCACGGGTAATACCCCAGAGTACCAGGTGGAAGTACTGGTACTACCCCGGAGCGTCGGGAAGGGGCGCCAGGCCTACCCCGGAGCATCAGCTAGAGATACCAGACCTACCCTGGAAGGTCAGGAAGGGAGGCCGGGTCTAACACCGCGTGCCCGTAGGGACAACAGGTGAACTCCGGCGCATCACAAAGGTTTCCGGTAAAACCCCAGAGTACTGCTAGGGGAACCGGTTCTATCCCGGAAGTTCGGGTAGGGACACCGGGCCTAACACGGAGGGTCAGGTGGAAGGGTGGGTCAAATCCCACGCACCTGTAGGAACAGCAGTTGTACCACAGCGTACCGCCTGGTGGTACTGGAACTACCCCACAGTTCGGATGAGGGTTACGGTTCCTACCCCAAAGTTTCGAGTGGGGGTACCAGTACTACCCCGGAGCATCGGGAAGAGGCGCCAGGCCTACCCTGAAGCATCATGTAGGGATAGCAGACCTACCCTGGAAGGTCAGGAAGGGAGGCCGGGTCTAACACCGCGTGCCCGTAGGGACAACAGGTGAACTCCGGCGCATCACAAAGGTTTCCGGTACAACCCCACAGTACTGCTAGGGGAACCGGTTCTATCCCGGAAGTTCGGGTAGGGACACCGGGCCTAACACGGAGGGTCAGGTGGAAGGGTGGGTCAAATCCCACGCACCTGTAGGAACAGCAGTTGTACCACGGCGTACCGCCTGGAGGTACTGGTACTACCCCAGAGATCGGATGAGGGTTACGGTTCCTACCCCAAAGTTTCGAGTGGGGGTACCAGTACTAGCCCGGAGCGTCGGGAAGGGGCGCCACGCCTACCCCGGAGCATTCAGGAAGAGATACCAGGCCTACCCTGGAGGGTCAGGAAGGGAGGCCGGGTCTAACACCGCGTGCCCATAGGGACAACAGGTGAATTCCGGTGCATCACAAAGGTTTCCGGTACAACCCCAGAGTACTGCTAGGGGAACCGGTTCTATCCCGGAACTTCGGGTAGGGACACCGGGAGTATCATGGAGGGTCAGGTAGGAAGGGCGGGTCAAATCGCACGCACCCGTAGGAACAGCAGTTGTACCCTGGAGTACCGGTGGAGGTAGTGGTACTACTCCAGAGTACCGACGAGGGTCACGGGTAATACCCCAGAGTACCGGGTGGGGGTACTGGTACTACCCCGGAGCGTCGGGAAGGGGCGCCAGGCCTACCCCGGAGCATCAGGTAGAGATACCAGGCCTACCCTGGAGGGTCAGGAAGGGAGGCCGGGTCTAACACCGCGTGCCCGTAGGGACAACAGGTGAACTCCGGCGCATCACAAAGGTTTCCGGTACAACCCCAGAGTACTGCTAGGGGAACCGGTTCTATCCCGGAAGTTCGGGTAGGGACACCGGGCCTAACACGGAGGGTCAGGTAGGAAGGGCGGGTCAAATCCCACGCACCCGTAGGAACAGCAGTTGTACCCTGGAGTACCGGTGGAGGTAGTGGTACTACTCCGGAGTACCGACGAGGTTCACGGGTAATACCCCAGAGTACCAGGTGGAAGTACTGGTACTACCCCGGAGCGTCGGGAAGGGGCGCCAGGCCTACCCCGGAGCATCAGCTAGAGATACCAGACCTACCCTGGAAGGTCAGGAAGGGAGGCCGGGTCTCACACCGCGTGCCCGTAGGGACAACAGGTGAACTCCGGCGCATCACAAAGGTTTCCGGTAAAACCCCAGAGTACTGCTAGGGGAACCGGTTCTATCCCGGAAGTTCGGGTAGGGACACCGGGCCTAACACGGAGGGTCAGGTGGAAGGGTGGGTCAAATCCCACGCACCTGTAGGAACAGCAGTTGTACCACAGCGTACCGCCTGGTGGTACTGGAACTACCCCACAGTTCGGATGAGGGTTACGGTTCCTACCCCAAAGTTTCGAGTGGGGGTACCAGTACTACCCCGGAGCATCGGGAAGGGGCGCCAGGCCTACCCCGGAGCATTCAGGAAGAGATACCAGGCCTACCCTGGAGGGTCAGGAATGGAGGCCGGGTCTAACACTGCGTGCCCGTAGGGACAACAGGTGAACTCCGGCACATCACAAAGGTTTCCGGTACAACCCCAGAGTACTGCTAGGGGAACCGGTTCTATCCGGGAACTTCGGGTAGGGACACCGGGCCTAACACGGAGGGTCAGGTAGGAAGGGCGGGTCAAATCCCACGCACCCGTAGGAACAGCAGTTGTACCCTGGAGTACCGGTGGAGGTAGTGGTACTACTCCGGAGTACCGTCGAGGGTCACGGGTAATACCCCAGAGTACCGGGTGGAAGTACTGGTACTACCCCGGAGCGTCGGGAATGGGCGCCAGGCCTACCCCGGAGCATCAGGTAGAGATACCAGGCCTACCCTGGAGGGTCAGGAAGGGAGGCCGGGTCTAACACCGCGTGCCCGTAGGGACAACAGGTGAACTCCGGCGCATCACAAAGGTTTCCGGTACAACCCCAGAGTACTGCTAGGGGAACCGGTTCTATCCCGGAAGTTCGGGTAGGGACACCGGGCCTAACACGTAGGGTCAGGTAGGAAGGGCGGGTCAAATCCCACGCACCCGTAGGAACAGCAGTTGTACCCTGGAGTACCGGTGGAGGTAGTGGTACTACTCCGGAGTACCGACGAGGGTCACGGGTAATACCCCAAAGTACCGGGTGGGGGTACTGGTACTACCCCGGAGCGTCGGGAAGGGGCGCCAGGCCTACCCCGGAGCATCAGGTAGAGGTAACAGGCCTACCCTGGAGGGTCAGGAAGGGAGGCCGGGTCTAACACCGCGTGCCCGTAGGGACAACAGGTGAACTCCGGCGCATCACAAAGGTTTCCGGTACAACCCCAGAGTACTGCTAGGGGAACCGGTTCTATCCTGGAAGTTCGGGTAGGGACACCGGGCGTATCATGGAGGGTCAGGTAGGAAGGGCGTGTCAAATCCCACGCACCCGTAGGAACAGCAGTTGTACCCTGGAGTACCGGTGGAGGTAGTGGTACTACTCCGGAGTACCGACGAGGTTCACGGGTAATACCCCAGAGCACCAAGTGGAAGTACTGGTACTACCCCAGAGCGTCGGGAAGGGGCGCCAGGCCTACCCCGGAGCATCAGGTAGAGATACCAGGCCTACCCTGGAAGGTCAGGAAGGGAGGCCGGGTCTCACACCGCGTGCCCGTAGGGACAACAGGTGAACTCCGGCGCATCACAAAGGTTTCCGGTACAACCACAGAGTACTGCTAGGGGAACCGGTTCTATCGCGGAATGTTGGGTAGGGACACCGGGCCTATCATGGATGGTCAGGTGGAAGGGTTGGTCAAATCCCACGCACCTGTAGGAACAGCAGTTGTACCACGGCATACCGCCTGGAGGTACTGGTACTACCCCAGCGTTCGGATGAGGGTTACGGTTCCTACCCCAAAGTTCCGAGTGGCGGTACCAGTACTACCCCGGAGCATCGGGAAGAGGCGCCAGGCCTACCCTGAAGCATCAGGTAGGGATAGCAGACCTACCCTGGAAGGTCAGGAAGGGAGGCCGGGTCTAACACCGCGTGCCCGTAGGGACAACAGGTGAACTCCGGCGCATCACAAAGGTTTCCGGTACAACCCCAGAGTACTGCTAGGGGAACCGGTTCTATCCCGGAAGTTCGGGTAGGGACACCGGGCCTAACACGGAGGGTCAGGTAGGAAGGGCGGGTCAAATCCCACACACCCATAGGAACAGCAGTTGTACCCTGGAGTACCGGTGGAGGTAGTGGTACTACTCCGGAGTACCGACGAGGTTCACGGGTAATACCCCAGAGTACCAGGTGGAAGTACTGGTACTACCCCGGAGCGTCGGGAAGGGGCGCCAGGCCTACCCCGGAGCATCAGGTAGAGATACCAGACCTACCCTGGAAGGTCAGGAAGGGAGGCCGGGTCTCACACCGCGTGCCCGTAGGGACAACAGGTGAACTCCAGCGCATCACAAAGTTTTCCGGTACAACCCCAGAGTACTGCTAGGGGAACCGGTTCTATCCCGGAAGTTCGGGTAGGGACACCGGGCCTAACACGGAGGGTCAGGTAGGAAGGGCGGGTCAAATCCCACGCACCCATAGGAACAGCAGTTGTACCCTGGAGTACCGGTGGAGGTAGTGGTACTACTCCGGAGTACCGACGAGGTTCACGGGTAATACCCCAGAGTACCAGGTGGAAGTACTGGTACTACCCCGGAGCGTCGGGAAGGGGCGCCAGGCCTACCCCGGAGCATCAGCTAGAGATACCAGACCTACCCTGGAAGGTCAGGAAGGGAGGCCGGGTCTAACACCGCGTGCCCGTAGGGACAACAGGTGAACTCCGGCGCATCACAAAGGTTTCCGGTAAAACCCCAGAGTACTGCTAGGGGAACCGGTTCTATCCCGGAAGTTCGGGTAGGGACACCGGGCCTAACACGGAGGGTCAGGTGGAAGGGTGGGTCAAATCCCACGCACCTGTAGGAACAGCAGTTGTACCACAGCGTACCGCCTGGTGGTACTGGAACTACCCCACAGTTCGGATGAGGGTTACGGTTCCTACCCCAAAGTTTCGAGTGGGGGTACCAGTACTACCCCGGAGCATCGGGAAGAGGCGCCAGGCCTACCCTGAAGCATCATGTAGGGATAGCAGACCTACCCTGGAAGGTCAGGAAGGGAGGCCGGGTCTAACACCGCGTGCCCGTAGGGACAACAGGTGAACTCCGGCGCATCACAAAGGTTTCCGGTACAACCCCACAGTACTGCTAGGGGAACCGGTTCTATCCCGGAAGTTCGGGTAGGGACACCGGGCCTAACACGGAGGGTCAGGTGGAAGGGTGGGTCAAATCCCACGCACCTGTAGGAACAGCAGTTGTACCACGGCGTACCGCCTGGAGGTACTGGTACTACCCCAGAGTTCGGATGAGGGTTACGGTTCCTACCCCAAAGTTTCGAGTGGGGGTACCAGTACTAGCCCGGAGCGTCGGGAAGGGGCGCCACGCCTACCCCGGAGCATTCAGGAAGAGATACCAGGCCTACCCTGGAGGGTCAGGAAGGGAGGCCGGGTCTAACACCGCGTGCCCATAGGGACAACAGGTGAATTCCGGTGCATCACAAAGGTTTCCGGTACAACCCCAGAGTACTGCTAGGGGAACCGGTTCTATCCCGGAACTTCGGGTAGGGACACCGGGAGTATCATGGAGGGTCAGGTAGGAAGGGCGGGTCAAATCGCACGCACCCGTAGGAACAGCAGTTGTACCCTGGAGTACCGGTGGAGGTAGTGGTACTACTCCAGAGTACCGACGAGGGTCACGGGTAATACCCCAGAGTACCGGGTGGGGGTACTGGTACTACCCCGGAGCGTCGGGAAGGGGCGCCAGGCCTACCCCGGAGCATCAGGTAGAGATACCAGGCCTACCCTGGAGGGTCAGGAAGGGAGGCCGGGTCTAACACCGCGTGCCCGTAGGGACAACAGGTGAACTCCGGCGCATCACAAAGGTTTCCGGTACAACCCCAGAGTACTGCTAGGGGAACCGGTTCTATCCCGGAACTTCGGGTAGGGACACCGGGCCTAACACGGAGGGTCAGGTAGGAAGGGCGGGTCAAATCCCACGCACCCGTAGGAACAGCAGTTGTACCCTGGAGTACCGGTGGAGGTAGTGGTACTACTCCGGAGTACCGACGAGGGTCACGGGTAATACCCCAGAGTACCAGGTGGAAGTACTGGTACTACCCCAGAGCGTCGGGAAGGGGTGCCAGGCCTACCCCGGAGCAGCAGGTAGAGATACCAGGCCTACCCTGGAAGGTCAGGAAGGGAGGCCGGGTCTAACACCGCGTGCCCGTAGGGACAACAGGTGAACTCCGGCGCATCACAAAGGTTTCCGGTACAACCCCAGAGTACTGCTAGGGGAACCGGTTCTATCCCGGAACTTCGGGTAGGGACACCGGGCCTAACACGGAGGGTCAGGTAGGAAGGGCGGGCCAAATCCCACGCACCCGTAGGAACAGCAGTTGTATCCTGGAGTACCGGTGGAGGTAGTGGTACTACTCCGGAGTACCGATGAGGGTCACGGGTAATACCCAAGAGTACCGAGTGGAAGTACTGGTACTACCCCGGAGCGTCGGGAAGGGGCGCCAGGCCTATCCCGGAGCATCAGGTAGAGATACCAGACCTACCCTGGAAGGTCAGGAAGGGAAGCCGGGTCTCACACCGCGTGCCCGTAGGGACAACAGGTGAACTCCAGCGCATCACAAAGGTTTCCGGTACAACCCCAGAGTACTGCTAGGGGAACCGGTTCTATCCCGGAAGTTCGGGTAGGGACACCGGGCCTAACACGGAGGGTCAGGTAGGAAGGGCGGGTCAAATCCCACGCACCCGTAGGAACAGCAGTTGTACCCTGGAGTACCGGTGGAGGTACTGGTACTACTCCGGAGTACCGATGAGCGTCACGGGTCATAGCCTAGAGTACCAGGTGGAAGTACTGGTACTACCCCAGAGCATCGGGAAGGGGCACCAGGCCTACCCCGGAGCATCAGGTAGAGATACCAGGCCTACCCTGGAGGGTCAGGAAGGGAGGCCGGGTCTAACACCGCGTGCCCGTAGGGACAACAGGTGAACTCCGGCGCATCACAAAGGTTTCCGGTACAACCCCAGAGTACTGCTAGGGGAACCGGTTCTATCCCGGAACTTCGGGTAGGGACACCGGGAGTATCATGGAGGGTCAGGTAGGAAGGGCGGGTCAAATCGCACGCACCCGTAGGAACAGCAGTTGTACCCTGGAGTACCGGTGGAGGTAGTGGTACTACTCCAGAGTACCGACGAGGGTCACGGGTAATACCCCAGAGTACCGGGTGGGGGTACTGGTACTACCCCGGAGCGTCGGGAAGGGGCGCCAGGCCTACCCCGGAGCATCAGGTAGAGATACCAGGCCTACCCTGGAGGGTCAGGAAGGGAGGCCGGGTCTAACACCGCGTGCCCGTAGGGACAACAGGTGAACTCCGGCGCATCACAAAGGTTTCCGGTACAACCCCAGAGTACTGCTAGGGGAACCGGTTCTATCCCGGAACTTCGGGTAGGGACACCGGGCCTAACACGGAGGGTCAGGTAGGAAGGGCGGGTCAAATCCCACGCACCCGTAGGAACAGCAGTTGTACCCTGGAGTACCGGTGGAGGTAGTGGTACTACTCCGGAGTACCGACGAGGGTCACGGGTAATACCCCAGAGTACCAGGTGGAAGTACTGGTACTACCCCAGAGCGTCGGGAAGGGGTGCCAGGCCTACCCCGGAGCAGCAGGTAGAGATACCAGGCCTACCCTGGAAGGTCAGGAAGGGAGGCCGGGTCTAACACCGCGTGCCCGTAGGGACAACAGGTGAACTCCGGCGCATCACAAAGGTTTCCGGTACAACCCCAGAGTACTGCTAGGGGAACCGGTTCTATCCCGGAACTTCGGGTAGGGACACCGGGCCTAACACGGAGGGTCAGGTAGGAAGGGCGGGCCAAATCCCACGCACCCGTAGGAACAGCAGTTGTATCCTGGAGTACCGGTGGAGGTAGTGGTACTACTCCGGAGTACCGATGAGGGTCACGGGTAATACCCAAGAGTACCGAGTGGAAGTACTGGTACTACCCCGGAGCGTCGGGAAGGGGCGCCAGGCCTATCCCGGAGCATCAGGTAGAGATACCAGACCTACCCTGGAAGGTCAGGAAGGGAAGCCGGGTCTCACACCGCGTGCCCGTAGGGACAACAGGTGAACTCCAGCGCATCACAAAGGTTTCCGGTACAACCCCAGAGTACTGCTAGGGGAACCGGTTCTATCCCGGAAGTTCGGGTAGGGACACCGGGCCTAACACGGAGGGTCAGGTAGGAAGGGCGGGTCAAATCCCACGCACCCGTAGGAACAGCAGTTGTACCCTGGAGTACCGGTGGAGGTACTGGTACTACTCCGGAGTACCGATGAGCGTCACGGGTCATAGCCTAGAGTACCAGGTGGAAGTACTGGTACTACCCCAGAGCATCGGGAAGGGGCACCAGGCCTACCCCGGAGCATCAGGTAGAGATACCAGGCCTACCCTGGAGGGTCAGGAAGGGAGGCCGGGTCTAACACCGCGTGCCCGTAGGGACAACAGGTGAACTCCGGCGCATCACAAAGGTTTCCGGTACAACCCCAGAGTACTGCTAGGGGAACCGGTTCTATCCCGGAACTTCGGGTAGGGACACCGGGCCTAACACGTAGGGTCAGGTAGGAAGGGCGGGTCAAATCCCACGCACCCGTAGGAACAGCAGTTGTACCCTGGAGTACCGGTGGAGGTAGTGGTACTACTCCGGAGTACCGACGAGGGTCACGGGTAATACCCCAAAGTACCGGGTGGGGGTACTGGTACTACCCCGGAGCGTCGGGAAGGGGCGCCAGGCCTACCCCGGAGCATCAGGTAGAGGTAACAGGCCTACCCTGGAGGGTCAGGAAGGGAGGCCGGGTCTAACACCGCGTGCCCGTAGGGACAACAGGTGAACTCCGGCGCATCACAAAGGTTTCCGGTACAACCCCAGAGTACTGCTAGGGGAACCGGTTCTATCCCGGAATGTTGGGTAGGGACACCGGGCCTATCATGGATGGTCAGGTGGAAGGGTTGGTCAAATCCCACGCACCTGTAGGAACAGCAGTTGTACCACGGCATACCGCCTGGAGGTACTGGTACTACCCCAGCGTTCGGATGAGGGTTACGGTTCCTACCCCAAAGTTCCGAGTGGCGGTACCAGTACTACCCCGGAGCATCGGGAAGAGGCGCCAGGCCTACCCTGAAGCATCAGGTAGGGATAGCAGACCTACCCTGGAAGGTCAGGAAGGGAGGCCGGGTCTAACACCGCGTGCCCGTAGGGACAACAGGTGAACTCCAGCGCATCACAAAGGTTTCCGGTACAACCCCAGAGTACTGCTAGGGGAACCGGTTCTATCCCGGAAGTTCGGGTAGGGACACCGGGCCTAACACGGAGGGTCAGGTAGGAAGGGCGTGTCAAATCCCACGCACCCGTAAGAACAGCAGTTGTACCCTGGAGTACCGGTGGAGGTAGTGGTACTACTCCGGAGTACCGATGAGGTTCACGGGTAATACCCCAGAGTACCAGGTGGAAGTACTGGTACTACCCCGGAGCGTCGGGAAGGGGTGCCAGGCCTACCCCGGAGCATCAGGTAGAGATACCAGACCTACCCTGGAAGGTCAGGAAGGGAGGCCGGGTCTCACACCGCGTGCCCGTAGGGACAACAGGTGAACTCCGGCGCATCACAAAGGTTTCCGGTACAACCCCAGAGTACTGCTAGGGGAACCGGTTCTATCCCGGAACTTCGGGTAGGGACACCGGGCCTAACACGGAGGGTCAGGTAGGAAGGGCGGGTCAAATCCCACGCACCCGTAGGAACAGCAGTTGTACCCTGGAGTACCGGTGGAGGTAGTGGTACTACTCCGGAGTACCGTCGAGGTTCACGGGTAATACCCCAGAGTACCGGGTGGAAGTACTGGTACTACCCCGTAGCGTCGGGAAGGTGTGCCAGGCCTACCCCGGAGCATCAGGTAGAGATACCAGGCCTACCCTGGTGGGTCAGGTAGGGAGGCCGGGTCTCACACCCCGTGCCCGTAGGGACAACAGGTGAACTCCGACGCATCACAAAGGTTTCCGGTACAACCCCAGAGTACTGCTAGGGGAACCGGTTCTATCCCCGAATGTTGGGTAGGGACACCGGGCCTATCATGGATGGTCAGGTGGAAGGGTTGGTCAAATCCCACGCACCTGTAGGAACAGCAGTTGTACCACGGCATACCGCCTGGAGGTACTGGTACTACCCCAGCGTTCGGATGAGGGTTACGGTTCCTACCCCAAAGTTCCGAGTGGCGGTACCAGTACTACCCCGGAGCATCGGGAAGAGGCGCCAGGCCTACCCTGAAGCATCAGGTAGGGATAGCAGACCTACCCTGGAAGGTCAGGAAGGGAGGCCGGGTCTAACACCGCGTGCCCGTAGGGACAACAGGTGAACTCCGGCGCATCACAAAGGTTTCCGGTACAACCCCACAGTACTGCTAGGGGAACCGGTTCTATCCCGGAAGTTCGGGTAGGGACACCGGGCCTAACACGGAGGGTCAGGTGGAAGGGTGGGTCAAATCCCACGCACCTGTAGGAACAGCAGTTGTACCACGGCGTACCGCCTGGAGGTACTGGTACTACCCCAGAGTTCGGATGAGGGTTACGGTTCCTACCCCAAAGTTTCGTGTGGGGGTACCAGTACTAGCCCGGAGCGTCGGGAAGGGGCGCCACGCCTACCCCGGAGCATTCAGGAAGAGATACCAGGCCTACCCTGGAGGGTCAGGAAGGGAGGCCGGGTCTAACACCGCGTGCCCATAGGGACAACAGGTGAATTCCGGTGCATCACAAAGGTTTCCGGTACAACCCCAGAGTACTGCTAGGGGAACCGGTTCTATCCCGGAACTTCGGGTAGGGACACCGGGAGTATCATGGAGGGTCAGGTAGGAAGGGCGGGTCAAATCGCACGCACCCGTAGGAACAGCAGTTGTACCCTGGAGTACCGGTGGAGGTAGTGGTACTACTCCGGAGTACCGACGAGGGTCACGGGTAATACCCCAGAGTACCGGGTGGGGGTACTGGTACTACCCCGGAGCATCGGGAAGGGGCACCAGGCCTACCTCGGAGCATCAGGTAGAGATACCAGGCCTACCCTGGAAGGTCAGGAAGGGAGGCCGGGTCTAACACCGCGTGCCCGTAGGGACAACAGGTGAACTCCGGCGCATCACAAAGGTTTCCGGTACAACCCCAGAGTACTGCTAGGGGAACCGGTTCTATCCCGGAACTTCGGGTAGGGACACCGGGCCTAACACGGAGGGTCAGGTAGGAAGGGCGGGTCAAATCCCACGCACCCGTAGGAACAGCAGTTGTACCCTGGAGTACCGGTGGAGGTAGTGGTACTACTCCGGAGTACCGACGAGGGTCAAGGGTAATACCCCAAAGTACCGGGTGGGGGTACTGGTACTACCCCGGAGCGTCGGGAAGGGGCGCCAGGCCTACCCCGGAGCATCAGGTAGAGATACCAGGCCTACCCTGGTGGGTCAGGTAGGGAGGCCGGGTCTCACACCCCGTGCCCGTAGGGACAACAGGTGAACTCCGACGCATCACAAAGGTTTCCGGTACAACCCCAGAGTACTGCTAGGGGAACCGGTTCTATCCCGGAATGTTGGGTAGGGACACCGGGCCTATCATGGATGGTCAGGTGGAAGGGTTGGTCAAATCCCACGCACCTGTAGGAACAGCAGTTGTACCACGGCATACCGCCTGGAGGTACTGGTACTACCCCAGCGTTCGGATGAGGGTTACGGTTCCTACCCCAAAGTTCCGAGTGGCGGTACCAGTACTACCCCGGAGCATCGGGAAGAGGCGCCAGGCCTACCCTGAAGCATCAGGTAGGGATAGCAGACCTACCCTGGAAGGTCAGGAAGGGAGGCCGGGTCTAACACCGCGTGCCCGTAGGGACAACAGGTGAACTCCGGCGCATCACAAAGGTTTCCGGTACAACCCCAGAGTACTGCTAGGGGAACCGGTTCTATCCCGGAACTTCGGGTAGGGACACCGGGCCTAACACGGAGGGTCAGGTAGGAAGGGCGTGTCAAATCGCACGCACCCGTAGGAACAGCAGTTGTACCCTGGAGTACCGGTGGAGGTAGTGGTACTACTCCGGAGTACCGATGAGGGTCACGGGTAATACCCCAGAGTACCAGGTGGAAGTACTGGTACTACCCCGGAGCGTCGGGAAGGGGTGCCAGGCCTACCCCGGAGCATCAGGTAGAGATACCAGACCTACCCTGGAAGGTCAGGAAGGGAGGCCGGGTCTCACACCGCGTGCCCGTAGGGACAACAGGTGAACTCCGGCGCATCACAAAGGTTTCCGGTACAACCCCAGAGTACTGCTAGGGGAACCGGTTCTATCCCGGAAGTTCGGGTAGGGACACCGGGCCTAACACGGAGGGTCAGGTAGGAAGGGCGGGTCAAATCCCACGCACCCGTAGGAACAGCAGTTGTACCCTGGAGTACCGGTGGAGGTAGTGGTACTACTCCGGAGTACCGTCGAGGTTCACGGGTAATACCCCAGAGTAGCGGGTGGAAGTACTGGTACTACCCCGTAGCGTCGGGAAGGTGTGCCAGGCCTACCCCGGAGCATCAGGTAAAGATACCAGGCCTACCCTGGTGGGTCAGGTAGGGAGGCCGGGTCTCACACCCCGTGCCCGTAGGGACAACAGGTGAACTCCGACGCATCACAAAGGTTTCCGGTACAACCCCAGAGTACTGCTAGGGGAACCGGTTCTATCCCCGAATGTTGGGTAGGGACACCGGGCCTATCATGGATGGTCAGGTGGAAGGGTTGGTCAAATCCCACGCACCTGTAGGAACAGCAGTTGTACCACGGCATACCGCCTGGAGGTACTGGTACTACCCCAGCGTTCGGATGAGGGTTACGGTTCCTACCCCAAAGTTCCGAGTGGCGGTACCAGTACTACCCCGGAGCATCGGGAAGAGGCGCCAGGCCTACCCTGAAGCATCATGTAGGGATAGCAGACCTACCCTGGAAGGTCAGGAAGGGAGGCCGGGTCTAACACCGCGTGCCCGTAGGGACAACAGGTGAACTCCGGCGCATCACAAAGGTTTCCGGTACAACCCCAGAGTACTGCTAGGGGAACCGGTTCTATCCCGGAAGTTCGGGTAGGGACACCGGGCCTAACACGGAGGGTCAGGTGGAAGGGTGGGTCAAATCCCACGCACCTGTAGGAACAGCAGTTGTACCACGGCGTACCGCCTGGAGGTACTGGTACTACCCCAGAGTTCGGATGAGGGTTACGGTTCCTACCCCAAAGTTTCGAGTGGGGGTACCAGTACTAGCCCGGAGCGTCGGGAAGGGGCGCCACGCCTACCCCGGAGCATTCAGGAAGAGATACCAGGCCTACCCTGGAGGGTCAGGAAGGGAGGCCGGGTCTAACACCGCGTGCCCATAGGGACAACAGGTGAATTCCGGTGCATCACAAAGGTTTCCGGTACAACCCCAGAGTACTGCTAGGGGAACCGGTTCTATCCCGGAACTTCGGGTAGGGACACCGGGAGTATCATGGAGGGTCAGGTAGGAAGGGCGGGTCAAATCGCACGCACCCGTAGGAACAGCAGTTGTACCCTGGAGTACCGGTGGAGGTAGTGGTACTACTCCGGAGTACCGATGAGGGTCACGGGTAATACCCCAGAGTACCAGGTGGAAGTACTGGTACTACCCCGGAGCATCGGGAAGGGGCACCAGGCCTACCTCGGAGCATCAGGTAGAGATACCAGGCCTACCCTGGAAGGTCAGGAAGGGAGGCCGGGTCTAACACCGCGTGCCCGTAGGGACAACAGGTGAACTCCGGCGCATCACAAAGGTTTCCGGTACAACCCCAGAGTACTGCTAGGGGAACCGGTTCTATCCCGGAACTTCGGGTAGGGACACCGGGCCTAACACGGAGGGTCAGGTAGGAAGGGCGGGTCAAATCCCACGCACCCGTAGGAACAGCAGTTGTACCCTGGAGTACCGGTGGAGGTAGTGGTACTACGCAAGAGTTCCGACGAGGGTCACGGGTAATACCCCAGAGTACCGGGTGGGGGTACTGGTACTACCCCGGAGCGTCGGGAAGGGGCGCCAGGCCTACCCCGGAGCATCAGGTAGAGATACCAGGCCTACCCTGGAGGGTCAGGAAGGGAGGCCGGGTCTAACACCGCGTGCCCGTAGGGACAACAGGTGTATTCCGGCGCATCACAAAGGTTTCCGGTACAACCCCAGAGTACTGCTAGGGGAACCGGTTCTATCCCGGAATGTTGGGTAGGGACACCGGGCGTATCATGGAGGGTCAGGTAGGAAGGGCGGGTCAAATCCCACGCACCCGTAGGAACAGCAGTTGTACCCTGGAGTACCGGTGGAGGTAGTGGTACTACGCAAGAGTTCCGACGAGGGTTACGGGTAATAACCCAGAGTACCGAGTGGCGGTACTAGTACTACCCCATAGCGTCGGGAAGGGGTGCCAGGCCTACCCCGGAGCATCAGGTAGAGATACCAGGCCTACCCTGGAAGGTCAGGAAGGGAGGCCGGGTCTAACACCGCGTGCCCGTAGGGACAACAGGTGAACTCCAGCGCATCACAAAGGTTTCCGGTACAACCCCAGAGTACTGCTAGGGGAACCGGTTCTATCCCGGAACTTCGGGTAGGGACACCGGGCCTAACACGGAGGGTCAGGTAGGAAGGGCGGGTCAAATCCCACGCACCCGTAGGAACAGCAGTTGTACCCTGGAGTACCGGTGGAGGTAGTGGTACTACTCCAGAGTACCGACGAGGTTCACGGGTAATACCCCAGAGTACCAGGTGGGGGTTTCGGTACTACCCCGGAGCATCGGGAAGGGGCACCAGGCCTACCTCGGAGCATCAGGTAGAGATACCAGGCCTACCCTGGAAGGTCAGGAAGGGAGGCCGGGTCTAACACCGCGTGCCCGTAGGGACAACAGGTGAACTCCGGCGCATCACAAAGGTTTCCGGTACAACCCCAGAGTACTGCTAGGGGAACCGGTTCTATCCCGGAACTTCGGGTAGGGACACCGGGCCTAACACGGAGGGTCAGGTAGGAAGGGCGGGTCAAATCCCACGCACCCGTAGGAACAGCAGTTGTACCCTGGAGTACCGGTGGAGGTAGTGGTACTACGCAAGAGTTCCGACGAGGGTCACGGGTAATACCCCAGAGTACCGGGTGGGGGTACTGGTACTACCCCGGAGCGTCGGGAAGGGGCGCCAGGCCTACCCCGGAGCATCAGGTAGAGATACCAGGCCTACCCTGGAGGGTCAGGAAGGGAGGCCGGGTCTAACACCGCGTGCCCGTAGGGACAACAGGTGAACTCCGGCGCATCACAAAGGTTTCCAGTACAACCCCAGAGTACTGCTAGGGGAACCGGTTCTATCCCGGAACTTCGGGTAGGGACACCGGGCCTAACACGGAGGGTCAGGTAGGAAGGGCGGGTCAAATCCCACGCACCTGTAGGAACAGCAGTTGTACCCTGGAGTACCGGTGGAGGTAGTGGTACTACTCCGGAGTACCGACGAGGGTCACGGGTAATACCCCAGAGTACCAGGTGGAAGTACTGGTACTACCCCGGAGCGTCGGGAAGGGGCGCCAGGCCTATCCCGGAGCATCAGGTAGAGATACCAGACCTACCCTGGAAGGTCAGGAAGGGAGGCCGGGTCTAACACCGCGTGCCCGTAGGGACAACAGGTGACCTCCGGCGCATCACAAAGGTTTCCGGTACAACCCCAGAGTACTGCTAGGGGAACCGGTTCTATCCCGGAACTTCGGGTAGGGACACCGGGCCTAACACAGAGGGTCAGGTAGGAAGGGCGGGTCAAATCGCACGCACCCGTAGGAACAGCAGTTGTACCCTGGAGTACCGGTGGAGGTAGTGGTACTACTCCGGAGTACCGACGAGGGTCACGGGTAATACCCCAGAGTACCAGGTGGAAGTACTGGTACTACCCCGGAGCATCGGGAAGGGGCACCAGGCCTACCTCGGAGCATCAGGTAGAGATACCAGGCCTACCCTGGAGGGTCAGGAAGGGAGGCCGGGTCTAACACCGCGTGCCCGTAGGGACAACAGGTGAACTCCGGCGCATCACAAAGGTTTCCGGTACAACCCCAGAGTACTGCTAGGGGAACCGGTTCTATCCGGAACTTCGGGTAGGGACACCGGGCCTAACACGGAGGGTCAGGTAGGAAGGGCGGGTCAAATCCCACGCACCCGTAGGAACAGCAGTTGTATCCTGGAGTACCGGTGGAGGTAGTGGTACTACTCCGGAGTACCGATGAGGGTCACGGGTAATACCCAAGAGTACCGAGTGGAAGTACTGGTACTACCCCGGAGAGTCGGGAAGGGGCGCCAGGCCTACCCTGGAGCATCAGGTAGGGATAGCAGACCTACCCAGGAGGGTCAGGAAGGGAGGCCGGGTCTAACACCGCGTGCCCGTAGGGACAACAGGTGTATTCCGGCGCATCACAAAGGTTTCCGGTACAACCCCAGAGTACTGCTAGGGGAACCGGTTCTATCCCGGAAGTTCGGGTAGGGACACCGGGCCTAACACGGAGGGTCAGGTAGGAAGGGCGGGTCAAATCCCACGCACCCGTAGGAACAGCAGTTGTACCCTGGAGTACCGGTGGAGGTAGTGGTACTACTCCAGAGTACCGACGAGGTTCACGGGTAATACCCCAGAGTACCAGGTGGGGGTACCGGTACTACCCCGGAGCGTCGGGAAGGGGCGCCAGGCCTATCCCGGAGCATCAGGTAGAGATACCAGACCTACCCTGGAAGGTCAGGAAGGGAGGCCGGGTCTAACACCGCGTGCCCGTAGGGACAACAGGTGAACTCCGGCGCATCACAAAGGTTTCCGGTACAACCCCAGAGTACTGCTAGGGGAACCGGTTCTATCCCGGAACTTCGGGTAGGGACACCGGGCCTAACACGGAGGGTCAGGTAGGAAGGGCGGGTCAAATCCCACGCACCCATAGGAACAGCAGTTGTATCCTGGAGTACCGGTGGAGGTAGTGGTACTACTCCGGAGTACCGATGAGGGTCACGGGTAATACCCCAGAGTACCAGGTGGAAGTACTGGTACTACCCCGGAGCATCGGGAAGGGGCACCAGGCCTACCCCGGAGCATCAGGTAGAGATACCAGGCCTACCCTGGAAGGTCAGGAAGGGAGGCCGGGTCTAACACCGCGTGCCCGTAGGGACAACAGGTGAACTCCGGCGCATCACAAAGGTTTCCGGTACAACCCCAGAGTACTGCTAGGGGAACCGGTTCTATCCCGGAACTTCGGGTAGGGACACCGGGCCTAACACGGAGGGTCAGGTAGGAAGGGCGGGTCAAATCCCACGCACCCGTAGGAACAGCAGTTGTACCCTGGAGTACCGGTGGAGGTAGTGGTACTACGCAAGAGTTCCGACGAGGGTCACGGGTAATACCCCAGAGTACCGGGTGGGGGTACAGGTACTACCCCGGAGCGTCGGGAAGGGGCGCCAGGCCTACCCCGGAGCATCAGGTAGAGATACCAGGCCTACCCTGGAGGGTCAGGAAGGGAGGCCGGGTCTAACACCGCGTGCCCGTAGGGACAACAGGTGAACTCCGGCGCATCACAAAGGTTTCCGGTACAACCCCAGAGTACTGCTAGGGGAACCGGTTCTATCCCGGAACTTCGGGTAGGGACACCGGGCCTAACACGGAGGGTCAGGTAGGAAGGGCGGGTCAAATCCCACGCACCTGTAGGAACAGCAGTTGTACCCTGGAGTACCGGTGGAGGTAGTGGTACTACTCCGGAGTACCGACGAGGGTAACGGGTAATACCCCAGAGTACCAGGTGGAAGTACTGGTACTACCCCAGAGCGTCGGGAAGGGGTGCCAGGCCTACCCCGGAGCATCAGGTAGAGATACCAGGACTACCCTGGAGGGTCAGGAAGGGAGGCCGGGTCTAACACCGCGTGCCCGTAGGGATAACAGGTGAACTCCGGCGCATCACAAAGGTTTCCGGTACAACCCCAGAGTACTGCTAGGGGAACCGGTTCTATCCCGGAACTTCGGGTAGGGACACCGGGCCTAACACGGAGGGTCAGGTAGGAAGGGCGGGCCAAATCCCACGCACCCGTAGGAACAGCAGTTGTATCCTGGAGTACCGGTGGAGGTAGTGGTACTACTCCGGAGTACCGATGAGGGTCACGGGTAATACCCAAGAGTACCGAGTGGAAGTACTGGTACTACCCCGGAGAGTCGGGAAGGGGCGCCAGGCCTACCCTGGAGCATCAGGTAGGGATAGCAGACCTACCCAGGAGGGTCAGGAAGGGAGGCCGGGTCTAACACCGCGTGCCCGTAGGGACAACAGGTGTATTCCGGCGCATCACAAAGGTTTCCGGTACAACCCCAGAGTACTGCTAGGGGAACCGGTTCTATCCCGGAATGTTGGGTAGGGACACGGGGCGTATCATGGAGGGTCAGGTAGGAAGGGCGGGTCAAATCCCACGCACCCGTAGGAACAGCAGTTGTACCCTGGAGTACCGGTGGAGGTAGTGGTACTACGCAAGAGTTCCGACGAGGGTTACGGGTAATAACCCAGAGTACCGAGTGGCGGTACTAGTACTACCCCGGAGCGTCGGGAAGGGGTGCCAGGCCTATCCCGGAGCATCAGGTAGGAATACCAGGCCTACCCTGGAAGGTCAGGAAGGGAGGCCGGGTCTAACACCGCGTGCCCGTAGGGACAACAGGTGAACTCCGGCGCATCACAAAGGTTTCCGGTACAACCCCAGAGTACTGCTAGGGGAACCGGTTCTATCCCGGAACTTCGGGTAGGGACACCGGGCCTAACACGGAGGGTCAGGTAGGAAGGGCGGGTCAAATCCCACGCACCCGTAGGAACAGCAGTTGTACCCTGGAGTACCGGTGGAGGTAGTGGTACTACTCCGGAGTACCGACGAGGGTCACGGGTAATACCCCAGAGTACCAGGTGGGGGTACCGGTACTACCCCGGAGCGTCGGGAAGGGGCGCCAGGCCTATCCCGGAGCATCAGGTAGAGATACCAGACCTACCCTGGAAGGTCAGGAAGGGAGGCCGGGTCTAACACCGCGTGCCCGTAGGGACAACAGGTGACCTCCGGCGCATCACAAAGGTTTCCGGTACAACCCCAGAGTACTGCTAGGGGAACCGGTTCTATCCCGGAACTTCGGGTAGGGACACCGGGCCTAACACAGAGGGTCAGGTAGGAAGGGCGGGTCAAATCGCACGCACCCGTAGGAACAGCAGTTGTACCCTGGAGTACCGGTGGAGGTAGTGGTACTACGCAAGTGTTCCGACGAGGGTCACGGGTAATACCCCAGAGTACCAGGTGGAAGTACTGGTACTACCCCGGAGCATCGGGAAGGGGCACCAGGCCTACCTCGGAGCATCAGGTAGAGTTACCAGGCCTACCCTGGAGGGTCAGGAAGGGAGGCCGGGTCTAACACCGCGTGCCCGTAGGGACAACAGGTGAACTCCGGCGCATCACAAAGGTTTCCGGTACAACCCCAGAGTACTGCTAGGGGAACCGGTTCTATCGCGGAATGTTGGGTAGGGACACCGGGCCTAACACGGAGGGTCAGGTAGGAAGGGCGGGTCAAATCCCACGCACCCGTAGGAACAGCAGTTGTACCCTGGAGTACCAGTGGAGGTAGTGGTACTACTCCAGAGTACCGACGAGGGTCACGGGTAATACCCCAGAGTACCGGGTGGGGGTACTGGTACTACCCCGGAGCGTCGGGAAGGGGCGCCAGGCCTACCCCGGAGCATCAGGTAGAGATACCAGGCCTACCCTGGAGGGTCAGGAAGGGAGGCCGGGTCTAACACCGCGTGCCCGTAGGGACAACAGGTGAACTCCGGCGCATCACAAAGGTTTCCGGTACAACCCCAGAGTACTGCTAGGGGAACCGGTTCTATCCGGAACTTCGGGTAGGGACACCGGGCCTAACACGGAGGGTCAGGTAGGAAGGGCGGGCCAAATCCCACGCACCCGTAGGAACAGCAGTTGTATCCTGGAGTACCGGTGGAGGTAGTGGTACTACTCCGGAGTACCGATGAGGGTCACGGGTAATACCCAAGAGTACCGAGTGGAAGTACTGGTACTACCCCGGAGAGTCGGGAAGGGGCGCCAGGCCTACCCTGGAGCATCAGGTAGGGATAGCAGACCTACCCAGGAGGGTCAGGAAGGGAGGCCGGGTCTAACACCGCGTGCCCGTAGGGACAACAGGTGTATTCCGGCGCATCACAAAGGTTTCCGGTACAACCCCAGAGTACTGCTAGGGGAACCGGTTCTATCCCGGAAGTTCGGGTAGGGACACCGGGCCTAACACGGAGGGTCAGGTAGGAAGGGCGGGTCAAATCCCACGCACCCGTAGGAACAGCAGTTGTACCCTGGAGTACCGGTGGAGGTAGTGGTACTACTCCAGAGTACCGACGAGGTTCACAGGTAATACCCCAGAGTACCAGGTGGGGGTACCGGTACTACCCCGGAGCGTCGGGAAGGGGCGCCAGGCCTATCCCGGAGCATCAGGTAGAGATACCAGATCTACCCTGGAAGGTCAGGAAGGGAGGCCGGGTCTAACACCGCGTGCCCGTAGGGACAACAGGTGAACTCCGGCGCATCACAAAGGTTTCCGGTACAACCCCAGAGTACTGCTAGGGGAACCGGTTCTATCCCGGAACTTCGGGTAGGGACACCGGGCCTAACACAGAGGGTCAGGTAGGAAGGGCGGGTCAAATCCCACGCACCCATAGGAACAGCAGTTGTATCCTGGAGTACCGGTGGAGGTAGTGGTACTACTCCGGAGTACCGATGAGGGTCACGGGTAATACCCCAGAGTACCAGGTGGAAGTACTGGTACTACCCCGGAGCATCGGGAAGGGGCACCAGGCCTACCCCGGAGCATCAGGTAGAGATACCAGGCCTACCCTGGAAGGTCAGGAAGGGAGGCCGGGTCTAACACCGCGTGCCCGTAGGGACAACAGGTGAACTCCGGCGCATCACAAAGGTTTCCGGTACAACCCCAGAGTACTGCTAGGGGAACCGGTTCTATCCCGGAACTTCGGGTAGGGACACCGGGCCTAACACGGAGGGTCAGGTAGGAAGGGCGGGTCAAATCCCACGCACCCGTAGGAACAGCAGTTGTACCCTGGAGTACCGGTGGAGGTAGTGGTACTACGCAAGAGTTCCGACGAGGGTCACGGGTAATACCCCAGAGTACCGGGTGGGGGTACTGGTACTACCCCGGAGCGTCGGGAAGGGGCGCCAGGCCTACCCCGGAGCATCAGGTAGAGATACCAGGCCTACCCTGGAGGGTCAGGAAGGGAGGCCGGGTCTAACACCGCGTGCCCGTAGGGACAACAGGTGAACTCCGGCGCATCACAAAGGTTTCCGGTACAACCCCAGAGTACTGCTAGGGGAACCGGTTCTATCCCGGAACTTCGGGTAGGGACACCGGGCCTAACACGGAGGGTCAGGTAGGAAGGGCGGGTCAAATCCCACGCACCTGTAGGAACAGCAGTTGTACCCTGGAGTACCGGTGGAGGTAGTGGTACTACTCCGGAGTACCGACGAGGGTCACGGGTAATACCCCAGAGTACCAGGTGGAAGTACTGGTACTACCCCAGAGCGTCGGGAAGGGGTGCCAGGCCTACCCCGGAGCATCAGGTAGAGATACCAGGACTACCCTGGAGGGTCAGGAAGGGAGGCCGGGTCTAACACCGCGTGCCCGTAGGGATAACAGGTGAACTCCGGCGCATCACAAAGGTTTCCGGTACAACCCCAGAGTACTGCTAGGGGAACCGGTTCTATCCCGGAACTTCGGGTAGGGACACCGGGCCTAACACGGAGGGTCAGGTAGGAAGGGCGGGCCAAATCCCACGCACCCGTAGGAACAGCAGTTGTATCCTGGAGTACCGGTGGAGGTAGTGGTACTACTCCGGAGTACTGATGAGGGTCACGGGTAATACCCAAGAGTACCGAGTGGAAGTACTGGTACTACCCCGGAGAGTCGGGAAGGGGCGCCAGGCCTACCCTGGAGCATCAGGTAGGGATAGCAGACCTACCCAGGAGGGTCAGGAAGGGAGGCCGGGTCTAACACCGCGTGCCCGTAGGGACAACAGGTGTATTCCGGCGCATCACAAAGGTTTCCGGTACAACCCCAGAGTACTGCTAGGGGAACCGGTTCTATCCCGGAATGTTGGGTAGGGACACCGGGCGTATCATGGAGGGTCAGGTAGGAAGGGCGGGTCAAATCGCATGCACCCGTAGGAACAGCAGTTGTACCCAGGAGTACCGGTGGAGGTAGTGGTACTACGCAAGAGTTCCGACGAGGGTTACGGGAAATAACCCAGAGTACCGAGTGGCGGTACTAGTACTACCCCATAGCGTCGGGAAGGGGCGCCAGGCCTATCCCGGAGCATCAGGTAGGAATACCAGGCCTACCCTGGAAGGTCAGGAAGGGAGGCCGGGTCTAACACCGCGTGCCCGTAGGGACAACAGGTGAACTCCGGCGCATCACAAAGGTTTCCGGTACAACCCCAGAGTACTGCTAGGGGAACCGGTTCTATCCCGGAACTTCGGGTAGGGACACCGGGCCTAACACAGAGGGTCAGGTAGGAAGGGCGGGTCAAATCCCACGCACCCGTAGGAACAGCAGTTGTACCCTGGAGTACCGGTGGAGGTAGTGGTACTACTCCGGAGTACCGACGAGGGTCACGGGTAATACCCCAGAGTACCAGGTGGAAGTACTGGTACTACCCCGGAGCATCGGGAAGGGGCACCAGGCCTACCTCGGAGCATCAGGTAGAGATACCAGGCCTACCCTGGAGGGTCAGGAAGGGAGGCCGGGTCTAACACCGCGTGCCCGTAGGGACAACAGGTGAACTCCGGCGCATCACAAAGGTTTCCGGTACAACCCCAGAGTACTGCTAGGGGAACCGGTTCTATCCCGGAACTTCGGGTAGGGACACCGGGCCTAACACGGAGGGTCAGGTAGGAAGGGCGGGTCAAATCCCACGCACCCGTAGGAACAGCAGTTGTACCCTGGAGTACCAGTGGAGGTAGTGGTACTACTCCAGAGTACCGACGAGGGTCACGGGTAATACCCCAGAGTACCGGGTGGGGGTACTGGTACTACCCCGGAGCGTCGGGAAGGGGCGCCAGGCCTACCCCGGAGCATCAGGTAGAGATACCAGGCCTACCCTGGAGGGTCAGGAAGGGAGGCCGGGTCTAACACCGCGTGCCCGTAGGGACAACAGGTGAACTCCGGCGCATCACAAAGGTTTCCGGTACAACCCCAGAGTACTGCTAGGGGAACCGGTTCTATCCGGAACTTCGGGTAGGGACACCGGGCCTAACACGGAGGGTCAGGTAGGAAGGGCGGGCCAAATCCCACGCACCCGTAGGAACAGCAGTTGTACCCTGGAGTACCGGTGGAGGTAGTGGTACTACTCCGGAGTACCGATGAGGGTCACGGGTAATACCCAAGAGTACCGAGTGGAAGTACTGGTACTACCCCGGAGAGTCGGGAAGGGGCGCCAGGCCTACCCTGGAGCATCAGGTAGGGATAGCAGACCTACCCAGGAGGGTCAGGAAGGGAGGCCGGGTCTAACACCGCGTGCCCGTAGGGACAACAGGTGTATTCCGGCGCATCACAAAGGTTTCCGGTACAACCCCAGAGTACTGCTAGGGGAACCGGTTCTATCCCGGAAGTTCGGGTAGGGACACCGGGCCTAACACGGAGGGTCAGGTAGGAAGGGCGGGTCAAATCCCACGCACCCGTAGGAACAGCAGTTGTACCCTGGAGTACCGGTGGAGGTAGTGGTACTACTCCAGAGTACCGACGAGGTTCACAGGTAATACCCCAGAGTACCAGGTGGGGGTACCGGTACTACCCCGGAGCGTCGGGAAGGGGCGCCAGGCCTATCCCGGAGCATCAGGTAGAGATACCAGACCTACCCTGGAAGGTCAGGAAGGGAGGCCGGGTCTAACACCGCGTGCCCGTAGGGACAACAGGTGAACTCCGGCGCATCACAAAGGTTTCCGGTACAACCCCAGAGTACTGCTAGGGGAACCGGTTCTATCCCGGAACTTCGGGTAGGGACACCGGGCCTAACACAGAGGGTCAGGTAGGAAGGGCGGGTCAAATCCCACGCTCCCATAGGAACAGCAGTTGTATCCTGGAGTACCGGTGGAGGTAGTGGTACTACTCCGGAGTACCGACGAGGGTCACGGGTAATACCCCAGAGTACCGGGTGGAAGTACTGGTACTACCCCGGAGCGTCGGGAAGGGGCACCAGGCCTACCCCGGAGCATCAGGTAGAGATACCAGGCCTACCCTGGAGGGTCAGGAAGGGAGGCCGGGTCTAACACCGCGTGCCCGTAGGGACAACAGGTGAACTCCGGCGCATCACAAAGGTTTCCGGTACAACCCCAGAGTACTGCTAGGGGAACCGGTTCTATCCCGGAACTTCGGGTAGGGACACCGGGCCTAACACGGAGGGTCAGGTAGGAAGGGCGGGTCAAATCCCACGCACCCGTAGGAACAGCAGTTGTACCCTGGAGTACCAGTGGAGGTAGTGGTACTACTCCAGAGTACCGACGAGGGTCACGGGTAATACCCCAGAGTACCGGGTGGGGGTACTGGTACTACCCCGGAGCGTCGGGAAGGGGCGCCAGGCCTACCCCGGAGCATCAGGTAGAGATACCAGGCCTACCCTGGAGGGTCAGGAAGGGAGGCCGGGTCTAACACCGCGTGCCCGTAGGGACAACAGGTGAACTCCGGCGCATCACAAAGGTTTCCGGTACAACCCCAGAGTACTGCTAGGGGAACCGGTTCTATCCGGAACTTCGGGTAGGGACACCGGGCCTAACACGGAGGGTCAGGTAGGAAGGGCGGGCCAAATCCCACGCACCCGTAGGAACAGCAGTTGTATCCTGGAGTACCGGTGGAGGTAGTGGTACTACTCCGGAGTACCGATGAGGGTCACGGGTAATACCCAAGAGTACCGAGTGGAAGTACTGGTACTACCCCGGAGAGTCGGGAAGGGGCGCCAGGCCTACCCTGGAGCATCAGGTAGGGATAGCAGACCTACCCAGGAGGGTCAGGAAGGGAGGCCGGGTCTAACACCGCGTGCCCGTAGGGACAACAGGTGTATTCCGGCGCATCACAAAGGTTTCCGGTACAACCCCAGAGTACTGCTAGGGGAACCGGTTCTATCCCGGAAGTTCGGGTAGGGACACCGGGCCTAACACGGAGGGTCAGGTAGGAAGGGCGGGTCAAATCCCACGCACCCGTAGGAACAGCAGTTGTACCCTGGAGTACCGGTGGAGGTAGTGGTACTACTCCAGAGTACCGACGAGGTTCACAGGTAATACCCCAGAGTACCAGGTGGGGGTACCGGTACTACCCCGGAGCGTCGGGAAGGGGCGCCAGGCCTATCCCGGAGCATCAGGTAGAGATACCAGACCTACCCTGGAAGGTCAGGAAGGGAGGCCGGGTCTAACACCGCGTGCCCGTAGGGACAACAGGTGAACTCCGGCGCATCACAAAGGTTTCCGGTACAACCCCAGAGTACTGCTAGGGGAACCGGTTCTATCCCGGAACTTCGGGTAGGGACACCGGGCCTAACACAGAGGGTCAGGTAGGAAGGGCGGGTCAAATCCCACGCACCCATAGGAACAGCAGTTGTATCCTGGAGTACCGGTGGAGGTAGTGGTACTACTCCGGAGTACCGATGAGGGTCACGGGTAATACCCCAGAGTACCAGGTGGAAGTACTGGTACTACCCCGGAGCATCGGGAAGGGGCACCAGGCCTACCCCGGAGCATCAGGTAGAGATACCAGGCCTACCCTGGAAGGTCAGGAAGGGAGGCCGGGTCTAACACCGCGTGCCCGTAGGGACAACAGGTGAACTCCGGCGCATCACAAAGGTTTCCGGTACAACCCCAGAGTACTGCTAGGGGAACCGGTTCTATCCCGGAAGTTCGGGTAGGGACACCGGGCCTAACACGGAGGGTCAGGTAGGAAGGGCGGGTCAAATCCCACGCACCCGTAGGAACAGCAGTTGTACCCTGGAGTACCGGTGGAGGTAGTGGTACTACGCAAGAGTTCCGACGAGGGTCACGGGTAATACCCCAGAGTACCGGGTGGGGGTACTGGTACTACCCCGGAGCGTCGGGAAGGGGCGCCAGGCCTACCCCGGAGCATCAGGTAGAGATACCAGGCCTACCCTGGAGGGTCAGGAAGGGAGGCCGGGTCTAACACCGCGTGCCCGTAGGGACAACAGGTGAACTCCGGCGCATCACAAAGGTTTCCGGTACAACCCCAGAGTACTGCTAGGGGAACCGGTTCTATCCCGGAACTTCGGGTAGGGACACCGGGCCTAACACGGAGGGTCAGGTAGGAAGGGCGGGTCAAATCCCACGCACCTGTAGGAACAGCAGTTGTACCCTGGAGTACCGGTGGAGGTAGTGGTACTACTCCGGAGTACCGACGAGGGTCACGGGTAATACCCCAGAGTACCAGGTGGAAGTACTGGTACTACCCCAGAGCGTCGGGAAGGGGTGCCAGGCCTACCCCGGAGCATCAGGTAGAGATACCAGGACTACCCTGGAGGGTCAGGAAGGGAGGCCGGGTCTAACACCGCGTGCCCGTAGGGATAACAGGTGAACTCCGGCGCATCACAAAGGTTTCCGGTACAACCCCAGAGTACTGCTAGGGGAACCGGTTCTATCCCGGAAGTTCGGGTAGGGACACCGGGCCTAACACGGAGGGTCAGGTAGGAAGGGCGGGCCAAATCCCACGCACCCGTAGGAACAGCAGTTGTATCCTGGAGTACCGGTGGAGGTAGTGGTACTACTCCGGAGTACCGATGAGGGTCACGGGTAATACCCAAGAGTACCGAGTGGAAGTACTGGTACTACCCCGGAGAGTCGGGAAGGGGCGCCAGGCCTACCCTGGAGCATCAGGTAGGGATAGCAGACCTACCCAGGAGGGTCAGGAAGGGAGGCCGGGTCTAACACCGCGTGCCCGTAGGGACAACAGGTGTATTCCGGCGCATCACAAAGGTTTCCGGTACAACCCCAGAGTACTGCTAGGGGAACCGGTTCTATCCCGGAATGTTGGGTAGGGACACCGGGCGTATCATGGAGGGTCAGGTAGGAAGGGCGGGTCAAATCGCACGCACCCGTAGGAACAGCAGTTGTACCCTGGAGTACCGGTGGAGGTAGTGGTACTACGCAAGAGTTCCGACGAGGGTTACGGGTAATAACCCAGAGTACCGAGTGGCGGTACTAGTACTACCCCATAGCGTCGGGAAGGGGTGCCAGGCCTATCCCGGAGCATCAGGTAGGAATACCAGGCCTACCCTGGAAGGTCAGGAAGGGAGGCCGGGTCTAACACCGCGTGCCCGTAGGGACAACAGGTGAACTCCGGCGCATCACAAAGGTTTCCGGTACAACCCCAGAGTACTGCTAGGGGAACCGGTTCTATCCCGGAACTTCGGGTAGGGACACCGGGCCTAACACGGAGGGTCAGGTAGGAAGGGCGGGTCAAATCCCACGCACCCGTAGGAACAGCAGTTGTACCCTGGAGTACCGGTGGAGGTAGTGGTACTACTCCAGAGTACTGACGAGGTTCACGGGTAATACCCCAGAGTACCAGGTGGGGGTACCGGTACTACCCCGGAGCGTCGGGAAGGGGCGCCAGGCCTATCCCGGAGCATCAGGTAGAGATACCAGACCTACCCTGGAAGGTCAGGAAGGGAGGCCGGGTCTAACACCGCGTGCCCGTAGGGACAACAGGTGACCTCCGGCGCATCACAAAGGTTTCCGGTACAACCCCAGAGTACTGCTAGGGGAACCGGTTCTATCCCGGAACTTCGGGTAGGGACACCGGGCCTAACACAGAGGGTCAGGTAGGAAGGGCGGGTCAAATCGCACGCACCCGTAGGAACAGCAGTTGTACCCTGGAGTACCGGTGGAGGTAGTGGTACTACTCCGGAGTACCGACGAGGGTCACGGGTAATACCCCAGAGTACCGGGTGGGGGTACTGGTACTACCCCGGAGCGTCGGGAAGGGGCGCCAGGCCTACCCCGGAGCATCAGGTAGAGATACCAGGCCTACCCTGGAGGGTCAGGAAGGGAGGCCGGGTCTAACACCGCGTGCCCGTAGGGACAACAGGTGAACTCCGGCGCATCACAAAGGTTTCCGGTACAACCCCAGAGTACTGCTAGGGGAACCGGTTCTATCCCGGAACTTCGGGTAGGGACACCGGGCCTAACACGGAGGGTCAGGTAGGAAGGGCGGGTCAAATCCCACGCACCCGTAGGAACAGCAGTTGTACCCTGGAGTACCAGTGGAGGTAGTGGTACTACTCCAGAGTACCGACGAGGGTCACGGGTAATACCCCAGAGTACCGGGTGGGGGTACTGGTACTACCCCGGAGCGTCGGGAAGGGGCGCCAGGCCTACCCCGGAGCATCAGGTAGAGATACCAGGCCTACCCTGGAGGGTCAGGAAGGGAGGCCGGGTCTAACACCGCGTGCCCGTAGGGACAACAGGTGAACTCCGGCGCATCACAAAGGTTTCCGGTACAACCCCAGAGTACTGCTAGGGGAACCGGTTCTATCCGGAACTTCGGGTAGGGACACCGGGCCTAACACGGAGGGTCAGGTAGGAAGGGCGGGCCAAATCCCACGCACCCGTAGGAACAGCAGTTGTATCCTGGAGTACCGGTGGAGGTAGTGGTACTACTCCGGAGTACCGATGAGGGTCACGGGTAATACCCAAGAGTACCGAGTGGAAGTACTGGTACTACCCCGGAGAGTCGGGAAGGGGCGCCAGGCCTACCCTGGAGCATCAGGTAGGGATAGCAGACCTACCCAGGAGGGTCAGGAAGGGAGGCCGGGTCTAACACCGCGTGCCCGTAGGGACAACAGGTGTATTCCGGCGCATCACAAAGGTTTCCGGTACAACCCCAGAGTACTGCTAGGGGAACCGGTTCTATCCCGGAACTTCGGGTAGGGACACCGGGCCTAACACGGAGGTCAGGTAGGAAGGGCGGGTCAAATCCCACGCACCCGTAGGAACAGCAGTTGTACCCTGGAGTACCGGTGGAGGTAGTGGTACTACTCCAGAGTACCGACGAGGTTCACAGGTAATACCCCAGAGTACCAGGTGGGGGTACCGGTACTACCCCGGAGCGTCGGGAAGGGGCGCCAGGCCTACCCCGGAGCATCAGGTAGAGATACCAGACCTACCCTGGAAGGTCAGGAAGGGAGGCCGGGTCTAACACCGCGTGCCCGTAGGGACAACAGGTGAACTCCGGCGCATCACAAAGGTTTCCGGTACAACCCCAGAGTACTGCTAGGGGAACCGGTTCTATCCCGGAACTTCGGGTAGGGACACCGGGCCTAACACGGAGGGTCAGGTAGGAAGGGCGGGTCAAATCCCACGCACCCGTAGGAACAGCAGTTGTACCCTGGAGTACCGGTGGAGGTAGTGGTACTACTCCAGAGTACCGACGAGGTTCACGGGTAATACCCCAGAGTACCAGGTGGGGGTACCGGTACTACCCCGGAGCGTCGGGAAGGGGCGCCAGGCCTATCCCGGAGCATCAGGTAGAGATACCAGACCTACCCTGGAAGGTCAGGAAGGGAGGCCGGGTCTAACACCGCGTGCCCGTAGGGACAACAGGTGAACTCCGGCGCATCACAAAGGTTTCCGGTACAACCCCAGAGTACTGCTAGGGGAACCGGTTCTATCCCGGAACTTCGGGTAGGGACACCGGGCCTAACACAGAGGGTCAGGTAGGAAGGGCGGGTCAAATCGCACGCACCCGTAGGAACAGCAGTTGTACCCTGGAGTACCGGTGGAGGTAGTGGTACTACTCCGGAGTACCGACGAGGGTCACGGGTAATACCCCAGAGTACCAGGTGGAAGTACTGGTACTACCCCGGAGCGTCGGGAAGGGGCACCAGGCCTACCTCGGAGCATCAGGTAGAGATACCAGGCCTACCCTGGAGGGTCAGGAAGGGAGGCCGGGTCTAACACCGCGTGCCCGTAGGGACAACAGGTGAACTCCGGCGCATCACAAAGGTTTCCGGTACAACCCCAGAGTACTGCTAGGGGAACCGGTTCTATCCCGGAACTTCGGGTAGGGACACCGGGCCTAACACGGAGGGTCAGGTAGGAAGGGCGGGTCAAATCCCACGCACCCGTAGGAACAGCAGTTGTACCCTGGAGTACCGGTGGAGGTAGTGGTACTACTCCGGAGTACCGACGAGGGTCACGGGTAATACCCCAGAGTACCGGGTGGGGGTACTGGTACTACCCCGGAGCGTCGGGAAGGGGCGCCAGGCCTACCCCGGAGCATCAGGTAGAGATACCAGGCCTACCCTGGAGGGTCAGGAAGGGAGGCCGGGTCTAACACCGCGTGCCCGTAGGGACAACAGGTGAACTCCGGCGCATCACAAAGGTTTCCGGTACAACCCCAGAGTACTGCTAGGGGAACCGGTTCTATCCCGGAAGTTCGGGTAGGGACACCGGGCCTAACACGGAGGGTCAGGTAGGAAGGGCGGGTCAAATCCCACGCACCTGTAGGAACAGCAGTTGTACCCTGGAGTACCGGTGGAGGTAGTGGTACTACTCCGGAGTACCGACGAGGGTCACGGGTAATACCCCAGAGTACCAGGTGGAAGTACTGGTACTACCCCAGAGCGTCGGGAAGGGGCGCCAGGCCTATCCCGGAGCATCAGGTAGAGATACCAGACCTACCCTGGAAGGTCAGGAAGGGAGGCCGGGTCTAACACCGCGTGCCCGTAGGGACAACAGGTGAACTCCGGCGCATCACAAAGGTTTCCGGTACAACCCCAGAGTACTGCTAGGGGAACCGGTTCTATCCCGGAACTTCGGGTAGGGACACCGGGCCTAACACAGAGGGTCAGGTAGGAAGGGCGGGTCAAATCCCACGCACCCATAGGAACAGCAGTTGTATCCTGGAGTACCGGTGGAGGTAGTGGTACTACTCCGGAGTACCGACGAGGGTCACGGGTAATACCCCAGAGTACCGGGTGGAAGTACTGGTACTACCCCGGAGCGTCGGGAAGGGGCACCAGGCATACCCCGGAGCATCAGGTAGAGATACCAGGCCTACCCTGGAGGGTCAGGAAGGGAGGCCGGGTCTAACACCGCGTGCCCGTAGGGACAACAGGTGAACTCCGGCGCATCACAAAGGTTTCCGGTACAACCCCAGAGTACTGCTAGGGGAACTGGTTCTATCCCGGAAGTTCGGGTAGGGACACCGGGCCTAACACGGAGGGTCAGGTAGGAAGGGCGGGTCAAATCCCACGCACCTGTAGGAACAGCAGTTGTACCACAGCGTACCGCCTGGAGGTACTGGTACTACCCCAGAGTTCGGATGAGGGTTACGGTTCCTACCCAAAGTTTCGAGTGGGGGTACCAGTACTAGCCCGGAGCGTCGGGAAGGGGCACCAGGCCAACCCCGGAGCATTCAGGAAGAGATACCAGGCCTACCCTGGAGGGTCAGGAAGGGAGGCCGGGTCTAACACCGCGTGCCCGTAGGGACAACAGGTGAACTCCGGCGCATCACAAAGGTTTCCGGTACAACCCCAGAGTACTGCTAGGGGAACCGGTTCTATCCTGGAACTTCGGGTAGGGACACCGGGAGTATCATGGAGGGTCAGGTAGGAAGGGCGGGTCAAATCGCACGCACCTGTAGGAACAGCAGTTGTACCCTGGAGTACCGGTGGAGGTAGTGGTACTACTCCGGAGTACCGATAAGGGTCACGGGTAATACCCCAGAGTACCAGGTGGAAGTACTGGTACTACCCCAGAGCATCGGGAAGGGGCACCAGGCCTACCTCGGAGCATCAGGTAGAGATACCAGGCCTACCCTGGAAGGTCAGGAAGGGAGGCCGGGTCTAACACCGCGTGCCCGTAGGGACAACAGGTGAACTCCGGCGCATCACAAAGGTTTCCGGTACAACCCCAGAGTACTGCTAGGGGAACCGGTTCTATCCCGGAACTTCGGGTAGGGACACCGGGCCTAACACGGAGGGTCAGGTAGGAAGGGCGGGCCAAATCCCACGCACCCGTAGGAACAGCAGTTGTATCCTGGAGTACCGGTGGAGGTAGTGGTACTACTCCGGAGTACCGACGAGGGTCACGGGTAATACCCCAGAGTACCAGGTGGAAGTACTGGTACTACCCCAGAGCGTCGGGAAGGGGTGCCAGGCCTACCCCGGAGCATCAGGTAGAGATACCAGGACTACCCTGGAGGGTCAGGAAGGGAGGCCGGGTCTAACACCGCGTGCCCGTAGGGATAACAGGTGAACTCCGGCGCATCACAAAGGTTTCCGGTACAACCCCAGAGTACTGCTAGGGGAACCGGTTCTATCCCGGAAGTTCGGGTAGGGACACCGGGCCTAACACGGAGGGTCAGGTAGGAAGGGCGGGCCAAATCCCACGCACCCGTAGGAACAGCAGTTGTATCCTGGAGTACCGGTGGAGGTAGTGGTACTACTCCGGAGTACCGATGAGGGTCACGGGTAATACCCAAGAGTACCGAGTGGAAGTACTGGTACTACCCCGGAGAGTCGGGAAGGGGCGCCAGGCCTACCCTGGAGCATCAGGTAGGGATAGCAGACCTACCCAGGAGGGTCAGGAAGGGAGGCCGGGTCTAACACCGCGTGCCCGTAGGGACAACAGGTGTATTCCGGCGCATCACAAAGGTTTCCGGTACAACCCCAGAGTACTGCTAGGGGAACCGGTTCTATCCCGGAATGTTGGGTAGGGACACCGGGCGTATCATGGAGGGTCAGGTGGGAAGGGCGGGTCAAATCCCACGCACCCGTAGGAACAGCAGTTGTACCCTGGAGTACCGGTGGAGGTAGTGGTACTACGCAAGAGTTCCGACGAGGGTTACGGGTAATAACCCAGAGTACCGAGTGGCGGTACTAGTACTACCCCATAGCGTCGGGAAGGGGTGCCAGGCCTATCCCGGAGCATCAGGTAGGAATACCAGGCCTACCCTGGAAGGTCAGGAAGGGAGGCCGGGTCTAACACCGCGTGCCCGTAGGGACAACAGGTGACCTCCGGCGCATCACAAAGGTTTCCGGTACAACCCCAGAGTACTGCTAGGGGAACCGGTTCTATCCCGGAACTTCGGGTAGGGACACCGGGCCTAACACAGAGGGTCAGGTAGGAAGGGCGGGTCAAATCGCACGCACCCGTAGGAACAGCAGTTGTACCCTGGAGTACCGTTGGAGGTAGTGGTACTACTCCGGAGTACCGACGAGGGTCACGGGTAATACCCCAGAGTACCAGGTGGAAGTACTGGTACTACCCCGGAGCATCGGGAAGGGGCACCAGGCCTACCTCGGAGCATCAGGTAGAGATACCAGGCCTACCCTGGAGGGTCAGGAAGGGAGGCCGGGTCTAACACCGCGTGCCCGTAGGGACAACAGGTGAACTCCGGCGCATCACAAAGGTTTCCGGTACAACCCCAGAGTACTGCTAGGGGAACCGGTTCTATCCCGGAACTTCGGGTAGGGACACCGGGCCTAACACGGAGGGTCAGGTAGGAAGGGCGGGTCAAATCCCACGCACCCGTAGGAACAGCAGTTGTACCCTGGAGTACCAGTGGAGGTAGTGGTACTACTCCAGATTACCGACGAGGGTCACGGGTAATACCCCAGAGTACCGGGTGGGGGTACTGGTACTACCCCGGAGCGTCGGGAAGGGGCGCCAGGCCTACCCCGGAGCATCAGGTAGAGATACCAGGCCTACCCTGGAGGGTCAGGAAGGGAGGCCGGGTCTAACACCGCGTGCCCGTAGGGATAACAGGTGAACTCCGGCGCATCACAAAGGTTTCCGGTACAACCCCAGAGTACTGCTAGGGGAACCGGTTCTATCCGGAACTTCGGGTAGGGACACCGGGCCTAACACGGAGGGTCAGGTAGGAAGGGCGGGCCAAATCCCACGCACCCGTAGGAACAGCAGTTGTATCCTGGAGTACCGGTGGAGGTAGTGGTACTACTCCGGAGTACCGATGAGGGTCACGGGTAATACCCAAGAGTACCGAGTGGAAGTACTGGTACTACCCCGGAGAGTCGGGAAGGGGCGGCAGGCCTACCCTGGAGCATCAGGTAGGGATAGCAGACCTACCCAGGAGGGTCAGGAAGGGAGGCCGGGTCTAACACCGCGTGCCCGTAGGGACAACAGGTGTATTCCGGCGCATCACAAAGGTTTCCGGTACAACCCCAGAGTACTGCTAGGGGAACCGGTTCTATCCCGGAAGTTCGGGTAGGGACACCGGGCCTAACACGGAGGGTCAGGTAGGAAGGGCGGGTCAAATCCCACGCACCCGTAGGAACAGCAGTTGTACCCTGGAGTACCGGTGGAGGTAGTGGTACTACTCCAGAGTACCGACGAGGTTCACAGGTAATACCCCAGAGTACCAGGTGGGGGTACCGGTACTACCCCGGAGCGTCGGGAAGGGGCGCCAGGCCTATCCCGGAGCATCAGGTAGAGATACCAGACCTACCCTGGAAGGTCAGGAAGGGAGGCCGGGTCTAACACCGCGTGCCCGTAGGGACAACAGGTGACCTCCGGCGCATCACAAAGGTTTCCGGTACAACCCCAGAGTACTGCTAGGGGAACCGGTTCTATCCCGGAACTTCGGGTAGGGACACCGGGCCTAACACAGAGGGTCAGGTAGGAAGGGCGGGTCAAATCGCACGCACCCGTAGGAACAGCAGTTGTACCCTGGAGTACCGGTGGAGGTAGTGGTACTACTCCGGAGTACCGACGAGGGTCACGGGTAATACCCCAGAGTACCAGGTGGAAGTACTGGTACTACCCCGGAGCATCGGGAAGGGGCACCAGGCCTACCTCGGAGCATCAGGTAGAGATACCAGGCCTACCCTGGAGGGTCAGGAAGGGAGGCCGGGTCTAACACCGCGTGCCCGTAGGGACAACAGGTGAACTCCGGCGCATCACAAAGGTTTCCGGTACAACCCCAGAGTACTGCTAGGGGAACCGGTTCTATCCCGGAACTTCGGGTAGGGACACCGGGCCTAACACGGAGGGTCAGGTAGGAAGGGCGGGTCAAATCCCACGCACCCGTAGGAACAGCAGTTGTACCCTGGAGTACCAGTGGAGGTAGTGGTACTACTCCGGAGTACCGTCGAGGGTCACGGGTAATACCCCAGAGTACCGGGTGGGGGTACTGGTACTACCCCGGAGCGTCGGGAAGGGGCGCCAGGCCTACCCCGGAGCATCAGGTAGAGATACCAGGCCTACCCTGGAGGGTCAGGAAGGGAGGCCGGGTCTAACACCGCGTGCCCGTAGGGATAACAGGTGAACTCCGGCGCATCACAAAGGTTTCCGGTACAACCCCAGAGTACTGCTAGGGGAACCGGTTCTATCCGGAACTTCGGGTAGGGACACCGGGCCTAACACGGAGGGTCAGGTAGGAAGGGCGGGCCAAATCCCACGCACCCGTAGGAACAGCAGTTGTATCCTGGAGTACCGGTGGAGGTAGTGGTACTACTCCGGAGTACCGATGAGGGTCACGGGTAATACCCAAGAGTACCGAGTGGAAGTACTGGTACTACCCCGGAGAGTCGGGAAGGGGTGGCAGGCCTACCCTGGAGCATCAGGTAGGGATAGCAGACCTACCCAGGAGGGTCAGGAAGGGAGGCCGGGTCTAACACCGCGTGCCCGTAGGGACAACAGGTGTATTCCGGCGCATCACAAAGGTTTCCGGTACAACCCCAGAGTACTGCTAGGGGAACCGGTTCTATCCCGGAAGTTCGGGTAGGGACACCGGGCCTAACACGGAGGGTCAGGTAGGAAGGGCGGGTCAAATCCCACGCACCCGTAGGAACAGCAGTTGTACCCTGGAGTACCGGTGGAGGTAGTGGTACTACTCCAGAGTACCGACGAGGTTCACAGGTAATACCCCAGAGTACCAGGTGGGGGTACCGGTACTACCCCGGAGCGTCGGGAAGGGGCGCCAGGCCTATCCCGGAGCATCAGGTAGAGATACCAGACCTACCCTGGAAGGTCAGGAAGGGAGGCCGGGTCTAACACCGCGTGCCCGTAGGGACAACAGGTGACCTCCGGCGCATCACAAAGGTTTCCGGTACAACCCCAGAGTACTGCTAGGGGAACCGGTTCTATCCCGGAACTTCGGGTAGGGACACCGGGCCTAACACAGAGGGTCAGGTAGGAAGGGCGGGTCAAATCGCACGCACCCGTAGGAACAGCAGTTGTACCCTGGAGTACCGGTGGAGGTAGTGGTACTACTCCGGAGTACCGACGAGGGTCACGGGTAATACCCCAGAGTACCAGGTGGAAGTACTGGTACTACCCCGGAGCATCGGGAAGGGGCACCAGGCCTACCTCGGAGCATCAGGTAGAGATACCAGGCCTACCCTGGAGGGTCAGGAAGGGAGGCCGGGTCTAACACCGCGTGCCCGTAGGGACAACAGGTGAACTCCGGCGCATCACAAAGGTTTCCGGTACAACCCCAGAGTACTGCTAGGGGAACCGGTTCTATCCCGGAACTTCGGGTAGGGACACCGGGCCTAACACGGAGGGTCAGGTAGGAAGGGCGGGTCAAATCCCACGCACCCGTAGGAACAGCAGTTGTACCCTGGAGTACCAGTGGAGGTAGTGGTACTACTCCGGAGTACCGTCGAGGGTCACGGGTAATACCCCAGAGTACCGGGTGGGGGTACTGGTACTACCCCGGAGCGTCGGGAAGGGGCGCCAGGCCTACCCCGGAGCATCAGGTAGAGATACCAGGCCTACCCTGGAGGGTCAGGAAGGGAGGCCGGGTCTAACACCGCGTGCCCGTAGGGATAACAGGTGAACTCCGGCGCATCACAAAGGTTTCCGGTACAACCCCAGAGTACTGCTAGGGGAACCGGTTCTATCCGGAACTTCGGGTAGGGACACCGGGCCTAACACGGAGGGTCAGGTAGGAAGGGCGGGCCAAATCCCACGCACCCGTAGGAACAGCAGTTGTATCCTGGAGTACCGGTGGAGGTAGTGGTACTACTCCGGAGTACCGATGAGGGTCACGGGTAATACCCAAGAGTACCGAGTGGAAGTACTGGTACTACCCCGGAGAGTCGGGAAGGGGTGGCAGGCCTACCCTGGAGCATCAGGTAGGGATAGCAGACCTACCCAGGAGGGTCAGGAAGGGAGGCCGGGTCTAACACCGCGTGCCCGTAGGGACAACAGGTGTATTCCGGCGCATCACAAAGGTTTCCGGTACAACCCCAGAGTACTGCTAGGGGAACCGGTTCTATCCCGGAAGTTCGGGTAGGGACACCGGGCCTAACACGGAGGGTCAGGTAGGAAGGGCGGGTCAAATCCCACGCACCCGTAGGAACAGCAGTTGTACCCTGGAGTACCGGTGGAGGTAGTGGTACTACTCCAGAGTACCGACGAGGTTCACAGGTAATACCCCAGAGTACCAGGTGGGGGTACCGGTACTACCCCGGAGCGTCGGGAAGGGGCGACAGGCCTATCCCGGAGCATCAGGTAGAGATACCAGACCTACCCTGGAAGGTCAGGAAGGGAGGCCGGGTCTAACACCGCGTGCCCGTAGGGACAACAGGTGAACTCCGGCGCATCACAAAGGTTTCCGGTACAACCCCAGAGTACTGCTAGGGGAACCGGTTCTATCCCGGAACTTCGGGTAGGGACACCGGGCCTAACACAGAGGGTCAGGTAGGAAGGGCGGGTCAAATCCCACGCACCCATAGGAACAGCAGTTGTATCCTGGAGTACCGGTGGAGGTAGTGGTACTACTCCGGAGTACCGACGAGGGTCACGGGTAATACCCCAGAGTACCGGGTGGAAGTACTGGTACTACCCCGGAGCGTCGGGAAGGGGCACCAGGCCTACCCCGGAGCATCAGGTAGAGATACCAGGCCTACCCTGGAGGGTCAGGAAGGGAGGCCGGGTCTAACACCGCGTGCCCGTAGGGACAACAGGTGAACTCCGGCGCATCACAAAGGTCTCCGGTACAACCCCAGAGTACTGCTAGGGGAACTGGTTCTATCCCGGAAGTTCGGGTAGGGACACCGGGCCTAACACGGAGGGTCAGGTGGAAGGGTGGGTCAAATCCCACGCACCTGTAGGAACAGCAGTTTTACCACAGCGTACCGCCTGGAGGTACTGGTACTACCCCAGAGTTCGGATGAGGGTTACGGTTCCTACCCAAAGTTTCGAGTGGGGGTACCAGTACTAGCCCGGAGCGTCGGGAAGGGGCGCCACGCCTACCCCGGAGCATTCAGGAAGAGATACCAGGCCTACCCTGGAGGGTCAGGAAGGGAGGCCGGGTCTAACACCGCGTGCCCGTAGGGACAACAGGTGAATTCCGGTGCATCACAAAGGTTTCCGGTACAACCCCAGAGTACTGCTAGGGGAACCGGTTCTATCCCGGAAGTTCGGGTAGGGACACCGGGCCTAACACGGAGGGTCAGGTAGGAAGGGCGGGTCAAATCCCACGCACCCGTAGGAACAGCAGTTGTACCCTGGAGTACCGGTGGAGGTAGTGGTACTACGCAAGAGTTCCGACGAGGGTCACGGGTAATACCCCAGAGTACCGGGTGGGGGTACTGGTACTACCCCGGAGCGTCGGGAAGGGGCGCCAGGCCTACCCCGGAGCATCAGGTAGAGATACCAGGCCTACCCTGGAGGGTCAGGAAGGGAGGCCGGGTCTAACACCGCGTGCCCGTAGGGACAACAGGTGAACTCCGGCGCATCACAAAGGTTTCCGGTACAACCCCAGAGTACTGCTAGGGGAACCGGTTCTATCCCGGAAGTTCGGGTAGGGACACCGGGCCTAACACGGAGGGTCAGGTAGGAAGGGCGGGCCAAATCCCACGCACCCGTAGGAACAGCAGTTGTATCCTGGAGTACCGGTGGAGGTAGTGGTACTACTCCGGAGTACCGATGAGGGTCACGGGTAATACCCAAGAGTACCGAGTGGAAGTACTGGTACTACCCCGGAGAGTCGGGAAGGGGCGCCAGGCCTACCCTGGAGCATCAGGTAGGGATAGAAGACCTACCCAGGAGGGTCAGGAAGGGAGGCCGGGTCTAACACCGCGTGCCCGTAGGGACAACAGGTGTATTCCGGCGCATCACAAAGGTTTCCGGTACAACCCCAGAGTACTGCTAGGGGAACCGGTTCTATCCCGGAATGTTGGGTAGGGACACGGGGCGTATCATGGAGGGTCAGGTAGGAAGGGCGGGTCAAATCCCACGCACCCGTAGGAACAGCAGTTGTACCCTGGAGTACCGGTGGAGGTAGTGGTACTACGCAAGAGTTCCGACGAGGGTTACGGGTAATAACCCAGAGTACCGAGTGGCGGTACTAGTACTACCCCATAGCGTCGGGAAGGGGTGCCAGGCCTATCCCGGAGCATCAGGTAGGAATACCAGGCCTACCCTGGAAGGTCAGGAAGGGAGGCCGGGTCTAACACCGCGTGCCCGTAGGGACAACAGGTGAACTCCGGCGCATCACAAAGGTTTCCGGTACAACCCCAGAGTACTGCTAGGGGAACCGGTTCTATCCCGGAAGTTCGGGTAGGGACACCGGGCCTAACACGGAGGGTCAGGTAGGAAGGGCGGGTCAAATCCCACGCACCCGTAGGAACAGCGGTTGTACCCTGGAGTACCGGTGGAGGTAGTGGTACTACTCCAGAGTACCGACGAGGTTCACGGGTAATACCCCAGAGTACCTGGTGGGGGTACCGGTACTACCCCGGAGCGTCGGGAAGGGGCGCCAGGCCTATCCCGGAGCATCAGGTAGAGATACCAGACCTACCCTGGAAGGTCAGGAAGGGAGGCCGGGTCTAACACCGCGTGCCCGTAGGGACAACAGGTGAACTCCGGCGCATCACAAAGGTTTCCGGTACAACCCCAGAGTACTGCTAGGGGAACCGGTTCTATCCCGGAACTTCGGGTAGGGACACCGGGCCTAACACAGAGGGTCAGGTAGGAAGGGCGGGTCAAATCGCACGCACCCGTAGGAACAGCAGTTGTACCCTGGAGTACCGGTGGAGGTAGTGGTACTACTCCGGAGTACCGACGAGGGTCACGGGTAATACCCCAGAGTACCAGGTGGAAGTACTGGTACTACCCCGGAGCATCGGGAAGGGGCACCAGGCCTACCTCGGAGCATCAGGTAGAGATACCAGGCCTACCCTGGAGGGTCAGGAAGGGAGGCCGGGTCTAACACCGCGTGCCCGTAGGGACAACAGGTGAACTCCGGCGCATCACAAAGGTTTCCGGTACAACCCCAGAGTACTGCTAGGGGAACCGGTTCTATCCCGGAACTTCGGGTAGGGACACCGGGCCTAACACGGAGGGTCAGGTAGGAAGGGCGGGTCAAATCCCACGCACCCGTAGGAACAGCAGTTGTACCCTGGAGTACCGGTGGAGGTAGTGGTACTACTCCGGAGTACCGACGAGGGTCACGGGTAATACCCCAGAGTACCGGGTGGGGGTACTGGTACTACCCCGGAGCGTCGGGAAGGGGCGCCAGGCCTACCCCGGAGCATCAGGTAGAGATACCAGGCCTACCCTGGAGGGTCAGGAAGGGAGGCCGAGTCTAACACCGCGTGCCCGTAGGGACAACAGGTGAACTCCGGCGCATCACAAAGGTTTCCAGTACAACCCCAGAGTACTGCTAGGGGAACCGGTTCTATCCCGGAAGTTCGGGTAGGGACACCGGGCCTAACACGGAGGGTCAGGTAGGAAGGGCGGGTCAAATCCCACGCACCTGTAGGAACAGCAGTTGTACCCTGGAGTACCGGTGGAGGTAGTGGTACTACTCCGGAGTACCGACGAGGGTCACGGGTAATACCCCAGAGTACCAGGTGGAAGTACTGGTACTACCCCAGAGCGTCGGGAAGGGGCGCCAGGCCTATCCCGGAGCATCAGGTAGAGATACCAGACCTACCCTGGAAGGTCAGGAAGGGAGGCCGGGTCTAACACCGCGTGCCCGTAGGGACAACAGGTGAACTCCGGCGCATCACAAAGGTTTCCGGTACAACCCCAGAGTACTGCTAGGGGAACCGGTTCTATCCCGGAACTTCGGGTAGGGACACCGGGCCTAACACAGAGGGTCAGGTAGGAAGGGCGGGTCAAATCCCACGCACCCATAGGAACAGCAGTTGTATCCTGGAGTACCGGTGGAGGTAGTGGTACTACTCCGGAGTACCGACGAGGGTCACGGGTAATACCCCAGAGTACCGGGTGGAAGTACTGGTACTACCCCGGAGCGTCGGGAAGGGGCACCAGGCATACCCCGGAGCATCAGGTAGAGATACCAGGCCTACCCTGGAGGGTCAGGAAGGGAGGCCGGGTCTAACACCGCGTGCCCGTAGGGACAACAGGTGAACTCCGGCGCATCACAAAGGTTTCCGGTACAACCCCAGAGTACTGCTAGGGGAACTGGTTCTATCCCGGAAGTTCGGGTAGGGACACCGGGCCTAACACGGAGGGTCAGGTAGGAAGGGCGGGTCAAATCCCACGCACCTGTAGGAACAGCAGTTGTACCACAGCGTACCGCCTGGAGGTACTGGTACTACCCCAGAGTTCGGATGAGGGTTACGGTTCCTACCCAAAGTTTCGAGTGGGGGTACCAGTACTAGCCCGGAGCGTCGGGAAGGGGCACCAGGCCAACCCCGGAGCATTCAGGAAGAGATACCAGGCCTACCCTGGAGGGTCAGGAAGGGAGGCCGGGTCTAACACCGCGTGCCCGTAGGGACAACAGGTGAACTCCGGCGCATCACAAAGGTTTCCGGTACAACCCCAGAGTACTGCTAGGGGAACCGGTTCTATCCCGGAACTTCGGGTAGGGACACCGGGAGTATCATGGAGGGTCAGGTAGGAAGGGCGGGTCAAATCCCACGCACCCGTAGGAACAGCAGTTGCACCCTGGAGTACCGGTGGAGGTAGTGGTACTACTCCGGAGTACCGACGAGGGTCACGGGTAATACCCCAGAGTACCAGGTGGAAGTACTGGTACTACCCCGGAGCGTCGGGAAGGGGCGCCAGGCCTACCCCGGAGCATCAGGTAGAGATGCCAGGCCTACCCTGGAGGGTCAGGAAGGGAGGCCGGGTCTAACACCGCGTGCCCGTAGGGACAACAGGTGAACTCCGGAGCATCACAAAGGTTTCCGGTACAACCCCAGAGTACTGCTAGGGGAACCGGTTCTATCCCGGAAGTTCGGGTAGGGACACCGGGCCTAACACGGAGGGTCAGGTTGGAAGGGTGGGTCAAATCCCACGCACCTGTAGGAACAGCAGTTGTACCCTGGAGTACCGGTGGAGGTAGTGGTACTACTCCGGAGTACCGACGAGGGTCACGGGTAATACCCCAGAGTACCAGGTGGAAGTACTGGTACTACCCCGGAGCGTCGGGAAGGGGCGCCAGGCCTACCCCGGAGCATTCAGGAAGAGATACCAGGCCTACCCTGGAAGGTCAGGAAGGGAGGCCGGGTCTAACACCGCGTGCCCGTAGGGACAACAGGTGAACTCCAGCGCATCACAAAGGTTTCCGGTACAACCCCAGAGTACTGCTAGGGGAACCGGTTCTATCCCGGAACTTCGGGTAGGGACACCGGGCCTAACACGGAGGGTCAGGTAGGAAGGGCGGGTCAAATCCCACGCACCCGTAGGAACAGCAGTTGTACCCTGGAGTACCGGTGGAGGTAGTGGTACTACTCCAGAGTACCGACGAGGGTCACGGGTAATACCCCAGAGTACCGGGTGGGGGTACTGGTACTACCCCGGAGCGTCGGGAAGGGGCGCCAGGCGTACCCCGGAGCATCAGGTCGGGATACCGGGCCTACCCTGGAGTGTCAGGATGGGGGGGCCGGGATCTAACACCGCGTGCCTGTTGGGACAACAGTTAGAACTCCTGCGCATCACAAAGGGTTCTGCCACGGGCCCATAGTACTGCTGTGGGAGCGGGTTCTATCCCGGAACATCGCCTATGGACACCGGGCCTAACGTGAAGGGTCAAGTAGGAAGGGTGGGTCTAAACCCACGCGCCCGTAGGGACAGCAGGTGTACCCCGGAGTACCAACAGGGGTATACGGGTAGTACACCGGAGTACCAACGGGGGTACCGGTACTACCCTGGAGTACCGACGGGGGTATATGGGTACTACCCTGCAGCACCGGGCGGGGTTACGGGTACTACACCAGAGCGTCGGGAAGGGACGCCAGGCCTACACCGGAGCATCAGGTCGGGATACCGGGCCTACCCTGGAGGGTCAAGATGGGAGGCAGAGATCTAACACCACGTGCCATTTGGGACAACAGTTAGAACTCCGGCGCATCACAAAGGGTTCTGCCACGGGCCCATAGTACTGGTGTGGGAACGGGTTCTATCCCGGAACGTCGCCTAGCGACACCGGGCCTACCGCCGAGGGTCAGGTAGGAAGGCTGGTTCTCAACCCGCGTGCTTGTAGGCACAGCAGGTATACCCCGGAGTACCAACAGGGGTATACGGGTACTACGTCGCAGTACCGGGCGGGGGTACCGGTACTACCCCGGAGTACTGACGGGGGAACCCTGGCATTACGCTGGAGCACCGGGCATGGTTACCGGTACTACACCAGAGCGTCGGGAAGGGAAGCCAGGCCTACCCCGGAGCATCAGGTCGGGATACCGGGCCTACCCTGGAGGGTCAGGATGGGGGGCCGGGATCTAACACCGCGTGCCTGTTGGGACAACAGTTAGAACTCCGGCGCATCACAAAGGGTTCTGCCACAGGCCCATAGTACTGGTGTGGGAACGGGTTCTATCCCGGAACGTCGCCTAGCGACACCGGGCCTACCGCCGAGGGTCAGGTAGGAAGGCTGGTTCTCAACCCGCATGCTTGTAGGCCAGCAGGTGTACCCCGGATTACCGATGGGGGTATACGGGTACTACACCGGAGTACCAACGGGGGTACCGGTACTGCTCCGGAGTACCGACGGGGGTATACGGGTACTACCTCGGAGCACCGGGCATGGTTACCGGTACTACACCAGAGCGTCGGGAAGGGAAGCCAGGCCTACCCCGGAGCATCAGGTCGGGATACCGGGCCTACCCTGGAGAGTCAGGATGGGGGGCCGGGATCTAACACCGTGTGCCGTTTGGGACAACAGTTAGAACTCCGGCGCTTCACAAAGCTTTCTGCCACTGGCCCATAGTACTGCTGTGGGAGCAGGTTCTATCCCAGAACGTCGCCTAGCGACACCGGGCCTAACGCAAAGGGTCAGGTAGCAAGGGTGGGTCTAAACCCGCGCGCCCAGAGGGACAGCAGGTGTACCCCGGAGTACCGACGGGGGTATACGGGTGCTACTCCGGAGTACCAACGGGGGTACCGGTACTACTCTGGAGTACTGACGGGGGAACCCTGGCATTACGCTGGAGTTCCCGGCGTGGTTACCGGTACTACACCAGAGCGTCGGGAAGGAAGCCAGGCCTACCCCGGAGCATCAGGTCGGGATACCGGGCCTACCCTGGAGGGTCAGGATGGGGGGCCGGGATCTAACACCGCGTGCCTGTTGGGACAACAGTTTAGAACTCGGGCGCATCACAAAGGGTTCTGCTACGGGCCCATAGTACTGGTGTGGGAACGGGTTCTATCCCGGAACGTCGCCTATGAACACCGGGCCTACCGCCGAGGGTCAGGTAGGAAGTCTGGTTCTCAACCCGCGTGCTTGTAGGCAGAGCAGGTGTACCCCGGAGTACCAACGGTGGTATACGGGTACTACGTCGAAGTACCGGGCGGGGGTACCGGTACTACCCCGGAGTACTGACGGGGGAACCCTGGCATTACGCTGGAGTACCGGGCGTGGTTACCGGTACTACACCAGAGCGTCGGGAAGGGACGCCAGGCCTACCCCGGAGCATCAGGTTTGGATACCGGGCCTACCCTGGAGGGTCAGGATGGGGGGCCGGGATCTAACACCGCGTGCCTGTTGGGACAACAGTTAGAACTCCTGCGCATCACAAAGGGTTCTGCCACGGGCCCATAGTACTGCTGTGGGAGCGGGTTCTATCCCGGAACATCGCCTATGGACACCGGGCCTAACGTGAAGGGTCAAGTAGGAAGGGTGGGTCTAAACCCACGCGCCCGTAGGGACAGCAGGTGTACCCCGGAGTACCAACAGGGGTATACGGGTAGTACACCGGAGTACCAACGGGGGTACCGGTACTACCCTGGAGTACCGACGGGGGTATATGGGTACTACCCTGCAGCACCGGGCGGGGTTACGGGTACTACACCAGAGCGTCGGGAAGGGACGCCAGGCCTACACCGGAGCATCAGGTCGGGATACCGGGCCTACCCTGGAGGGTCAAGATGGGAGGCAGAGATCTAACACCACGTGCCATTTGGGACAACAGTTAGAACTCCGGCGCATCACAAAGGGTTCTGCCACGGGCCCATAGTACTGGTGTGGGAACGGGTTCTATCCCGGAACGTCGCCTAGCGACACCGGGCCTACCGCCGAGGGTCAGGTAGGAAGGCTGGTTCTCAACCCGCGTGCTTGTAGGCACAGCAGGTATACCCCGGAGTACCAACAGGGGTATACGGGTACTACGTCGCAGTACCGGGCGGGGGTACCGGTACTACCCCGGAGTACTGACGGGGGAACCCTGGCATTACGCTGGAGTACCGGGCGTGGTTACCGGTACTACACCAGAGCGTCGGGAAGGGAAGCCAGGCCTACCCCGGAGCATCAGGTCGGGATACCGGGCCTACCCTGGAGGGTCAGGATGGGAGGCCGGGATCTAACACCGCGTGCCTGTTGGTACAACAGTTAGAACTCCGGCGCATCACAAAGGGTTCTGCCACGGGCCCATAGTACTGGTGTGGGAACGGGTTCTATCCCGGAACGTCGCCTATGGACACCGGGCCTACCGCCGAGGGTCAGGTAGGAAGGCTGGTTCTCAACCCGCGTGCTTGTAGGCACAGCAGGTGTACCCCGGAGTAACAACGGTGGTATACGGGTACTACACCGGAGTACCAACGGGGGTACGGGTACTACTCTGGAGTACTGACTGGTGTACACTGGCATTGCGCCGGAGCACCGGGCGGAATTAATGGTACTACACCAGAGCGTCGGGAAGGGAAGCCAGGCCTACCCCGGAGCATCAGGTCGGGATACCGGGCCTACCCTGGAGGGTCAGGATGGGGGGCCGGGATCTAACACCGCGTGCCTGTTGGGACAACAGTTTAGAACTCGGGCGCATCACAAAGGGTTCTGCTACGGGCCCATAGTACTGGTGTGGGAACGGGTTCTATCCCGGAACGTCGCCTATGAACACCGGGCCTACCGCCGAGGGTCAGGTAGGAAGTCTGGTTCTCAACCCGCGTGCTTGTAGGCAGAGCAGGTGTACCCCGGAGTACCAACGGTGGTATACGGGTACTACGTCGAAGTACCGGGCGGGGGTACCGGTACTACCCCGGAGTACTGACGGGGGAACCCTGGCATTACGCTGGAGTACCCGGCGTGGTTACCGGTACTACACCAGAGCATCGGGAAGGGACGCCAGGCCTACCCCGGAGCATCAGGTCGGGATACCGGGCCTACCCTGGAGGGTCAGGATGGGGGGGCCGGGATCTAACACCGCGTGCCTGTTGGGACAACAGTTAGAACTCCTGCGCATCACAAAGGGTTCTGCCACGGGCCCATAGTACTGCTGTGGGAGCGGGTTCTATCCCGGAACATCGCCTATGGACACCGGGCCTAACGTGAAGGGTCAAGTAGGAAGGGTGGGTCTAAACCCACGCGCCCGTAGGGACAGCAGGTGTACCCTGGAGTACCAACGGTGGTATACGGGTACTACCTCGACATACCGGGCGGGGATACTGGTACTACCCCCCTGTACTGACGGGGGAACCCTGGCATTACGCTGGAGCACCGGGCATGGTTACCGGTACTACACCAGAGCGTCGGGAAGGGAAGCCAGGCCTACCCCGGAGCATCAGGTCGGGATACCGGGCCTACCCTGGAGAGTCAGGATGGGGGGCCGGGATCTAACACCGTGTGCCGTTTGGGACAACAGTTAGAACTCCGGCGCTTCACAAAGCTTTCTGCCACTGGCCCATAGTACTGCTGTGGGAGCGGGTTCTATCCCAGAACGTTGCCTAGCGACACCGGGCCTAACGCAAAGGGTCAGGTAGCAAGGGTGGGTCTAAACCCGCGCGCCCATAGGGACAGCAGGTGTACCCCGGAGTACCGACGGGGGTATACGGGTGCTACACCGGAGTACCAACGGGGGTACCGGTACTACTCTGGAGTACTGACGGGGGAACCCTGGCATTACGCTGGAGTACCCGGCGTGGTTACCGGTACTACACCAGAGCGTCGGGAAGGGAAGCCAGGCCTACCCCGGAGCATCAGGTCGGGATACCGGGCCTACCCTGGAGGGTCAGGATGGGGGGCCGGGATCTAACACCGCGTGCCTGTTGGGACAACAGTTAGAACTCCGGCGCATCACAAAGGGTTCTGCCACGGGCCCATAGTACTGGTGTGGGAACGGGTTCTATCCCGGAATGTCGCCTATGGACACCGGGCCTACCGCCGAGGGTCAGGTAGGAAGGCTGGTTCTCAACCCGCGTGCTTGTAGGCAGAGCAGGTGTACCCCGGAGTACCAACGGTTGTATACGGGTACTACCTCGAAGTACCGGGCAGGGGTACCGGTACTACCCCGGAGTACTGACGGGGGAACCCTGGCATTACGCTGGAGTACCGGGCATGGTTACCGGTACTACACCAGAGCGTCGGGAAGGGACGCCAGGCCTACCCCGGAGCATCAGGTCGGGATACCGGGCCTACCCTGGAGGGTCAGGATGGGGGGCCGGGATCTAACACCGTGTGCCTGTTGGGACAACAGTTAGAACTCCAGCGCATCACAAAGGGTTCTGCCACGGGCCCATAGTACTGGTGTGGGAACGGGTTCTATCCCGGAACATCGCCTATGGACACCGGGCCTACCGCCGAGGGTCAGGTAGGAAGGCTGGTTCTCAACCCGCATGCTTGTAGGCCAGCAGGTGTACCCCGGAGTACCGACGGGGGTATACGGGTACTACACCGGAGTACCAACGGGGGTACCGGTACTGCTCCGGAGTACCGACGGGGGTATACGGTTACTACCTCGGAGCACCGGGCGGGGTTACTGGTACTACACCAGAGCGTCGGGAAGGGAAGCCAGGCCTACCCCGGAGCATCAGGTCGGGATACCGGGCCTACCCTGGAGGGTCAGGATGGGGGGCCGGGATCTAACACCGCGTGCCTGTTGGGACAACAGTTAGAACTCCGGCGCATCACAAAGGGTTCTGCCACAGGCCCATAGTACTGGTGTGGGAACGGGTTCTATCCCGGAACATCGCCTATGGACACCGGGCCTACCGCCGAGGGTCAGGTAGGAAGGCTGGTTCTCAACCCGCATGCTTGTAGGCCAGCAGGTGTACCCCGGAGTACCGACGGGGGTATACGGGTACTACACCGGAGTACCAACGGGGGTACCGGTACTGCTCCGGAGTACTGACGGGGGTATACGGGTACTACCTCAGAGCACCGGGCGTGGTTACCGGTACTACACCAGAGCGTCGGGAAGGGAAGCCAGGCCTACCCCGGAGCATCAGGTCGGGATACCAGGCCTACCCTGGAGGGTCAGGATGGGGGCCGGGATCTAACACCACGTGCCTGTTGGGACAACAGTTAGAACTCCGGCGCATCACAAAGGGTTCTGCCACGGGCCCATAGTACTGCTGTGGGAGCGGGTTCTATCCCGGAAGGTCGCCTATGGACACCGGGCCTACCGCCGAGGGTCAGGTAGGAAGGCTTGTTCTCAACCCGCATGCTTGTAGGCCAGCAGGTGTACCCCGGAGTACCGACGGGGGTATACGGGTACTACACCGGAGTACCAACGGGGGTACCGGTACTGCTCCGTAGTACCGATGGGGGTATACGGGTACTACCTCGGAGCACCGGGCGGGGTTACTGGTACTACACCAGAGCGTCGGGAAGGGACACCAGGCCTACCCTAGAGCTTCAGATAAGGATACCAGGCCTACCCTGGAGGGTCAAGATGGGAGGCTGAGATCTAACACCGCGCGCCCGTTGGAACAACAGTTAGAACTCCGGTGCATCACAAAGGGTTCTGCCACTGGCCCATAGTACTATTGTGGGAATGGGTTCTATCCCGGAACATCGCCTATGGACACCGGGCCTAACGCGAAGGGTCAAGTAGGAAGGGTGGGTCTAAACCCGCGCGCCCGTAGGGACAGCAGGTGTACCCCGGAGTACCGACAGGGGTATACGGGTACTACACCGGAGTACCAATGGGGGTACCGGTACTACCCTGGAGTACCGACGGGGGTATATGGGTACTACCCTGGAGCACCGGGCGGGGTTACGGGTACTACACCAGAGCGTCGGGAAGGGACGCCAGGCCTACACCGGAGCATCAGGTCGGGATACCGGGCCTACCCTGGAGGGTCAGGATGGGAGGCTGAGATCTAACACCACGTGCCATTTGGGACAACAGTTAGAACTCCGGCGCTTCACAAAGCTTTCTGCCACTGGCCCATAGTACTGCTGTGGGAGCGGGTTCTATCCCAGAACGTCGCCTAGCGACACCGGGCCTAACGCAAAGGGTCAGGTAGCAAGGGTGGGTCTAAACCCGCGCGCCCATAGGGACAGCAGGTGTACCCCGGAGTACCGACGGGGGTATACGGGTGCTACTCCGGAGTACCAACGGGGGTACCGGTACTACTCTGGAGTACTGACGGGGGAACCCTGGCATTACGCTGGAGTACCCGGCGTGGTTACTGGTACTACACCAGAGCGTCGGGAAGGAAGCCAGGCCTACCCCGGAGCATCAGGTCGGGATACCGGGCCTACCCTGGAGGGTCAGGATGGGGGGCCGGGATCTAACACCGCGTGCCTGTTGGGACAACAGTTAGAACTCCGGCGCATCACAAAGGGTTCTGCCACGGGCCCATAGTACTGGTGTGGGAACGGGTTCTATCCCGGAACGTCGCCTAGCGAAACCGGGACTACCGCCAAGGGTCAGGTAGGAAGGCTGGTTCTCAACCCGCGTGCTTGTAGGCACAGCAGGTATACCCCGGAGTACCAACAGGGGTATACGGGTACTACGTCGCAGTACCGGGCGGGGGTACCGGTACTACCCCGGAGTACTGACGGGGTAACCCTGGCATTACGCTGGAGTACCGGGCGTGGTTACCGGTACTACACCAGAGCGTCGGGAAGGGAAGCCAGGCCTACCCCGGAGCATCAGGTCGGGATACCGGGCCTACCCTGGAGGGTCAGGATGGGAGGCCGGGATCTAACACCGCGTGCCTGTTGGTACAACAGTTAGAACTCCTGCGCATCACAAAGGGTTCTGCCACGGGCCCATAGTACTGGTGTGGGAACGGGTTCTATCCCGGAACGTCGCCTATGGACACCGGGCCTACCGCCGAGGGTCAGGTAGGAAGGCTGGTTCTCAACCCGCGTGCTTGTAGGCACAGCAGGTGTACCCCGGAGTAACAACGGTGGTATACGGGTACTATCACCGGAGTACCAACGGGGGTACGGGTACTACTCTGGAGTACTGACTGGTGTACACGGGCATTGCGCCGGAGCACCGGGCGGAATTAATGGTACTACACCAGAGCGTCGGGAAGGGACGCCAGGCCTACCCCGGAGCATCAGGTCGGGATACCGGGCCTACCCTGGAGGGTCAGGATGGGGGGCCGGGATCTAACACCGCGTGCCTGTTGGGACAACAGTTTAGAACTCGGGCGCATCACAAAGGGTTCTGCTACGGGCCCATAGTACTGGTGTGGGAACGGGTTCTATCCCGGAACGTCGCCTATGAACACCGGGCCTACCGCCGAGGGTCAGGTAGGAAGTCTGGTTCTCAACCCGCGTGCTTGTAGGCAGAGCAGGTGTACCCCGGAGTACCAACGGTGGTATACGGGTACTACGTCGAAGTACCGGGCGGGGGTACCGGTACTACCCCGGAGTACTGACGGGGGAACCCTGGCATTACGCTGGAGTACCGGGCGTGGTTACCGGTACTACACCAGAGCGTCGGGAAGGGACGCCAGGCCTACCCCGGAGCATCAGGTCGGGATACCGGGCCTACCCTGGAGGGTCAGGATGGGGGGCCGGGATCTAACACCGCGTGCCTGTTGGGACAACAGTTAGAACTCCGGCGCATCACAAAGGGTTCTGCCACGGGCCCATAGTACTGGTGTGGGAACGGGTTCTATCCCGGAACGTCGCCTAGCGACACCGGGCCTACCGCCGAGGGTCAGGTAGGAAGGCTGGTTCTCAACCCGCGTGCTTGTAGGCACAGCAGGTATACCCCGGAGTACCAACAGGGGTATACGGGTACTACGTCGCAGTACCGGGCGGGGGTACCGGAACTACCCCGGAGTACTGACGGGGGAACCCTGGCATTACGCTGGAGTACCGGGCGTGGTTACCGGTACTACACCAGAGCGTCGGGAAGGGAAGCCAGGCCTACCCCGGAGCATCAGGTCGGGATACCGGGCCTACCCTGGAGGGTCAGGATGGGAGGCCGGGATCTAACACCGCGTGCCTGTTGGTACAACAGTTAGAACTCCGGCGCATCACAAAGGGTTCTGCCACGGGCCCATAGTACTGGTGTGGGAACGGGTTCTATCCCGGAACGTCGCCTATGGACACCGGGCCTACCGCCGAGGGTCAGGTAGGAAGGCTGGTTCTCAACCCGCGTGCTTGTAGGCACAGCAGGTGTACCCCGGAGTAACAACGGTGGTATACGGGTACTACACCGGAGTACCAACGGGGGTACGGGTACTACTCTGGAGTACTGACTGGTGTACACTGGCATTGCGCCGGAGCACCGGGCGGAATTAATGGTACTACACCAGAGCGTCGGGAAGGGACGCCAGGCCTACCCCGGAGCATCAGGTCGGGATACCGGGCCTACCCTGGAGGGTCAGGATGGGGGGCCGGGATCTAACACCGCGTGCCTGTTGGGACAACAGTTTAGAACTCGGGCGCATCACAAAGGGTTCTGCTACGGGCCCATAGTACTGGTGTGGGAACGGGTTCTATCCCGGAACGTCGCCTATGAACACCGGGCCTACCGCCGAGGGTCAGGTAGGAAGTCTGGTTCTCAACCCGCGTGCTTGTAGGCAGAGCAGGTGTACCCCGGAGTACCAACGGTGGTATACGGGTACTACGTCGAAGTACCGGGCGGGGGTACCGGTACTACCCCGGAGTACTGACGGGGGAACCCTGGCATTACGCTGGAGTACCGGGCGTGGTTACCGGTACTACACCAGAGCGTCGGGAAGGGACGCCAGGCCTACCCCGGAGCATCAGGTCGGGATACCGGGCCTACCCTGGAGGGTCAGGATGGGGGGGCCGGGATCTAACACCGCGTGCCTGTTGGGACAACAGTTAGAACTCCTGCGCATCACAAAGGGTTCTGCCACGGGCCCATAGTACTGCTGTGGGAGCGGGTTCTATCCCGGAACATCGCCTATGGACACCGGGCCTAACGTGAAGGGTCAAGTAGGAAGGGTGGGTCTAAACCCACGCGCCCGTAGGGACAGCAGGTGTACCCCGGAGTACCAACAGGGGTATACGGGTAGTACACCGGAGTACCAACGGGGGTACCGGTACTACCCTGGAGTACCGACGGGGGTATATGGGTACTACCCTGCAGCACCGGGCGGGGTTACGGGTACTACACCAGAGCGTCGGGAAGGGACGCCAGGCCTACACCGGAGCATCAGGTCGGGATACCGGGCCTACCCTGGAGGGTCAAGATGGGAGGCAGAGATCTAACACCACGTGCCATTTGGGACAACAGTTAGAAATCCGGCGCATCACAAAGGATTCTGCCACGGGCCCATAGTACTGGTGTGGGAACGGGTTCTATCCCGGAACGTCGCCTAGCGACACCGGGCCTACCGCCGAGGGTCAGGTAGGAAGGCTGGTTCTCAACCCGCGTGCTTGTAGGCACAGCAGGTATACCCCGGAGTACCAACAGGGGTATACGGGTACTACGTCGCAGTACCGGGCGGGGGTACCGGAACTACCCCGGAGTACTGACGGGGGAACCCTGGCATTACGCTGGAGTACCGGGCGTGGTTACCGGTACTACACCAGAGCGTCGGGAAGGGAAGCCAGGCCTACCCCGGAGCATCAGGTCGGGATACCGGGCCTACCCTGGAGGGTCAGGATGGGAGGCCGGGATCTAACACCGCGTGCCTGTTGGTACAACAGTTAGAACTCCGGCGCATCACAAAGGGTTCTGCCACGGGCCCATAGTACTGGTGTGGGAACGGGTTCTATCCCGGAACGTCGCCTATGGACACCGGGCCTACCGCCGAGGGTCAGGTAGGAAGGCTGGTTCTCAACCCGCGTGCTTGTAGGCACAGCAGGTGTACCCCGGAGTAACAACGGTGGTATACGGGTACTACACCGGAGTACCAACGGGGGTACGGGTACTACTCTGGAGTACTGACTGGTGTACACTGGCATTGCGCCGGAGCACCGGGCGGAATTAATGGTACTACACCAGAGCGTCGGGAAGGGAAGCCAGGCCTACCCCGGAGCATCAGGTCGGGATACCGGGCCTACCCTGGAGGGTCAGGATGGGGGGCCGGGATCTAACACCGCGTGCCTGTTGGGACAACAGTTTAGAACTCGGGCGCATCACAAAGGGTTCTGCTACGGGCCCATAGTACTGGTGTGGGAACGGGTTCTATCCCGGAACGTCGCCTATGAACACCGGGCCTACCGCCGAGGGTCAGGTAGGAAGTCTGGTTCTCAACCCGCGTGCTTGTAGGCAGAGCAGGTGTACCCCGGAGTACCAACGGTGGTATACGGGTACTACGTCGAAGTACCGGGCGGGGGTACCGGTACTACCCCGGAGTACTGACGGGGGAACCCTGGCATTACGCTGGAGTACCCGGCGTGGTTACCGGTACTACACCAGAGCGTCGGGAAGGGACGCCAGGCCTACCCCGGAGCATCAGGTCGGGATACCGGGCCTACCCTGGAGGGTCAGGATGGGGGGGCCGGGATCTAACACCGCGTGCCTGTTGGGACAACAGTTAGAACTCCTGCGCATCACAAAGGGTTCTGCCACGGGCCCATAGTACTGCTGTGGGAGCGGGTTCTATCCCGGAACATCGCCTATGGACACCGGGCCTAACGTGAAGGGTCAAGTAGGAAGGGTGGGTCTAAACCCACGCGCCCGTAGGGACAGCAGGTGTACCCTGGAGTACCAACGGTGGTATACGGGTACTACCTCGACATACCGGGCGGGGATACTGGTACTACCCCCCTGTACTGACGGGGGAACCCTGGCATTACGCTGGAGCACCGGGCATGGTTACCGGTACTACACCAGAGCGTCGGGAAGGGAAGCCAGGCCTACCCCGGAGCATCAGGTCGGGATACCGGGCCTACCCTGGAGGGTCAGGATGGGGGGCCGGGATCTAACACCGCGTGCCTGTTGGGACAACAGTTAGAACTCCGGCGCATCACAAAGGGTTCTGCCACGGGCCCATAGTACTGGTGTGGGAACGGGTTCTATCCCGGAATGTCGCCTATGGACACCGTGCCTACCGCCGAGGGTCAGGTAGGAAGGCTGGTTCTCAACCCGCGTGCTTGTAGGCAGAGCAGGTGTACCCCGGAGTACCGACAGGGGTATACGGGTACTACACCGGAGTACCAATGGGGGTACCGGTACTACCCTGGAGTACCGACGGGGGTATATGGGTACTACCCTGGAGCACCGGGCGGGGTTACGGGTACTACACCAGAGCGTCGGGAAGGGACGCCAGGCCTACACCGGAGCATCAGGTCGGGATACCGGGCCTACCCTGGAGGGTCAGGATGGGGGGCCGGGATCTAACACCACGTGCCATTTGGGACAACAGTTAGAACTCCGGCGCATCACAAGGCTTTCTGCCACGGGCCCATAGTACTGCTGTGGGAGCGGGTTCTATCCCAGAACGTCGCCTAGCGACACCGGGCCTAATGCAAAGGGTCAGGTAGCAAGGGTGTGTCCAAACCCGCGCGCCCGTAGGGACAGCAGGTGTACCCCGGAGTACCGACGGGGGTATACGGGTGCTACACCGGAGTACCAACGGGGGTACCGGTACTACCCCGGCGTACTGACGGGGGAACCCTGGCATTACGCTGGAGTACCGGGCGTGGTTACCGGTACTACACCAGAGCGTCGGGAAGGGAAGCCAGGCCTACCCCGGAGCATCAGGTCGGGATACCGGGCCTACCCTGGAGAGTCAGGATGGGGGGCCGGGATCTAACACCGCGTGCCTGTTGGGACAACAGTTAGAACTCCGGCACATCACAAAGGGTTCTGCCACGGGCCCATAGTACTGGTGTGGGAACGGGTTCTATCCCGGAACGTCGCCTATGGACACCGGGCCTACCGCCGAGGGTCAGGTAGGAAGGCTGGTTCTCAACCCGCGTGCTTGTAGGCACAGCAGGTGTACCCCGGAGTACCAACGGTTGTATACGGGTACTACCTCGAAGTACCGGGCAGGGGTACCGGTACTACCCCGGAGTACTGACGGGGAAACCCTGGCATTACGCTGGAGGACCGGGCGTGGTTACCGGTACTACACCAGAGCGTCGGGAAGGGACGCCAGACCTACCCCGGAGCATCAGGTCAGGATACCGGGCCTACCCTGGAGCGTCAGTATGGGGGGCCGTGATCTAACACCGCGTGCCTGTTGGGACAACAGTTTAGAACTCCGGCGCATCACAAAGGGTTCTGCCACGGGCCCATAGTACTGGTATGGGAACGGGTTCTATCCCGGAACGTCGCCTATGGACACCGAGCCTACCACCGAGGGTCAGGTAGGAAGGCTGGTTCTCAACCCGTGTGCTTGTAGGCACAGCAGGTGTACCCCGGAGTACCAACGGTGGTATACGGGTACTACGTCGAAGTACCGGGCGGGGGTACCGGTACTACCCCGGAGTACTGACGGGGGAACCCTGGCATTACGCTGGAGTACCGGGCGTGGTTACCGGTACTACACCAGAGCGTCGGGAAGGGACGCCAGGCCTACCCCGGAGCATCAGGTCGGGATACCGGGCCTACCCTGGAGGGTCAGGATAGGGGGCCGGGATCTAACACCGCGTGCCTGTTGGGACAACAGTTAGAACTGGGGCGCATCACAAAGGGTTCTGCCACGGGCCCATAGTACTGCTGTGGGAGCGGGTTCTATCCGAGAACTTTGCCTAGGGACACCGGGCCTAACGCGGAAGGTCAGGTAGGAAGGGTGGGTCTAAACCCACTTGCACGTGGGGACAGCAGGTGTACCCCGGAGTACCGACGGGGGTATACGGGTGCTACACCAGAGTAGCACCGCGGTACCGGTACTACTCTGGATTACTGACAGCGGTACCCTGGCATTGCGCCGGAGCACCGGGCGGAATTAATGGTACTACACCAGAGCATCGGGAAGGGACGCCAGGCCTACCCCGGAGCATCAGGTCGGGATACCGGGCCTACCCTGGAGGGTCAGGATGGGGGCCGGGATCTAACGCAAAGGGTCAAGTAGGAAGGGTGGGTCTAAACCCGCGCGCCCGTAGGCACAGCAGGTGTACCCCGGAGTACCGACGGGGGTATACGGGTACTACACCGGAGTACCAACGGGGGTACCAGTACTACCCTGGAGTACCGACGGGGGTATATGGGTACTACCCTGGAGCACCGGGCGGAATTAATGGTACCACACCAGAGCATCGGGAAGGGACGCCAGGCCTACCCCGGAGCATCAGGTCGGGATACCGGGCCTACCCTGGAGGGTCAGGATGGGGGGCCGGGATATAACACCGCGTGCCTGTTGGGACAACAGTTAGAACTCCGGCGCATCACAAAGGGTTCTGCCACGGGCCCACAGTACTGGTGTGGGAACGGGTTCTATCCCAGAACGTCGCCTAGCGACACCGGGCCTACCACCAAGGGTCAAGTAGGAAGGGTGGGTCTAAACCCGCGCGCCCGTAGGCACAGCAGGTGTACCCCGGAGTACCGACGGGGGTATACGGGTACTACACCGGAGTACCAACGGGGGTACCGGTACTACTCCGGAGTACCGATGGGGGTATACGGGTACTACACCGGACTACCAACGGGGGTACCGGTACTACTCCGGAGTACCGATGGGGGTATACGGGTACTACACCGGAGTACCAACGGGGGTACCGGTACTACTCCAGAGTACCGACGGGGGTATACGGGTACTACCTCGGAGCACCGGGCGGGGTTACTGGTACTACACCAGAGCGTCGGGAAGGGACAACAGGCCTACCCTAGAGCTTCAGATAAGGATACCGGGCCTACCCTGGAGGGTCAAGATGGGAGGCTGAGATCTAACACCGCGCGCCCGTTGGAACAACAGTTAGAACTCCGGTGCATCACAAAAGGTTCTGCCACTGGCCCATAGTACTGTTGTGGGAACATGTTCTAAGCCGGAACATCGCCTATGGACACCGGGCCTAACGCGAAGGGTCAAGTAGGAAGGGTGGGTCTAAACCCGCACGCCCGTAGGCACAGCAGGTGTACCCCGGAGTACCGACAGGGGTATACGGGTACTACAACGGAGTACCAACGGGGATACCGGTACTACCCCGGAGTACTGACGGGGGTATACGGGTACTACCCTGGAGCACCGGGCGGGGTTACGGCTACTACACCAGAGCGTCGGGAAGGGACGCCAGGCCTACACCGGAGCATCAGGTCGGGATACCGGGCTTACCCTGGAGGGTCAGGATGGGAGGCTGAGATCTAACACCGTGTGCCGTTTGGGACAACAGTATGAACTCCGGCGCATCACAAAGCTTTCTGCCACTGGCCCATAGTACTGCTGTGGGAGCGGGTTCTATCCCAGAACGTCGCCTAGCGACACCGGGCCTAACGCAAAGGGTCAGGTAGCAAGGGTGTGTCCAAACCCGCGCGCCCGTAGGGACAGCAGGTGTACCCCGGAGTACCGACGGGGGTATACGGTTGCTACACCAGAGTAGCACCGCGGTACCGGTACTACTCTGGATTACTGACAGCGGTACCCTGGCATTGCGCCGGAGCACCGGGCGGAATTAATGGTACTACACCAGAGCGTCGGGAAGGGACGCCAGGCCTACACCGGAGCATCAGGTCGGGATACCGGGCCTACCCTGGAGGGTCAGGATGGGGGGCCGGGATCTAACGCAAAGGGTCAAGTAGGAAGGGTGGGTCTAAACCCGCGCGCCCGTAGGCACAGCAGGTGTACCCCGGAGTACCGACAGGGGTATACGGGTACTACACCGGAGTACCAACGGGGGTACCGGTACTACCCTGGAGTACCGACGGGGGTATATGGGTACTACCCTGGAGCACCGGGCGGAATTAATGGTACCACACCAGAGCATCGGGAAGGGACGCCAGGCCTACCCCGGAGCATCAGGTCGGGATACCGGGCCTACCCTGGAGGGTCAGGATGGGGGGCCGGGATCTAACACCGCGTGCCTGTTGGGACAACAGTTAGAACTCCAGCGCATCACAAAGGGTTCTGCCACGGGCCCATAGTACTGGTGTGGGAACGGGTTCTATCCCGGAACGTCGCCTATGGACACCGGGCCTACCGCCGAGGGTCAGGTAGGAAGGCTGTTTCTCAACCCGCGTGCTTGTAGGCCAGCAGGTGTACCCCGGAGTACCAACGGTGGTATGCGGGTACTACCTCGAAGTACCGGGCGGGGGTACCGGTACTACCCCGGAGTACTGACGGGGGAACCCTGGCATTACGCTGGAGTACCGGGCGGGGTTACTGGTAATACACCAGAGCGTCGGGAAGGGAAGCCAGGCCTACCCCGGAGCATCAGGTCGGGATACCGGGCCTACCCTGGAGGGTCAGGATGGGGGGCCGGGATCTAACACCGCGTGCCTGTTGGGACAACAGTTAGAACTCCGGCGCATCACAAAGGGTTCTGCCACGGGCCCATAGTACTGTTGTGGGAACACGTTCTAACCCGGAACATCGCCTATGGACACCGGGCCTAACGCGAAGGGTCAAGTAGGAAGGGTGGGTCTAAACCCACGCGCCCGTAGGGACAGCAGGTGTACCCCGGAGTACCAACAGAGGTATACAGGTACTACACCGGAGTACCAACGGGGGTACCGGTACTGCTCCGGAGTACCGACGGGCGTATACGGGTACTACCTCAGAGCACCGGGCGTGGTTACCGGTACTACACCAGAGCGTCGGGAAGGGAAGCCAGGCCTACCCCGGAGCATCAGGTCGGGATACCGGGCCTACCCTGGAGGGTCAGGATGGGAGGCTGAGATCTAACACCACGTGCCATTTGGGACAACAGTTAGAATTCCTGCGCATCACAAGGCTTTCTGCCACGGGCCCATAGTACTGCTGTGGGAGCGGGTTCTATCCCAGAACGTCGCCTAGCGACACCGGGCCTAACGCAAAGGGTCAGGTAGCAAGGGTGTGTCCAAACCCGCGCGCCCGTAGGGACAGCAGGTGTACCCCGGAGTACCGACGGGGGTATACGGGTGCTACACCAGAGTAGCACCGCGGTACCGGTACTACTCTGGATTACTGACAGCGGTACCCTGGCATTGCGCCGGAGCACCGGGCGGAATTAATGGTACTACACCAGAGCATCGGGAAGGGACGCCAGGCCTACCCCGGAGCATCAGGTCGGGATACCGGGCCTACCCTGGAGGGTCAGGATGGGGGCCGGGATCTAACGCAAAGGGTCAAGTAGGAAGGGTGGGTCTAAACCCGCGCGCCCGTAGGCACAGCAGGTGTACCCCGGAGTACCGACGGGGGTATACGGGTACTACACCGGAGTACCAACGGGGGTACCAGTACTACCCTGGAGTACCGACGGGGGTATATGGGTACTACCCTGGAGCACCGGGCGGAATTAATGGTACCACACCAGAGCATCGGGAAGGGACGCCAGGCCTACCCCGGAGCATCAGGTCGGGATACCGGGCCTACCCTGGAGGGTCAGGATGGGGGGCCGGGATATAACACCGCGTGCCTGTTGGGACAACAGTTAGAACTCCGGCGCATCACAAAGGGTTCTGCCACGGGCCCACAGTACTGGTGTGGGAACGGGTTCTATCCCAGAACGTCGCCTAGCGACACCGGGCCTACCGCCAAGGGTCAAGTAGGAAGGGTGGGTCTAAACCCGCGCGCCCGTAGGCACAGCAGGTGTACCCCGGAGTACCGACGGGGGTATACGGGTACTACACCGGAGTACCAACGGGGGTACCGGTACTACTCCGGAGTACCGATGGGGGTATACGGGTACTACACCGGACTACCAACGGGGGTACCGGTACTACTCCGGAGTACCGATGGGGGTATACGGGTACTACACCGGAGTACCAACGGGGGTACCGGTACTACTCCAGAGTACCGACGGGGGTATACGGGTACTACCTCGGAGCACCGGGCGGGGTTACTGGTACTACACCAGAGCGTCGGGAAGGGACAACAGGCCTACCCTAGAGCTTCAGATAAGGATACCGGGCCTACCCTGGAGGGTCAAGATGGGAGGCTGAGATCTAACACCGCGCGCCCGTTGGAACAACAGTTAGAACTCCGGTGCATCACAAAAGGTTCTGCCACTGGCCCATAGTACTGTTGTGGGAACATGTTCTAAGCCGGAACATCGCCTATGGACACCGGGCCTAACGCGAAGGGTCAAGTAGGAAGGGTGGGTCTAAACCCGCACGCCCGTAGGCACAGCAGGTGTACCCCGGAGTACCGACAGGGGTATACGGGTACTACAACGGAGTACCAACGGGGATACCGGTACTACCCCGGAGTACTGACGGGGGTATACGGGTACTACCCTGGAGCACCGGGCGGGGTTACGGCTACTACACCAGAGCGTCGGGAAGGGACGCCAGGCCTACACCGGAGCATCAGGTCGGGATACGGGGCTTACCCTGGAGGGTCAGGATGGGAGGCTGAGATCTAACACCGTGTGCCGTTTGGGACAACAGTTAGAACTCCGGCGCATCACAAAGCTTTCTGCCACTGGCCCATAGTACTGCTGTGGGAGCGGGTTCTATCCCAGAACGTCGCCTAGCGACACCGGGCCTAACGCAAAGGGTCAGGTAGCAAGGGTGTGTCCAAACCCGCGCGCCCGTAGGGACAGCAGGTGTACCCCGGAGTACCGACGGGGGTATACGGGTGCTACACCAGAGTAGCACCGCGGTACCGGTACTACTCTGGATTACTGACAGCGGTACCCTGGCATTGCGCCGGAGCACCGGGCGGAATTAATGGTACTACACCAGAGCGTCGGGAAGGGACGCCAGGCCTACACCGGAGCATCAGGTCGGGATACCGGGCCTACCCTGGAGGGTCAGGATGGGGGGCCGGGATCTAACGCAAAGGGTCAAGTAGGAAGGGTGGGTCTAAACCCGCGCGCCCGTAGGCACAGCAGGTGTACCCCGGAGTACCGACAGGGGTATACGGGTACTACACCGGAGTACCAACGGGGGTACCGGTACTACCCTGGAGTACCGACGGGGGTATATGGGTACTACCCTGGAGCACCGGGCGGAATTAATGGTACCACACCAGAGCATCGGGAAGGGACGCCAGGCCTACCCCGGAGCATCCGGTCGGGATACCGGGCCTACCCTGGAGGGTCAGGATGGGGGGCCGGGATCTAACACCGCGTGCCTGTTGGGACAACAGTTAGAACTCCAGCGCATCACAAAGGGTTCTGCCACGGGCCCATAGTACTGGTGTGGGAACGGGTTCTATCCCGGAACGTCGCCTATGGACACCGGGCCTACCGCCGAGGGTCAGGTAGGAAGGCTGTTTCTCAACCCGCGTGCTTGTAGGCCAGCAGGTGTACCCCGGAGTACCAACGGTGGTATGCGGGTACTACCTCGAAGTACCGGGCGGGGGTACCGGTACTACCCCGGAGTACTGACGGGGGAACCCTGGCATTACGCTGGAGTACCGGGCGGGGTTACTGGTAATACACCAGAGCGTCGGGAAGGGAAGCCAGGCCTACCCCGGAGCATCAGGTCGGGATACCGGGCCTACCCTGGAGGGTCAGGATGGGGGGCCGGGATCTAACACCGCGTGCCCGTTGGGACAACAGTTAGAACTCCGGCGCATCACAAAGGGTTCTGCCACGGGCCCATAGTACTGTTGTGGGAACACGTTCTAACCCGGAACATCGCCTATGGACACCGGGCCTAACGCGAAGGGTCAAGTAGGAAGGGTGGGTCTAAACCCACGCGCCCGTAGGGACAGCAGGTGTACCCCGGAGTACCAACAGAGGTATACAGGTACTACACCGGAGTACCAACGGGGGTACCGGTACTGCTCCGGAGTACCGACGGGGGTATACGGGTACTACCTCAGAGCACCGGGCGTGGTTACCGGTACTACACCAGAGCGTCGGGAAGGGAAGCCAGGCCTACCCCGGAGCATCAGGTCGGGATACCGGGCCTACCCTGGAGGGTCAGGATGGGAGGCTGAGATCTAACACCACGTGCCATTTGGGACAACAGTTAGAATTCCTGCGCATCACAAGGCTTTCTGCCACGGGCCCATAGTACTGCTGTGGGAGCGGGTTCTATCCCAGAACGTCGCCTAGCGACACCGGGCCTAACGCAAAGGGTCAGGTAGCAAGGGTGTGTCCAAACCCGCGCGCCCGTAGGGACAGCAGGTGTACCCCGGAGTACCGACGGGGGTATACGGGTGCTACACCAGAGTAGCACCGCGGTACCGGTACTACTCTGGATTACTGACAGCGGTACCCTGGCATTGCGCCGGAGCACCGGGCGGAATTAATGGTACTACACCAGAGCATCGGGAAGGGACGCCAGGCCTACCCCGGAGCATCAGGTCGGGATACCGGGCCTACCCTGGAGGGTCAGGATGGGGGCCGGGATCTAACGCAAAGGGTCAAGTAGGAAGGGCGGGTCTAAACCCGCGCGCCCGTAGGCACAGCAGGTGTACCCCGGAGTACCGACGGGGGTATACGGGTACTACACCGGAGTACCAACGGGGGTACCAGTACTACCCTGGAGTACCGACGGGGGTATATGGGTACTACCCTGGAGCACCGGGCGGAATTAATGGTACCACACCAGAGCATCGGGAAGGGACGCCAGGCCTACCCCGGAGCATCAGGTCGGGATACCGGGCCTACCCTGGAGGGTCAGGATGGGGGGCCGGGATATAACACCGCGTGCCTGTTGGGACAACAGTTAGAACTCCGGCGCATCACAAAGGGTTCTGCCACTGGCCCACAGTACTGGTGTGGGAACGGGTTCTATCCCAGAACGTCGCCTAGCGACACCGGGCCTACCGCCAAGGGTCAAGTAGGAAGGGTGGGTCTAAACCCGCGCGCCCGTAGGCACAGCAGGTGTACCCCGGAGTACCGACGGGGGTATACGGGTACTACACCGGAGTACCAACGGGGGTACCGGTACTACTCCGGAGTACCGATGGGGGTATACGGGTACTACACCGGACTACCAACGGGGGTACCGGTACTACTCCGGAGTACCGATGGGGGTATACGGGTACTACACCGGAGTACCAACGGGGGTACCGGTACTACTCCAGAGTACCGACGGGGGTATACGGGTACTACCTCGGAGCACCGGGCGGGGTTACTGGTACTACACCAGAGCGTCGGGAAGGGACAACAGGCCTAGCCTAGAGCTTCAGATAAGGATACCGGGCCTACCCTGGAGGGTCAAGATGGGAGGCTGAGATCTAACACCGCGCGCCCGTTGGAACAACAGTTAGAACTCCGGTGCATCACAAAAGGTTCTGCCACTGGCCCATAGTACTGTTGTGGGAACATGTTCTAAGCCGGAACATCGCCTATGGACACCGGGCCTAACGCGAAGGGTCAAGTAGGAAGGGTGGGTCTAAACCCGCACGCCCGTAGGCACAGCAGGTGTACCCCGGAGTACCGACAGGGGTATACGGGTACTACAACGGAGTACCAACGGGGATACCGGTACTACCCCGGAGTACTGACGGGGGTATACGGGTACTACCCTGGAGCACCGGGCGGGGTTACGGCTACTACACCAGAGCGTCGGGAAGGGACGCCAGGCCTACACCGGAGCATCAGGTCGGGATACCGGGCTTACCCTGGAGGGTCAGGATGGGAGGCTGAGATCTAACACCGTGTGCCGTTTGGGACAACAGTTAGAACTCCGGCGCATCACAAAGCTTTCTGCCACTGGCCCATAGTACTGCTGTGGGAGCGGGTTCTATCCCGGAACGTCGCCTATGGACACCGGGCCTACCGCCGAGGGTCAGGTAGGAAGGCTGGTTTTCAACCCGCGTGCTTGTAGGCACAGCAGGTGTACCCCGGATTACCGACGGGGGTATACGGGTACTACACCGGAGTACCAACGGGGGTACCGGTACTACTCCGGAGTACCGACGGGGGTATACGGGTACTACCTCGGAGCACCGGGAGGGGTTACTGGTACGACACCGG